>NC_137742.1:10000-610000 GCF_963264785.1 Psittacula echo
ACTTTTGGGCTCAGACTCCGGGACTGAAACTCAAGGTTTCTGACTGGGGCTGAGAATCTAGGACTCAGACTCTGTGACTAAGACTGGCTGAGACTGTGGCTGAAACTCTGGGCCTCAGATTTTGGAGCTAATACTCTCACACTCTGTGGCTGAGACTGGGGCTGAAACTCTATGGCTAAGATGATGGAATTCAGACTCTGTTGCTTAGACTCTATAGCTAAGACTCTGGAATTCAAACTTTGGGGCTGAGACTGTAGCTGAGACTCTGCAGCTAAGACTCTGTGGCTAAGGCTCCGGGGCTCACACTCTGAGCTGAAACTATGGCTAATACTCTGCAGCTGAGACTCTGGAGCTGAGACTTGATGGCTAAGACTCTGGGATTCAAACTTTGGAGCTGAGACTGGCTGAGACTCTGTGGCTCATACTCCAGGTCTCAGACTTTCTTTCTCGGACTCTGTGACCGAGACTAATTTAGACTCTGTGGCTGAGATGGTGGCTGGGACTCTGGGCCTCAGACTTTGGAGCTGATACTTTCAGACTCAGACTCTAGCTGAGAATGTGGCTGAGACATAGTGGATGAGATGGTGCCTTAGACTCTGGGCCTCCAACTTTGGAGCTGATACTTTCAGATTCAGACTCCATGGCTGAGACTGCCGCTGAGATTATGGCTAAGATTCTGGGATTCAGGCTTTGGGGCTGAGACTGTAGCTGAGATTCTGTGGCTCAAACTCCGAGGCTAAGACTCCAGGGTCCATACTCTGAGCTGAGACTCGAGGGGTCAGAGTCTGGGGCTGAGACTCTAGTGCTCAGAGTCTGGAGCTGACACTCTCAGATTCAGACTATAGCTGAGACTCAGGGGCTGAGGCTCTGGGGCTGATGCTCGGGGCCTCAAACTTTGGAGTTGATACTCTCAGATTCTGACTGCAGGAGAGACTCTGGCTATGACTATGGAATTCAGACTTAGGGGCTGAGACTGTAGCTGAAACTCTGTGGCTAAAACTCCGGGATTCAGAATTAGAGACATAGACTGCAGCTGAGACTCTGTGGCTCAGGCTATCCTAAGGCTTTCAGACTCACACTCTCAGCTGAGACTATGGCTGATACTCTGCACCTGAGACTTTGGGGCTAATACTCTGCAGCTGAGACTCGGGTGCTTACACTGTGGCTGACACTCAATGGCTAAGACTCTGGAATTCACACTTTGTATCTCGGATTTTGTGACCGAGACTGTAATTTAGACTCTGTGGCTGAGACAATGGCTGGGACTCTGGGCCTCAGACTTCGGAACTGATGCTCTCAGACTCAGATTCTCTGATGCTCTCAGACTCAGATTCTGTAGCTGAGAATGTGGCTGAGACACTGTGGATGAGATGGTGCCTTAGACTCTGAGCCTCAATCTTTGGAGCTGATACTTTCAGACACAGACTCTGTGGCTGAGGCTGCTGCTGAGACTCTATGGCTAAGACTCTGGAATTCAGACTTTGGGGCTGAGACTGTAGCTGAGATTCTGTGGCTCGAACTCTGTGGCTAAAACTCCAGGGCCCATTCTCTGAGCTGTGGCTTAGATTCTGGGGCTGAGAGTTTTGGACTAAGACACTGGTGCTCAGATTTTGGAGCTGATACTCTCACATTCAGACTATAGCTGAGGCTCGGGGGCTAAAACTCAGGTGTTGTGACTCAGGGGCTGAGACTTTGGTGCTCAGATTTTGGAGATGATACTCTCAGCGTCAGACTGCTGCTCACACTCTGAAGCTGAGATTCAGGGCCTGAAACGGAGGCTGAGACTGTGGATGAAACATTGCCATAGACTCCAGGCCTCAAACTTCGGCGCTGATACTTTCAGACTCAGATTTGGGGGCAGAGACTCAAGGGCAGAGACTCCAGGGCTGACATGGTGGCTGAGATTGGCTGAAACTCTTGGCCTCAGACTTAGCAGGTGATACTTTCAGACACACTCTGTGACTGAAACTGTTGCTGAGACTCTATGGCTAAGACTCTGGGATTCAGACTTTGCAACTGAGACTGTAGCTGGGATTCTGTGGCTTAGACTCTGAGGCTAAGACTCCAGGGCCCATACTCTGAGCTGAGAGTGTGGCTTAGATTCTGCGGCTGAGAGTTTTGGGCTAAGACACTGGTGCTCAGATTTTGGAGCTGATACTCTCAGATTCACACTATAGCTGAGACTCCAGGGCTATGGCTCCAGGGCTAAGACTCAGGTGCTGTAACTCAGGGACTCAGACTTTGGTGCTCAGATTTTGGAGCTGATACTCTCAGATTCAAACTATAGCTGAGACTCTGGGACTGATACACAGGGGCGGAGACTGTGGCTGAGACTCATGCTCAGATTTTGGAGCTGATGCTCTCAGACTCAGACTGTTGCTCACACAATGAGCCTGAGATTCGGGGGCTGAAACTAGGGCTGACACTGTAGATGAAATAGTGCCATAGACTCTGACCTTCAAACTTTGGCGCTGATACTTTCAGACTCGGGGCCTGAGACTCGGTGGCTGAGACTCTGGAGCTGAGATGGTGGCTGAGATTGGCTGAGACTCTGGGCCTCAGACTTTGGAGCTGATACTTTCAGACTCAGACTCTGTGATTGAAACTGTTGCTGAGTCTCTATGGCTAAGACTCTGGGATTCAGACTTTGAAGCTGAGACTATAGCTGAGATTCTGTGGCTCAGACTCAGGCTAAGACTCCAAGGCCCATACTGTGAACTGAGATTGTGACTTACTGGGGCTGAGAGCCTTGGGCTAAGACATTGGTACTCAGATTTTGGAGCTAAGACTCTCAGATTCAGACTATGGCTGAGACTCTGGGGCTGGGACTCTGGAGCTGAGACAGTGGCTGAGCTGGCCTGAGACTCTGGGCCTCAGACTTTGGAGCTGGTACTTTCAGACTCAGACTCTGTGGCTGAGGCCGCTGCTGAGACTCTATGGCTAAGACTTTGGGATTCAAGCTTTGGGGCTGAAACTGTAGCTGAGATTCTGTGGCTCAAACTCTGAGGCTAAGACTCCAGGGCCCATACTCTGAGCTGGGACTGTGGCTTAGATTCTGGGGCTAAGACTCTGCTGCTCAAATTTTGGAGCTGATACTCTCATATTCAGACTATAGCTGAAGCTCGGAGGCTGAGACTCAGGGGATGAAACTCGGGGTCTGAGGCTCGGGTACTAAGACAATGGAATTCAGACTCTGTTGCTGAGACTCTATGGCTATGACTATGGAATTCAGACTTTAGGGCTGAGACTGTAGCTGAGACTCTGTGGCTAAAACTCCGGGATTCAGAATTAGGGGCATAGACTGCAGCTGAGACTCTGTGGCTCAGGCTATCCTAAGGCTTTCGGACTCACACTCTCAGCTGAGACTATGGCTGATACTCTGCAGCTGAAACTATGGGGCTAATAATCTGCAGCTGAGACTTGGGTGCTGACACTGTGGCTGACACTCAATGGCTAAGACTCTGGGATTCAGACTTTGTATCTCGGATTTTGTGACCGAGACTGTAATTTAGACTCTGTGGCTGAGACAATGGCTGGGACTCTGGGCCTCAGACTTCGGAACTGATGCTCTCAGACTCAGATTCTGTAGCTGAGAATGTGGCTGAGACACTGTGGATGAGATGGTACCTTAGACCTGAGCCTCAAACTTTGGAGCTGGTACTTTCAGACACAGACTCTGTGGCTGAGGCTGCTGCTGAGACTCTATGGCTAAGACTCTGGAATTCAGACTTTGGGGCTGAGACTGTAGCTGAGATTCTGTGGCTCAGACTCTGTGACTAAAACTCCAGGGCCCATTCTCTGAGCTGTGGCTTAGATTCTGGGGCTGAGAGTTTTGGGCTAAGAGTCTGGGGCTAAGACTCTGCTGCACAGATTTTGGAGCTGATACTCTCAGATTCAGACTATAGCTGAGGCTCGGGGGCTGAGACTCAGGGGATAAGACTCAGGGGCTGAGGCTCGGGTGCTAAGACAATGGAATTCAGACTGTTGCTGAGACTGTATAGATAAGACTCTGGCATTCAGACTTTGGGGCTGAGACTGTAGCTGAGACTCTATGGCTATGACTATGGAATTCAGACTTAGGGGCTGAGACTGTAGCTGAGACTCTGTGGCTAAAACTCCGGGATTCAGAATTAGAGGCATAGACTGCAGCTGAGACTCTGTGGCTCAGACTCTGTCCTAAGGCTTTGGGGCTCACACTCTGAGCTGAGACTGTGGCTGATACTCTGCAGCTGAGACTTTGGGGCTGATACTCTGCAGCTGAGACTCGGGTGCTGACACTGTGGCTGACACTCAATGGCTAAGACTCTGGAATTCACACTTTGTATCTCGGATTTTGTGACCGAGACTGTAATTTAGACTCTGTGGCTGAGACAATGGCTAGGACTCTGAGCTGATTTTGGAGCTGATGCTCTCAGACTCAGATTTTGTAGCTGAGAATGTGGCTGAGACACTGTGGATGAGATGGTACCTTAGACCTGAGCCTCAAACTTTGGATCTGATACTTTCAGACACAGATTCTGTGGCTGAGGCTGCTGAGACTCTGTGGCTATGACTCTGGAATTCAGACTTTGGGGCTGAGACTGTAGCTGAGATTCTGTGGCTCAGACTCTGTGACTAAAACTCCAGGTCCCATACTCTGATCTGAGACTGTGGCTTAGATTCTGGGGCTGAGACTCAGGGGCTGAAAGTCTGCAGCTGAGACTTTGTGCTCAGATTTTGGAGCTGATACTTTCAGATTCAGACTATAGCTGCAACTCTGTGGCTGAGACTCAGGAACTGAGACTGTGGCTGAGACTCAGACTCAGACTGTTGCTCACACTCTGGGGCTGAGACTGTGGATGAGACAGTTCCATAGACTCTGGGCCTCAAACTTTGGAACTGATACTTTCAGACTCGAGGGCTGAGACTTGAGGGCTGAGACTCGGGAGCTGAGATGATGGCTGAGCTTGGCTAAGGCTCTGAGCCTCAGATTTTAGAGCTGATAGTTTCAGACACAGACTCTGTGGGTAAAACTGTTGCTGAGATTCTATGGCGAAGACTCTGGGATTCAGACTTTGGGGCGGAGACTGTAGCTGAAACTCTGGGGCTCAGACTCTGAGGCTAAGACTCCAGGGCCCATACTCCGAGCGGAGACTGTGGCTTAGATTCTGGGGCTGAGAGTCTGGGCCTGAGAGTCGGAGTCTAAGACTCTGCTGCTCAGATTTGGGAGCTGATACTCTCAGATTCATACTCTGGGGCTGAGGCTTGGGGGCTGACACTCGGGGGCTAAGGCTCAGAGCCTCAGTCTTTGATATTGACACTCTCAGACTCTGTGGCTGAGACTCTATGGCTAAGAATCGGGAATTCAGACTTTGGGGATGAGGCTGTGCCTGAAACTCTGGCTGCCACTCTGGCTGAGACTCTATGGCTGAGACTCTGGTGCTCATATTTATTATCAGATACTCTCAGACTCAGGCTCTCTGGCTGAGTCTGTGTGCCTCAGAATCGGGAGCTGAGACTGTGGCTGAGACTCAGTGGCTGAGAGTCTGTGGCTGAGACTCTGTGGCTGAGACTCTGTGGCTGAGACTCTGTGGCTGAGACTGGCTGAGACTGGCCCGAAGACTTTGAAGCTGATACTCTCAGACTCAGACTCTATATGAGACTGTGAGGTTGAAACTCTAGGGCTAAGACTCTGTGACTGAGACTGGCTGAGACTCTAGGCCTAAGACTTTGGACCTGATACTCTCAGACTCGGTGACTGAAACTGTTGCTGAGACTATGGCTAAGACTCTGGGATTCAGACTAAGGGGCTGAGACTCTATGGGCAAGACTCTATGGCTCAGATTCTATGGCTAAGATTCTATGGCTCAGACTCTATGGCTCAGACTCTGGGTCGCAGACTTGTTGGCAAACACTCTAGGGCTCCTACTCTCGCCAACACTCTGTGGCCAAAACTCTGTGTCTGACGTGGTGGGGCAGACACTCTGGGGCTAAGACTCTGTGGCTGAGACTGTGGCTAAGATTGGCTGAGACTCTGGGCCTCAGTCTTTGGAAATGATACTCGCAGACTCTGTCTGAAACTGTTGCTCAGACTCTGCGGCTAATGCTGGGATTCAGACTTTGGGGCTGAGACTCTATGGCTGAGACACTATGGCTGAGACTCTGAGTCTCAGACTTTGAATCTCAGACTCTGGGGCAAAGACTCTAGGGCTCATACGCTCAGCCGTGAATCTGTGGCCGCAAGTATGTATCTAATGCTCTGGAGCAGAGACTCTCGGACTCAGACTTTGCTGGCGGGACTCTGTGACCGGGACTATGGAACTGTGGCTCTGGGGTTGAGACTCTGGGGCTGGGGCTCTGTGCCTGGGACTTTAAGGTGTAAAAGCAAAAAGTAAGAACAATGCCAGGGGGACCGTACCAAAGCTCACTGTCTATGCAAGATGCCTGGCAGCAGCTTTCTCTCCAGGCTGTTTGTCTGTGGCAGCGATTGCCAAAATTTTATGCGCTGCTCGCTCTGCCGCTGGAAATCTACGAGTGGGCACCAAAGAAATTGCACGCAATTGTACTTTTAGGTAAGAAAACAAAGAGCGACGGAGATGGTGGTAGCACCGCTGCGGAGCTTACGATTTGCAGAAGGGGCCGAATGGCAGCTTTCTGTCCTGACCGTTTGGAGCTGGTACCGGTTCCCCGAAATCCTTATGCTTTGCTCCGTGCTGTGGAACACCTGGGAGCGGGAGCCACGCAGGTTCCGACCACGGGGACTTTAAGGTAAAAAAGCAAAGAGTGAGAGCTACGCTGGTGGCATCGTAACAAAGCTCACTGTCCGCAGAATACTCCCAGCACTGGCTTTCTGTCCCGGCTCTTGGGCTATGGGAGCAGAGGCCAAATGTTCGTGCTGTACTCGCTCTGCTGCGAGACAGCCTGTAGACAATACCAGAGAGGTTCAACTCAAACTTTTAGGTGAAAAGGAAGGAGCGACAACGAGGCTGGTGGCACTGTGTCAAAGCTGACTGCCTGCAGATGAGGTCTGGCAGCAGCTTTCTCTCCTAGCTCTTCGGCTGTCGGACTCTAGGCCAAACATTCGTGCTCTGTGCGCTGTGATGCGGGATGGCCGGGAGTTGACAGCGTGGAAGTTATGCGGGATTTGATACTTACGTGTGAAAACTGGAAGCCGGAGCGATGTGACTGGCACCGCTGCGGAGCTCGTGGTCTCTGAAAAACACCGGGTACATTTCTAACACATTTTAAGCCTTCTTTTTTGATATTTAACACATTTTAACCCATTTTTGTCCATTTCTAACCCTCTTTTAAGCTCTTTTTGGCCATTTCTACCCCATTTTTCCCATTTCTAACAGATTTTAAGCCATCTTAGGACGTTTCTAACTGGATTTCACCCACTTTGGACACATTTTAAGACAATTTTGCCCATTTCTACCCAAATTTAATCCATTTAAGTGCATTTTGAACACAATTTCACACATTAAACATATTTCAACCCATCTTATGACATTTACAACCCAATTCTGCAAGCTTCTAACCCATTTTAAGCCATTTTGGCCCATTTCTAGCCCAATTTAATCCATTTTGCTCCATTTCTACTGCATTTTTCAAGTTGTAACACATTTTAAGCCATCTTAGGACATTTCTAACCCAACGTTACCTACTTCTAGCCCATTTTCACCCAATTTTCCCACTTCTAAACCATTTTAACCCAATTTTGCCCATTTTGATCACATTTTAAACCATTTTGGCCATTTCTAACACGTATTTCCCTTTTCTAACGCATTTGAAGCCATCTTAGGCCATTTTAACCCAATTTTGCACACTTCTAAGCCATTTTAAACCATTGTGGCCATTTCTGACCCATTTTTCACATTTCTAACGCATTTTCAACTATCTTACGACATTTCTAACCGGATTCTGCTCACTTCTAAACCTTTTTTCCCAATTTGGGCCATTTGTAATATATTTTATGCCTTCCTTTCCCATGTCTAACCAGTTTTATGCCTTTTCGGTCCATTTATAAACCATTTGAACACATTTTGATGGGTTTAATTTTAAAATAGGCACATTTCTTATCTGTTTTAAACCATTTTGGCCATTTTTAACCCATTTTTCCAAATTGGAACACATTTTAAGCCATCTTGGGACATTTCTAACCCGATTTTCCCCACTTCCAACCCATTTTAACCCAATTTTGCCCATTTATGTCACATTGCAAGCCATTTTGGACATTTTGAAGCCATATTTCCCTTTTCTAAAACACTTATTCCATCTTAGGGTATTTAAACCGAATTTTTCATACTTCTGACCTATTTTAAGCCATTTTTCACATTTCTAACCCATTTTTCACATTTCTAACACATTTTCAAGCATCTTAGGATATTTCTAACCCAATTCTGCTCACTTCTAATCCATTTTTTCCTAATTTTGGTCATTTCAAATATATCTTATGCCTTCTTTTCCCAGCTCTAAACTCTTTTAGGCCATCTGAGGACATTTCTAACTTTATTTTGCCCACTTCTAACATGTTATAACCCAATTTTGCCCTATTCTAACAAAGTTTAAGACTTTTTGACCGATCTTTACCCATATTTCCAATTTCTGACACATTTTAATCCATCTTAGGACATTTTAACCCAATTTTGCAAACTTCTGACCTATTTTAAGCCATTTTTACTCAATTCTAGCCAAATTTTATCCATTTTGCTCCATTTCTAACCCTTTTTTCCAATTTTACGCATTTTAAGCCATCTTAGAACATTTCTAACCCAATTAAGCACACTTCTAACCCATTTCAGGCCATTTTGGCCATTTCTAACCCAATTTTGGCCCTTCAAACACATTTCTCCTAACTTTGAGGATTTCTAATATATTTTATAACTTACTTTCCTATTTCTAACCTATTTTAAGCCATTTATGTCCATTTCTACCCCTGTCTTGGGAATTTCTAACCTGTTTAAACCCAGTTTGGCCATTTCAAAACTATTTTTACCCGTTTCTAACCCATTTTTTCCTTCTCAAACACATTTTAGACTAACTTAGGACATTGCTAACCCAATTTTGCCCACTTCTAACCCCCTTTGCCCATTTCGAGCACATGTTAAGCCATTTTTTCCATTTCTATGCTGCTTTTGCCCACTTCTAGCACATTTTAAGCTATTTTAGCCCATTTCTAGCCCAATCTAATCCATTTTGATCCTGTTTAAATCCATTTTGCCCATTTCTAACACATTTTAAGCCATCCTCAGACATTGCTAACCCGATTTTGCATACTTCCAACCCATTTTAAGCCGTTTTGCCCATGTCTAATGCATATTTCACATTCCTGACACATTTTCAACCATCCTAGCATATTTATAACCCACTTTTGCACACTGCTAACCCATTTTACACCGTTCTGGCCATATCTACCCCAGTTTTCATATTTCCAATGCATTGTCAACCATCTGAACACATTTCTAACCCAATTTGGCCCACTTTTCACCCATTTTTCCCCATTTTAGCCATTTCTAATACATGTAATGCCATCCTCTCCCATGTCTAACCTGGTCTAAGCCTGTTCTATCCATTTCTAACCTATTTGAACCCATTTTACCCATGTCTAACCAATTTATCCCATTTCTAACACATGTAAAACCATGTTAGTAAATTTCTAATCCAATTTAGCCCACTACTAACCGATTATAAGCCATTTTCGCCAATGCCTAACGATTTTACCCATCACAAATTAAACACTAAATCCTCCAAGCATAGGCTAAGATCACAACTTAGACCCTAAGATCACAACTGACACGCTAAGATCACAACTGACACGCAAAGATCACAAGTGACATACAAAGAACACAAATTGGACACTACATCCTCCGAACACACACTAAGATCACAACTTAGACAGTAAGAACACAGATTTGAAACTACATCCTCCGAACAGACACTAAGAACACGTATTAGAAACTAAGACCAAAAATTAAACACTAAAATTAAAACTTACACACTAACTCCACCATGAACACACTAAGATCACAAATAACAAACTAAGATCACAAATTAGACACTAAGATCACAGACTAGACACTAACATGAAAACTTAAACACTAAGTACTCCTATCTCCACTTCAGCCACCTAGTCAGTTCTCCCATTAATCACCAAGCTGGACGGACAGAGTCAGGTCTGTGCAAATTGACACCGACAACAGACCTGCACAAGCAATCTGGATGTATGCCCCAAAACACAAATGACCTTAAGACTCTGAGCCACAGGTCTCATCTACACTTCCACTTTCAAAGTTCACCACGGAAAAGCAAAATTCTCAACTGAAACACTAAATTCCTCTTTGAAATGCTAAGTTCTATATTGAAAAAGTAAATGCTACAATGAAACGCTAATTTCTCCATTGAAACGCTAGGATCTCCAGTGAAATACTAACTTCTACATTGAAAAATTAAGTTTTACATTGAAATGGAAAGTTCTCTGTTGAAACACTAAGTTCTCCATTGAAAGGCTAAAATCTCCAAAGAAACAATGACTTCTCCATTGAAACGATAAATTCTCCATGGAAATGCTAATTTCTCCACTGAAATGCTAAGTTCTTCACTGGAAAACTTAAATCTAAATTGAAAAAGCTACGTTCTCAATTGAAAAACATATATATAACTTGAAAGGCTAAGTTCTCATCAAAACACTAAGTTGTCCACTCAAATGCTACGTTATCCTATGGAAAACATAGATCTAAATTAAAATACTAAGTTCTAAAATGAAACGCTAAGTTCTCCATTGAAACATTAAGTTCTCCATTGAAATACTAAGTTCTCCACTGAAACGCTAAGTTCTCCAATGAAAACAATAGATCTAAATTGAAATGATAAGTTCCAAATTGAGAAGCTACGTTGTCCACTCAAACGCTGCGTTCTCCAATGAAAACCATAAATCTAAATTGAAAGGCTGAGTTCTTCATTGAAACGCTAAGTTCCCCATTGAAACACTAACTTCTGCATTGAAACGCTAAGTTCTCCATAAAAACGCTAAGTTCTTCAATGAAAACCATAGATCTAAATTGAAATGCTAAGCTCTAAATTGAAAAGCTAAGTTGTCTGCTCAAACGCTAACTTCTCCAATGAAAAAGATAGATTTGGATTGAAATGCCAAGTTCTCCATCGAAACTCTAAGTTCTCCACTGAAAAACTTAGATCTAAATTGAAAAGCTAAGTTCTCAATTCAAAAAACATAGCTATAACTTGAAATGCTAAGTTCTCATAGAAACGCTAACTTCTCCACTCAAACGCTAAGTTCTCCAATGAAAGACATAGATCTAAATTGAAATACTAGGGTCTAAATTGAAAAGCTAAGTTCTCCATTGAAACACTAAGTGCTCAATGGAAACGCTAACTTCCCCATTGAAACGCTAAGTTCTCCATTGAAACGCTAAGTTCTCCATTGAAACTCTAAGTTCTCCACTGAAAAACATACACCTAAATGGAAGAAGCTAAGTTCTCAATTGAAAAACATGGATATAAGTTGAAATGCTGAGCTCTCGTTGAAATACTAACTTCTCCACTCAAATGCTACGTTCTGCAATGAAAAACATAGACCTAAAGTGAAATGCTACGTTCTAAATTTAAAAGCTATGGTCTCCATTAAAACGCTAGGTTGTCCACTCAAACACTAAGTTCTCCAATGAAAACCATAAGTCTAAATTGAAACGGTAAATTTTCCATTGAAACGTTAGGTTCCCCATTGAAAGACTAAGTTCTGCATTGAAATGTTAAGTTGTCCATTGAAACGCTAATTTCTCCAATGAAAAACATACATCTAAATTGAAATGCTAAGTTCCAAAAGGAAAAGCTAAGTTCTCCATTGAAACGCTAAGTAGTCCACTCAAATGTTACGTTCACCAATGAAAAAGACACATCTAAAGTGAAACGACAAGTTCCCCATTGAAACGCTGAATTCTAAAATGAAACACTAAATTCTGCATTGAAATGCAAAGTTCTCCATTGAAACACTATGTTCTCCATTGAAACACTAAGTTCTGCATTGAAAAGCTAAGTTCTCTATTGAAACGCTAAATTCTAAATTGAAAAACTTATATCTAAATTGAAATGCTAAGTTCAAAATTGAAAAGTTAAGTGGTCCACTCAAACGCTAAGTTCTCCAATGAAAAAGATACATTTGAAATGAAACGCCAAGTTCTCCATTGAAATGCTAAGGTCTCCACTGAAAAACTTAGATCTAAATTGAAAAGCTAAGTTCTCAACTGAAAACCGTAGATATAACTTGAAGTACTGAGTTCTCATTAAAACACTAAGTTCTCCACTCAAATGCTACGTTCTCCAATGAAAAACATACATCTAAATTGAAACGCTAAATTCTAAATTGAAATGCTAAGTTCTAAATTAAAATGGTAAGTTCTCCATACAAACACTAAGTTCTCCATTGAAACGCTACGATCTCCATACAGCCGATAAGTTCTCCAATCTAAAACTTAGATCTAAATTAAAATACTAAGTTCTAAATTAAAATGATAACTTCTCCTTTGAACCGCTAAGTTGTCCACTCAAAAGCTATATTCTCCAATGAAAAACATACATCTAAATTGAAACGCTAAGTTCTAAATTAAAACAGTAAGTTCTCCATTGAAACGCTAAGTTCTCAATAGAAAAGCTAAGTCCTCCATTGAAACACTAAGTCCTCAATTAAAATGCTAAGTTCTCCATTTAAATGCAAAGTACTCCTCTGGAAACCATAGATGAAAACTAAGAAGCTAAGCTCTCAACTGAAAAGCAAAGATACAACTTGATATGCTAAGTTCTCATTGAAACACTAACTTCTCCACTCAAACGGTAAGTTCTCTTATGAAAACCATACATCTGAATTGAAATGCTAAGATCTAAATTGAAATGCTAAGATCGAAATTGAAAAGCTAACTTCTCCATTGAAACACGAAGTGCTCAAATGAAATACTATCTCCCCCATTGAAATGCTAAGTTCTCCATTGAAACGCTAAATTCTGCATTGAAACACTAAGATCTGCATTAAAACGCTAAGGTCTCCAATGAAAAACAGAGACCTAAACTGAAATGCTCAGTTCTAAATTGAAACGCTAAGTTCTCCATTGAAACGCTAAGTTGTACACTCAAACACTAGGTTCTCCAATGAAAAACATACACCTAAATTGAAACGGTAAGTTCTTCATTGAAAGGCTAGGTTCACGATTGAAAGACTATTATCTCCATTGAAATGCTAAGTTCTCCTATGAAAAACATAGATCAAAATTGAAATGCTAAGTTCGAAATTAGAAAGCTAAGTTTTCCATTGAAACACTAAGTGCTCAATTGAAATGCTATCTTTCCCATTGAAATGCTAAGATCTCCTTTGAAAAGCTAACTTCTCCATTGAAACACTAAGCTCTGCATCGAAACGCTAAGTTCTCCAATAAAAAACAGAGACCAAAATTGAAATGCTAAGTTCTAAATTGAAAAGCTAAATTCTCCATTGAAACGCTAAGTTGTCCACTCAAACGCTAAGTTCCCCAATGAAAAAGAGAGATTTGAATTGAAATGCCAAGTTCTCCATTGAAATGCTAAGTTCTCCAATGAAAAACATACATCTAAATTGAAACGGTAAGTTCTAAATTGAAACACTAAGTTCACATTGAAAGACAAACTTCTGCATTGAAATGCGAAGTTCTCCATTGAAACGCAAAGTTGTCCACTCAAACGCTAAGTTATCCAATGAAAAAAATAAATCTAAATTGAAATGCCATGTTCTCCATTGAAATGCTAACTTTTCCAATGAAAAACATACATCTAAATTGAAATGCTAAGTTCTAAAGTGAAAAGCAAAGTTCTCCATTGAAACCCTAAGTTGTCCACTCAAACGCTAAGTTCTCCAATGAAAAAGATAGATTTGAATTGAAATGCAAAGTTCTCCATGGAAATGCTAAGTTTTCCAATGAAAAACATACATCTAAATTGAAATGCTAAGTTCCAAAGTGAAAAGCAAAGTTCTCCATTGAAACGCTAAGTTGAACACTCAAACGCTAAGTTCTCCAATGAAAAAGATCGATTGGAATTGAAATGCGAAGTTCTCCATTGAAATGCTAAGTTCCCCAATGAAAAACATACATCTAAATTGAAATGCTAAGGTCCAAAGAGAAAAGCAAAGTTCTCCATTGAAACGCTAAGGTGACCACTCAAACGCTAAGTTCTCCAATGAAAAAAATACATCTAAATTGAAATGCCAAGTTCTCCATTGAAATGCTAAGTTTTCCAATGAAAAACATACATCTAAATTGAAATGCTAAGGTCCAAAGTGAAAAGCAAAGTTCTAAATTAAAACGCTAAGGTGTCCACTCAAAGGTTAAGTTCTCCAATGAAAAAGATAGATTTGAACTGAAATGCCAAGTTCTCCATTGAAACGCTAAGTTCTCCGCTGAAAAACCTAGATCTAAATGGAAGAAGCTAAGTTCTCAATTGAAAAACATAGATATAACTTGAAATGCTGAGTTCTCGTTGAAACACTAAGTTCTCCACTCAAATGCTACGTTCACAAAGGAAAAACATAGACCTAAAGTGAAATGCTAAGTTCTAAATTTAAAAGCTATGTTCTCCATTAAAACGCTAAGTTGTCCACTCAAACGCTAAGTTCTCCAATGAAAAACATAGGTCTAAACTGAAACGGTAAGTTCTACACTGAAACGCTAATTTCTCCAATGAAAAACGTACATCTAAATTGAAATGCTAAGTTCTAAATTGAAAAGCTAAGTTCTCAATTGAAACGCTAAGTTGTCCACTCAAATGCTAACTTCCTCAATGAAAAAAATAAATCTAAATTAAAATGCCAAGTTCTCCATTGAAATGCTAAGTTCTCCAATGAAAAACATACATCTAAATTGAAATGCTGTGTTCTAAAGTGAAAAGCAAAGTTCTCCATTGAAACGCTAAGTTGTCCACTCAAACGCTAAGTTCTCCAATGAAAAAGATAGATTTGAATGGATATGCCAAGTTCTCCATTGAAATGCTACGTTTTCCAATGAAAAACATACATCTAAATTGAAATGCTAAGTTCTAAAGTGAAAAGCAAAGTTCTTCATTGAAACGCTAAGTTGTCCACTCAAACGCTAAGTTCTCCAATGAAAAAGATAGATTTGAACTGAAATGCCAAATTCTCCATTGAAAGGCTAAGTTCTCCATTGAACCGCTCAGTTTTCCACTCAAACGTTGCATTCTCCAATGAAAAACATACATCTAAATTGAAACGCTAAGTTCTCCATTGAAACGGCAAGTTCTCCATTGAAACACTAAGTTCTCCATTGAAACACTAAGTTCTCCATTGAAACGCTAATTTCTTCATTGAAACGCTAAGTTCTCCAATGAAAAAGATAGATTTGAATTGAAATGCCAAGTTCTCCATGGAAATGCTAAGTTTTCCAATGAACAACATACATCTAAATTGAAATGCTAAGTTCTAAAGTGAAAAGCAAAGTTCTCCATTGAAACCCTAAGTTGTCCACTCAAACGCTAAGTTCTCCAATGAAAAAGATAGATTTGAATTGAAATGAAAAGTTCTCCATGGAAATGCTAAGTTTTCCAATGAAAAACATACATCTAAATTGAAATGCTAAGTTCCAAAGTGAAAAGCAAAGTTCTCCATTGAAACGCTAAGTTGAACACTCAAACGCTAAGTTCTCCATTGAAAAAGATAGATTTGAACTGAAATGCCAAGTTCTCCATTGAAATGCTAAATTTTCCAATGAAAAACATACATCTAAATTGAAATGCTAAGTTCTCAATTGAAAGACATAGATATAACTTGAAATGCTGAGTTCTCATTGAAACACTAAGTTCTCCACTCAAATGCTACGTTCTACAATGAAAATCATAGACCTAAAGTGAAATGCTAAGTTCTAAAGTGAAAAGCAAAGTTCTCCATTGAAACGCTAAGTTGTCCACTCAAACGCTAAGTTCTCCAATGAAAAAGATCGATTGGAATTGAAATGCGAAGTTCTCCACTGAAATGCTAAGTTCCCCAATGAAAAACATACATCTAAATTGAAATGCTAAGTTCCAAAGTGAAAAGCAAACTTCTCCATTGAAACGCTAAGTTGTCCACACAAACACTAAGTTCTCCAATGAAAAACATAGATTTGAACTGAAATTCCAAGTTCTCCATTGAAACGCTAAGTTTTCCAATGAAAAACATACATCTAAATTGAAATGCTAAGTTCTAAAGTGAAAAGCAAAGTTCTCCATTGAAACCCTAAGTTGTCCACTCAAACGCTAAGTTCTCCAATGAAAAAGATAGATTTGAATTGAAATGCAAAGTTCTCCATGGAAATGCTAAGTTTTCCAATGAAAAACATACATCTAAATTGAAATGCTAAGTTCCAAAGTGAAAAGCAAAGTTCTCCATTGAAACGCTAAGTTGAACACTCAAACGCTAAGTTCTCCAATGAAAAAGATCGATTGGAATTGAAATGCGAAGTTCTCCATTGAAATGCTAAGTTCCCCAATGAAAAACATACATCTAAATTGAAATGCTAAGGTCCAAAGAGAAAAGCAAAGTTCTCCATTGAAACGCTAAGTTGACCACTCAAACGCTAAGTTCTCCAATGAAAAAAATACATCTAAATTGAAATGCCAAGTTCTCCATTGAAATGCTAAGTTTTCCAATGAAAAACATACATCTAAATTGAAATGCTAAGGTCCAAAGTGAAAAGCAAAGTTCTAAATTAAAACGCTAAGGTGTCCACTCAAAGGTTAAGTTCTCCAATGAAAAAGATAGATTTGAACTGAAATGCCAAGTTCTCCATTGAAACGCTAAGTTCTCCGCTGAAAAACCTAGATCTAAATGGAAATGCTAAGTTCTCAATTGAAAAACATAGATATAACTTGAAATGCTGAGTTCTCGTTGAAACACTAAGTTCTCCACTCAAATGCTACGTTCACAAAGGAAAAACAGAGACCTAAAGTGAAATGCTAAGTTCTAAATTTAAAAGCTATGTTCTCCATTAAAACGCTAAGTTGTCCACTCAAACGCTAAGTTCTCCAATGAAAAACATAGGTCTAAACTGAAACGGTAAGTTCTACACTGAAACGCTAAGTTCTCCATTGAAAGACTAAGTTCTGCACTGAAATGCGAACTTCTCCATTGAAACGCTAATTTCTCCAATGAAAAACGTACATCTAAATTGAAATGCTAAGTTCTAAATTGAAAAGCTAACTTCTCAATTGAAACGCTAAGTTGTCCACTCAAATGCTAAGTTCTCCAATGAAAAAAATAAATCTAAATTGAAATGCCAAGTTCTCCATTGAAATGCTAAGTTCTCCAATGAAAAACATACATCTAAATTGAAATGCTGTGTTCTAAAGTGAAAAGCAAAGTTCTCCATTGAAACGCTAAGTTGTCCACTCAAACGCTAAGTTCTCCAATGAAAAAGATAGATTTGAATGGATATGCCAAGTTCTCCATTGAAATGCTACGTTTTCCAATGAAAAACATACATCTAAATTGAAATGCTAAGTTCTAAAGTGAAAAGCAAAGTTCTTCATTGAAACGCTAAGTTGTCCACTCAAACGCTAAGTTCTCCAATGAAAAAGATAGATTTGAACTGAAATGCCAAATTCTCCATTGAAAGGCTAAGTTCTCCATTGAACCGCTCAGTTTTCCACTCAAACGTTGCATTCTCCAATGAAAAACATACATCTAAATTGAAACGCTAAGTTCTCCATTGAAACGGCAAGTTCTCCATTGAAACACTAAGTTCTCCATTGAAACACTAAGTTCTCCATTGAAACGCTAATTTCTTCATTGAAACGCTAAGTTCTCCAATGAAAAAGATAGATTTGAATTGAAATGCCAAGTTCTCCATGGAAATGCTAAGTTTTCCAATGAACAACATACATCTAAATTGAAATTCTAAGTTCTAAAGTGAAAAGCAAATTTCTCCATTGAAACGCTAAGTTGTCCATTGAAACGCTAAGTTCTCCAATGAAAAAGATAGATTTGAACAGAAATGCCAAGTTCTCCATTGAAATGCTAAGGTTTCCAATGAACAACATACATCTAGATTGAAATGCTAAGTTTTCAATTGAAAAACATAGATATAACTTGAAATGCTGAGTTCTCGTTGAAACACTAAGTTCTCCACTCAAATGCTACGTTCTACAATGAAAACCATAGACTTAAAGTGAAATGCTAAGTCCTAAATTGAAAAGCTAATTTCTCCATTAAAACGCTAAGTTGTCCACTCAAATGCTAAGTTCTCCAGTGAAAAACAAAGGTCTAAACTGAAACAGTCAGTTCTACACTGAAATGCTAAGTTCCCCATTGAAAGACTAAGTTCTGCACTGAAATGCGAAGTTCTCCATTGAAATGCTAATTTCCCCAATGAAAAACAGAGATCTAAATTGAAATGCTATGTTCTAAAGTGAAAAGCAAAGTTCTCCATTGAAACGCTAAGTTGTCCACTCAATCGCTAAGTTCTCCAATGAAAAAGATAGATTTGAATTGAACTGCCAAGTTCTCTGTCGTGGTTTAATTCCAGGCCGTAAATCAGAACCACGCAGTCCACTTCCCCCTCACCTTTCTTCCCTCCGCTTCTGGAGGGACGGGGAGGAGAATCAAAAGAATGCAGCTCCCACGGGTTGAGATAAGAACAGTTTAATAACTAAGGTATAACAGAAATCACTACTGCTACCACTAATAGTAATAATGATAAAGGAAATAACAAGCAAGAGAATACAACCGCTCACCAACCGGTACCTCACCCCCACCCTGCCCTGATCCAGCCCTTCCGGGCCACTGTCAGTTCTACATCCTGGGCATGATGTGCTGTGGTATGGAATACCTCTTTGGCTAGTTTGGGTCAGGTGTCTTGTCCCTGCTTCCTCCCAGCCTCTCCTCCTCCCTGGCAGAGCATGAGACTCTCAAAGTCCTTGGTCAGTCTAAACATTCTGACCAGCAACTGAAAACATCAGCTTTATCAGTATTATTCCCAAGGTCGAAAGTCAAAACACAGCACTGCACCAATAGAAAAAATGACTGCTACTGCTAAACCAGGACAGTATCCACCCCTTATTCCATACCATTCACGTCATGCTCAGATCCCACATTTTCAATATACCATCACTTGTAACAGTCTTTCAGAGCA
The DNA here is from genome assembly GCF_963264785.1 of Psittacula echo. Classification (NCBI taxonomy): domain Eukaryota; kingdom Metazoa; phylum Chordata; class Aves; order Psittaciformes; family Psittacidae; genus Psittacula; species Psittacula echo. Next base: position 29,134 of record NC_137742.1, read on the forward strand.
GGAGAGGCCCATTGCAAAGTCCACCCCTCGATCATGAGACCATCTCTATGTTGCATCTCTGCCCTGATGGCCTGAAGTGCCATGGGCCCATCAGGCTCAGAATAATTCACCCTCCCCTGCAGCAGTTTCTGCAACTTGTCGTTGAGGACTCCACACAGCTGCCTTCCATCTCCGATGCTTCCAAAGGACTGGAGGGGCCCAGTGGATTAGATACTCACCCATACTGTCCCACACACCGTGACACTCATGACTGTCCAGCCTTGGGGAAAACCTCTCGGTCCCCCTGTATTGTCTAAACCCAGACAAGACCCAAACCTGACTCTGCTTAACTCTCGGGATCAGACAAAATGGTCATGGGTAGAATACACTCTGTGTGTGTGCCAACATGGTGATCCCCATCACAATCAGCAGGCAGGTCCCAAGGGTACCCAAAGGCCATTCAAAACCTTCAGAACTCTCAAATGCTGCTGCTGTACTTGTCACTGGGGCTGGTGCAGCTGCTGTGCTTGAAGGCTCTCTCACCACCAGCTTCTCTTTTTCCGAGTCCAGATCTTCCTCCTCTGTCTTGCTGGGAAATGCTGCGGGGTCTCCTGCATCCTCCTGCGGCTCGGGCTCACAGGGCTCGGCGGGCGGCTGCTGGGGAATGCTCTCGGCCGCCGCGGGGCTGGGCTCGGCCATGGGGCTCGGCTCCTCCGCCACCTCCTCCCGCTGCTCGGCAGCTGCCTCCTTCCCCTCCTCGGCAGCCGCCTCCTTCCCGGCCTCCGGCCCCTCTGCCGCCGCCGCTTGGTCCCCGGGGCCGCTCTCCGGGGCCGCTTCGGCCGCCGGTGGCTCCCGGGGCCGCTCCCCCTCAGCTCCCCACAGCCTCACGAAGACGGAGGCGAAGACGAGGGCCAGGACGGTGAAGAGCAGCGGGACGGCCAGGTACAAGTCAACGGCCACGTCCATCCCGCCCTGCTGCCGGATCCCGCCCGTATTACAAGCCATTACCGTAAAATACAATGAAACAAGAACCTTAGCCCAAGGCCCACACTTGATAAACACTAACACAGCAAATACCAGCTCTAAGTAAGCTACGACATACAGAAACTGTGACATCAAAAAGAACAACTTTGAGAGCCCATAAATCAGCATTGTGCCTTGGTCAGATCTGTTGTTATCTCAACCCTTCGTGCCCCACGTTGGGCGCCAAAAAGAACTGTCGTGGTTTAAGCCCAGGCCGTAAATCAGAACCACGCAGTCCACTTCCCCCCCACCTTTCTTCCCTCCGCTTCTGGAGGGACGGGGAGGAGAATCAAAAGAATGCAGCTCCCACGGGTTGAGATAAGAACACTTTAATAACTAAGGTATAACAGAAATCACTACTGCTACCACTAATAGTAATAATGATAAAGGAAATAACAAGCAAGAGAATACAACCACTCACCAACCGGTACCTCACCCCCACCCTGCCCTGATCCAGCCCTTCCGGGCCACTGTCAGTTCTACATCCTGGGCATGATGTGCTGTGGTATGGAATACCTCTTTGGCTAGTTTGGGTCAGGTGTCCTGTCCCTGCTTCCTCCCAGCTTCTCCTCCTCCCTGGCAGAGCATGAGACTCTCAAAGTCCTTGGTCAGTCTAAACATTCTGACCAGCAACTGAAAACATCAGCTTTATCAGTATTATTCCCAAGGTCGAAAGTCAAAACACAGCACTGCACCAATAGAAAAAATGACTGCTACTGCTAAACCAGGACATTCTCCATTGAAATGCTAAGTTTTCCAATGAAAAACAAACATCTAAATTGAAATGCTAAGTTCCAAAGTGAAAAGCAAACTTCTCCATTGAAACGCTAAGTTGTCCACACAAACGCTAAGTTCTCCAATGAAAAACATAGATTTGAACTGAAATTCCAAGTTCTCCATTGAAACGCTAAGTTTTCCAATGAAAAACATACATCTAAATTGAAATGCTAAGTTCTCAATTGAAAGACATAGATATAACTTGAAATGCTGAGTTCTCGTCGAAACACTAAGTTCTCCACTCAAATGCTACATTCTACAATGAAAACCATAGACCTAAAGTGAAATGGTAAGTTCTAAATTGAAAAGCTAATTTCTTCATTAAAACATTAAGTTGTCCACTCAAATGCTAAGTTCTCCAATGAAAAACATAGGTCTAAACTGAAACGGTAAGTTCTACACTGAAACGCTAAGTTCCCCATTGAAAGATTAAGTTCTGCACTGAAATGCGAAGTTCTCCATTGAAACGCTAAGATGTCCACTCAAACGCTAAGTTCTCAATTGAAAAACGAACATCTAAATTGAAATGACAGGTTCTCCATTGAAATGCTAAGCTTTTCAATGAAAAACATACATCTAAATTGAAATGCTAAGTTCTAAAGTGAAAAGCAAAGTTCTGCATTGAAATGCTAAGTTGAACACTCAAACGCTAAGTTCTCCAATGAAAAAGATATATTTGAACTGAAATGCCAAGTTCTCCATTGAAACGCTAAGTTGTCCACTCAAACGTTACATTCTCCAATGAAAAACATACATCTAAATTGAAACGACAAGTTATCCATTGAAACGCTAAGTTCTCCATTGAAACGCTAAATTCTCCATTGAAACGGTAAGTTCTCGAATGAAAAAGATAGATTTGAATTGAACTACCAAGTTCTCCATCGAAACACTAAGGTCTCCACTGAAAAACTTAGATCTTTATTGAAAAGCTAAGTTCTCAATTGAAAAACATAGATATAACTTCAAAAGCTAAGTTCTCATTAAAACACTAAGTTCTCCACTCAAATGCTACGTTCTCCAATGAGAAACATACATCTAAATTGAAACGCTAAATTCTAAATTGAAAAGCTAAGTTCTAAATTAAAACGGTAAGTTCTCCATACAAACGCTAAGTTCTCCATTTAAACGCTAAGTTCTCCATACAAACGCGAAATTCTCCAATGAAAAACATAGATTTAAATTGAAATGCTAAGTTCTAAATTGAAAAGCGAAGTTCTCCTTTGAACCGCTAAGTTGTCCACTCAAAAGCTATGTTCTCCAATGGAAAACATACATCTAAATTGAAACGCTAAGTTCTGCATTGAAACGCTAAGTTCTGCATTGAAACGCTAAGTTCTGCATTGAAACGCTAAGTTCTGCATTGAAACGCTAAGTCCTACATTGAAACACTAAGTCCTCCATTAAAATGCTAAGTTCTCCATTTAAATGCGAAGTACTCCTCAGGAAAACATAGATGAAAACTGAGAAACTAGGTTCTCAATTGAAAAGCAAAGATATAACTCGATATGCTAAGTTCTCATTGAAACACTAACTTCTCCACTCAAACAGTAAGTTCTCCAATGAAAAACATACATCTAAAATGAAATGCTAAGTTCTAAATTGAAAAGCTAAGTTCTCCATTGAAATGCTAAGTTCTAAATTGAAAAGCTAAATTCTCCATTGAAATGCTAAGTTCTAAATTGAAAAGCTAAGTTCTCCATTGAAATGCTAAGTTTTCCAATGAAAAACATAAATCTAAATTGAAATGCTAAGTTCTAAAGTGAAAAGCAAAGTTCTAAATTAAAACGCTAGGGTGCCCACTCAAACACTAAGTTCTCCAATGAAAAACATAGGTCTAAACTGAAACGGTAAGTTCTACACTGAAACGCTAAGTTCCCCATTGAAAGACTAAGTTCTGCACTGAAATGCCAAGTTCTCCATTGAAACGCTAATTTCCCCAATGAAAAACAGAGATCTAAATTGAAATGCTATGTTCTAAAGTGAAAAGCAAAGTTCTCCATTGAAACGCTAAGTTGTCCACTCAAATGCTAAGTTCTCCAATGAAAAAAATAAATCTAAATTGAAATGCCAAGTTCTCCATTGAAATGCTAAGTTTTCCAATGAAAAACATACATCTAAATTGAAATGCTACGTTCTCAAGTGAAAAGCAAAGTTCTCCATTGAAACGCTAAGTTGTCCACTCAAACGCTAATTTCTCCAATGAAAAAGATAGATTTGAATTGAAATACCAAGTTCTCCATTGAAATGCTAAGTTTTCCAATGAAAAACATACGTCTAAATTGAAATGCTAAGTTCTAAAGTGAAAAGAAAAGTTCTCCATTGAAACGCTAAGTTGTCCACTCAAACGCAAAGTTCTCCAATGAAAAAGATAGATTTGAACTGAAATGCCAAGTTCTCCACTCAAATGCTAAGTTTTCCAATGAAAAACATACGTCTAAATTGAAATGCTAAGTTCTAAAGTGAAAAGCAAAGTTCTCCATTGAAACGCTAAGTTGTCCACTCAAACGCTAACTTCTCCAATGAAAAAGATAGATTTGAACTGAAATGCCAAGTTCTCCATTGAAATGCTAAGGTTTCCAATGAACAACATACATCTAAATTGAAATGCTACGTTCTAAAGTGAAAAGCAAAGTTCTCCATTGAAACGCTAAGTTGTCCACTGAAACGCTAAGTTCTCCAATGAAAAAGATAGATTTGAATGGATATGCCAAGTTCTCCATTGAAATGCTAAGGTTTCCAATGAAAAACATACATCTAAATTGAAATGCTGTGTTCTAAAGTGAAAAGCAAATTTCTCCATTGAAATGCTAAGTTGTCCACTCAAACGCTAAGTTCTACAATGAAAAACATAGACCTAAATTGAAAAGCTACGTTCTTAATTGAAAAGCTAAGTTCTAAATTGAAACACTAATTTGTCCACTCAAACGCTAAGTTCTCCAATGAAAAAGATAGATTTGAACAGAAATGCCAAATTCTCCATTGAAAGGCTAAGTTCTCCATTGAACCGCTCAGTTTTCCACTCAAACGTTGCATTCTCCAATGAAAAACATACATCTAAATTGAAACGCTAAGTTCTCCATTGAAACGGCAAGTTCTGCATTGAAACGCTAAGTCCTACATTGAAACGCTAATTTCTTCATTGAAACGCTAAGTTCTCCAATGAAAAAGATAGATTTGAATTGAAATGCTAAGTTTTCCAATGAAAAACATACATCTAAATTGAAATGCTAAGTTCTAAAGTGAAAAGCAAAGTTCTCCATTGACACACTAAGTTGTCCATTGAAACGCTAAGTTCTACAATGAAAAAGATAGATTTGAACTGAAATGCCAAGTTCTCCATTGAAATGCTAAGTTTTCCAATGAAAAACATACATCTAAATTGAAATGCTAAGTTCTCAATTGAAAAACATAGATATAACTTGAAGTGCTGAGTTCTCGTCGAAACACTAAGTTCTCCACTCAAATGCTACGTTCTACAATGAAAACCACAGACCTAAAGTGAAATGCTAAGTTCCAAAGTGAAAAGCAAAGTTCTCCATTGAAACGCTAAGTTGTCCACTCAAACGCTAACTTCTCCAATGAAAAAGATAGATTTGACTTGAAATGCCAAGTTCTCCATTGAAATGCTAAGGTTTCCAATGAAGAACATACGTCTAAATTGAAATGCTAAGTTCTAAAGTGAAAAGAAAAGTTCTCCATTGAAACGCTAAGTTGAACACTCAAACGCTAAGTTCTCCAATGAAAAAGATAGATTTGAACTGAAATGCCAGGTTCTCCATTGAAATGCTAAGTTTTCCAATGAAAAACATACATCTAAATTGAAATGCTAGGTTCCAAAGTGAAAAGCAAAGTTCTCCATTGAAATGCTAAGTTGTCCACTCAAACGCTAAGTTTTCCAATGAAAATATAGATTTGAATTGAAATGCCAAGTTCTCCATTGAAATGCTAAGGTTTCCAATGAAAAACATACATCTAGGTTGAAATGCTAAGTTCTAAAGTGAAAAGCAAGGTTCTCCATTGAAACGCTAAGTTCTTCATTGAAAAACCTAGATCTAAATGGAAGAAGCTAAGTTCTCAATTGAAAAACATGGATATAACTTGAAATGCTGAGCTCTCGTTGAAATACTAATTTCTCCACTCAAATGCTACGTTCTGCAATGAAAAACATAGACCTAAAGTGAAATGCTACGTTCTAAATTTAAAAGCTATGGTCTCCATTAAAACGCTAAGTTGGCCACTCAAACGCTAAGTTCTCCAATGAAAAACATAGGTCTAAATTGAAACGGTAAGTTCTACACTCAAACGCTAAGTTCCCCATTGAAAGACTAAGTTCTGCATTGAAATGCGAAGTTCTCCATTGAAACGCTAATTTCTCCAATGAAAAACATACATCTAAATTGAAATGCTAAGTTCTAAATTGAAAAGCTAAGTTCTCCATTGAAACGCTAAGTTGTCCACTCACACGCTAAGTTCTCCAATGAAAAAATAGATTTGAATTGAAATGCCGAGTTCTCCATTGAAATGCTAAGTTTTCCAATGAAAAACATACATCTAAATTGAAATGCTGTGTTCCAAAGTGAAAAGCAAAGTTCTCCATTGAAACGCTAAGTTGTCCACTCAAACGCTAAGTTCTACAATGAGAAAGATAGATTTGAACTGAAATGCCAAGTTCTCCATTGAAATGCTAAGTTTTCCAATGAAAAACATACATCTAAATTGAAATGCTAAGTTCTAAAGTGAAAAGCAAAGTTCTCCATTGAAACGCTGTCCTGGGTTCAGCAGTAGCAGTCATTTTTCCTCCTTCTTAGTAGCTGTTGCAGCACTGTGTTTTTGACTTTCAGCCTGGGAACAGAGCTCATAACACCGATGTTTAGACTGACCAAGGACTTTGTGAGTCTCATGCTCTGCCAGGGAGGAGGAGAAGCCGGGAGGAAGCAGGGACAGGACACCTGACCCAAACTAGCCAAAGAGGTATTCCATACCACAGCACGTTATGCCCAGGATTTAGAATTGAGAGTTCCCGGAAGGGCTGGATCGCTGTGGGGTGAGGGTGAGGTACCAGTTGGTGAGCAGTTGTATTCTCTTGCTTGTTATTTCTTTTATCATTATTACTATTAGTGGTAGCAGTAGTGATTTGTGTTATACCTTAGTTATTAAACGGTTCTTATCTCAACCCATGGGAGTTGCATTCTTTTGATTCTCCTCCCCGTCCCTGCAGAAGCGGAGGGAAGAAAGGTGTGTGTGGGGGGGGCAGTAGATTGCGTGCTTCTGATTTACGGCCTGGGCTTAAACCACGACAGAACTGAAATGCCAAGTTCTCCATTGAAACACTAAGTTCTCCATAGAAACGCGAAGTTCTCCACTCAAACGCTAAGTTCTACAATAAAAAACATAGATCTAAATTGAAATGCTAAGTTCTACATCGAAAAGCTAAGTTCTAAATTGAAACGCTAAGTTGTCCACTCAAACGCTAAGTTCCCCAATGAAAAAGAAAGATTTGAACTGAAATGCCAAGTTCTCCATTGAAACGCTAAGTTCTCCAATGAAAATCTTAGATATAAAAGGAAGAAGCTACGTTCTCAATTGAAAAACATAGCTATAACTTGAAATGCTAAGTTCTCGTCAAAACACTAAGTTCTCCACTCAAATGCTACGTTCTACAATGAAAAACATAGATCTAAATTGAAATGCTAAGTTCTAAATTGAAACGCTAAGTTCTCCACTAAAAAACTTAGATCTAAATGGAAGAAGCTAAGTTCTCAATTGAAAAACATAGATATAACTTGAAATGCTGAGTTCTCGTTGAAACACCAAGTTCTTCACTCAAATGCTTAGTTCTACAATGAAAAACACAGACCTAAAGTGAAATGCTAAGTTCTAAAGTGAAAAGCAAAGTTCTCCATTGAAACGCTAAGTTGAACACTCAAACGCTAAGTTCTCCAATGAAAATATAGATTTGAATTGAAATGCCAAGTTCTCCACTCAAATGCTAAGTTTTCCAATGAAAAACATACATCTAAATTGAAATGCTAAGTTCTCAATTGAAAAACATAGATATAACTTGAAATGCTGAGTTCTCGTCGAAAAACTAAGTTCTCCACTCAAATGCTACGTTCTACAATGAAAACCATAGACCTAAAGTGAAATGCTAAGTTCTAAAGTGAAAAGCAAAGTTCTCCATTGAAACGCTAAGTTGAACACTCAAACGCTAAGTTCTCCAATGAAAATATAGATTTGAATTGAAATGCCAAGTTCTCCATTGAAATGCTAAGGTTTCCAATGAAAAACATACATCTAAATTGAAATGCTAAGTTCTAAAGTGAAAAGCAAAGTTCTCCATTGAAACGCTATGTTGTCCACTCAAACGCTAAGTTCTCCATTGAAAAAGATAGATTTGAACTGAGATGCCAAGTTCTCCGTTGAAATGCTAAGTTTTCCAATGAAAAACATACGTCTAATTTGAAATGCTAAGTTCTAAAGTGAAAAGCAAAGTTCTCCATTGAAACGCTAAGTTGACCACTCAAACGCTAAGTTCTCCAATGAAAAAGATAGATTTGAACTGAAATGCCAAATTCCCCATTGAAAGGCTAAGTTCTCCATTGAACCGCTCAGTTTTCCACTCAAACGTTGCATTCTCCAATGAAAAACATACATCTAAATTGAAATGCTAAGTTCTAAATTGAAATGGCAAGTTCTCCATTGAAACACTTAGTTCTCCATTGAAACGCTAATTTCTCCATTGAAACGCTAAGTTCTCCAATAAAAAAGACAGGTCTAAATTGAAACGGTAAATTCTCCATTGAAACGTTACGTTCCCCATTGAAAGACTAAGTTCTGCATTAAAATGCGAAGTTCTCCATTGAAACGTTAATTTCTACAATGAGAAACTTAGATGTAAACTGAAATGCTAAGTTCTAAATTGAAAGGCTAAGTTCTCCATTGAAGCGGTAAGATGTCCACTGAAACGCTAAGTTCTCCAATGAAAAACATACATCTAAATTGAAACGCTAATTTCTCCATTGAAACGCTGTCCTGGGTTCAGCAGTAGCAGTCATTTTTCCTCCTTCTTAGTAGCTGTTGCAGCACTGTGTTTTTGACTTTCAGCCTGGGAACAGAGCTCATAACACCGATGTTTAGACTGACCAAGGACTTTGTGAGTCTCATGCTCTGCCAGGGAGGAGGAGAAGCTGGGAGGAAGCAGGGACAGGACACCTGACCCAAACTAGCCAAAGAGGTATTCCATACCACAGCACGTTATGCCCAGGATTTAGAATTGAGAGTTCCCGGAAGGGCTGGATCGCTGTGGGGTGAGGGTGAGGTACCGGTTGGTGAGCAGTTGTATTCTCTTGCTTGTTATTTCTTTTATCATTATTACTATTAGTGGTAGCAGTAGTGATTTGTGTTATACCTTAGTTATTAAACGGTTCTTATCTCAACCCGTGGGAGTTGCATTCTTTTGATTCTCCTCCCCGTCCCTGCAGAAGCGGAGGGAAGAAAGGTGTGTGGGGGGGGGGCAGTAGATTGCGTGCTTCTGATTTACGGCCTGGGCTTAAACCACGACAGAACTGAAATGCCAAGTTCTCCATTGAAACGCTAAGTTCTCCATTGAAACGCTAAGTTCTCCAATGAAAAAGATAAATATGAATTGAAATGCCAAGTTCTCCATCGACACGCTAAGGTCTCCACTGAAAAACTTAGATCTAAATTGAAAACCTAAGTTCTCCATTGAAAAACATAGATATAACTTGAAATGCTAAATTCTCGTTGAAACACTAAGTTCTCCACTCAAAGGCTGCGCTCTCCAATGAGAAACATACATCTAAATTGAAACGCTAAATTCTAAATTGAAAGGCTAAGTTCTCCATTGAAATGCAAAGTTCTCCATTGAAACGCTAAATTCTCCATAGAAACACGAAGTCATCCACTCAAATGCTAAGTTCTACAATGAAAAACATAGATCTAAATTGAAATGCTAAGTTCTTAATTGAAAAGCTAATTTCTAAATTGAAACGCGAAGTTCTCCATTGAAACGCTAAGTTCTCCAATGAAAAAGATAGATTTGAACTGAAATGCCAAGTTCTCCATTGAAACGCTAAGTTCTCCACTGAAAAACTTAGATCTAAATGGAAGAAGCTACGTTCCCAATTGAAAAACATAGCTATAACTTGAAATGCTAAGTTCTCGTCAAAACACTAAGTTCTCCACTCAAATGCTATGTTCTACAATGAAAAACATAGACCTAAAGTGAAATGCTAAGTTCTAAATTTAAAAGCTATGTTCTCCATTAAAACGCTAAGTTGTCCACTCAATCGCTAAGTTCTCCAATGAAAAACATAAGTCTAAATTGAAACGCTAAGTTCCCCATTGAAAGTCTAAGTTCGGCATTGAAATGCTACGTTCTCCATTGAAACGCTAATTTCTCCAATGAAAAACAGAGATCTAAATTGAAATGCTAAGTTTGAAATTGAAAAGCTACGTTCTCCATTGAAACACTAAGTTGTCCCCTCAAACGTTACGTTCTCCAATGAAAAACACACATCTAAATTGAAACGGTAAGTTCTTCATTGAAACGGCAGGTTCCCCATTGAAAGACTAAGTTCTGCATTGAAATGCTACGTTCTCCATTGAAACGCTAAGCTGTCCCCTCAAACGTTACGTTTTCCAATGAAGAACATACATCTAAATTGAAACTGCAAGTTCTCCACTGAAACGCTAATTTCTAAAATGAAACACTAAGTTCTGCATTGAAATGCGAAGTTCTCCATTGAAACGCTATGTTCTCCATTAAAACGCTAAGTTCTGCATTGAAACGCTAAGTTCTCTATTGAAACGCTAAGGTCTCCACTGAAAAACTTAGATCTAAATTGAAAAGCTAAGTTCTCAATTGAAAAACATAGATATAACTTGAAATGCTAAGTTCTCATCGAAACACTAAGTTCTCCACTCAAATGTTACGTTCTCCAATGAAAAATATACATCTAAATTGAAACGCTAAATTCTAAATTGAAACGGTAAGTTCTAAATTAAAATGGTAAGTTCTCCAATGAAACGCTATGTTATCCATTGAAATGCTAAGTTCTCCATTGAAATGCTAAGTTCTCCAATGAAAAACATACATGTAAATTGAAATGCTAAGTTCTAAAATAAGAAGCTAAGTTCTTCATTGTAACGGTAAGTTCTGCAGTCAAACACTACGTTCTCCAATGAAAAACACACATTTAAATTGAAACAGTAAGTTCTCCACTGAAACGCTAAGTTCCCCATTGAATCACTAAGTTCACCATTGAAATGCTAAGTTCTCCATTGAAACACTATGTTCTCCACTGAATAACTTTGTTCTAAATTGAAAACCTAAGTTCTCATTTGAAAAACATAGACATAACTTGAAATGCTAAGTTCTCGTCGAGACACTAAGTTCTCCACTCAAATGTGGCGTTCTCCACTGAAAAACTTAGATCTAAATTGAAATGCTAAGTTCTAAATTGAAAGACTCAGTTCTCCATTGAAACGCTAAGTTCTCTGTTGAAACGGTAATTTATGCATAGAAACACTAAGTTCTGCATTGAAAAGCTAAGTTGTTCAATCAAACGCTAAGTTCCCCACTGAAAAACTTAGATCTAAATTGAAAAGCTAAATTATCAATTGAAAAACATAGATATAACTTGAAATGCTAAGCTCTCATTGAAACCCTAATTTCTCCATTGAAACGCTGAGTTCTCCATTGAAATGACAAGTTGTCCATTGAAAACCTAAGTTCTCCATTGAAACGGTATCTACTCCAATGAAAAGCTAAGTTCTCCATTGAAACTCTAAGTTCTCCATTGAAACGCTAAGTTCTCCAATGAAAAACATACATCTCAGTTGAAATGCTAAGTTCTAAATTAAGAAGCTAAGTTCTCCATTGAAACGCTAAGTTCTCCAGTCAAACACTACGTTCTCCAATGAAAAACATACATCTAAATTGAAACACTAAGTTCTCCACTGAAACGCTAAGTTCCCCATTGAAACACTAAGTTCTGCATTGAAATGCTAAGTTCTCCATTGAAACGCTAAATTCTCCATTGAAACACTAAGTTCTCCATTGATGAGAAGACTGAGGGGTGACCTCATCAATATTTACAAATATGTAAAGGGTGAGTGTCAGGATGATGGAGCTAGGCTTTTCTCAATGATGTCCAGTGATAGGACAAGGGGTAATGTGTGTAAACTAGAGCATAAGAGGTTCCATGTCAACATCAGGAAGAACTTTACTGTGAAAGCGACAGAACACTGGAACAGGTTGCCCAGGATGTTGTGGAGTCTCCTACGTTGGAGATATTCAAGGCCCGGCTGGACAAGTTTCTGTGTGATGTACTCTAGGTTACCCTGCTCTTGCAGGGGGGTTGGACTAGATGATCTTTTGAGGTCCCTTCCAACACTCGGGATTCTGTGAAATGCTAAGTAATCCAGTGAAACACTAAGTTCTCCATTGAAATGCTAAGTTCTTCATTGAAAAGATAAGTTGTCCTATGAAAAACTCAGATCTAAATTGAAATGCTAAGTTCTCATTGAAACACTAAGTTCTCCACTCAAACACTAAGTTCTTCAATGAACAACATAAATCTAAATTGAAATGCTAAGTTCTAAATTGAAACACTATGTTCTTCATTAAAACACTAAGTCTTCCATTGAAACGCTAAGTTCTCCATTGAAACCTTAACTAAGCTAAGCCACTGGCCATCATATTTGAAAAATCATGGCAGTCAGGTGAAGTTCCCGATGACTGGAAAAAGGGGAATATAACCGCCATTTTCAAGAAGGGGAAAATGGATGACCCAGGGAATTACAGACCAGTCAGTCTCACCTCTGCCTGGCAAACTCTTGGAGCAGATTCTCCTGGAAGACATGCTAAGGCACATGAAAACCAAGGAGGTGGTTGGTGACAACCAGCATGGCTTTACTAAAGGGAAATCCTGCCTGACCAATTTGGTGGCCTTCTATGATGGGGCTACGAAACTGATGGACGGGGCAGAGCAGTTGACGTCATCTATCTGGACTTGTGCAAAGCCTTTGACACTGTCCCACATGACATCCTTGTCTCTAAATTGGAGAGACATCAATTCGATGGGTGGACTGCTCGGTGTATAAAGAACTGGCTGGATGGCCGCATGCAAAGAGTTGTGGTCAATGCCTCGATGTCTGGCTGGAAACTGGTAACGAGTGGTGTCCCTCAGGGATCGGTGTTGGGACCCGTCTTATTCAACATCTTTGCCTGTGACATGGACAGTGGGATGGAGTGCGCCCTCAGCAAGTTTGCCGATGACACCAAGCTGTGTGGTTCGGTTGGTACGCCGGAGGGAAGGGATGCCATCCAGAGGGACCTCGACACACTTGTGAGGTGGGCTGATGCCAACCTTGTGAGGTGGGCTGATGCCAACCTTATGAAGTTTAACCATGCCAAGTGCAAGGTCCTACACCTGGGTTGGAGCAATCCCAGGCACAGCTATAGGTTGGGCAGAGAAGAGATTCAGAGCAGCCCTGCAAAGAAGGACTTGGGGGTGATGGTCGATGAAAAAGTGAACATGAGCCAGCAGTGTGCGCTCGCAGCCCAACCGTATCCTGGGCTGCATCAAAAGGAGCGTGACCAGCTGGTCAAAGGAGGTGATCCTGCCCCTCTACTCTGCTCTTGTGAGACCTCACTTGGAGTATTGTGTGCCGTTCTGCTGTCCTCAACATAAAAAGGACATGGAACTGTTGGAACAAGTCCAGAGGAGGGCCACGAGGATGATAAGGGGATTGGAGCACCTCCCATATGGAGACAGGCTGAGAAAGTTGGGGCTGTTCAGCCTGGAGAAGAGAAGGCTGCGTGGAGACGTCACAGCAACCTTCCAGTATCTGAAGGGGGCCTACAAGGATGCTGGGGAAGGACTATTCATCAGGGACTGTAGTGACAGGACAAGGGGTAAGGGGTTCAAACTTAAACAGGGGAACTAATGATTGGATATAAGGGAGAAATTCTTTACTGAGAGGGTGGTGAGGCACTGGAATGGGTTGCCCAGGGAGGTTGTAAATGCTCCATCCTTGGCAGTGTTCAAGGCCAAGTTGGATGAGGCCTCAGGTGACATGGTTTAGTGTGGTGTGTCCCTGCCCATGGCAGGGGGGTTGGAACTAGATGACCTCAAGATCCTTTCCAACCCTAACTATTCTATGATTCTATGCTTCTATTGAAACGCTAAGTTCTCCATTGAAACGCTAAGTTCTCCATTGAAACGCTAAGTTCTCCATAGAAATGCTAAGTTCTCCAAGGAAACGCTTACTCTCCACAAAACCGCTATGTTCTCCATTAAAATGCTAAGTTCTCCATTGAAACGCTAAATTCTCCAATGGAACGCTAAGTTCTCCACTGAAAAAATTAGATCTAAATTGAAAAGTTAAGTTCTCAATTGAAAAGCACAGACATAACTTGAAATGCTAACTTCTCTTTGAAATACTAAATTCTCATTGAAAGGCTAAGTTCTTCATTGAAACAATAAGTTGTCCATTGAAACATTAACTTTTCCATTGAAATGCTAAGTTCTGCATTGAAACGCTAAGTTCTCCATTGAAATGCTAAGTTCTCCACTGAAAAACTTAGATCTAAATTGAAAAGTTAAGTTCTCAATTGAAAAACATAGATACAACTTGAAATGTGTCCTGGTTTAGAAGTAGCAGTCATTTTTTTCTCCTTCTTTGTAGCTGGTGCAGCTTTGTGGTTTTGACTTTCGGACTGGGAATAATACTGATAAAGCCGATGTTTTCAGTTCCTGGTCAGAATATTTACCCTGACCAAGGCCTTTGTGAGTCTCATGCTCTGCCAGGGAGGAGGGGAAGCCGGGAGGAAGCAGAGACAGGACACCTGACCCAAACTAGCCAAAGAGGTATTCCATACCACAGCACATCATGCCCGAGATGTAGAACTGAGAGTTCCCGGAAGGGCTGGAACTCTGAGGGGTGGTGGTCAGGTTGGTCAGTTGGTGAGCACTTGTATTCTCTTCCTTGTTATTTCCGTTAGCATTATTATTATTGCTGGTAGCAGTAGTGGTTTGTGTTATACCGTAGTTACTGGACTGTTCTTATCTCAACCGGTGGGAGCTGCATTTTTTCGATTCTCCTCCCTGTCCCTCCAGGAAGAAAAGTTGAGGGGGGAAACACACTGCGCGGTTCTGATTTATGGCCTGGGCTTAAACCATGACAAAATGCTAAGTTCTCATTGAAACACTAAATTCTCCACTCAAACGCTAAGTTCTCCACTGAAAAACTTAGATCTAAATTGAAACGCTAAGATCGAAATTGAAATGCTAACTTCTCGAGTGAAACTCGAAGTTCTACACTGAAAAACTTGGATCTATATTGAGAAGTTTAGTTCTCAATTGAAAAATACAGATATAAATTGAAACGCTAAGTTCTCCACTCAAACGCTAAGTTCTCCACTCAAACGCTAAGTTCTACAATGAAAAACATAGATCTAATTTGAAATGATAATTTCTAAATTGAAAACCTAAGTTCTCCATTGAAACGCTAAGTTCTCCCTTGAAACGCTGTTTTCCACTCAAACACTAAGTTCTCCAGTGAAAATCATAGATATAAATTGAAACACTAAGTTCTCCATTGACACGCAAAGTTCTCCATTGAAACGCTAAGTTTCCCAATGAAAACCATAGATGTGAATTGAAACGCTAAGTTCTCCATTGAAACGCTAAGTTCTCCATTGAAACGCTAAGTTCCCCAATGAAAACCATAGATGTGAATTGAAACGCTAAGTTCTCCATTGAAACACTAAGTTCTCCACTGAAACGCTAAGTTCTCCACTGAAACGCTAAGTTCTCCACTGAAACGCTAAGTTCTCCACTGAAACGCTAAGTTCTCCACTGAAACGCTAAGTTCTCCACTGAAACGCTAAGTTCTCTATTGAAAAACATAGATCAAAATTGTAACACTAACTTCTTCATTGAAAAGCTATGTTCTCCATTGAAATGCTAAGTTCTGCATTGAAACACTAATGTCTGCATTGAAACCCTGAGTTTTTGATTGAACGGCCAACTTCTCTATTGAAATGCCAAGTTGTCCATTGAAACAGTAAGTTCTCCACTGAAACGTTAAGTTCTCCATTGAAACACTGAGTTCTCCATTGAATCGCTAAGTTCTCCTTTGAAACACTAAGTTCCCCAAGCAGACACTAAGTTCTCCATTTAGACACTAACTTCTCCTATCAGAGACCAAGTTCTCCAAGCAGACAGTAAGTTTTCCAAGCAGACACTTATTTCTAAACCATTTCAGTTCTAAAAACATCTAAGTTCTAGAAACATCTAAGTTCTAAAAACCTTTTAAATTGACAACCCACATCCCATGCATACAGACAAGGCCTAAGCCTGCAGCTATCCACACACTCACGTTGATGTGCATTCTAACACGAACACCACCATTCTGAGACTAAGAGCAGCATTCTAACACTAAGTCATGGATTCTAAGACTGACATGCACTTTAAGATTAGCACTGGCATTCTAAGTCTCACACGTTCATTTTAAGACTACTACCAGCATTCGAAGACTTACATGCATTTTAAGACAGACACCACCATTCCAAGCGTAACACCAGCATTCGAACACCACCAGCAGCATTCTACAACCAGTACCATTAACATTTACTTTGCATAAACTTTGTGTATTACTAATATGATACATTTCATTTAAATGCATTTACATACATAAATGACATTCTTCACAATTTACAATTCATTCTTACAAATCCAATAACACTTCACTACTTACACAAGACGCTCGACAGGTCGCACGCTTGGTCACGTAACTATCAACAGACATGCTTTTATGTACGGCAACGTGGCCTTCCATGTGACACGGACCACTTTCACGCGCCTGACTGAAATCTTCTACGTCCTGGGTATTGCTGTCCAGAAGCAGACGGAGCTCTTCTCGACTCCACAGGTTCTCTGCATACTAACCTGCAGACAAAAATACATTCTGATTGATATCCTTACAATATGAACTCTAAACATCCTCCCCTCGCTTCAATTTTTTCTGTCTACAAAGCTAACTAATTGTACCCAACAGACAACACTCACTACACCTAAACATACCAACTACCTACACCCATCCATTATGGAGCAACTTCAGGGCTGCCACCCCAGCTGTCGTGGTTTAAGCCAGTGAGCAAGTCAGCCATGCAATTCCTGCTCTCTAGCTGCTGTACTTGTTGCTGAGGTAGCTGCACTGTCTGTTGCAGTCGAAGTTTGAGTAGCTGCTGTACTTGCCGCTGGGGGTAGTGTAACAGCGCAGCTACTCCAGCTCCGTGCACAGCAATCTGTTGTTTCGTCCTCAGATCCAGGGACATTTTTTTCCTTTTCAAGGTGCTGGATAGAGTTGAACAAAGCCCTGTAAGCATAGGCCAAGCCCCACCATGTGGACATGATTTGTACCTCTCTGGTATGACCAGGATGACAACACACCTCAGACAGGAAACCATAGATATAGTACAGGATGCAATAAAGTATACTTCAACTATTACCTTCTCTTCCAAACCCCAAGGACCCTGTGAAGACCATCAGCAAACCAGCTCCCAGAATCATCATCACGGCAGTGCGAGGCGGCAGGCTCAACTTCAGAGGGTGTCCCCGCACAGGCAACGTTCGCCTGGGTGGGATGAGCTTCTGCCTCCCTCGCATAGCATGAGGCTCAGGCTTCCAGACTCACAAAAATGCACGCTCATTGCCACGCAGGGGGCCAGCCCACATCGGAAGGAGCGGCCACCGAGAGCTACGGAGGTCTCCAAGGGTCGG
The DNA here is from genome assembly GCF_963264785.1 of Psittacula echo. Classification (NCBI taxonomy): domain Eukaryota; kingdom Metazoa; phylum Chordata; class Aves; order Psittaciformes; family Psittacidae; genus Psittacula; species Psittacula echo. Next base: position 46,725 of record NC_137742.1, read on the forward strand.
GACTTTTCCAGGCACTTCTAAAGCACAACTTTCTGGGTAGGAACCAAAGCTCGACTTCTCGGGAAGCAGACAAAGCAGAACGCTCCGGGGAGGAGCCAAAGGGGACCAACAGTACTCTCCCACCTTTGTGTGTTTCGCCACGGACCGTCACCAATCGTCCCTCACGCAACACCCCGGACTTAAGCCCCACAAACGTCACCTTTTCATCCTGGCATTTCACTCCGAGTCCCTACCTTCACTACAGCTGACCCTGCCCCTCCCAGGCACCTCCGAGCGCGTTCTCCAACCTTCTGACATTCCGGCTCAGATGCTACGTCCCAACGCTACATTTCAAACCCCTTCCCGCCATTCTGACATTCTCCCCCACCCCCTGCCCCGTAAAGGAGTCCCTCTACTTAGCGTGCAGAGTGCCATGGCTCGCCAGGCAGCCTCACTGCTCACAACTCCTGCAGCAGACTCCAGCCATGTTGCGGCCGTTGCCAAGTTCCTCTTCATCATCTGCCACAAAACAAACAAACAAGCAAACAAACTGGAACACGCCATGCTGGCCGCCATCACCATCACTCCACCTGAACTACACCGGCCTGTCCCGGGAAAACCGTCTGCCTCCTCCAAAGCTCCTCGACATTGTGCTCGCCTTGTTTGTCCCAAATCGGTGCCAGAGTGTGACGCCGGGCCTCCCCTGCCCTCCGCGCCCTAGGAGGACAGCAGAGAGAAATGACCAGGGTGTTTGCAAAAAGGGACCGACTCCACCGTCCTTCTCCTTACCTCCCTGACTCACCTCCAGCGCTCATCCGACTCCAAAGGTAGAGGGCAGGCCCTGCAATCCCAAACACAAATACTGACCCCTTTGCCACCTTCTCCTCAACGCCCACCCAACACACGCACACAAACCCCTTACCTCCTCTCAGCTCTCCGCAGTTTGCGCCATCACCTCTCGAGGCTTGCCTGCGCCACCTGAAAAAGAAACAGATACACGCTCAGAGAGGGCTCAAAGCTGCACCCTCACCAAGCACGCCAAGCGGACCCGAAGATCCCAAATTACACCCTGAGAACACAAATTAGACCCTAAGTCCTCCAAGCACACCTAAAGATCTCAAATGAGACACTAAGACCTGCAAGCAGACCCTAAGATCACAACTTAGACCCTGAGTCCTCCAAGGAGACACTAAGATCACAACTTAGACCCTAAGTCCTCCAAGCAGACCCTAAGAACACAAATGAGACACCAAGATCACAAAGTAGAACTTAAGCTCAAAAATTAGACACTTAGCACACAAATTAGAAACTAAGTCATCCAAGTAGACACTAAGATCACCAACTGAACAATAAGTCCTCCAAGCAGACCCTAAGATCACAAGTTAGACACTAAGTCCTCCAAGCAGACATCAAGATCACAACTTAGAACCTACGATCACAACTTAAACCCTAAGATCACAACTTAGATCCTAAGATTACAACTTAGACACTACACCCTCCAAACAGACACTAAGGTCACAATTTAGACCCTAAGATTGCAACTTAGACACTACACCCTCCAAACAGACACTAAGGTCACAAATTAGACGTGAAGATCACCAACTGGACACTAAATCCACCATGAAGACACTAAGATCACCAACTGGACACTAAGTGCTCCAAGCAGACCCTAAGATCACAAATTAGACACTAAGTCCTCCAAGCAGACATCAAGATCACAACTTAGAACCTACGATCACAACTTAAACCCTAAGATCACAACTTAGACACTACACCCTCCAAACAGGCACTAAGGTCACAACTTAGACCCTAAGATCACAACTTAGACACTACATGCTCCAAACAGACACTAAGATCACAAATTAGACGTGAAGATCACACAACAGACACTAAATCCACCATGAAGACACTAAGATCACCAACTGGACACTAAGTCCTCCAAGCAGACCCTAAGATCACAAGTTAGACACCGAGACCACAAGTTAGACACTATGTCCTCCAAGCAGACACTAAGATGACAAATTAGAACCTAAGATGACAAATTATACCCTACGATAACAAATTAGACCCTAACAACACAAAGTAGACACTAAGACCTCCAAGCTGGTCCTAAGATGACAAATTAGAAACTAAGCCCTCCAAGGATATCCTAAGCTCACAAATTAGACACTCAGTCCACCAAGCAGACCCCAAGATCACAAATTAAATCCTAAGCTCACATATTGGATCCTAAGCTCACATACTGGACCCTTAGACCTCCAAACAGACCCTAACCTCAGAAATCATACACTAAGTCCTCCAAGCAGACCCTGAGCTCACACATTAGACCCTAAGTCCTCCAAGCAGACCCTGAGATCATACCTTAAACCCCAGGTCACAAATGAGACCCTAAGGTCACAAATGAGACCCTAATTCCTCCAAGCAGACCCTAAACTCACAAATGAGACCCTAATGTCACAAATTTCACCCTAAGTCCTCCAAGCAGACCCTGAGCTTATACATTAGACACCAAGCCCTCCAAGCAGACCCTAAGCTCACACACTAGACCCTCTACCTGCAATCCCAAACACAAATACTGAGCCCCTTTACCACGTTCTCCTCAATGCCCACCCAACACACACCCCTTACCTCCTCACAGCTCTCCGCAGTTTGCGCCATAACCTCTCCGGGCTCGGCTGCGCTACCTGAAACAGAAGCAGATACACGCTCAGAGAGGGCTCAAAGCTGCACCCTTCCCTCACCACCTGCCATCTCCCTCTCTCGTCACCTTACTGCTCGTCCGCTGGCCTTTGCACATCTTCGGTTCTCTGCTTTCAGACCGTGTATCGCCTACAGAACACAACGCAAGGCATGTTTCAAATTCCACAAAAACTACAAGACACTCCATCACTTGCTGCTTCACTCTGCGCAGCATAGCTCACCTGGCCCAAGTCAGCTCGGAGGCAGAGATCTCCCTTTGCTCCTCGCTCCCCACCTCCAAATTAAAAACATACAGCAAGTCATAAGCCAGCCAGGAGAATAAGGCATACCTTCCTTCTGACACAACAAGTTCACCCACCTGGTACCATCGCTCCTCTCAAGCCTCCTACAGCAGCCTCTGACACCTTGCTAACCATCTCCCCATCTGCAACAACAACCTGCCATGATTCACAGCAACCCCAAACAAAAGCTGCTTCTGCCTCTAAGTCTCAGGCCAGACTCCCTCGGAGACTTCGGCTGACAACCAGACGCAGACTGACATTCAGACACTCTGAACACAGACGCTCCGACGCCCTGCCTCAGACACTAACTCGAAATACACTCCCAAGCAGACTCTCGGGCCCTGACTCATTCATTCCAAGCTTCTTCCCACAGCTCTTCTGGCCATTCACACACATCTTCAAGAGCAGAGAGCTACACTGCGATGATAAAACCCCACCACATATGTTCCAGAGTTCAAGAATTCCAGGGGACAGAAAACCAGAGACAAACATACAACTCTCAACTACTTTACTCATATCGGAAACTACAGAGATAGTAAAGGCTACTTCTCATCATGTTTGCTTCTCTTCCCAACCCCAAGGACCCCGTGAAGACCATCAGCAAACCAGCTCCGAGAATCATCATCACGGCAGTGCGAGGCGGCAGGCTCAACCTCAGCGGGCGTCCCCGCGCAGGCAACCTTCGCCTGGGTGGGATGAGCTTCTGCCTCCCTCGCACAGCATGAGGCTCGGGCTTCCAGACTCACAAAAATGCACGCTCATTGCCACGCAGGGGGCCAGCCCACGTGGGAAGGAGCGGCCACCGAGAGCTACGGAGGTCTCCAAGGGTCGGGACTTTTCCAGGCACTTCTAAAGCACAACTTTCTGGGTAGGAACCAAAGCTCGACTTCTCGGGAAGCAGACAAAGCAGAACGCTCCGGGGAGGAGCCAAAGGGGACCAACAGTACTCTCCCACCTTTGTGTGTTTCGCCACGGACCGTCACCAATCGTCCCTCACGCAACACCCCGGACTTAAGCCCCACAAACGTCACCTTTTCATCCTGGCATTTCACTCCGAGTCCCTACCTTCACTAGAGCTGACCCTGCCCCTCCCAGGCACCTCCGAGCGCGTTCTCCAAACTTCTGACATTCCGGCTCAGATGCTACGTCCGAACGCTACATTTCAAACCCCTTCCCGCCATTCTGACATTCTCCCCCACCCCCTGCCCCGTAAAGGAGTCCCTCTACTTAGCGTGCAGAGTGCCATGGCTCGCCAGGCAGCCTCACTGCTCACAACTCCTGCAGCAGACTCCAGCCATGTTGCGGCCGTTGCCAAGTTCCTCTTCATCATCTGCCACAAAACAAACAAACAAACAAACAAACAAACAAACTGGAACACGCCCTGCTGGCCGCCATCACCATCACTCCACCTGAACTACACCGGCCTGTCCCGGGAAAACCGTCTGCCTCCTCCAAAGCTCCTCGACATTGTGCTCGCCTTGTTTGTCCCAAATCGGTGCCAGAGTGTGACGCCGGGCCTCCCCTGCCCTCCGCGCCCTAGGAGGACAGCAGAGAGAAATGACCAGGGTGTTTGCAAAAAGGGACCGACTCCACCGTCCTTCTCCTTACCTCCCTGACTCACCTCCAGCGCTCATCCGACTCCAAAGGTAGAGGGCAGGCCCTGCAATCCCAAACACAAATACTGACCCCTTTGCCACCTTCTCCTCAACGCCCACCCACCACACACAAACACGCACACACACGCACACAAACCCCTTACCTCCTCTCAGCTCTCCGCAGTTTGCGCCATCACCTCTCCAGGTTTGCCTGCGCCACCTGAAAAAGAAACAGATACACGCTCAGAGAGAGCTCAAAGCTGCACCCTCACCAAGCACGCCAAGCGGACCCCAAGATCCCAAATTAGACCCTGAGAACACAAATTAGACCCTAAGTCCTCCAAGCACACCTTAAGATATCAAATCAGACACTAAGACCTGCAAAGCAGACCCTAAGATCACAACTTAGACCCTAAGTCCTCCAAGGAGACACTAAGACCACAACTTATACCCTAAGTCCTCCAAGCAGATCCTAAGAACACAAATGAGACACCAAGCTCACAAAGTAGAACTTAAGGTCAAAAATTAGACACTAAGCACACAAATTAGAAACTAAGTCATCCAAGTAGACACTAAGATCACAAATTAGTCACTAAGTCCTCCAAGCAGAGACTAAGAACACAAATTAGACACTAAGTCCTCCAGGCAGACATCAAGATCACAACTTAGAACCTACGATCACAACTTAAAACCTAAGATCACAACTTAGACACTACATGCTCCAAACAGACACTAAGATCACAAATTAGACATGAAGATCACAAAATAGACACTAAATTCACCATGAAGACACTAAGATCACCAACTGGACACTAAGTCCTCCAAGCAGACCCTAAGATCACAAGATAGACACCGAGATCACAAGTTACACACTATGTTCTCCAAGCAGACACTAAGATGACAAATTAGACCCTAAGATGACAAATTAGACCCTAACAACACAAAGTAGACACTAAGACCTCCAAGCTGGTCCTAAGATGACAAATTAGAAACTAAGTCCTCCAAGGATATCCTAAGCTCACAAATTAGACAGTCCACCAAACAGACCCCGAGATCACAAATTAAATCCTAAGCTCACATATTGGACCCTAAGCTCACATATTGGACCCTTAGACTTCCAAACAAACCCTAACCTCACAAATCATACACTAAGTCCTCCAAGCAGACCCTGAGCTCACACATTAAACCCTAAGTCCTCCAAGCAGACCCTGAGATCATACCTTAAACCCCAGGTCACAAATTAGACCCTAAGGTCACAAATGAGACCCTAATTCCTCCAAGCAGACAATGAGATCACAAATTGGACACTAAGACCTCCAAGGAGTCCCTAAACTCACAAATGAGACTCTAATGTCACAAATTTCACCCTAACTCCTCCAAGCAGCCCCTGAGCTCTCACACTAGCCCAAAACTTAAAACCCAAGCCCACAACTTAAAACCCAAACCCAAAACTCAGACCCAAGCCCAAAACTCAGACCCCAAGGCCAAAACTCAGACCTCAAGGCCAAAACTCAGACCCCAAGCCCAAAACTCAGACCCCAAGCCCAAAACTCAGACCCCAAGGCCAAAACTCAGACCCCAAGGCCAAAACTCAGACCCCAAGCCCAGAACTTATAACCCAAACCCAAAACTTAAAACCCAAGACCAAAACTTCAAACCCAAGCCCAAAACTTAAAACCCAAGACCAAAACTTAAATCCCAAGACCAAAACTCAGACCCCAAGCCCAAAACTTAAAACCCAAGTCCAAAATTCAGACCCCAAGCCCAGAACTTAAAATCCAAGCCCAAAACTCAGACCCCAAGCCCAAAACTCAGACCCCAAGGCCAAAACTCAGACCCCAAGCCCAAAACTAAAAACCCAAGCCCAAAACTCAGACCCCAAGCCCAAAACTTAGACCATAAACCCAAAACTCAGACCCCAAGACCTAAACTCAGACCCCAAGCCCAAAACTCAGATCCCAAGCCCAAAACTCAGATCCCAAGCCCAAAACTCAGATCCCAAGCCCAAAACTCAGACCCCAAGCCCAAAACTCAGACCCCAAGCCCAAAACTCAGACCCCAAGCCCAAAACTCAGACCCCAAGCCCAAAACCCAAACCCCAAGCCCAAAACTCAGACCCCAAGCCCAAAACTTAGACCCCAAGACCAAAACTTAAAACCCAAGCCCAAAACTTAAAACCCAAGCCCAAAACTTAAAACCCAAGCCCAAAACTTAAAACCCAAGCCCAAAACTCAGACCCCAAGCCCAAAAGTTAAAACCCAAGTCCAAAATTCAGACCCCAAGCCCAAAACTTAAAACCCAAGCCCAAAACTCAGACCCCAAGCCCAAAACTCAGACCCCAAGCCCAAAACTCAGACCCCAAGCCCAAAACTCAGACCCCAAGCCCAAAACTTAGACCCCAAGCCCAAAACTAAAATCCCAAGCCCAAAACTAAAAACCCAAGCCCAAAACTTAGACCCCAAGCCCACATCTTTGACCCCAAGGCCATAAATTAGCATCGAATTCCACAACTCAGGCACCTAGTACAGAACTTCAATACCATTTCCTCCAAGCAGACACTCAGGCCAGCATTTAGCCTCTACTTCCACAACTTAGACACTAAGTCCTCCAAGCAGACCCTAAGGTCACAAATTGGACCCTAGGGACACATATTGGACAGAGATCCTCCAAGCTGAACCTAAGCTCACGCATTAGACCCTAAATCCTCCAAGCAGACTCTGAGCTCCCACTTTAGACACCCAGTCCTTCAAGTAGCCCCTGACTCCCCCACGCAGCCCCTAATTTCTAAAAACATGTAAGTTCTGGAAATATCTAAAACCTAAACACGTTTTACATCCACAAGCCACGTCCCACTCATACAGACAAGCCTTAAGCCTGCAACCGCCCACACGCTAACTTGGACATGTATTCTAAAACTAACACCTCCATTCTGAAGCTGAGAGCAGCATTCTAACACTGAGCCACGCCTTCTAAAACTAACATATTCTTTTTAAGACTAATACCAGCATTCTAAGGCTGACATGGATTTTAAGGCCAACACCAGCATTCCAAGCCTAACACCGACATTCTAAGACCACCAGCAGCATTCTAAGACCAATACCACTAACGTTTACCTCACATAAACTTTGGAAATTACTAACATCATACATTTCTTTTAAATGCATTTACAGAAATGACATTCTTCACCATTTACAATTCATTCTTACAAATCCAATAACACTTCACTACTTACACAAGACGCTCGACAGGTCGCACGCTCGGTCACGTCCCCGTCATCAGACGTCCTTTACGTACGGCAACGCAGCCTTTCACGTGACACGGACCGCTTTCACGCGCCTGACTGAAATCTTCTACGTCCCGGGTATTGCTGTCCAGAAGCAGACGGAGCTCCTCTCGACTCCACAGCTTCTGTGCATACTAACCTGCAGACAAAAAACCATTCCTATTGATACCCTTACAATATGACCTCTAAACATCCTCCCCTCCCTTCCATTTTTTTCCATGTCTGCAAAGCTAACGAATTGCACCCAACAGACAACACTCACTAGACCTAAACATACTTACCAACTACCTACACCCATAGATGAGACAGCAACTTCAGGGCTGCCACACCAACTCTCCCATTTTCTTTCCTAACGCACAGCAACATCCCCCCAGGCAGGCTTCAGGAATCACGAGGAACTGAACTCCCTGAAGCTTCAAAATTACCCAGCCTGGAAACCTCTCCTCATGCAGAGTGACATGGGTCTCAAAGCAGCCTCGCTGCCCACAACTCCCGCAGCAGACTCCAGCCATGTTGCAGCCGTTGCCAAGTTCCTCTTCATCATCTGCCAGAAACAAACAAAGAAGGGGGAGCACGCTCTGCTGGCCGCCATCACCATCACTCCAGCCCTCCAGCCCGGCCTCGTCCATACCAACCCTCGGCCTCCCCCAAAGCTCCTTAACACTGTGCTCACCTGCCCCAAAGAGATTCCGCAGTCCAACGCCGGGCCTCCCTTGCCCTCCGCGACCAAGGACTGCAACAGGGACAAATGACCCCAGTTCTTACAACAGTGACCGACCCCACAACCATTCTCCTTACCTCCCTGACTCACCTCCAGTGCTCATCCGACTCCTAAGGGTAGAGGGCAGGCCCTGCAATCCCAAACACTGAATCTTTTTGCCACCTTCTCCTCAACGCCCAGCCGCCACACACACACACACACACACACACACACGCACAAACTTCTTAGCTCTTCACAGCTTCACATGCAGCCTGAAGCAATGCTCCAGAAAGCTACTGATGAGGTGACTGAAGACAAAAGCCTTACTCTGCTTTGTACTTTTATATCATGACAAGAAATGCCTGACCCTTCGTTAAGCAACCGACGTGAGCAGTCAGGATACGAAGAACAAGGTCCAAGGACCAGGCTGAGCATCTTCAGCTCAAGCAGCAATGTGGAAGCGCCAATGCAGAAAACAAGCGAAGGCGCTCAATAACACAGGCAAGCTCTACCGCCCTGCCCACTGTAAGATGATGCTATAAAAAGTCGCAATTATTTATCCTCATCCCCATGGTACATTGCAAACCTGTGCCTCCTATCCTGATGCTGTCCCCCACCCCCCTGCTGCCAAAAATTAGTCTTTCTGCTTTATCTCTATAGTGCCATAGGTCTCAAGCCAAACTTATTGCTCAGAACTTCCATACTAAACACCTGGGAGTTTGCTGCATCCACCCAATTCATCTTCATCACCTGCAATAACAGGACTAAGAAAGAAAAAAAACAACAAGAACCAAAACCGAGCCACACCCCAGTCTATAGACAGACAAACACAGAGAAGTCACTGTTCTGGCTGTCATTCTCACCATCAGCATACCAGTCAATGCTCATCTTTTTCTGTAACACCTTACTGCCTCAGCTGTACCTCTGCAGACACATGCTCATCTGGTCCTACGTAATTCCTGCACGGTACACCGAGGTTCTCCTACCCTGCTACACTTAAAAACCTACACGCAATTGATCATTGTTCGGGTGACAAGAAATTAACCCCCAACCCTTGTCCTTAACTCCCCTGCTCACTGGAAATGGCCAGCTAACTCTACAAGCAACTGCACAATACACAGAAGGAACATATAAGCTAACCCCCCCACCATGTTACACTTACCTTTTAGTCTGCAGCCTCACACTAAATACCCTTAACTTCTTACAGCCCTCCTCCCTGCGGAAGTTCAATTCTCACTCCCTGGATGTGACTCTTCACCAAAAAAATTAAAACACATGCACGCTAAGACTAGGCTACAAGCAACTAGTTTTGCTGCGAATTGCCTATCTGCTGCTTAATCACATTGCCTGCTCCTGAACCACGTCTCCAATATTTATGTCCACCACGTATTGGACATACAGCTTCTAAGTCACTTTATAAACAGCAACAGAAAATAACTTATTGTATTGAGAGCCAGCTGCCATTGACTAATCATTATAGACACATGGTCAGACACTACATGCTCCAAACAGACAATAAGATCACAAATTAGACATGAAGATCACAAAATAGACACTAAATCTACCACGAAGACACTAAGATCACCAACTGGACCCTAAGTCCTCCAAGCAGACCCTAAGATCACAAGTTAGACACCGAGATCAAAAATTAGACACTATGTCCTCCAAGCAGACACTAAGATGACAAATTAGAACCTAAGATGACAAATTAGACCCTACGATAACAAATTAGACCCTAACAACACAAAGTAGACACTAAGACCTCCAAGCTGGTCCTAAGATCACAAATTAGAAACTAAGTCCTCCAAGAATATCCTAAGCTCACAAATTAGACACTCAGTCCACCAAACAGACCCCGAGATCACAAATTAAACCCTAAGCTCACATATTGGACCCTTAGACCTCCAAACAGACCCTAACCTCACAAATCATACACTAAGTCCTCCAAGGAGACCCTGAGCTCACACATTAGACCCTAAGTCCTCCAAGCAGACCCTAAGATCATACCTTAAAACCCAGGTCACAAATTAGACCCTAAGGTCACAAATGAGACCCTAATTCCTCCAAGCAGACCCTGAGATCACAAATTGGACACTAAGACCTCCAAGCAGACCCTAAACTCACAAATGAGAACCTAATGTCACAAATTTCACCCTAAGTCCTCCAAGCAGACCCTGAGCTTACACACTACACCCTCGCCCTGCAATCCCAAACACAAACACTGAGCCCCTTTACCACGTTCTCCTCAACGCCCACACAAGACACACACACACACCCCCCTTACCTCCTCTCAGCTCTCCGCAGTTTGTGCCATCACCTCTCCAGGCTTGCCTGCGCTACCTGAAAAAGAAACAGATACACGCTCAGAGAGGGCTCAAAGCTGCACCCTTCCCTCACCACCTGCCATCTCCCTCTCTCGTCACCTTACTGCTCGTCCGCTGGCCTTTGCACATCTTCGGTTCTCTGCTTTCAGACCGTGTATCGCCTACAGAACACAACGCAAGGGATGTTTCAAATTCCACAAAAACTACAAGACACTCCATCACTTGCTGCTTCACTCTGCGCAGCATAGCTCACCTGGCCCAAGTCAGCTCGGGGGCAGAGATCTCCCTTTGCTCCTCGCTCCCCACCTCCAAATTAAAAACATACAGCAAGTCATAAGCCAGCCAGCAGAATAAGGCATACCTTCCTTCTGACACAAGTTCACCCACCTGGTACCATCGCTCCTCTCAAGCCTCCTACAGCAGCCTCTGACACCTTGCTAACCATCTCCCCATCTGCAACAACAACCTGCCATGATTCACAGCAACCCCAAACAAAAGCTGCTTCTGCCTCTAAGTCTCAGGCCAGACTCCCTCGGAGACTTCGGCTGACAACCAGACGCAGACTGACATTCAGACACTCTGAACACAGACGCTCCGACGCTCTGCCTCAGACACTAACTCGAAATACACTCCCAAGCAGACTCTCGGGCCCTGACTCATTCATTCCAAGCTTCTTCCCACAGCTCTTCTGGCCATTCACACACATCTTCAAGAGCAGAGAGCTACACTGCGATGATAAAACCCCACCACATATGTTCCAGAGTTCAAGAATTCCAGGGGACAGAAAACCAGAGACAAACATACAACTCTCAACTACTTTACTCATATCGGAAACTACAGAGATAGTAAAGGCTACTTCTCATCATGTTTGCTTCTCTTCCCAACCCCAAGGACCCTGTGAAGACCATCAGCAAACCAGCTCCGAGAATCATCATCACGGCAGTGCGAGGCGGCAGGCTCAACCTCAGCGGGCGTCCCCGCGCAGGCAACCTTCGCCTGGGTGGGATGAGCTTCTGCCTCCCTCGCACAGCATGAGGCTCGGGCTTCCAGACTCCCAAAAATGCACGCTCATTGCCACGCAGGGGGCCAGCCCACGTCGGAAGGAGCGGCCACCGAGAGCTACGGAGGTCTCCAAGGGTCGGGACTTTTCCAGGCACTTCTAAAGCACAACTTTCTGGGTAGGAACCAAAGCTCGACTTCTCGGGAAGCAGCCAAAGCAGAACGCTCCGGGGAGGAGCCAAAGGGGACCAACAGTACTCTCCCACCTTTGTGTGTTTCGCCACGGACCGTCACCAATCGTCCCTCACGCAACACCCCGGACTTAAGCCCCACAAACGTCACCTTTTCATCCTGGCATTTCACTCCGAGTCCCTACCTTCACTAGAGCTGACCCTGCCCCTCCCAGGCACCTCCGAGCGCGTTCTCCGACCTTCTGACATTCCGGCTCAGATGCTACGTCCCAACGCTACATTTCAAACCCCTTTCCGCCATTCTGACATTCTCCCCCACCCCCTGCCCCGTAAAGGAGTCCCTCTACTTAGCGTGCAGAGTGCCATGGCTCGCCAGGCAGCCTCACTGCTCACAACTCCTGCAGCAGACTCCAGCCATGTTGCGGCCGTTGCCAAGTTCCTCTTCATCATCTGCCACAAAACAAACAAACAAACAAACAAACAAACTGGAACACACCATGCTGGCCGCCATCACTGCACCTGAACCACACCGGCCTGTCCCGGGAAAACCGTCTGCCTTCTCCAAAGCTCCTCGACATTGTGCTCGCCTTGTTTGTCCCAAATCGGTGCCAGAGTGTGACGCCGGGCCTCCCCTGCCCTCCGCGCCCTAGGAGGACAGCAGAGAGAAATGACCAGGGTGTTTGCAAAAAGGGACCGACTCCACCGTCCTTCTCCTTACCTCCCTGACTCACCTCCAGCGCTCATCCGACTCCAAAGGTAGAGGGCAGGCCCTGCAATCCCAAACACAAATACTGACCCCTTTGCCACGTTCTCCTCAACGCCCACCCACCACACACACACACGCACACACACAAAACCCTCACCTCCTCTCAGTTCTCCGCAGTTTGCGCCATCACCTCTCCAGGCTTGCCTGCGCCACCTGAAAAAGAAACAGATACACGCTCAGAGAGGGCTCAAAGCTGCACCCTCACCAAGCACGCCAAGCGGACACCAAGCACGCCAAGCGGACCGGAAGATCCCAAATTAGACCCTGAGAACACAAATTAGACCCTAAGTCCTCCAAGCACATCTTAAGATCTCAAATGAGACCTGCAAGCAGACCCTAAGATCAAACTTAGACCCTAATTTTTCCAAGGAGACACTAAGATCACAACTTAGACCCTAAGTCCTCCAAGCAGACCCTAAGAACATAAATGAGACACCAAGCTCACAAATTAGAGCCAAGTCCGCAACTTAGACGCCAAGTCTTCCAAGCAGACACTAGGGTCATTAATTGCCCCTTATGTGCACAACTTGGACACAAAGGCCACAATTAAGACACCAAGATCACAAGTAAGACATCAAGAACACAAGTTAGACACCAAGTCTTCCAGGCACACACTAAGGTCATAAGAAAGCCTCTAATTCCACCACTTAGACACCAAGTCCACAATATAGACACCAATACCTACAAGCACACACTAAGATCATAAATTAGACTCTAAGTCCACAACTTACACACCAAGTCCAAACTTAGACAACAACTTCTCCAAGGAGACACCTAGTCCACAACTTAGACACCTAGTCCACAACTTAGACAGAAAGTTCTCCAAGAAGACACCAAACTAACAACCTCGACATCAAGACCTCCAAGCAGACACTAAGGTCAAAAATTAGCCAGAAAGTCCACAACTCAGACACCTACTCCACAACTTATAAACCTACTTCACAACTTAAACTCCTAGTCCACAAATTAGACACGAAGTCTTCCAAGGAGACACTAAGGTCATAAATCAGCCTGAAACACCACATCTTAGACAACAAGTCCACAACTTAGACGACCAGTCCACAACTTAGAAGACAAGTCCACAACTTAGACAACAAGTCCACAAGTTAGACACCAAGTCCACAACTTAGACACCAGGTACTCCAAGTAGACACGTAGTCCACAACTGAGACACCTAGTCCACAACTTAGACATAAATTCCTCCAAGGAGACACTAAGGTCAAAATTTAGACACCAAGGCCACAATTTAGACACCGAGGACACAACATAGACACCAAGTTCTCCAAACAGACATTAATATGCTAACTTTGCCTCTAAGCCCACACCTTAAACACCAAGCCCACTAGTTAGACACCAAGTCCACAAGTTAGACACCAAGGTCAGAATTCAGACACCAAGTGTTCCAAGCAGACACTAAGGTCATATATTAACCTCTAAGCCCACAACTTAGACACCAAGCCCACAACTTAGACACCAAGCCCTCAACTTAGACACCAAAATCTCGAAGCAGACACTAAGGTCATAAATAAGCCTCAAATTCCACAACGTAGACACCAGGTCCACAACTTAGACACCAAGTCCACAACTTAGACACCAAGCCCACAACTTAGACACCAAGTTCTCCAGGAAGATACTAAGGTCACAACTTAAACATCAAGTCCTCCAACAAGACACTAAGGTCATAAATTATCCTCTAAGTCCACAACTTAGACACCAAGCCCACAACTTAGACACCAAGCCCACAACTTAGACACCAAGCCCACAACTTAGACACCAAGTCCACAACTTAGACACCAAGTCCTCCAAGCAGACACTAAGGTCGTAACTGAGCATCTCAGTCCACAACTTAGACACCAAGTCCACAACTTAGACACCAAGCCCACAACTTAGACACCAAGCCCACAACTTAGACACCTAGTACACAACATAGACACCTAGTAGACAACTGAGAAACCAAGTCCACAACACAGACACCAACTCCACCAAGCAGACACTAAAGTCATAAATAAGCCTCAAATTCCAAAACGTAGACACCAAGTCCACAACTTAGACACCAAGACCTCAAATAAGATACTAAGGTAACAACTTATATATCAAGGCCTCCAACAAGACACTGAGGTCATAAATTAATGTCTAAGTCCACAACGTAGACACCAAGGCCACAACTTAGACACCAAGCCCACAACTTAGACACCAAAAGCTCGAAGCAGACACTAAGGTCATAAATAAGCCTCAAATTCCACAACGTAGACACCAGGTCCACAACTTAGACACCAAGTCCACAACTTAGACACCAAGTCCACAACTTAGACACCAAGCCCACAACTTAGACACCAAGCCCACAACTTAGACACCAAGCCCACAACTTAGACACCAAGCCCACAACTTAGACACCAAGCCCACAACTTAGACACCAAGCCCACAACTTAGACACCAAGCCCACAACTTAGACACCAAGCCCACAACTTAGACACCAAGCCCACAACTTAGACACCCATCCCACAACTTAAGACAACAAGTCCACAACTTAGACACCAAGTCCACAACTTAGACACGAAGCCCACAACTTAGACACCCAGCCCACAACTTAAGACAAGTCCACAACTTAGACACCAAGCCCACAACTTAGATACCAAGCCCAAAACTTAGACACCAAGCCCACAACTTAGACACCAAGTCCACAACTTAGACACCATGCCCACAACTTAGACACCATGCCCACAACTTAGACACCAAGCCCACAATTTAGACACCAAGGCCACAACTTAGACACCAAGCCCACAACTTAGACACCAAGCCCACAACTTAGACACCAAGTCCACAACTTAGACACCAAGTCCACAACTTAGACACGAAGCCCACAACTTAGACACCCAGTCCACAACTCAGACCCCAAGCCCAAAACTCAGACCCCAAATCCAAAACTCAGACCCCAAATCCAAAACTTAAAACCCCAGCTCAAAACTCAGACCCCAAGCCCAAAACTCAGACCCCATCCCAAAACTCAGACCCCAAGCCCAAAACTCAGACCCCAAGCCCAAAACTAAAATCCCAAGCCCAAAACCTAAAACCCAAGCCCAAAACATAAAACCCAATCCCAAAACGTAGACCCCGAGCCCAAAACTCAGACCCCGAGCCCAAAACTCAGACCCCGAGCCCAAAACTCAGACCCCGAGCCCAAAACTCAGACCCCATCCCACAACTCAGACCCCATCCCACAACTCAGACCCCATCCCACAACTCAGACCCCAACCCCACAACTCAGACCCCAAGCCCAAAATTTAAAACCCAAGTCCAAAATTTAAAACCCAAGCCCAAAATATAAAACCCAATCCCAAAATTTAGACCCCGAGCCCAAAACTCAGACCCCAAGCCCAAAACTCAGACCCCGAGCTCAAAACTCAGACCCCGAGCCCAAAACTCAGACCCCGAGCCCAAAACTTAAAAGCCAATCCCAAAACTCAAACCCCAAGCCCAAAACTCAGACCCCAAGCCCAAAACTCAGACCCCAAGCCCAAAACTCAGACCCCAAGCCCAAAACTCAGACCCCAAGCCCAAAACTCAGACCCCAAGCCCAATACTCAGACCCCAAGCCCAAAACTCAGACCCCAAGCCCAAAACTCAGAGCCCAAGCCCAAAACTCAGACCCCAAGCCCAAAACTTAGAGCCCAAGCCCAAAACTCAGACCCCAAGCCCAAAACTTAAATCCCAATCCCAAAACTCAGACCCCAAGCCCTAAACTCAGACCCCGAGCCCAAAACTCAGACCCCAAGCCCAAAACTCAGACCCCAAGCCCGAAACTCAGACCCCGAGCCCGAAACTCAGACCCCAAGCCCTAAACTCAGACCCAAGCCCCAAACTCAGACCCCAAGCCCTAAACTTAAAACCCAAGCCCAAAACTCAGACACCAAGCCCAAAACTTATAACCCAAGCTCTAAACTCAGACACCAGGCCCAAAACTTAAAACCCAAGGCCAAAACTCAGACCTCAATCCCAAAAGTTAAAACTCAAGCCCAAAACTCAGACCCCAAGCCCAGAACTCAGATCCCAAGCACGGAACTTAAAACCCAAGCCCACATAAATTAGCATCGAATTCCACAACTCAGGCACCTAGTACACAACTTCAATACCATTTCCTCCAATCAGACACTCAGGCCATCATTTAGCCTCTACTTCCACAACTTAGACACCAAGTCCTCCAAGCAGACCTTAAGGTCACAAGTTGGACCCTAGGGACACATATTGGACAGAGATCCTCCAAGCTGAACCTAAGCTCACGCATTAGACCCTAAATCCTCCAAGCAGACTCTGAGCTCCCACTTTAGACACCCAGTCCTTCAAGTAGCCCCTGACTCCCCCACGCAGCCCCTAATTTCTAAAAACATGTAAGTTCTGGAAATATCTAAAACCTAAACACGTTTTACATCCACAAGCCACGTCCCACTCATACAGACAAGCCCTAAGCCTGCAACCGCCCACACGCTAACTTGGACATGTATTCTAAAACTAACACCTCCATTCTGAAGCTGAGAGCAGCATTCTAACACTGAGCCACGCCTTCTAAAACTAACATATTCTTTTTAAGACTAATACCAGCATTCTAAGGCTGACATGGATTTTAAGGCCAACACCAGCATTCCAAGCCTAACACCGACATTCTAAGACCACCAGCAGCATTCTAAGACCAATACCACTAACGTTTACCTCACATAAACTTTGGAAATTACTAACATCATACATTTCTTTTAAATGCATTTACAGAAATGACATTCTTCACCATTTACAATTCATTCTTACAAATCCAATAACACTTCACTACTTACACAAGACGCTCGACAGGTCGCACGCTCGGTCACGTCCCCGTCATCAGACGTCCTTTACGTACGGCAACGCCGCCTTCCACGTGACACGGACCGCTTTCACGCGCCTGACTGAAATCTTCTACGTCCCGGGTATTGCTGTCCAGAAGCAGACGGAGCTCCTCTCGACTCCACAGCTTCTGTGCATACTAACCTGCAGACAAAAAAACATTCCTATTGATACCCTTACAATATGACCTCTAAACATCCTCCCCTCCCTTCCATTTTTTTCCATGTCTGCAAAGCTAACGAATTGCACCCAACAGACAACACTCACTAGACCTAAACATACTTACCAACTACCTACACCCATAGATGAGACAGCAACTTCAGGGCTGCCACACCAACTCTCCCATTTTCTTTCCTAACGCACAGCAACATCCCCCCAGGCAGGCTTCAGGAATCACAAGGAACTGAACTCCCTGAAGCTTCAAAATTACCCAGCCTGGAAACCTCTCCTCATGCAGAGTGACATGGGTCTCAAAGCAGCCTCGCTGCCCACAACTCCCGCAGCAGACTCCAGCCATGTTGCAGCCGTTGCCAAGTTCCTCTTCATCATCTGCCAGAAACAAACAAAGAAGGGGGAGCACGCTCTGCTGGCCGCCATCACCATCACTCCAGCCCTCCAGCCCGGCCTCGTCCATACCAACCCTCGGCCTCCCCCAAAGCTCCTTAACACTGTGCTCACCTGCCCCAAAGAGATTCCGCAGTCCAACGCCGGGCCTCCCTTGCCCTCCGCGACCAAGGACTGCAACAGGGACAAATGACCCCAGTTCTTACAACAGTGACCGACCCCACAACCATTCTCCTTACCTCCCTGACTCACCTCCAGTGCTCATCCGACTCCTAAGGGTAGAGGGCAGGCCCTGCAATCCCAAACACTGAATCTTTTTGCCACCTTCTCCTCAACGCCCAGCCGCCACACACACACACACACACACACACACACGCACAAACTTCTTAGCTCTTCACAGCTTCACATGCAGCCTGAAGCAATGCTCCAGAAAGCTACTGATGAGGTGACTGAAGACAAAAGCCTTACTCTGCTTTGTACTTTTATATCATGACAAGAAATGCCTGACCCTTCGTTAAGCAACCGACGTGAGCAGTCAGGATACGAAGAACAAGGTCCAAGGACCAGGCTGAGCATCTTCAGCTCAAGCAGCAATGTGGAAGCGCCAATGCAGAAAACAAGCGAAGGCGCTCAATAACACAGGCAAGCTCTACCGCCCTGCCCACTGTAAGATGATGCTATAAAAAGTCGCAATTATTTATCCTCATCCCCATGGTACATTGCAAACCTGTGCCTCCTATCCTGATGCTGTCCCCCACCCCCCTGCTGCCAAAAATTAGTCTTTCTGCTTTATCTCTATAGTGCCATAGGTCTCAAGCCAAACTTATTGCTCAGAACTTCCATACTAAACACCTGGGAGTTTGCTGCATCCACCCAATTCATCTTCATCACCTGCAATAACAGGACTAAGAAAGAAAAAAAACAACAAGAACCAAAGCCGAGCCACACCCCAGTCTATAGACAGACAAACACAGAGAAGTCACTGTTCTGGCTGTCATTCTCACCATCAGCATATCAGTCAATGCTCATCTTTTTCTGTAAGACCTTACTGCCTCAGCTGTAACTCTGCAGACACATGTTCATCTGGTCCTACGTAATTCCTGCACGGTACACCGAGGTTCTCCTACCCTGCTACACTTAAAAACCTACACGCAATTGATCATTGTTCGGGTGACAAGAAATTAACCCCCAATCCTTGTCCTTAACTCCCCTGCTCACTGGAAATGGCCAGCTAACTCTACAAGCAACTGCACAATACACAGAAGGAACATATAAGCTAACCCCCCCCACCATGTTACACTTACCTTTTAGTCTGCAGCCTCACACTAAATACCCTTAACTTCTTACAGCCCTCCTCCCTGCGGAAGTTCAATTCTCACTCCCTGGATGTGACTCTTCACCAAAAAAATTAAAACACATGCACGCTAAGACTAGGCTACAAGCAACTAGTTTTGCTGAGAATTGCCTATCTGCTGCTTAATCACATTGCCTGCTCCTGAACCACGTCTCCAATATTTATGTCCACCACGTATTGGACATACAGCTTCTAAGTCACTTTATAAACAGCAACAGAAAATAACTTATTGTATTGAGAGCCAGCTGCCATTGACTAATCATTATAGACACATGGTCAGTGTTCACATAAACCAGTAACACAATTAGACAGCCACCCCTGGGAAAACAAAACCTTACAGAACAGAGCTACAAAAACTACAGCCCTGAAATACTAATTTCATGCAGACTGTAAGGAACAAACCCCTCTCCACTTTGAACTTTGAAAGTGGAAATATGTAAGCTAAGAAGTATTCTTTTACCTTTCCCTGCCCCAAAACATAAGATTTTTAAGAAACTCTACATCACAAAACAACTTCAAAATCATGTTTTGCTCTTCTTTAAACCCAAACACTCAACTTAGCTTTTACAAAAGGAAAAAGCTAACAGTATCCTCATCAAGAAAAACTCCTAGCCCCATAAGTGGAGTGTTTCCTCAGCAGACACCAGCATCATTGTTATACACAAAATGGAACAGAAACAATACAAAAGTAATGAAGACATTGACCAAAATCAACAGTTGCCGTGGTTTCTGTACCTGAGAAGGACCACAAAAACATCCATCACTCAACACCAAAAATAAAAACAAAACCCTAGAGAAAACCACAGCACAAAAAAGCTGAGTAATTATCGCACACATAAAAACTAGAGTAGCTTAAAACACAGAGCTCTGAAAAAAACCTCCCCCCAAAAAAACCAAAACCTCCCCAAACACCTTACCTTGAAGAGAGCCAAATCCTATAGGAACTGCCTGCAGGAAAGCTGGGCCTTATATACCCCAGGCCCTACCCACCACCCCTCCCACAATGCCCTGGCTCAGGGCTGGGGCAAACCACCAGCTGGGACAGAAGCACCCTGACAAGGTACAGCTGGGTCTGATTTTATTTGGGTTTGGCCTTTTGGCTGCTTTTGGTCTTTAGTTTTTTGGTTTTATTTTTCTGGCTTAGATTCACATTCAAAACTCACAGACAACACAGTTCTACAGAATTAGGCTCAGAATTATATTTGGTTTCAGACCATGCAGGGATTCTCTGTCTGAGCTCCCGGGGCTCAGGCTCACACAGGGTTACTTCCTCACAGCCTGGCTCACACTCAAACATTTCAACTGCATGGACACTCTAGCTCAGGCTCTTGCTCACTGAGGCTCCATCTGCCTTGGTCTGGCTCCCACATCCGCACGAATCTCACGTTGAGACTAACACAGACTCCCCGGCTCAGGCTCACTCTCACGTGTTAACTAAAGAAAGGTATTCAGATGACTCAGCCCAGGTGACCTATGCTTACAACACCCAAGTAGCAACTTATTTCAGGGTCCTGTCATTTT
The DNA here is from genome assembly GCF_963264785.1 of Psittacula echo. Taxonomy (NCBI): domain Eukaryota; kingdom Metazoa; phylum Chordata; class Aves; order Psittaciformes; family Psittacidae; genus Psittacula; species Psittacula echo. Next base: position 67,851 of record NC_137742.1, read on the forward strand.
CATACAACTACAGTCATCTTTTCTTGTTAGTGTTTTCCAGGTGTGTCTGGGTTAGAATAAAAGGATGGAAAACCTCTGAAGGCCAGTGGATGAGCAGCAAAGCTCTGGGAGCAGGAGATGGGACTTTCTGAAGGAAGGGTGCAGCTTCCATCTGTCTCTCAGTGTGTGCATGTTTGCATTTCTGTTGGGTGCTGCAGGTAACTCTGGAGAGGTGAAGGTGCAAACTGAGGAGGGCTGTGAGGAGGTAAGGGGTTTGTGTGTGTGTGCGGTGGCTGGGTGCTGAGGAGAACATGGCCAAGGGGCTCAGTATTTGTGGTTGAGATTGCAGGGCCTGCCCTCTACCTTTGGAGTCGGATGAGCGATGGAGGTGAGTCAGGATCACAACCGGATCAGGAGAAGGATCCTGGGGTTGGCCCCTTTTTGCAAACACCCTGGTTATTTGTCTTTATTGTCCTCGTAGGACCTGGAGGGAAGGAGAGGCCCAGTGTCAGAGCCTATTACCGGATTGGAACAGGCGAGCAGAATGTGGAGGAGCTTTGCAGCAGGAAGAGGGTTGTCACAGATTAGGCCAGCACTGGGGAGCGGGGTGCTGGTGATGATGGTGGCTCCCACTGTGTGTTCCTGTTTGTTCAAAACTTAGACACCTAATTCACAACTTAGACACCAAGTCTACAACTTAGACATCTACTCCTCCATGCAGACACTAATGTCACAACTTAAGACACCAAGTCCACAATTTACACACCAAGACATCCAAGCAGACACTAAGGTCATAAATTAGCCTTTTAGTCCACAACCTGGACACCAAGTCCACAATTAGACACCAAGTCCACAACTTAGACACCAAGTCCTCCAAGCAAACACTCGGGTAATAAATAAGCCTCTAAGACCACAACTTAGACACCAAGTCCTCCAAGCACACACTAAGATCATTAATTAGCCTATAAGTCCACAACTTCAACAACAACTCAACAACTTAGAAACCTAGTTCACAACTTACACATCAAGTCCACACCTTAGAAACCTAGTCCTCCAACCAGACACTAAGGTCATAAATTAGCCTCTAAGTCCACAACTTATACACCTAGTCCGCAACTTAGAAACTAAGCCCAAAACATAGACCCCAAGTCCATAACTTAGAGACCACGGCCACAACTTAGACACCAAGTCCTCCAAGCAGACACTAAGGTCACAATTTAAACACCAAAGACACAACTTAGACACCAAGGCCACAACTTAGACACCAAGTCCTCCAAGCAGACACTAAGCTCACACACTAGACCATCGCACTGCAATCACAAACACAAATACTGAGCCCCTTTACCATGTTCTCGTCAATGCCCACCCAACACACACTCACCCACACCCACACACACAAACCCCTTACCTCCTCCCAGCTCTCCACAGTTTACGCCATCACCTCTACAGGCTTGCCTGCACCACCTGAAAAAGAAACAGATAAACGCTCAGAGAGGGCTCAAAGCTGCACCATCACCAAGCATGCCAAGCGGACCCGAAGATCCCAAATTAGACCCTGAGAACACAAATTAGACACTAAGTCCTGCAAGCAGACACCAAGATCACAAATTAGACACTAAGCCCTCCAAGCAGACATCAAGATCACAACTTAGAACCTACGATCACAACTTAAACCCTAAGATCACAACTTAGATCCTAAGACCACAACTTAGACACTACACCCTCCAAACAGACACTAAGGTCACAACTTAGACCCTAAGATCACAACTTAGACACTACATGCTCCAAACAGACACTAAGATCACAAATTAGACATGAAGATCACAAAATAGACACTAAATCCACCATGAAGACACCAAGATCACCCACTGGACACTAAGTCCTCCAAGCAGACCCTAAGATCACAAGTTAGACACCGAGATCACAAGTTAGACTCTATGTCCTCCAAGCAGACACTAAGATGACAAATTAGAACCTAAGATGACAAATTAGACCCTACGATAACAAATTAGATCCTACGATAACAAATTAGACCCTAACAACACAAAGTAGACACTAAGACCTGCAAGCTGGTCCTAAGATCACAAATTAGAAACTAAGCCCTCCAAGGATATCCTAAGCTCACAAATTAGACACTCAGTCCACCAAGCAGACCCCGAGATCACAAATTAAACCCTAAGCTCACATATTGGACCCTTAGACCTCCAAACAGACCCTAACCTCACAAATCATACACTAAGTCCTCCAAGCAGACCCTGAGATCATACCTTAAACCCCAGGTCACAAATGAGACCCTAAGGTCACAAATGAGACCCTAATTCCTCCAAGCAGACAATGAGATCACAAGTTGGACACTATGACCTCCAAGCAGACCCTAAACTCACAAATGAGACCCTAATGTCACAAATTTCAACCTAAGTCCTCCAAGCACACCCTGAGCTTATACATTAGACACCAAGCCCTCCAAGCAGACCCTAAGCTCACACACTAGACCCTCGCCCTGCAATCCCAAACACAAACACTGAGACCCTTTGCCACGTTCTCCTCAACGCCCACACAACACACACACACATACACACACACACACAAACCCCTTACCTCCTCTCAGCTCTCCGCAGTTTGCGCCATCACCTCTCCAGGCTTGCCTGCGCCACCTGAAAAAGAAACAGATACACGCTCAGAGAGGGCTCAAAGCTGCACCCTCACCAAGCACGCCAAGCGGACCCGAAGATCCCAAATTAGACCCTGAGAACACAAATTAGACCCTAAGTCCTCCAAGCACACCTTAAGATCTCAAATCAGACACTAAGACCTGCAAGCAGACCCTAAGATCACAACTTAGACCCTGAGTCCTCCAAGGAGACCCTAAGATCACAACTTAGACCCTAAGTACTCCAAGCAGACCCTAAGAACACAAATGAGACACCAAGCTCACAAAGCAGAACTTAAGCTCAAAAATTAGACACTAAGCACACAAATTAGAAACTAAGTCATCCAAGTAGACACTAAGATCACCAACTGAACAATAAGTCCTCCAAGCAGACCCTAAGATCACAAGTTAGACACTAAGTCCTCCAAGCAGACATCAAGATCACAACTTAGAACCTACGATCACAACTTAAACCCTAAGATCACAACTTAGATCCTAAGATTACAACTTAGACACTACACCCTCCAAACAGACACTAAGGTCACAACTTAGACCCTAAGATCGCAACTTAGACACTACACCCTCCAAACAGACACTAAGGTCACAACTTAGACCCTAAGATCGCAACTTAGACACCACATGCTCCAAAAAGACACTAAGATCACAAATTAGACGTGAAGATCACAAAATAGACACTAAATCCACCATGAAGACACTAAGATCACCAACTGGACACTAAGTCCTCCAGGCGGACCCTAAGATCACAAATTAGACGCTAAGTCCTCCAAGCAGACATCAAGATCACAACTTAGAACCTACGATCACAACTTAAACCCTAAGATCACAACTTAGACACTACACCCTCCAAACAGGCACTAAGGTCACAACTTAGACCCTAAGATCACAACTTAGACACTACATGCTCCAAACAGACACTAAGATCACAAATTAGACGTGAAGATCACAAAATAGACACTAAATCCACCATGAAGACACTAAGATCACCCACTGGACACTAAGTCCTCCAAGCAGACCCTAAGATCACAAGTTAGACACCGAGACCACAAGTTAGACACTATGTCCTCCAAGCAGACACTAAGAGGACAAATTAGACCCTAAGATGACAAATTAGACCCTACGATAACAAATTAGACCCTAACAACACAAAGTAGACACTAAGACCTCCAAGCTGGTCCTAAGATGACAAATTAGAAACTAAGCCCTCCAAGGATATCCTAAGCTCACAAATTAGACACTCAGTCCACCAAGCAGACCCCAAGATCACAAATTAAATCCTAAGCTCACATATTGGACCCTAAGCTCACATATTGGACCCTTAGACCTCCAAACAGACCCTAAACTCAGAAATCATTCACTAAGTCCTCCAAGCAGACCCTGAGCTCACACATTAGACCCTAAGTCCTCCAAGCAGACCCTGAGATCATACCTTACACCCCAGGTCACAAATTAGACCCTAAGGTCACAAATGAGACCCTAATTCCTCCAAGCAGACCCTGAGATCACAAATTGGACACTAAGACCTCCAAGCAGACCCTAAACTCACAAATGAGACCCTTATGTCACAAATTTCACCCTAAGTCCTCCAAGCAGACCCTAAGCTCACACACTAGACCCTCTACCTGCAATCCCAAACACAAATACTGAGCCCCTTTACCACGTTCTCCTCAACGCCCACCCAACACACACCCCTTACCTCCTCACAGCTCTCCGCAGTTTGCGCCATCACCTCTCCAGGCTCGGCTGCGCTACCTGAAACAGAAGCAGATACACGCTCAGAGAGGGCTCAAAGCTGCACCCTTTCCTCACCACGTGCCATCTCCCTCTCTCGTCACCTTACTGCTCGTCCGCTGGCCTTTGCACATCTTCGGTTCTCTGCTTTCAGACCGTGTATCGCCTACAGAACACAACGCAAGGGATGTTTCAAATTCCACAAAAACTACAAGACACTCCATCACTTGCTGCTTCACTCTGCGCAGCATAGCTCACCTGGCCCAAGTCAGCTCGGGGGCAGAGATCTCCCTTTGCTCCTCGCTCCCCACCTCCAAATTAAAAACATACAGCAAGTCATAAGCCAGCCAGGAGAATAAGGCATACCTTCCTTCTGACACAACAAGTTCACCCACCCGGTACCATCGCTCCTCTCAAGCCTCCTACAGCAGCCTCTGACACGTTGCTAACCATCTCCCCATCTGCAACAACAACCTGCCATGATTCACAGCAACCCCAAACAAAAGCTGCTTCTGCCTCTAAGTCTCAGGCCAGACTCCCTCGGAGACTTCGGCTGACAACCAGACGCAGACTGACATTCAGACACTCTGAACACAGACGCTCCGACGCCCTGCCTCAGACACTAACTCGAAATACACTCCCAAGCAGACTCTCGGGCCCTGACTCATTCATTCCAAGCTTCTTCCCACAGCTCTTCTGGCCATTCACACACATCTTCAAGAGCAGAGAGCTACACTGCGATGATAAAACCCCACCACATATGTTCCAGAGTTCAAGAATTCCAGGAGAGAGAAAACCAGAGACAAACATACAACTCTCAACTACTTTACTCATATCGGAAACTACAGAGATAGTAAAGGCTACTTCTCATCATGTTTGCTTCTCTTCCCAACCCCAAGGACCCTGTGAAGACCATCAGCAAACCAGCTCCGAGAATCATCATCACGGCAGTGCGAGGCGGCAGGCTCAACCTCAGCGGGCGTCCCCGCGCAGGCAACCTTCGCCTGGGTGGGATGAGCTTCTGCCTCCCTCGCACAGCATGAGGCTCGGGCTTCCAGACTCACAAAAATGCACGCTCATTGCCACGCAGGAGGCCAGCCCACGTAGGAAGGAGCGGCCACCGAGAGCTACGGAGGTCTCCAAGGGTCGGGACTTTTCCAGGCACTTCTAAAGCACAACTTTCTGGGTAGGAACCAAAGCTCGACTTCTCGGGAAGCAGCCAAAGCAGAACGCTCCGGGGAGGAGCCAAAGGGGACCAACAGTACTCTCCCACCTTTGTGTGTTTCGCCACGGACCGTCACCAATCATCCCTCACGCAACACCCCGGACTGAAGCCCCACAAACGTCACCTTTTCATCCTGGCATTTCACTCCGAGTCCCTACCTTCACTAGAGCTGACCCTGCCCTTCCCAGGCACCTCCGAGCGCATTCTCCAACCTTCTGACATTCCGGCTCAGATGCTACGTCCCAACGCTACATTTCAAACCCCTTCCCGCCATTCTGACATTCTCCCCCACCCCCTGCCCCGTAAAGGAGTCCCTCTACTTAGCGTGCAGAGTGCCATGGCTCGCCAGGCAGCCTCACTGCTCACAACTCCTGCAGCAGACTCCAGCCATGTTGAGGCCGTTGCCAAGTTCCTCTTCATCATCTGCCACAAAACAAACAAACAAACAAACAAACTGGAACACGCCCTGCTGGCTGCCATCACCATCACTCCACCTGAACCACACCGGCCTGTCCCAGGAAAACCGTTTGCCTCCTCCAAAGCTCCTCGACATTGTGCTCGCCTTGTTTGTCCCAAATCGGTGCCAGAGTGTGACGCCGGGCCTCCCCTGCCCTCCGCGCCCTAGGAGGACAGCAGAGAGAAATGACCAGGGTGTTTGCAAAAAGGGACCGACTCCACTGTCCTTCTCCTTACCTCCCTGACTCACCTCCAGCGCTCATCCGACTCCAAAGGTAGAGGGCAGGCCCTGCAATCCCAAACACAAATACTGACCCCTTTGCCACCTTCTCCTCAATGCCCACACAACCCACGCACACAAACCCCTTACCTCCTCTCAGCTCTCCGCAGTTTGCGCCATCACCTCTCCAGTTTTGCCTGCGCCACCTGAAAAAGAAACAGATACACGCTCAGAGAGGGCTCAAAGCTGCACCCTCACCAAGCACGCCAAGCGGACACCAAGCACGCCAAGCGGACCCGAAGATCCCAAATTAGATACTGAGAACACAAATTAGACCCTAAGTCCTCCAAGCACACCTAAAGATCTCAAATGAGACACTAAGACCTGCAAGCAGACCCTAAGATCACAACTTAGACCCTGAGTCCTCCAAGGAGACCCTAAGATCACAACTTAGACCCTAACTCCTCCAAGCAGACCCTAAGAACACAAATGAGACACCAGGATCACAAAGTAGAACTTAAGCTCAAAAATTAGACACTAAGCACACAAATTAGAAACTAAGTCATCCAAGTAGACACTAAGATCACCAACTGAACAATAAGTCCTCCAAACAGACCCTAAGATCACTAGTTAGTCACCGAGACCACAAGTTAGACACTATGTCCTCCAAGCAGACACTAAGATGACAAATTAGACCCTAAGATGACAGATTAGACCCTACGATAACAAATTAGACCCTAACAACACAAAGTAGACACTAAGACCTCCAAGCTGGTCCTAAGATCACAAATTAGAAACTAAGCCCTCCAAGGATATCCTAAGCTCACAAATTAGACAGTAAGTCCACCAAGCAGACCCCGAGATCACAAATTAAACCCTAAGCTCACCTATTGGACCCTAAGCTCACATACTGGACCCTTAGACCTCCAAACAGACCCTAACCTCAGAAATCATACACTAAGTCCTCCAAGCAGACCCTGAGCTCACACATTAGACCCTAAGTCCTCCAAGCAGACCCTGAGATCATACCTTAAACCCCAGGTCACAAATTAGACCCTAAGGTCACAAATGAGACCCTAATTCCTCCAAGCAAACCCTGAGATCACAAATTGGACACCAAGCCCTCCAAGCAGACCCTAAGCTCACACACTACACCCTCGCCCTGCAATCCCAAACACAAATACTGAGCCCCTTTGCCACGTTCTCCTCAACGCCCACTCAACACACACACACACACACACAAACCCCTTACCTCCTCACAGCTCTCCGCAGTTTGCGCCATCACCTCTCCAGCCTCGGCTGCGCTACCTGAAACAGAAGCAGATACACGCTCAGAGAGGGCTCAAAGCTGCACCCTTCCCTCACCATGTGCCATCTCCCTCTCTCGTCACCTTACTGCTCGTCCGCTGGCCTTTGCACATCTTCGGTTCAATGCTTTCAGACCGTGTATCGCCTACAGAACACAACGCAAGGGATGTTTCAAATTCCACAAAAACTACAAAACACTCCATCACTTGCTGCTTCACTCTGCGCAGCATAGCTCACCTGGCCCAAGTCAGCTCGGGGGCAGAGATCTCCCTTTGCTCCTCGCTCCCCACCTCCAAATTAAAAACATACAGCAAGTCATAAGCCAGCCAGGAGAATAAGGCATACCTTCCTTCTGACACAACAAGTTCACCCACCTGGTACCATCGCTCCTCTCAAGCCTCCTACAGCAGCCTCTGACACCTTGCTAACCATCTCCCCATCTGCAACAACAACCTGCCATGATTCACAGCAACCCCAAACAAAAGCTGCTTCTGCCTCTAAGTCTCAGGCCAGACTCCCTCGGAGACTTCGGCTGACAACCAGACGCAGACTGACATTCAGACACTCTGAACACAGACGCTCCGACGCCCTGCCTCAGACACTAACTCGAAATACACTCCCAAGCAGACTCTCAGGCCCTGACTCATTCATTCCAAGCTTCTTCCCACAGCTCTTCTGGCCATTCACACACATCTTCAAGAGCAGAGAGCTACACTGCGATGATAAAACCCCACCACATATGTTCCAGAGTTCAAGAATTCCAGGGGACAGAAAACCAGAGACAAACATACAACTCTCAACTACTTTACTCATATCGGAAACTACAGAGATAGTAAAGGCTACTTCTCATCATGTTTGCTTCTCTTCCCAACCCCAAGGACCCTGGGAAGACCATCAGCAAACCAGCTCCGAGAATCATCATCACGGCAGTGCGAGGCGGCAGGCTCAACCTCAGCGGGCGTCCCCGCGCAGGCAACCTTCGCCTGGGTGGGATGAGCTTCTGCCTCCCTCGCACAGCATGAGGCTCGGGCTTCCAGACTCACAAAAATGCACGCTCATTGCCATGCAGGGGGCCAGCCCACGTGGGAAGGAGCAGCCACCGAGCGCTACGGAGGTCTCCAAGGGTCGGGACTTTTCCAGGCACTTCTAAAGCACAACTTTCTGGGTAGGAACCAAAGCTCGACTTCTCAGGAAGCAGCCAAAGCAGAACGCTCCTGGGAGGAGCCAAAGGGGACCAACAGTACTCTCCCACCTTTGTGTGTTTCGCCACGGACCGTGATCAATTGTCCCTCACACAACACCCCGGACTTAAGCCCCACAAACGTCACCTTTTCATCCTGGCATTTCACTCCGAGTCCCTACCTTCACTAGAGCTGACCCTGCCCTTCCCAGGCACCTCCGAGTGCGTTCTCCGACCTTCTGACATTGCGGCTCAGATGCTACGTCCGAATGCTACATTTCAAACCCCTTCCCGCCATTCTGACATTCTCCCCCACCCCCTGCCCCGTAAAGGAGTCCCTCTACTTAGCGTGCAGAGTGCCATGGCTCGCCAGGCAGCCTCACTGCTCACAACTCCTGCAGCAGACTCCAGCCATGTTGAGGCCGTTGCCAAGTTCCTCTTCATCATCTGCCACAAAACAAACAAACAAACAAACAAACTGGAACACGTCATGCTGGCCGCCATCACCATCACTCCACCTGAACCACACCGGCCTGTCCCGGGAAAACCGTCTGCCTCCTCCAAAGCTCCTCGACATTGTGCTCGCCTTGATTGTCCCAAATCGGTGCCAGAGTGTGACGCCGGGCCTCCCCTGCCCTCCGCGCCCTAGGAGGACAGCAGAGAGAAATGACCAGGGTGTTTGCAAAAAAGGACCGACTCCACCGTCCTTCTCCTTACCTCCCTGACTCACCTCCAGCGCTCATCCGACTCCAAAGGTAGAGAGCAGGCCCTGCAATCCCAAACACAAATACTGACCCCTTTGCCACATTCTCCTCAACGCCCACCCAACACACACACACACACACACACACACACAAACCCCTTACCTCCTCTCAGCTCTCCGCAGTTTGCGCCATCACCTCTCCAGGCTTGCCTGCACCACCTGAAAAAGAAACAGATACACGCTCAGAGAGGGCTCAAAGCTGCACCCTCACCAAGCACGCCAAGCGGACACCAAGCGCGCCAAGCGGACCCCAAGATCCCAAATTAGACCCTGAGAACACAAATTAGACCCTAAGTCCTCCAAGCACACCTTAAGATCTCAAAGGAGACCTGCAAGCAGACCATAAGATCACAATTTACACCCTAAGTCCTCTAAGGAGATCCTAAGATCACAACTTATACCCTAAGTCCTCCAAGCAGACCCTAAGAACACAAATGAGACACCAAGCTCACAAATTAGAGCCAAGTCCACAACTTAGATGCCAAGTCTGCAACTTAGACGCCATGTCCGCAACTTAGACACCAGGTCCACAACTTAGACACCAAGTCCTCCAAGAAGATACTAAGGTCACAACTTATACATCAAGGCCTCCAACAATACACTGAGGTCATAAATTAATGTCTAAGTCCACAACATAGACACATAGTCCACAACTTAGACACCAAGTCCACAATTTAAACACCAAGTGTTCCAAGCAGACTCTAAGGCCACAACTTAAGACACCAAGGCCACAACTTAGACACCAAGGCCACAACTCAGACACCAAGGGCACAACATAGACAACAAGGCCACAACTCAGACACCAAAGCCACAACTCAGACACCAAGGCCACAACTCAGATACCAAGTTCTCCAAGCAGACACTAAGGTCATAAATTAGCCACTAAGTACACAACTTAGACAACAAGTCCACAAGTTAGACACCAAGTCCTCCAAAAAGACACTAAGGTCGTAATTTAGCATCTCAGTCCACAACTTAGACACCAAGTCCACTACTTAGACACCAAGACCTCCATGAAGATACTAAGGTAACAACTTATACATCAAGGCCTCCAACAATACACTGAGGTCATAAATTAATGTCTAAGTCCACAACTTAGACACCAAGTACACAACTTAGACAGCAAGTCCACAACTTAGACACCAAGTCCACAACTTAGACACCAAGTCCACAACTTAGACAACAAGCCCACAACCTAGACACCAAGCCCAAAACTTAGACACCAAATCCTCCTAGCAGACACCAAGGTCACAACTGAGACACTAAGGTCACAACTGAGACACCAAAGTTACAACTGAGACACCAAGGTCACAACTGAGACAACTAGTCCACAACTGAGACACCTAGACCACAACTTACACACCAGCTCCTCCAAGCAGACACTAAGGTCATAAATAAGCCTGAAATTCCACAACTCTAGACACCAAGTCCACAACTAAGACACCAAGTCCACAACTTAGACACTAATGTTATAAATTAGCCCCTAAGTCCAGAACTTAAGACACTAATGTCATAAATTAGCCCCTAAGTACACAACTTAGACACTAGGTCCACACTTTATACAGCAAGCCCTCCAAGCAGACACTAGGGTCATAAATGAGCATCTCAGTCCACAACTTAGACACCAAGTCCACAAATTAGACACGAAGTCTACAACTTAGACATCAAGTGCTCCAAGGAGACAACAAGGTCATACCTGAGACACTTAGTCCACAACTGAGACACCTAGGCCACAACTTATACGTCAAGTCCACAACTTAGACAACAACTCCTCCAAGCAGACACTAAAGTCATAAATAAGCCTCAAATTCCACGACTTAGACACCAGGTCAACAACTTAGACACCAAGTCGTCCAAGAATACACTAAGGTTGCAACTTTACATCAAGTCCTCCAACAAGACTCTAAGGTCATAAATTAACCTCTAAGCCCACAACTTAGACACGAAGCCCACAGCTTAGACACCAAGTCCACAACTCAGACACCTAGTCTACAACTTAAAGCCTAGTCCATAACTTAGACAACAACTCCTCCAAGCAGACACTAAGGTCATAAATAAGCCTCAAATTCCACAACTTAGACACCAGGTCCACAACTTGGACACCAAGTCCACAACTGTGGGTAGCCAGGGTCTGACGGTCGGAAGATATCGCGCTGTACGGGAAGATAGGGCCCCTCTCCTAGTAGCCAATTGCACTTGATTTATGATGTTAGCAGACGGATGTGACGTTGTAAACCAAAGCTATATAACACCGTGCCATCAAGCAATAAACGCCATTTGCCGTCCACCACATTGGTGTTAGTGAGCTTATGGCCCGAGCGGCCCAGGGCTGGTCGTCGTGACGTTCCTGAACCAGGTCGCTAAGTCTACGCGAAGGCAACAAGTGGTGCCGAAACCCGGGAACATCGCCTGGACGGGTGAACGTCGGCCAGAGCAGCGAGAGTAGCCCGGTGGGGAGGACGCTCCCGGACCCACAAGGAGGATGGAGTCCATTGTGAAGGTCGTATTCGAAATACATAAACAATGGGGTATTAGTTGTAAGCCCAAAGATTTTACTCTCGCAGTAGCGAGGCTTCTACAGCTTGGGGTCGTCGAGCAGCCGGTGGATATTCTCCACCCGGAGGTGTGGGATAAATGCACCAAAGCCTTAGCTGAGGAGACTATATCCTCGGGCTCTGGCAAGAGCCTTAAATCATGGGGGAAAGTTATGCAGGCCCTGCGGTAAGCCATACATGAGCAGGAAACCTGACAGGCTGCAAAATCCTGCCTCCGAGACACCCCAAAACTGGGGATCGGAGCAGCTACGCAGACTCCGCACCCCCCTGACATTCCCCTCCCTGACATTCCCGGCTCTCCTGAGCCTGCTGTATCTCGGGAGGGCAACACCCCCCCCCAACTCTCGAACCCCGACACGTCTTCTAACCAACGGACAAATGCAGAATCTTTTTGGGGTGGGCTGGCCGAGGAAGCAAGAAACGCTGCACGGAATGCTGAGGCCACAGCAGGCTGGGCTGGGCCTCCACCCTATGCACCCCAAGATGGCGCCGAGCTCAAAGGCGGGGGGCAGGGCGAGGACATCTTTGGCGGGAACGGGGAGGAAAAGCCAGCCTTAACAAGCAAGCAGGAACGGGAGGGGGAGGAGAAAGCGAATGAGCACAAAGGCGGGGGGCGGGACGCGAGAGAAAAGCGGGCAGCCAATCAGAGCGGCCGCCGTAGGGCCAGTTCCCCCTCGATTGGTGGGCGGGACGAACCAATGGGGAGGAGGGGCGGGCGCAAAGGGGCAGGACCGGCCCGCCCATAAGGGGAAGGAGCGACCCGCCCACAAGGGGAAGGACTACCCCCCCCACAAGGGAAGCGGCTGCGGCCGCAGCCTGACAAAAAGATACCGGACACCAGATACAACCAGTCAATCGAGTTCTGATTCTGAATCAGACGCTAGCTGGGGATCAGACAATAGTCGGGAGGAGCAGCTCTCGACAGGTTCAAATTTAGAGTGGCCACAAACAGAAATAAACAGAACTAAGGGTTCAGTTATCCCTGCCCAAATTAAAAAGGAATCACAGGAGGAGGAGGTCCCTCTCACAGACTGGAGGAAAATAATGATTGATTGTGCCGACTGGACCCCATCGATCCCATTGGCATTTCCAGTCCGAATGACGGATGGGGGACAGAGGGTCCACTCACCAATAAATCCTAAGGATATACAAACAATTGTTAAAGCAATTGCAGATAAAGGTATTAATTCTGCCATGGTCTCTACCCTTATAGATGGTATCTTTGGGGCAGACGATATGCTCCCATTCGATATAAAGCAAACTTGTAGATTGATTTTTGATGGAGCGGGGATGATTGTTTTTAAACAGGAATGGGAAGAAAACTGTGCGAGGCAGTTAGCCCAAGCAGTCGGGGCCGATCATCCGCTGCACGGCTCCAGTCTGCAGCGGCTGATGGGCACAGACCCAACAATGATTACCCCGCAAGCGCAGGCCCAGGGCCTGCGGGCTCACGAGGTAATGACAACCACTCGTGCAGCCAGAGAAGCTATTCGCACAGCTTCTAGAGTTGTTGCTAAGCCATGGTCCACAATAAAACAAAATGAAAGTGAAAGCTTTACACAGTTCGTGGATCGTCTCCAGGCCGCGGTCGACTCTTCAAACCTGCCTGCAGAAGCGAAGGGCCCGGTTGTGGCAGAGTGTCTTCGCCAGCAGTGTAATTCGACAACCAAAGAGATTCTGCGGTCACTCCCAGTGGGGTCAAGCACTGCAGACATGATCAAGCACGTCGCAAAGGAAGAGCATTTAACACCAATTCAAGCGGCTGTTCGCACCGCAGTCACCAATATGATGGTATGTCTTAAGTGCGGCCAGACAGGCCACGTTATAAATAGTTGCCCACTGCCCCCCCCGTGCCAGAACAGGCCCAGGGGACCGTGTTGGGCCTGTGGAAAGAAAGGACATTTTGCTAAAGACTGTAGATCTAAACGGAGAAACGCGAAGGGGAGGGGGCACTTGGGCCGCACACAGCCCTCTCCCACTTTGAATGTGAGGCGGCCCCATTATGCCAACTTCAGTTTGGGCGAAATACCCCCGAACCCGTTACCTTCTCAAGGCGTAACCAACTTCACAACTCAACCGACAGCTCTAACGAACCCGCCTCTATCTCAGGAACAACAAGGACCACCCTCTGGGAGCGGGACCCCAGGGTGGCCCTGGCACTAAAATGCGATAATCCACCAGTGATATGGGGGATCTGCTCCCTTCTCAATGCCAAGGACAGTACCACTATTAGTGTCCCCTTTTTGATCGATACTGGAGCGGATGTTACAGTCATTCCTGAGACGAGCTGGCCCCCGCACTGGATGCTGGAAAACGCCCCCATGGTGGGTGGAGTTGGAGGACTATCTCGGGCTCGAAAGAGCGCTCAATTAATAGCAATCACTCTCCATACTGAGAATGGGCCAGAAAAAACTATCACCCTCTCTCCGTATGTTATGTCTGGAGTTCCACCCCTGCTGGGAAGAGACGCCCTAACCCTATTGAATGCCAGGGTGACAAATTTACCGTAGGGGCCACTGCCGTACACCCACTTCCACCAATTAAATTAACTTGGAAATCATCTGATCCAGTATGGGTCGAGCAGTGGCCCTTGTCAAAGCCTCGAATGGATGCTCTCCTCGAATTACTTGACCGTGAACTACAACGAGGACATATAGAGCCCTCTACCAGCCCATGGAACACACCAGTTTTTGTCATACCTAAACGAAAGGGTGAAGGATTTCGCCTTCTTCATGACCTACGTGAGGTAAATAAGACTATCCAGCCTATGGGTCCCGTTCAAACGCTGTTACCCATGAACTCTATGATACCAAAAGGACAACCTTGTGCCGTTCTTGATATTAAGGACTGTTTTTTCTCCATACCCTTACATGAAGAGGACAAAGAACGGTTTGCTTTTTCTGTCGTATTCCCAAATAGCCAACGTCCTAATTTACGTTTCCAGTGGAAAGTGCTGCCTCAAGGAATGGTCAATTCACCCACCATCTGTCAGATTACAGTAGATCGAGCCTTGGCACCGATCCGACATAACGACCCAACTGCGACCATCATTCAATATATGGACGATATCTTAATCGCCGCACCATCAGGAAAGCAGGTGGACCAGTTAATATCACTGGTTTCTGAAACCTTAAAAACAAATGGGTTCGAAATTGCGAGTGCGAAAATTAAAAGGGGACCATGCGTGAGCTTCTTGGGAGTAGAAATCACGAGTTCCTATATAACTCCACCCCAAGTAAAAATTCACCGACATGTCAAAACACTCCATGATATGCAACAGCTAGTGGGGTCCCTACAATGGCTTCGCAACATTGTCCTGATCCCTCCGAATATCATGGCCCCGCTGTATGACCTTTTGAAAGGAAAACACTCATGGGAACAGAAGGTACTAACACCAGAAGCAATGGACAGTCTTGACTTCATTGAAAAACAGGCGTCGTCAAGCACACTCGCCAGATGGAACCCAGATATGTCGCTTGACCTGTATGTGCATTTCACCAAAGGAGGGGGAGTGGGAGCACTGGCTCAGGGACCCCCTGACAAGGCACACCCAATACAGTGGGTAGTTCTCGGAAAACTGTCACGTGCATTTTCCCCTGGAGTCGAGTGCCTTGGTAACCTTATCATGAAAGGTAGAAAACTCGCTTTAAGACACCTAGGCATCGAACCTGCCAAGATATTCCTACCCTTTCGTAAACAGCTCCCGACGCAATCGGTGGCGATGTCAGAGCATCTAGCTATAGCCCTCGTCGGATTCGGCGGCGAAGTCCGATATGCTGCAAAGCCCCCCTGGACTCAAATGCTGGCGGTCATCAACATTGACCTTCCACAGAAAATCCTGGATCGGCCTCAACAGGGACCTACAGTTTTTACAGACGCATCCTCAGCGACTTCAACCGCAGCAGCGGTATGGCAATCAAAGGAAGAATGGCACTGCGTAAAAATGACCGACCACACACTTTCGGTTCAACAGTTAGAAGCAGCAGCCGTAGTGCTAGCGTGTGGACTGTTCCCAACAGAGCATCTCAACATAGTCACCGATTCAATGTTTGTAGCCAAACTCTGCCTAGCTATGTCGGGGCCTGGTGTGTCAACATCTTCAATAGCTCTTATGCTGGAAGAAGCGCTTTCCACCCGACAAGGTACCATATCAGTTATTCACATCAATAGTCATGACCCAGTTAAGGGATTTTTTCAAATCGGCAATGACAAAGCAGATGCTGCCGCGAAAGGCCTGTGGACACTAAGAGAAGCCCGTCAGTTACATGAATCCCTCCATATCGGAGCCAAAGCGTTAGCAAAGAGATGCGGACTTTGAGTCACCGACGCAAAACACATAGTGGCAACGTGCCCTCATTGTCAGAAAGCACCACTGTGGCCCTGCGGAGTCAACCCCAGAGGCCTTAAAGCCTCCGAAATATGGCAGACAGATTTTACACTTTGCCAATTACTGAAGCCTCGAGCGTGGCTAGCAGTGACCGTGGACACACACAGCGGAGTAATCGCCGCCACCCAACATCTTAAAGCGAGCTCTAAAGCAACTATTCAACATTGGTTGTCGGTCATGGCATGGCTTGGCATTCCAAAACAAATCAAAACAGACAATGGCCCAAATTTTATCTCTAAATCAGTTCAAGCATTTGCTTTAAAATGGGGCATCACTCTAACACACGGCATTCCATATAACAGCACAGGGCAGGCCATAGTCGAGCGAGCAAACCAAACCTTGAAATCCAAATTAGAGGTATTAGCAAAGACAGAAGGGTTTAACAATACCATCCCTACAGGAGACCAAGCCCGCCTACTAGCAACCGCTCTCTTAGCATTGAATCAGTTTCCCAGGGGAGAGGAAGCAAACAGCCCTGCCCAAAAACATTGGTCCACTCGTGTATTAGATGATGGCCCATTGGTCATAGTCAGAAATGAACTGGGAGAATGGGAACACGGGTGGAGATTAGTCCTAACAGGACGGGGATATGCTGCAGTCAAAAAAGATAACAGAATTAAATGGTGCCCAATTAAATCAATCAAACCAGATTTGAAGGACAAAACTGATGAAAATTGTGAGTTTTTGTTTACAGGACCGATTCATTGGACACCCTCGTGACCGGTACTTCCCACTACCACAAGGGGACGATGAACCAGCCAATTCCTTACCTGCCCCAAAGAGCCCTCCGGCAACTGAACACCCCACGTCGTCAGAGCAACAGCATCGTCAAAAGGCCCCTCCCAAAAAGGGGCTACGGTACCTTTGTGTGATCATGTTTTTGGGGCTTTTCACTGTAGCGAGGGCAGAATCGAATTCTCATTATCCTCATCAACCTTTCAAATGGACACTATATCAATTTAATTCTGGTACAGTTATACAAACCATAACAACGTCAGGGGCTCCTAGTTTTATGGCCACCTTTTGCCAACTAATACCTACAATATTCTGCTTTGAACGAGGAGCATACTATTTCTGCCCTAGTTCCAATCCGGGAAAGAGTTACTGCAACTACCCCGGGCACTATTATTGCGCTTACTGGGGCTGTGAGACGATTGCAAATGCCTGGATTCCAGAGCCAGGGAAAGACCCCTTTCTACGGGTATCCTGGGCTCCTTATGGGTGTAGACCCCCACCTATAAATAGAGGTGAAGAATTTCACTCTCCTTACGCCATATCGACATTTTATGGTACAAATTATTGTAAGCACCTCTATTTGAATGTAAGTAATCCTCAACATCCAAGTTGGCTCTTGGGAAAGATATGGGGAGTTCGATATTATCAAACAGGAAAAGATAGAGGTGGCCGCATTCGTATCCAAAAAACATTGATTCCGGCTGATCCATTGCCAGTACACCCTAAACTAACATTTGCTGGTAAAACACTCCTACCAACCCCTGGCCAAAATCCTATAGTCAGAAAACTAACTGAACCTGATGTACCTACAGCAAAATATAGCACCACACCCACAGTAATACGTAACACAGTGAGACCACACACCAATACAATTCGCTATGAAGATCCGCTCTGGGGAATGATGAAGGCCAGCTATCGAGTATTAAACAAGACCCATCCGAACTTTACAGAGCATTGCTGGCTATGCTATGGAATAAAACCACCTTTTTATGAGGCTGTAGGAGTAAGTGACATACCTATTCTAGCAAATGGTACAAATCCGCCCCAATGTACATGGGAGATGGAAAAACAAAGCATAACACTAGCACAGGTGGTAGGAAGCGGTGTATGTCTGGGTGCTGTCCCAGACAACAAACAACAGTTGTGTGTTAGTAAGATACAAGATAATATCTCAGCAAAATGGTTAATACCAGTCACCAATGCTAAATGGATCTGTTCTATTATTGGAGTCACACCCTCTTTATCCTTAGACAACTTTAACAAATTGGCGGAATACTGTGTCCAAGTGTCTATAATTCCCAAGATAATTTACCATCCTGAAGAATTTGTTTATCGCTCACATCTTACCCCGGAGCACCATTTGTTAAAACAAGAACCCCTTACAGCTATAACAATAGCCACCCTACTATTAGTGGGAGGTGAAGGATTAGGTACAGGCGTAACATCTTTAGTGCAACAGAGTTCAGAATTTCACGCTTTGAGAATGGCCGTCGATGAGGACCTAGCCAGAATCGAACAATCTATAACTGCATTGGAACAATCAGTTAGATCACTATCTGAAGTAGTGCTACAGAACCGTAGAGGTCTAGATCTGATGTTTCTTCAACAAGGAGGAGTGTGTGCTGCATTGAAAGAAGAATGTTGCGTATATGCGGACCATACTGGAGTGTTAAGAGACACCATGGCAAAGTTACGAGAGGGTTTGGAAAAACGAAGATGGGAACGAGAAGCACTGCAAAGTTGGTATACATCCTGGTTTACCCAATCGCCATGGTTGACTTCCTTAATATCTACCCTGATGGGACCAATCATAATAATTCTTCTAGCTCTGATCTTCGGACCCTGTATATTGAATAAGCTTGTATCGTTT
Organism: Psittacula echo; assembly: GCF_963264785.1. Taxonomy (NCBI): domain Eukaryota; kingdom Metazoa; phylum Chordata; class Aves; order Psittaciformes; family Psittacidae; genus Psittacula; species Psittacula echo. The sequence goes on from NC_137742.1 coordinate 86,928, forward strand.
GTTAAGAGCTGGTTAGAAACTGTTAATATTATGCTCGTAGAACGTCGACAATTACTTTAGTACTATTTTTAGTTAATGATACCTCAAGTTATTATGTTTCACTTTAGCTGTTCGGACAAATCCGAACCTCTGGGAGACCTTTTTAGTCACTGTCATTTCCTCTTACCGCGTAGACTGGCCCCCTACGTGGTAACAGGTGTGCACTTTTTAAAACAATTGAAACACCCGAACCTCGCGCTGAGTGAAGGGAACATAAGCTCATCACAGTCAGGTCAACGTTACCTGCGCGGGGACGCCCGCTAGGGTTGAGTCTGTCACCTCACACAGCAGTGATGCCTTTCGGAGCTACTTTACTGACGGTCTTCCCAGAGCATATAGGTTCAAGTTCAACTTTATCACCTCACAGAGATCTTGTCTTTTTAGTTACCTTTAACTCTACCTCGTTCTTTCAGTATACCTCTTCATTATCTACTACCTAATGTGCCTTCTGTCTTTACTCCGGAGTGTGCTTTATAGCGTAGACTTATTTTAAGGTGTGCAATCTAAATAAGATCCCTTTTGGGTATAGTGTTCTTAGTGTTTTTTAAGCTTATTGTTTAGGTTATATAATTATGCATAGGGAGGGGGGAAATGTGGGTAGCCAGGGTCTGACAGTCGGAAGATATCGCGCTGTACGGGAAGATAGGGCCCCTCTCCTAGTAGCCAATTGCACTTGATTTATGATGTTAGCAGACGGATGTGACGTTGTAAACCAAAGCTATATAACACCGTGCCATCAAGCAATAAACGCCATTTGCCGTCCACCACATTGGTGTTAGTGAGCTTATGGACTGAGCGGCCCAGGGCTGGTCGCCGTGAGGTTCCTGAACCAGGTCGCTAAGCCTACGCGAAGGCAACACACAACTTAGACAACAAGTCTTCCAAGCAGACACTAAGGTCATAAATAAGCCTCAAATTCCACAACTTAGACACCAGGTCCACAACTTGGACCCCAAGTCCACAACTTACACAAAAAGACCACAACTTAGACCCCAAGCCCAAAACTAAAAACTCAATGCCAAAACTCAGACCCCAATCCCAAAACTTAAAACCCAAGCCCAAAACTCAGACCCCAAGCCCAAAACTTAAAACCCAACCCCAAAACTCAGACCCCAAGCCCAAAACTTTAAATCCAAGACCAAAACTCAGACCCCAAGCCCAAAACTTTAAACCCAAGCCCAAAACTCAGACCCCAAGCCCAAAACTCAGACCCCAAGCCCAAAAATCAAAACTCATGCCCAAAACTCAAAACCCAAGCCCAAAACTCAAAATCCAAGGCCAAAACTTAAAAGCCAAGCCCAAAACTCAGACCCCAAGCCCAAAAATCAAAACTCATGCCCAAAACTCAAAACCCAAGCCCAAAACTCAAAATCCAAGGCCAAAACTTAAAAGCCAAGCCCAAAACTCAGACCCCAAGCACAAAACTCAGATCCCAAGCCCAAAATTCAGACTCCAAGCCCAAAACTAAAAACCCAAGCCCAAAACTCAGACCCCAAGCCCAAAACTCAGACCCCAAGCCCAAAACTAAAAACCCAAGCCCAAAACTCAGACCCCAAGCCCAAAACTGACAACCCAAGCCCAAATCTCAGACCCCAAGCCCAAAACTCAGACCCCAAGCCCAAAACTCAGACCCCAAGCCCAAAACTCAGACCCCAAGCCCACATTTAAAACCCAAGCCCAAAATTTAAAACCCAAGCCCAAAACTCAGACCCAAGGCCAAAATCTAAAAACCCAACTGCAAAACTTAAAACCCCAAAGACTCAGACCCCAAGGCCAAAACTTTGACCCCAAGCCCAAAACTCAGACCCCAAGCCCAAAAATCAAAACTCATGCCCAAAACTCAAAACCCAAGCCCAAAACTCAAAATCCAAGGCCAAAACTTAAAAGCCAAGCCCAAAACTCAGACCCCAAGCACAAAACTCAGATCCCAAGCCCAAAATTCAGACTCCAAGCCCAAAACTAAAAACCCAAGCCCAAAACTCAGACCCCAAGCCCAAAACTCAGACCCCAAGCCCAAAACTAAAAACCCAAGCCCAAAACTCAGACCCCAAGCCCAAAACTGACAACCCAAGCCCAAATCTCAGACCCCAAGCCCAAAACTCAGACCCCAAGCCCAAAACTCAGACCCCAAGCCCAAAACTCAGACCCCAAGCCCACATTTAAAACCCAAGCCCAAAATTTAAAACCCAAGCCCAAAACTCAGACCCAAGGCCAAAATCTAAAAACCCAACTCCAAAACTTAAAACCCCAAAGACTCAGACCCCAAGCCCAAACCTTTGACCCCAAGCCCAAAACTAAGACCCCAAGCCCAAAAATCAAAACTCATGCCCAAAACTCAAAACCCAAGCCCAAAACTCAAAATCCAAGGCCAAAACTTAAAAGCCAAGCCCAAAACTCAGACCCCAAGCACAAAACTCAGATCCCAAGCCCAAAATTCAGACTCCAAGCCCAAAATTCAGACCCCAACCCTCAAAGCCCACAACTCAGACCCAAAGCCTACAACTCAGACCCCAAGCCCAAAACTTAGACCTCAAGCCCAAAACTCAGACCCCAACTCAAAACTCAGACCCCAAACCCAAAACTTAAAACCCAAGCCCAAAACTCAGACCCCAAGCCCAAAACTCAGACCCCAAGCTCAAAACTGAGACCACAAGCACAAAACTCAGACCCCAAGCCCAAAACTCAGACCCCAAGAGCAAAACTCAGACCCCACGCCCATAAATTAGCATCTAATTCCGCAACTTAGACACCATTTCCTCCAATCAAACACTAAGGTCCTAAGTTAGCCTCTACTTGCACAACTTGGACACCAAGTCCTCCAAGCAGACACTAAGGTCATAAATTAGCCTCTCAGCCCACAACTTAGACCCCAAGCCCATAAATTAGCATCTAATTCCACAACTCAGACACCTAGTATACAACTTCAATACCATTTCCTCCAAGCAGACACTAAGGCCATCATTTAGCCTCTACTTCCACAACTTAGACACCAAGTCCTCCAAGCAGACCTTAAGGTCACAAGTTGGACCCTAGGGACACATATTGGACAGAGATCCTCCAAGCTGAACCTAAGCTCACGCATTAGACCCTAAATCCTCCAAGCAGACTCTGAGCTCCCACTTTAGACACCCAGTCCTTCAAGTAGCCCCTGACTCCCCCACGCAGCCCCTAATTTCTAAAAACATGTAAGTTCTGGAAATATCTAAAACCTAAACACGTTTTAAATCTACAAGCCACGTCCCACTCATACAGACAAGCCCTAAGCCTGCAACCGCCCACACGCTAACTTGGACATGTATTCTAAAACTAACACGTCCATTCTGAAGCTGAGAGCAGCATTCTAACACTGAGCCACGCCTTCTAAAACTAACATATTCTTTTTAAGACTAATACCAGCATTCTAAGGCTGACATGGATTTTAAGGCCAACACCAGCATTCCAAGCCTAACACCGACATTCTAAGACCACCAGCAGCATTCTAAGACCAATACCACTAACGTTTACCTCACATAAACTTTGGAAATTACTAACATCATACATTTCTTTTAAATGCATTTACAGAAATGACATTCTTCACCATTTACAATTCATTCTTACAAATCCAATAACACTTCACTACTTACACAAGACGCTCGACAGGTCGCACGCTCGGTCACGTCCCCGTCATCAGACGTCCTTTACGTACGGCAACGCAGCCTTTCACGTGACACGGACCGCTTTCACGCGCCTGACTGAAATCTTCTACGTCCCGGGTATTGCTGTCCAGAAGCAGACGGAGCTCCTCTCGACTCCACAGCTTCTGTGCATACTAACCTGCAGACAAAAAACCATTCCTATTGATACCCTTACAATATGACCTCTAAACATCCTCCCCTCCCTTCCATTTTTTTCCATGTCTGCAAAGCTAACGAATTGCACCCAACAGACAACACTCACTAGACCTAAACATACTTACCAACTACCTACACCCATAGATGAGACAGCAACTTCAGGGCTGCCACACCAACTCTCCCATTTTCTTTCCTAACGCACAGCAACATCCCCCCAGGCAGGCTTCAGGAATCACGAGGAACTGAACTCCCTGAAGCTTCAAAATTACCCAGCCTGGAAACCTCTCCTCATGCAGAGTGACATGGGTCTCAAAGCAGCCTCGCTGCCCACAACTCCCGCAGCAGACTCCAGCCATGTTGCAGCCGTTGCCAAGTTCCTCTTCATCATCTGCCAGAAACAAACAAAGAAGGGGGAGCACGCTCTGCTGGCCGCCATCACCATCACTCCAGCCCTCCAGCCCGGCCTCGTCCATACCAACCCTCGGCCTCCCCCAAAGCTCCTTAACACTGTGCTCACCTGCCCCAAAGAGATTCCGCAGTCCAACGCCGGGCCTCCCTTGCCCTCCGCGACCAAGGACTGCAACAGGGACAAATGACCCCAGTTCTTACAACAGTGACCGACCCCACAACCATTCTCCTTACCTCCCTGACTCACCTCCAGTGCTCATCCGACTCCTAAGGGTAGAGGGCAGGCCCTGCAATCCCAAACACTGAATCTTTTTGCCACCTTCTCCTCAACGCCCAGCCGCCACACACACACACACACACACACACACACACACGCACAAACTTCTTAGCTCTTCACAGCTTCACATGCAGCCTGAAGCAATGCTCCAGAAAGCTACTGATGAGGTGACTGAAGACAAAAGCCTTACTCTGCTTTGTACTTTTATATCATGACAAGAAATGCCTGACCCTTCGTTAAGCAACCGACGTGAGCAGTCAGGATACGAAGAACAAGGTCCAAGGACCAGGCTGAGCATCTTCAGCTCAAGCAGCAATGTGGAAGCGCCAATGCAGAAAACAAGCGAAGGCGCTCAATAACACAGGCAAGCTCTACCGCCCTGCCCACTGTAAGATGATGCTATAAAAAGTCGCAATTATTTATCCTCATCCCCATGGTACATTGCAAACCTGTGCCTCCTATCCTGATGCTGTCCCCCACCCCCCTGCTGCCAAAAATTAGTCTTTCTGCTTTATCTCTATAGTGCCATAGGTCTCAAGCCAAACTTATTGCTCAGAACTTCCATACTAAACACCTGGGAGTTTGCTGCATCCACCCAATTCATCTTCATCACCTGCAATAACAGGACTAAGAAAGAAAAAAAACAACAAGAACCAAAACCGAGCCACACCCCAGTCTATAGACAGACAAACACAGAGAAGTCACTGTTCTGGCTGTCATTCTCACCATCAGCATACCAGTCAATGCTCATCTTTTTCTGTAACACCTTACTGCCTCAGCTGTACCTCTGCAGACACATGCTCATCTGGTCCTACGTAATTCCTGCACGGTACACCGAGGTTCTCCTACCCTGCTACACTTAAAAACCTACACGCAATTGATCATTGTTCGGGTGACAAGAAATTAACCCCCAACCCTTGTCCTTAACTCCCCTGCTCACTGGAAATGGCCAGCTAACTCTACAAGCAACTGCACAATACACAGAAGGAACATATAAGCTAACCCCCCCACCATGTTACACTTACCTTTTAGTCTGCAGCCTCACACTAAATACCCTTAACTTCTTACAGCCCTCCTCCCTGCGGAAGTTCAATTCTCACTCCCTGGATGTGACTCTTCACCAAAAAAATTAAAACACATGCACGCTAAGACTAGGCTACAAGCAACTAGTTTTGCTGCGAATTGCCTATCTGCTGCTTAATCACATTGCCTGCTCCTGAACCACGTCTCCAATATTTATGTCCACCACGTATTGGACATACAGCTTCTAAGTCACTTTATAAACAGCAACAGAAAATAACTTATTGTATTGAGAGCCAGCTGCCATTGACTAATCATTATAGACACATGGTCAGACACTACATGCTCCAAACAGACAATAAGATCACAAATTAGACATGAAGATCACAAAATAGACACTAAATCTACCACGAAGACACTAAGATCACCAACTGGACCCTAAGTCCTCCAAGCAGACCCTAAGATCACAAGTTAGACACCGAGATCAAAAATTAGACACTATGTCCTCCAAGCAGACACTAAGATGACAAATTAGACCCTAAGATGACAAATTAGACCCTACGATAACAAATTAGACCCTAACAACACAAAGTAGACACTAAGACCTCCAAGCTGGTCCTAAGATCACAAATTAGAAACTAAGTCCTCCAAGAATATCCTAAGCTCACAAATTAGACACTCAGTCCACCAAACAGACCCCGAGATCACAAATTAAACCCTAAGCTCACATATTGGACCCTTAGACCTCCAAACAGACCCTAACCTCACAAATCATACACTAAGTCCTCCAAGGAGACCCTGAGCTCACACATTAGACCCTAAGTCCTCCAAGCAGACCCTAAGATCATACCTTAAAACCCAGGTCACAAATTAGACCCTAAGGTCACAAATGAGACCCTAATTCCTCCAAGCAGACCCTGAGATCACAAATTGGACACTAAGACCTCCAAGCAGACCCTAAACTCACAAATGAGAACCTAATGTCACAAATTTCACCCTAAGTCCTCCAAGCAGACCCTGAGCTTACACACTACACCCTCGCCCTGCAATCCCAAACACAAACACTGAGCCCCTTTACCACGTTCTCCTCAACGCCCACACAAGACACACACACACACCCCCCTTACCTCCTCTCAGCTCTCCGCAGTTTGTGCCATCACCTCTCCAGGCTTGCCTGCGCTACCTGAAAAAGAAACAGATACACGCTCAGAGAGGGCTCAAAGCTGCACCCTTCCCTCACCACCTGCCATCTCCCTCTCTCGTCACCTTACTGCTCGTCCGCTGGCCTTTGCACATCTTCGGTTCTCTGCTTTCAGACCGTGTATCGCCTACAGAACACAACGCAAGAGATGTTTCAAATTCCACAAAAACTACAAGACACTCCATCACTTGCTGCTTCACTCTGCGCAGCATAGCTCACCTGGCCCAAGTCAGCTCGGGGGCAGAGATCTCCCTTTGCTCCTCGCTCCCCACCTCCAAATTAAAAACATACAGCAAGTCATAAGCCAGCCAGCAGAATAAGGCATACCTTCCTTCTGACACAACAAGTTCACCCACCTGGTACCATCGCTCCTCTCAAGCCTCCTACAGCAGCCTCTGACACATTGCTAACCATCTCCCCATCTGCAACAACAACCTGCCATGATTCACAGCAACCCCAAACAAAAGCTGCTTCTGCCTCTAAGTCTCAGGCCAGACTCCCTCGGAGACTTCGGCTGACAACCAGACGCAGACTGACATTCAGACACTCTGAACACAGACGCTCCGACGCTCTGCCTCAGACACTAACTCGAAATACACTCCCAAGCAGACTCTCGGGCCCTGACTCATTCATTCCAAGCTTCTTCCCACAGCTCTTCTGGCCATTCACACACATCTTCAAGAGCAGAGAGCTACACTGCGATGATAAAACCCCACCACATATGTTCCAGAGTTCAAGAATTCCAGGGGACAGAAAACCAGAGACAAACATACAACTCTCAACTACTTTACTCATATCGGAAACTACAGAGATAGTAAAGGCTACTTCTCATCATGTTTGCTTCTCTTCCCAACCCCAAGGACCCTGTGAAGACCATCAGCAAACCAGCTCCGAGAATCATCATCACGGCAGTGCGAGGCGGCAGGCTCAACCTCAGCGGGCGTCCCCGCGCAGGCAACCTTCGCCTGGGTGGGATGAGCTTCTGCCTCCCTCGCACAGCATGAGGCTCGGGCTTCCAGACTCCCAAAAATGCACGCTCATTGCCACGCAGGGGGCCAGCCCACGTCGGAAGGAGCGGCCACCGAGAGCTACGGAGGTCTCCAAGGGTCGGGACTTTTCCAGGCACTTCTAAAGCACAACTTTCTGGGTAGGAACCAAAGCTCGACTTCTCGGGAAGCAGCCAAAGCAGAACGCTCCGGGGAGGAGCCAAAGGGGACCAACAGTACTCTCCCACCTTTGTGTGTTTCGCCACGGACCGTCACCAATCGTCCCTCACGCAACACCCCGGACTTAAGCCCCACAAACGTCACCTTTTCATCCTGGCATTTCACTCCGAGTCCCTACCTTCACTAGAGCTGACCCTGCCCCTCCCAGGCACCTCCGAGCGCGTTCTCCGACCTTCTGACATTCCGGCTCAGATGCTACGTCCCAACGCTACATTTCAAACCCCTTTCCGCCATTCTGACATTCTCCCCCACCCCCTGCCCCGTAAAGGAGTCCCTCTACTTAGCGTGCAGAGTGCCATGGCTCGCCAGGCAGCCTCACTGCTCACAACTCCTGCAGCAGACTCCAGCCATGTTGCAGCCGTTGCCAAGTTCCTCTTCATCATCTGCCACAAAACAAACAAACAAACAAACAAACAAACTGGAACACACCATGCTGGCCGCCATCACTGCACCTGAACCACACCGGCCTGTCCCGGGAAAACCGTCTGCCTTCTCCAAAGCTCCTCGACATTGTGCTCGCCTTGTTTGTCCCAAATCGGTGCCAGAGTGTGACGCCGGGCCTCCCCTGCCCTCCGCGCCCTAGGACGACAGCAGAGAAAAATGACCAGGGTGTTTGCAAAAAGGGACCGACTCCACCGTCCTTCTCCTTACCTCCCTGACTCACCTCCAGCGCTCATCCGACTCCAAAGGTAGAGGGCAGGCCCTGCAATCCCAAACACAAATACTGACCCCTTTGCCACGTTCTCCTCAACGCCCACCCACCACACACACACACGCACACACACAAAACCCTCACCTCCTCTCAGTTCTCCGCAGTTTGCGCCATCACCTCTCCAGGCTTGCCTGCGCCACCTGAAAAAGAAACAGATACACGCTCAGAGAGGGCTCAAAGCTGCACCCTCACCAAGCACGCCAAGCGGACACCAAGCACGCCAAGCGGACCGGAAGATCCCAAATTAGACCCTGAGAACACAAATTAGACCCTAAGTCCTCCAAGCACATCTTAAGATCTCAAATGAGACCTGCAAGCAGACCCTAAGATCAAACTTAGACCCTAATTTTTCCAAGGAGACACTAAGATCACAACTTAGACCCTAAGTCCTCCAAGCAGACCCTAAGAACATAAATGAGACACCAAGCTCACAAATTAGAGCCAAGTCCGCAACTTAGACGCCAAGTCTTCCAAGCAGACACTAGGGTCATTAATTGCCTCTTATGTGCACAACTTGGACACAAAGGCCACAATTAAGACACCAAGATCACAAGTAAGACATCAAGAACACAAGTTAGACACCAAGTCTTCCAGGCACACACTAAGGTCATAAGAAAGCCTCTAATTCCACCACTTAGACACCAAGTCCACAATATAGACACCAATACCTACAAGCACACACTAAGATCATAAATTAGACTCTAAGTCCACAACTTACACACCAAGTCCAAACTTAGACAACAACTTCTCCAAGGAGACACCTAGTCCACAACTTAGACACCTAGTCCACAACTTAGACAGAAAGTTCTCCAAGAAGACACCAAACTAACAACCTCAACATCAAGACCTCCAAGCAGACACTAAGGTCAAAAATTAGCCAGAAAGTCCACAACTCAGACACCTACTCCACAACTTATAAACCTACTTCACAACTTAAACTCCTAGTCCACAAATTAGACACGAAGTCTTCCAAGGAGACACTAAGGTCATAAATCAGCCTGAAACACCACATCTTAGACAACAAGTCCACAACTTAGACGACCAGTCCACAACTTAGAAGACAAGTCCACAACTTAGACAACAAGTCCACAAGTTAGACACCAAGTCCACAACTTAGACACCAGGTACTCCAAGTAGACACGTAGTCCACAACTGAGACACCTAGTCCACAACTTAGACGGAAATTCCTCCAAGGAGACACTAAGGTCAAAATTTAGACACCAAGGCCACAATTTAGACACCGAGGACACAACATAGACACCAAGTTCTCCAAACAGACATTAATATGCTAACTTTGCCTCTAAGCCCACACCTTAAACACCAAGCCCACTAGTTAGACACCAAGTCCACAAGTTAGACACCAAGGTCAGAATTCAGACACCAAGTGTTCCAAGCAGACACTAAGGTCATATATTAACCTCTAAGCCCACAACTTAGACACCAAGCCCACAACTTAGACACCAAGCCCTCAACTTAGACACCAAAATCTCGAAGCAGACACTAAGGTCATAAATAAGCCTCAAATTCCACAACGTAGACACCAGGTCCACAACTTAGACACCAAGTCCACAACTTAGACACCAAGCCCACAACTTAGACACCAAGTTCTCCAGGAAGATACTAAGGTCACAACTTAAACATCAAGTCCTCCAACAAGACACTAAGGTCATAAATTATCCTCTAAGTCCACAACTTAGACACCAAGCCCACAACTTAGACACCAAGCCCACAACTTAGACACCAAGACCACAACTTAGACACCAAGTCCACAACTTAGACACCAAGTCCTCCAAGCAGACACTAAGGTCGTAACTGAGCATCTCAGTCCACAACTTAGACACCAAGTCCACAACTTAGACACCAAGCCCACAACTTAGACACCAAGCCCACAACTTAGACACCTAGTACACAACATAGACACCTAGTAGACAACTGAGAAACCAAGTCCACAACACAGACACCAACTCCACCAAGCAGACACTAAAGTCATAAATAAGCCTCAAATTCCAAAACGTAGACACCAAGTCCACAACTTAGACACCAAGACCTCAAATAAGATACTAAGGTAACAACTTATATATCAAGGCCTCCAACAAGACACTGAGGTCATAAATTAATGTCTAAGTCCACAACGTAGACACCAAGGCCACAACTTAGACACCAAGCCCACAACTTAGACACCAAAAGCTCGAAGCAGACACTAAGGTCATAAATAAGCCTCAAATTCCACAACGTAGACACCAGGTCCACAACTTAGACACCAAGTCCACAACTTAGACACCAAGTCCACAACTTAGACACCAAGCCCACAACTTAGACACCAAGCCCACAACTTAGACACCAAGCCCACAACTTAGACACCAAGCCCACAACTTAGACACCAAGCCCACAACTTAGACACCAAGCCCACAACTTAGACACCCATCCCACAACTTAGACACCCATCCCACAACTTAAGACAACAAGTCCACAACTTAGACACCAAGTCCACAACTTAGACACGAAGCCCACAACTTAGACACCCAGCCCACAACTTAAGACAAGTCCACAACTTAGACACCAAGCCCACAACTTAGATACCAAGCCCAAAACTTAGACACCAAGCCCACAACTTAGACACCAAGTCCACAACTTAGACACCATGCCCACAACTTAGACACCATGCCCACAACTTAGACACCAAGCCCACAATTTAGACACCAAGGCCACAACTTAGACACCAAGGCCACAACTTAGACACCAAGCCCACAACTTAGACACCAAGCCCACAACTTAGACACCAAGTCCACAACTTAGACACGAAGCCCACAACTTAGACACCCAGTCCACAACTCAGACCCCAAGCCCAAAACTCAGACCCCAAATCCAAAACTCAGACCCCAAATCCAAAACTTAAAACCCCAGCTCAAAACTCAGACCCCAAGCCCAAAACTCAGACCCCATCCCAAAACTCAGACCCCAAGCCCAAAACTCAGACCCCAAGCCCAAAACTAAAATCCCAAGCCCAAAACCTAAAACCCAAGCCCAAAACATAAAACCCAATCCCAAAACGTAGACCCCGAGCCCAAAACTCAGACCCCGAGCCCAAAACTCAGACCCCGAGCCCAAAACTCAGACCCCATCCCACAACTCAGACCCCATCCCACAACTCAGACCCCAACCCCACAACTCAGACCCCAAGCCCAAAATTTAAAACCCAAGTCCAAAATTTAAAACCCAAGCCCAAAATATAAAACCCAATCCCAAAATTTAGACCCCGAGCCCAAAACTCAGACCCCAAGCCCAAAACTCAGACCCCAAGCTCAAAACTCAGACCCCGAGCCCAAAACTCAGACCCCGAGCCCAAAACTTAAAAGCCAATCCCAAAACTCAAACCCCAAGCCCAAAACTCAGACCCCAAGCCCAAAACTCAGACCCCAAGCCCAAAACTCAGACCCCAAGCCCAAAACTCAGACCCCAAGCCCAAAACTCAGACCCCAAGCCCAAAACTCAGACCCCAAGCCCAAAACTCAGACCCCAAGCCCAAAACTCAGACCCCAAGCCCAAAACTCAGACCCCAAGCCCAAAACTTAGAGCCCAAGCCCAAAACTCAGACCCCAAGCCCAAAACTTAAATCCCAATCCCAAAACTCAGACCCCAAGCCCTAAACTCAGACCCCGAGCCCAAAACTCAGACCCCAAGCCCAAAACTCAGACCCCAAGCCCGAAACTCAGACCCCGAGCCCGAAACTCAGACCCCAAGCCCTAAACTCAGACCCAAGCCCCAAACTCAGACCCCAAGCCCTAAACTTAAAACCCAAGCCCAAAACTCAGACACCAAGCCCAAAACTTATAACCCAAGCTCTAAACTCAGACATCAGGCCCAAAACTTAAAACCCAAGGCCAAAACTCAGACCTCAATCCCAAAAGTTAAAACTCAAGCCCAAAACTCAGACCCCAAGCCCAGAACTCAGATCCCAAGCACGGAACTTAAAACCCAAGCCCACATAAATTAGCATCGAATTCCACAACTCAGGCACCTAGTACACAACTTCAATACCATTTCCTCCAATCAGACACTCAGGCCATCATTTAGCCTCTACTTCCACAACTTAGACACCAAGTCCTCCAAGCAGACCCTAAGGTCACAAATTGGACCCTAGGGACACATATTGGACAGAGATCCTCCAAGCTGAACCTAAGCTCACGCATTAGACCCTAAATCCTCCAAGCAGACTCTGAGCTCCCACTTTAGACACCCAGTCCTTCAAGTAGCCCCTGACTCCCCCACGCAGCCCCTAATTTCTAAAAACATGTAAGTTCTGGAAATATCTAAAACCTAAACACGTTTTACATCCACAAGCCACGTCCCACTCATACAGACAAGCCCTAAGCCTGCAACCGCCCACACGCTAACTTGGACATGTATTCTAAAACTAACACCTCCATTCTGAAGCTGAGAGCAGCATTCTAACACTGAGCCACGCCTTCTAAAACTAACATATTCTTTTTAAGACTAATACCAGCATTCTAAGGCTGACATGGATTTTAAGGCCAACACCAGCATTCCAAGCCTAACACCGACATTCTAAGACCACCAGCAGCATTCTAAGACCAATACCACTAACGTTTACCTCACATAAACTTTGGAAATTACTAACATCATACATTTCTTTTAAATGCATTTACAGAAATGACATTCTTCACCATTTACAATTCATTCTTACAAATCCAATAACACTTCACTACTTACACAAGACGCTCGACAGGTCGCACGCTCGGTCACGTCCCCGTCATCAGACGTCCTTTACGTACGGCAACGCAGCCTTTCACGTGACACGGACCGCTTTCACGCGCCTGACTGAAATCTTCTACGTCCCGGGTATTGCTGTCCAGAAGCAGACGGAGCTCCTCTCGACTCCACAGCTTCTGTGCATACTAACCTGCAGACAAAAAAACATTCCTATTGATACCCTTACAATATGACCTCTAAACATCCTCCCCTCCCTTCCATTTTTTTCCATGTCTGCAAAGCTAACGAATTGCACCCAACAGACAACACTCACTAGACCTAAACATACTTACCAACTACCTACACCCATAGATGAGACAGCAACTTCAGGGCTGCCACACCAACTCTCCCATTTTCTTTCCTAACGCACAGCAACATCCCCCCAGGCAGGCTTCAGGAATCACGAGGAACTGAACTCCCTGAAGCTTCAAAATGACCCAGCCTGGAAACCTCTCCTCATGCAGAGTGACATGGGTCTCAAAGCAGCCTCGCTGCCCACAACTCCCGCAGCAGACTCCAGCCATGTTGCAGCCGTTGCCAAGTTCCTCTTCATCATCTGCCAGAAACAAACAAAGAAGGGGGAGCACGCTCTGCTGGCCGCCATCACCATCACTCCAGCCCTCCAGCCTGGCCTCTTCCATACCAACCCTCGGCCTCCCCCAAAGCTCCTTAACACTGTGCTCACCTGCCCCAAAGAGATTCCGCAGTCCAACGCCGGGCCTCCCTTGCCCTCCGCGACCAAGGACTGCAACAGGGACAAATGACCCCAGTTCTTACAACAGTGACCGACCCCACAACCATTCTCCTTACCTCCCTGACTCACCTCCAGTGCTCATCCGACTCCTAAGGGTAGAGGGCAGGCCCTGCAATCCCAAACACAAACACTGAATCTTTTTGCCACCTTCTCCTCAACGCCCAGCCGCCACACACACACACACACACACACAAACTTCTTAGCTCTTCACAGCTTCACATGCAGCCTGAAGCAAGTTTGAACATGAAGCCATGAAGAAGTCTACACCTTAGACATCTACTCCTCCAAGCAGACTCTAATGTCACAACTTAAGACACCAAGTCCACAATTTACACACCAAGTCAACCAAGCAGACACTAAGGTCATAAATTAGCCTTTAAGTCCACAACTTGGACACCAAGTCCACAACCTGGACACCAAGTCCACAACTTAGACACCAAGTCCTCCAAGCAAACACTCGGGTAATAAATAAGCCTCTAAGACTACAACTTAGACACCAAGTCCTCCGAGCACACACTAAGATCATTAATTAGCCTATAAGTCCACAACTTCAACAACAACTCAACAACTTAGAAACCTAGTTCACAACTTACACATCAAGTCCACACCTTAGAAACCTAGTCCTCCAACCAGACACTAAGGTCATAAATTAGCCTCTAAGTCCATAACTTATACACCTAGTCCACAATTTAGAAACTAAGTCCAAAACATAGACCCCAAGTCCATAACTTAGACACCACGGCCACAACTTAGACACCAAGTCCTCCAAGCAGACACTAAGGTCACAATTTAGACACCAAAGACAAAACTTAGACACCAAAACCACAACTTAAACACCAAGGCCACAACTTAGATACCAAGTCCTCCAAGCAGACACTAAGCTCACACACTAGACCCTCGCACTGCAATAACAAACACAAATACTGACCCCTTTGCCACCTTCTCCTCAACGCCCACCCACCACACACACACACGCACACAAACCCCTTACCTCCTCTCAGCTCTCCGCAGTTTGCACCATCACCTCTCCAGGCTTGCCTGCGCCACCTGAAAAAGAAACAGATACACGCTCAGAGAGGGCTCAAAGCTGCACCCTCACCAAGCACGCCAAGCAGACACCAAGCACGCAAAGCGGACCCGAAGTTCCAAATTAGACCCTGAGAACACAAATTAGACCCTAAGTCCTCCAAGCACATCTTAAGATCTCCAATGAGACCTGCAAGCAGACCCTAAGATCACAACTTAGACCCTAAGTCCTCCAAGGAGACACTAAGATACCAACTAAGAACCCAAGTCCTCCAAGCAGACCCTAAGAACACAAATGAGACACCAAGCTCACAAATGAGACACCAAGCTCACAAATGAGACACCAAGCTCACAAATGAGACACCAAGCTCACAACTTAGATGCCAAGTCCGCAACTTAGACGCCAAGTCCGCAATTTAGACGCCAAGTCTTCAAAGCAGACACTAGGGTCATTAATTACCCCTTATGTGCACAATTTGGACACAAAGGGCACAATTAAGACACCAAGTCCACAAGTTAGACAACAAGACCACAAGTAAGACACCAAGACCAGAAGTTAGACACCAAGTCCTCCAGGCACACAGTAAGGTCATAAGATAGCCTCTAAGTCCACCATATAAACACCAATTCTACAACATAGACACCAATACCTACAAGCAGACACTAAGATCATAAATTAGACTCTAAGTCCACAACTTAGACACCTAGTCCACAACTTATAAACCTACTTCACAACTTAAACACCTTGTCTACAAATAAGAGACTAAGTCTTCCAAGGAGACACTAAGCTCATAAATCAGCCTGAAAGACCACATCTTAGACAACAAGTCCACAACTTAGACGACCAGTCCACAACTTAGAAGACAAGTCCACAACTTAGCCAACAAGTCCACAAGTTAGACACCAAGTCCACAACTTAGACACCAGGTACTCCCAGTAGACACCTAGTCCACAACTGAGACGGAAATTCCTCCAAGGAGACACTAAGGTCACAATTTAGACACCAAGGCCACAACTTAGACACCAAGGCCACAACTTAGACACCAACTGCTCCAAGGAGACACTAAGGTCATAAATTAACCTACAAGCCCACAACTTAGACACCAAGCCCACAACTTAGACACCAAGGTCACAACATAGACACCAAGCCCAAAACTGAGACACCTAGTACACAACTTAGAAACCAAAACCTCAAAGGAGACACTAAGGTCATAAATAAGCCTCATATTCCACAACTTAGACACCAGGTCCACAACTTAGACACCAAATCCACAACTTCGACACCAAGTCCACCAAGAAGATACTAAGGTCACAACTTATACATCAAGCCCTGCAACAAGACACTAAGGTTATAAATTAACCTCTAAGTCCACAACGTAGACACTAAGCCCACAACTTACACACCAAGTCCTCCAAACACACACTAAGGACATAAATTAGCCTCTCAGCACAAAACATAGACACCAAGTCTTCGAAGCAGACACCAAGGGCACAACTTAGACACCAAGTCCACAACTTAGACACCAAGTTCTCCAAGCAGACACTAAGGTCATAAATTAGCCCTGAAGTCCACAAGTTAGACACCAAATCCTCCAAGCAGACACTAAGGTCATAAATGAGCATCTCAGTCCACAACTTAGACACCAAGTCCTCCAAACACACACTAAGGTCATAAGTTAGCCTCTCACTCCAAAACATACACACCAAGTCCTCGAAGCAGACACCAAGTCCACAACTTAGACACCAAGTCCACAACTTAGACACCAAGTCCACAACTTAGACACCAAGTCCTCCAAACACACACTAAGGTCATAAGTTAGCCTCTTAGTCCAAAACATACACACCAAGTCCTCGAAGCAGACACCAAGTCCACAACTTAGACACCAAGTCCTCCAGGCAGACACTAAGGTCATAAATGAGCATCTCAGTGCACAACTTAAACACCAAGTCCAGAAGTTAGACATGAATTCTACAACTTAGATATCAAGTCTTCCAATGAGACACCAAGGTCACAACTGAGACACCAAGGTCACAACTGAGACAACAAGGTCACAAATGAGACAACTACTCCTCAACTGAGACACCTAGTCCACACCTGAGACACCTAGTCCACACCTGAGACACCTAGTCCACACCTGAGACACCTTGTCCACAACTGAGACACCAACTCCTCCAAGCAGACACTAAGGTCATAAATAAGTCTCAAATTCCACAACTCTAGACACCAGGTCCACAACTTAGACACCAAGCCCACAACTTAGACACCAAGTCCACAACTTAGACACCAAATACTCCAAGCAGACACTAAGGTTATAAATGAGAATCTCAGTCCACAATGTAGACACCAAGTCCACTACTTAGACACGAAGTCTACAACTTATTCATCAAGTCCTCCAAGCAGAGACCAAGGTCACAACTGAGACACCTAGTCCACAACTGAGACTCCTTGTCCACAACTGAGACACCTAAACCACAACTGAGACACCTAGACCACAACTGAAACACCAACTCCTCCAACCAGATACTAAGGTCATAAACTAGCCTCAAATTTCACAACTCTAGACACAAGGTCCACAACATAGACACCAAGTCCACAACTTAGACACCAAGCCCACAATGTAGACACCAAGCCCACAACTTAGACACCAAGCCCACAACTTAGACACCAAGCCCACAACTTAGACACCAAGCCCACAACTTAGACACCAAGTCCTCCAAGCAGACACTAAGGTCATAAATGAACATCTCAGTCCACAACTTACACACAAAGTCCACAACTTGGACACCAAGTCCACAACTTAGACAACAACACCTCCAAGCAGAAACTAAGCTCATAAATAAGCCTCAAATTCCACAACTTAGACACCAGGTCCACAACTTAGACACCAAGTCGTCCAAGAAGATAATAAGGTTGCAACTTGTACATCAAGTCCTCCAACAAGACACTAAGGTCATAAATTAGCCCCTATGTCCACAACTTAGACACCAAACCCACAACTTAGACACCAAGTCCACAAGTTAGACACCAAGCCCACAACTTGGACACCAAGCCCACAACTTAAGACACCAAGTCCACAACTGAGACACCTAGTCCACAACTGAGACACCTAGTGCACAACTGAGACACCTAGTCCACAACTGAGACACCAATTCCTCCAAGCAGAAACTAAGGTCATAAATAAGTCTCAAATTCCACAACTCTAGATACCAAGCCCACAACTTAGACACCAAGCCCACAACTTAGACACCAAGTCCACAACTTAGACACCAAGTCCACAACTTAGACAAAAAGTCCTCCAAGCAGACACTAAGGTCATAAATGAGCATCTCAGTTCACAACTTACACACCAAGTCCACAACTTAGACACCAAGCCCTCAACTTGGACACCAAGTCCTCCAAGCAGACACTAAGGTCATAAATGAGCATCTCAGTAAACAACTTAGACACCAAGTCCTGGAAGCAGACACCAAGTCCACAACTTAGACATCAAGTCCACAACTTAGACACCAAATCCTCCAAGCAGACTCTAAGGTCATAAATTAGCCCCTATATCCACAACTGAGACACCAATTCCACAACTTAGACACCTAGACCACAACTGAGACACCAACTCCTCCAAGCAGACACTAAGGTCATAAATAAGCCTCAAATTCTACAACTCTAGACACCAGTTCCACAACATAGACACCAAGTCCACAACTTAGACACCAAGTCCACAACTTAGACACCAAGTCCACAACTTAGACACCAAGTCCACAATTTATTCATCAAGTCCTCCAAGCAGAGACTAAGGTCACAACTGGGACACCAAGTCCACAACTTAAGACACCAAGATCACAACTGAGAAACCAAGGTCACAACTGAGATCCCAAGGTCACAACTGGAGACACCTAGTCCACTGTCCTGGGTTCAGCAGTGGCAGTCAGTTTTTTATTTTGTTTTTTTTTTTCCTTCTTAGTAGCTGTTGCAGCACTGTGTTTTTGACTTTTGGCTTGGGAACAAAAAAAACTGATAACACCGATGTTTAGACTGACCAAGGATTTTGTGAGTCTCATGCTCTGCCAGGGAGGAGGAGGGGCCGGGAGGAAGCGGGGACAGGACACCTGACCCAGACTGGCCAAGGAGGTGTTCCATACCACAGCACGTCATGCCAGGGGATGGAACTGGGAGCTACCCGGAAGGGCACGTCCCCTGGTCGGGCGGGCTGTCTTTTCCGGCGGGCGGTATCGTATTCTCTTCCCTTGTTATTTCTCTTGTCGTTGTTATTGTTGGTGGCGGCAGTGGTGATTTGTGTTATACCTTAGTTATTAAACTGTTCTTATCTCAACCCGTGGGAGCTGCATTCTTTTGATTCTCCTCCCCGTCCCTCCAGAAGCGGAGGGAAGAAAGGTGGGGGGGGGGGCAGTAGACTGCGTGGTTCTGATTTACAGCTTGGGCTTAAACCACGACATCCACAACTCAGACACCTAGTCCACAACTTAGACACCAACTCCTCCAAGCAGACACTAAGGTCATAAATGAGAATCTGAGTCCACAACGTAGACACCAAGTCCTACAAGCAGACACTAAGGTCATAAATGAGCATCTCAGTAAACAACTCAGACACCAAGACCACAAATTAGACACGAAGTCTACAACTTAGACATCGAGTCCTCCAAGGAGACACCAAGGTCACAACTGAGACACCTAGTCCACAACTGAGACACCAAGGCCACAACTTAGACACCAAGTCCTCCAAGCAGATACTAAGCTCACACACTAGACCATCGCACTGCAATCACAAACCCAAATACTGAGCCCATTTACCATGTACTCGTCAACGCCCACCAACCACACACACACACGCACACAAACCCCTTACCTCCTCTCAGCTCTCCGTAGTTTGCGCCATCATCTATCCAGGCTTGCCAGCGCCACCTGAAAAAGAAACAGATACACGCTCAGAGAGGGCTCAAACCTGCACCCTCAACAAGCACGCCAAGCGGACACCAAGCGCGCCAAGCGGACCCCAAGATCCCAAATTAGACCCTGAGAACACAAATTAGACCCTAAGTCCTCCAAGCACACCTTAAGATATCAAAGCAGACACTAAGACCTGCAAGCAGACCCTAAGATCCCAAATTATACCCTAACTCCTCCAAGCAGACCCTAAGAACACAAATGAGACACCAAGCTCACAAATGAGACACCAAGCTCACAAAGTAGAACTTAAGCTCAAAAATTAGACACTAAGCACACAAATTAGAAACTAAGTCCTCCATGTAGACATGAAGATCACAAATTAGACACTAAGTCCTCCAAGCAGACATCAAGATAACAACTTAGAACCTACGATCACAACTTAAACCCTAAGATCACAACTTAGATCCTAAGATCACAACTTAGACACTACACCCTCCAAAGAGGCACTAAGGTCACGACTTCAACCCTAATATCACAACTTAGACGTGAAGAACACAAAATAGACACTAAATCCATCATGAAGACACTAAGATCACCAACTGGACACTAAGTCCTCCAAGCAGACCCTAAGATCACAAGTTAGACACCGAGACCACAAGTTAGACACTATGTCCTCCAAGCAGGCACTAAGATCACAAATTAGACCCTAAGATGACAAATTAGACCCTACGATAACAAATTAGACCCTAACAACACAAAGTAGACACTAAGACCTCCAAGCTGGTCCTAAGATGACAAATTAGAAACTAAGTCCTCCAAAGATATCCTAAGCTCACAAATGAGACACTCAGTTCACCAAGCAGACCCCAAGATCAAAAATTAAACCCTAAGCTCACATATTGGACCCTAAGTTCACATATTGGACCCTTAGACCTCCAAACAGACCCTAACCTCACAAATCATACACTAAGTCCTCCAAGGGGGCCCTAAGTCCTCCAAGGGGGCCCTAAGTCCTCCAAGGGGGCCCTAAGTCCTCGAAGCGGGCCCTAAGTCCTCCAAGGGAACCCTAAGTCCTCCAAGGGGGCCCTAAGCCCTCCAAGGGGGCCCTAAGTTCTCCAAGGGGGCCCTAAGTCCTCCAAGGGGGCCCTAAGTCCGCCAAGGGGGCCCTAAGGCCTCCAAGGGGGCCCTAAGTCCTCCAAGGGGCCCCTAAGGCCTCCAAGGGGGCCCTAAGGCCTCCAAGCAGACCCTACGGCCTCCAAGCAGACCCTAAGTCCCCCAAGGAGGCCCCAAGTCCTCCAAGAGGGCCCTAAGTCCTCCAAGGCAGCCCTAAGTCCTCCAAGGGGGCCCTAAGTCCTCCAAGGGGGCCCTAAGTCCTCCAAGCAGACACTAAAGTCATAAAACAGCCTCTACTTCCACAAATTAGACCTGAAGTCCACAACTTAGACCCCAAGTCCAAAACTAAAATCCCAAGCCCAAAACTAAAAAACCAAATCCACAACTTAGACCCCAAGCCCAAAACATAAAACCCAAGCCCAAAACTCAGACCCCAAGCCCAAAACTCAGACCCCAAGCACAAAACTAAAAACTCAAGCCCAAAACTAAAAACTCAAGCCCAAAACTCATACCCCAAGCCCAAAACTAAACACTCAAGCCCAAAACTCAGACCCCAAGGCCAAAACTTAAAACCAAAGCCCAAAATTCGAACCCCAAAAACCACAACATAAAAACAAAGCCCAAAACTCAGACCCCAAGACCAAAACTCAGACCCCAAGACCAAAACTCAGACCCCAAGACCAAAACTCAGAACCAAGCCCAAAACTCAGACCCCAAGACCAAAACTTAAATCCCAAGCCCAAAACTTAGACCCCAAGCCCAAAACCTAGACCCCAAGACCAACACTCAGACCCCAAGCCCAAAACTTAAAACCAAAGCCCAAAACTCAGACCCCAAGCTCAAAACTAAAAACCCAAGCCCAAAACTCAGACCCCAAGCCCAAAACTTAGACCCTAAGACCAAAACTTAGATGCCAAGTCCAAAAATTAAAACCCCAAGCCCAAACCTCAGACCCCAAGCCCGAAAACTCAGACCCCAAGCCCAAAACTTAAAAGCCAAGCCCAAAACTCAGACCCCAAACCCAAAATTTAAAACCCAAGTCCAAAACTTAAACCCAAGCCCAAAAATCAGACCCCAAGCCCAAACTAACAACCCAAGCCCAAAACTCAAATCCCAAACCCAAAACTCAGACCCCGGGCCAAAAACTAAAAACCCAAAAAGAAAACTCAGACCCAAGCACCAAACTCAGACCCCAAGCCCAAACCTCAGACCCCAAGCCCGAAACTAAAAACACAAGCCCAAAACTAAAATTTCAAGGCCAAAACTCAGACTCCAAGACAAAAACTCAGACCCCAAGCGCTAAACTCAGACCCCAAGCCCTAAACTCAGACCCCAAGCCCTAAACTCAGACCCCAAGCCCTAAACTCAGACCCCAAGCCCTAAACTCAGACCCCAAGCCCTAAACTCAGACCCCAAGCCCTAAACTCAGACCCCAAGCCCTAAACTTAGACCCCAAGCCCAAAACTCAGACCCCAAGACCAAAACTTAGACCCCAAGCCCAAAACTCAGACCCCAAGCCCAAAACTTAGACCCCAAGGCCAAAACTAAGACCCCAAGACAAAAACTAAGACCCCAAGCCCAAAACATAGACCCCAAGCCCAAAACATAGACCCCAAGCCCAAAACTTAGACCCCAAGCACAAAACTTAAAACCAAAGCCCAGAATTCAGACCCCAAACCCAAAACTTAAAACCCACGCCCAAAACTCAGACCCCAAGCACAAAACTCAGACCCCAAGACCAAAACTCAGACCCTAAGACCAAAACTTAAAACCCAAGCCCAAAATTCAGACCCCAAAACCAAAACTCAGAACCCAAGCCCAAAACTCAGACCCCAAACCCAAAATTTAAAACCCAAGCCCAAAACATAAAACCCAAGCCCAAAACTCAGACCCCAAAACCAAAACTCAAATCCCAAACCCAAAACTCAGACCCCAGGCCTAAAACTAAAACCCCAAGACCAAAATTCAGACGCCAAGAGCAAAACTCAGACCCTAAGACGAAAACTTAGACACCAAGCCAAAACTCAGACCCCAAGCCCAAAACTCAGACCCCAAGTCCAAAACTAAAAACCCAAGTCCAAAACTAAAAACCCAAGCCCAAAACTCAGACCCCAAGCCCAAAACTCAGACCCCAAGCCCAAAACTCAGACCAAAAGCCCAAAACTCAGACCCCAAGCCCAAAACTAAAAACCCAAGCCCAAAACTAATAAACGAAGCCCAAAATTGAAACCCCAAGCACAAAACTTAAAACCCAAGCCCAAAATTTAAAATCGAAGCCCAAAACTTAAAACCCAAGCCCAAAAGTCTGACCCCAAGCCCAAAACTAAAAACCAAAGGCCAAAACTAAAAACCCAAGCACAAAACTCAGACCCCAAGCCCAAAACTCAGACCCTAACTCCAAAACTCAGACCCCAAGCCCAAAACTTAGACCCTAACTCCAAAACTCAGACCCCAAGCCCAAAACTCAGACCCCAAGCCCAAAACTGAAAATCCAAGCTCAAAACTCAGACCCCAAGTTCAAAACTCAGACCCCAATCCCAAAACTCAGACCCCAAGACCAAAACTTAAAACCCAAGCCCAAAATTGAAAACCCAAGGCCAAAATTTAAAACCCAAGCCCAAAACTCAGACCCCAAGCCCAAAACTCAGACCCCAAGCTTAAAACTAAAAACCCAATCCCAAAATTTAAAACCCAAGACAAAACTCAGACCCCAAGCCCAAAACTAAAAACCCAAGGCCAAAACTCAGACTCCAAGCCCAAAACTCAGACCCCAAACCCAAAACTCAGACCCCAAGCCCAAAACTCAGACCCCAAGCCCAAAACTCAGACCCCAAACCCAAAACTCAGACCCCAAACCCAAAACTCAGACCCCAAGCCCAAAACTCAGACCCCAAGCCCAAAACTCAGGCCCCAAGCCCAAAACTCAGGCCCCAAGCCCAAAACTCAGACCCCAAGCCCAAAACTCAGACCCCAAGCCCAAAACTTAAAACCCAATCCCAAAACTAAAAACCCAAGCCCAAAACTAAAAACCGAAGCCCAAAACTGAGACCCCAAGCCCAAAATTTAAAACCCAAGCCCAAAACTTAAAACCCAGGCCAAAACTCTGACCCCAAGCTCAAAATAAAAACCCAAAGCCAAAACTCAGACCCCAAGCCCAAAACTCAGACCCCAAGCCCAAAACTAAAAATCCAAGCCCAAAACTTAAAACCCAAGCCCAAAACTCTGACCCCAAGCCCAAAACTCAGACCCCAAGCCCAAAACTCAGACCCCAAGGCCAAAACTCAGACCCCAAGCCCAAAACTCAGACCCCAACCCAAAACTAAAAACACAAGCCCAAAACTCAGACCCCAAGCCAAAACTAAGACCCCAAGCCCAAAACTCAGACCCCAAGCCCAAAACTGAGACCCTAACTCCAAAACTCAGACCCCAAGCCCAAAACTTTAAATTCAAGCCCAAAACTCAGACATCAAACCCAAAACATTAAACCCAAGCCCAAAATTCAGACCCCAAGCCCAAAACTCAGACCCCAAGCTTATAACTAAAAACCCAAGCCCAAAATTTAAAACCCAAGCCCAAAACTTAAAACCCAAGCGCAAAAATCTAACCTCAAGGCCAAAAATAAAAAACCCAAGCCCAAAACTCAGACCCCAAGCCCAAAACTCAGACCCCAAGAGCAAAACTCAGACCCCAAGACCAAAACTCAGACCCCAAGCCTAAAACTCAGACCCCAAGACCAAAACTTAAATCCCAAGCCCAAAACTCAGACCCCAAGCTCAAAACTCAGACCCCAATCCCAAAACTCAGACCCCAAGACCAAAACTCACACCCCACGACCAAAACTTAAAACCCAAGCCCAAAATTGAAAACCCAAGGCCAAAATTCAAAACTCAAACCCCAAGCCCAAAATTTAAAACCCAAGCAAAAAATTTAAAACCCAAGCCCAAAACTTAATACCCAAGCCCAAAACTAAAAACCCAAGCCCAAAACTCAGACCCCAAGCCTAAACTCAGACCCCAAGCCCAAAACTCAGACCCCAAGCTTATAACTAAAAACCCAAGCCCAAAATTTGAAAACCCAAGCCCAAAATTTAAAACCCAAGCGCAAAATTCAAAACTCAAACCCCAAGCCCAAAATTTAAAACCCAAGCCCAAAACTTCAAACCCAAGCCCAAAACTTAAAACCCAAGCCCAAAACTCTGACTCCAAGCCCAAAACTAAAAACCCAAGGCAAAATCTCACACCCCAAGCCCAAAACTCAGACCCCAAACCCAAAACTCAGACCCCAAGCCCAAAACTCATACCCCAAACCCAAAACTCATACCCCAAACCCAAAACTCAGACCCCAAGCCCAAAACTCAGACCCCAAGCCCAAAACTCAGACCCCAAGCCCAAAACTCAGAACCCAATCCCAAAACTCAGACCCCAAGCCCAAAACTCAGACCCCAAGCCCAAAACTTAAATCCCAAGCCCAAAACTCAGACCCCAAGCTCAAAACTCAGACCCCAAGCCCAAAACTCAGACCCCAAGACCAAAACTCACACCCCACGACCAAAACTTAAAACCCAAGCCCAAAATTGAAAACCCAAGGCCAAAATTCAAAATTCAAACCCCAAGCCCAAAATTTAAAACCCAAGCAAAAAATTTAAAACCCAAGCCCAAAACTTAATACCCAAGCCCAAAACTAAAAACCCAAGCCCAAAACTCAGACCCCAAGCCTAAACTCAGACCCCAAGCCCAAAACTCAGACCCCAAGCTTATAACTAAAAACCCAAGCCCAAAATTTGAAACCCAAGCCCAAAATTTAAAACCCAAGCGCAAAATTCAAAACTCAAACCCCAAGCCCAAAATTTAAAACCCAAGCCCAAAACTTAAAACCCAAGCCCAAAACTTAAAACCCAAGCCCAAAACTCTGACTCCAAGCCCAAAACTAAAAACCCAAGGCAAAATCTCACACCCCAAGCCCAAAACTCAGACCCCAAACCCAAAACTCAGACCCCAAGCCCAAAACTCATACCCCAAACCCAAAACTCAGACCCCAAGCCCAAAACTAAAAACCCAAGCCCAAAACTCAGACCCCAAGCCCAAAATTTAAAACCCAAGCCCAAAACTCAGACCCCACGCCCAAAACTAAAAACCCAAGCTCAAAACTGACAGCCCCAGCCCAAAACTCAGAGCCCCACCCAAAACTCAGAGACCAAGCCCAATACTCAGAGCCCCAGCCCAGTACTCAGAACCCCAGCCCTATACTCATACCCCAGCCCAATTCCACAACTCAGACACCTAGTACACAACTTAAAAACTATTTCCTCCAATCAGACCCTAAGATCACAACTTAGACCCTGAGTCCTCCAAGGAGACGCTAAGATCACAACTTAGACCCTAAGTACTCCAAGCAGACCCTAAGAACACAAATGAGACACCAAGCTCACAAAGTAGAACTTAAGCTCAAAAATTAGACACTAAGCACACAAATTAGAAACTAAGTCATCCAAGTAGACACGAAGACCACAAATTAGACGTGAAGATCACAAAATAGACACTAAATCCACCATGAAGACACTAAGATCACCAACTGGACACTAAGTCCTCCAAGCAGACCCTAAAATCGCAAGTTATTTACCGCGACCACAAGTTACACACTATGTCCTCGAAGCAGACACTAAGATCACACATTAGACCACAAGATGACAAATTAGACACTAAGATGAGAAATTAGACCCTACGATAACAAATTAGACCCTACGATAACAAATTAAACTCTAACTACACAAAGTAGACACTAAGACCTCCAAGCTGGTCCTAAGATGACAAATGAGAAACCAAGTCCTCCAAGGATATCATAAGCTCACAAATTAAGACACTCAGTCCACCAAGCAGACCCCGAGATCACAAATTAAACCCTAAGCTCACATATTGGACCCTAAGTTCACATACTGGACCCCTAGACCTCCAAACAGACCCTAACTTCTCAAATCATACACTAAGTCCTCCAAGTAGACCCTGAGATCATACCTTAAACCCCAGGTCACAAATTAGACCCTAAGGTCACAAATGAGACCCTAATTCCTCCAAGCAGACAACGAGATCACAAATTGGACACTAAGACCTCCAAGCAGAACCTAAACTCACAAATGAGACCCTAATGTCACAAATTTCACCCTAAGTCCTCCAAGCAGACCCTGAGCTTATACATTAGACACCAAGCCCTCCAAGCAGACCCTAAGCTCACACACTACACCCTCGCCCTGCAATCCCAAACACAAATACTGAGCCCCTTTGCCACGTTCTCCTCAACGCCCACTCAACACACACACACACACACACAAACCCCTTACCTCCTCTCAGCTCTCCGCAGTTTGTGCCATCACCTCTCCAGGCTTGCCTGCGCTACCTGAAAAAGAAACAGATACACGCTCAGAGAGGGCTCAAAGCTGCACCCTTCCCTCACCACGTGCCATCTCCCTCTCTCGTCACCTTACTGCTCGTCCGCTGGCCTTTGCACATCTTCGGTTCAATGCTTTCAGACCGTGAATCGCCTACAGAACACAACGCAAGGGATGTTTCAAATTCCACAAAAACTACAAGACACTCCATCACTTGCTGCTTCACTCTGCGCAGCATAGCTCACCTGGCCCAAGTCAGCTCGGGGGCAGAGATCTCCCTTTGCTCCTCGCTCCCCACCTCCAAATTAAAAACATACAGCAAGTCATAAGCCAGCCAGGAGAATAAGGCATACCTTCCTTCTGACACAACAAGTTCACCCACCTGGTACCATCGCTCCTCTCAAGCCTCCTACAGCAGCCTCTGACACATTGCTAACCATCTCCCCATCTGCAACAACAACCTGCCATGATTCACAGCAACCCCAAACAAAAGCTGCTTCTGCCTCTAAGTCTCAGGCCAGACTCCCTCTGAGACTTCGGCTGACAACCAGACGCAGACTGACATTCAGACACTCTGAACACAGACGCTCCGACGCCCTGCCTCAGACACTAACTCGAAATACACTCCCAAGCAGACTCTCGGGCCCTGACTCATTCATTCCAAGCTTCTTCCCACAGCTCTTCTGGCCATTCACACACATCTTCAAGAGCAGAGAGCTACGCTGCGATGATAAAACCCCACCACATATGTTCCAGAGTTCAAGAATTCCAGGGGAGAGAAAACCAGAGACAAACATACAACTCTCAACTACTTTACTCATATCGGAAACTACAGAGATAGTAAAGGCTACTTCTCATCATGTTTGCTTCTCTTCCCAACCCCAAGGACCCCGTGAAGACCATCAGCAAACCAGCTCCGAGAATCATCATCACAGCAGTGCGAGGCAGCAGGCTCAACCTCAGCGGGCGTCCCCGCGCAGGCAACCTTCGCCTGGGTGGGATGAGCTTCTGCCTCCCTCGCACAGCATGAGGCTCGGGCTTCCAGACTCACAAAAATGCACGCTCATTGCCACGCAGGGGGCCAGCCCACGTGGGAAGGAGCGGCCACCGAGAGCTACGGAGGTCTCCAAGGGTCGGGACTTTTCCAGGCACTTCTAAAGCACAACTTCCTGGGTAAGAACCAAAGCTCGACTTCTCGGGAAGCAGACAAAGCAGAACGCTCCGGGGAGGAGCCAAAGGGGACCAACAGTACTCTCCCACCTTTGTGTGTTTCGCCACGGACCGTCACCAATCGTCCCTCACGCAACACCCCGGACTTAAGCCCCACAAACGTCACCTTTTCATCCTGGCATTTCACTCCGAGTCCCTACCTTCACTAGAGCTGACCCTGCCCCTCCCAGGCACCTCCAAGCGCGTTCTCCGACCTTCTGACATTCCGGCTCAGATGCTACGTCCAAACGCTACATTTCAAACCCCTTCCCGCCATTCTGACATTCTCCCCCACCCCCTGCCCCGTAAAGGAGTCCCTCTACTTAGCGTGCAGAGTGCCATGGCTCGCCAGGCAGCCTCACTGCTCACAACTCCTGCAGCAGTCTCCAGCCATGTTGCGGCCGTTGCCAAGTTCCTCTTCATCATCTGCCACAAAACAAACAAACAAACAAACAAACTGGAACACGCCATGCTGGCCGCCGTCACCATCACTGCACCTGAACCACACCGGCCTGTCCCGGGAAAACCGTCTGCCTCCTCCAAAGCTCCTCGACATTGTGCTCGCCTTGATTGTCCCAAATCGGTGCCAGAGTGTGACGCCGGGCCTCCCCTGCCCTCCGCGCCCTAGGAGGACAGCAGAGAGAAATGACCAGGGTCTTTGCAAAAAGGGACCGACTCCACCGTCCTTCTCCTTACCTCCCTGACTCATCTCCAGCGCTCATCCGACTCCAAAGGTAGAGGGCAGGCCCTGCAATCCCAAAGACAAATACTGACCCCTTTGCCACCTTCTCCTCAACGCCCACCCAACACACGCACACAAACCCCTTACCTCCTCTCAGCTCTCCACAGTTTGCGCCATCACCTCTCCAGGTTTGCCTGCGCCACCTGAAAAAGAAACAGATACACGCTAAGAGAAAGCTCAAAGCTGCACCCTCACCAAGCACGCCAAGCGGACACCAAGCGCGCCAAGCGGACCCGAAGATCCCAAATTAGATACTGAGAACACAAATTAGACCCTAAGTCCTCCAAGCACACCTTAAGATCTCAAATCAGACACTAAGACCTGCAAGCAGACCCTAAGATCACAACTTAGACCCTGAGTCCTCCAAGGAGACCCTAAGAACACAAATGAGACACCAAGCTCACAAAGTAGAACTTAAGCTCAAAAATTAGACACTAAGCACACAAATTAGAATCTAAGTCATCCAAGTAGACACTAAGATCACCAACTGGACACTAAGTCCTCCAAGCAGACCCTAAGATCACAAGTTACACACAATGTCCTCCAAGCAGACACTAAGATGACAAATTAGACCCTAAGATGACAAATTAGACCCTACGATAACAAATTAGACCCTAACAACACAAAGTAGACACTAAGACCTCCAAGCTGGTCCTAAGCTCACAAATTAGACACTCAGTCCACCAAGCAGACCCCAAGATCACAAATTAAACCCTAAGCTCACATATTGGACCCTAAGCTCACATACTGGACCCTTAGACCTCCAAACAGACCCTAACCTCAGAAATCATACACTAAGTCCTCCAAGCAGACCCTGAGCTCACACATTAGACCCTAAGTCCTCCAAGCAGACCCTGAGATCATACCTTAAACCCCAGGTCACAAATTAGACCCTAAGGTCACAAATGAGACCCTAATTCCTCCAAGCAGACCCTGAGATCACAAATTGGACACTAAGACCTCCAAAGCAGATCCTAAAATCACAAATGAGACCCTAATGTCACAAATTTCACCCTAAGTCCTCCAAGCAGACCCTGAGCTTATACATTAGACACCAAGCCCTCCAAGCAGACCCTAAGCACACACACTAGACCCTCGCCCTGCAATCCCAAACACAAATACTGAGCCCCTTTGCCACGTTCTCCTCAACGCCCACCCAACACACACACACACACACGCACACAAGCCCCTTACCTCCTCACAGCTCTCCGCAGTTTGCGCCATCACCTCTCCAGCCTCGGCTGCGCTACCTGAAAAAGAAACAGATACACGCTCAGAGAGGGCTCAAAGCTGCACCCTTCCCTCACCACATGCCATCTCCCTCTCTCGTCACCTTACTGCTCGTCCGCTGGCCTTTGCACATCTTCGGTTCTCTGCTTTCAGACCGTGTATCGCCTACAGAACACAACGCAAGGGATGTTTCAAATTCCACAAAAACTACAAGACACTCCATCACTTGCTGCTTCACTCTGCGCAGCATAGCTCACCTGGCCCAAGTCAGCTCGGGGGCAGAGATCTCCCTTTGCTCCTCGCTCCCCACCTCCAAATTAAAAACATACAGCAAGTCATAAGCCAGCCAGGAGAATAAGGCATACCTTCCTTCTGACACAACAAGTTCACCCACCTGGTACCATCGCTCCTCTCAAGCCTCCTACAGCAGACTCTGACACCTTGCTAACCATCTCCCCATCTGCAACAACAACCTGCCATGATTCACAGCAACCCCAAACAAAAGCTGCTTCTGCCTCTAAGTCTCAGGCCAGACTCCCTCGGAGACTTCGGCTGACAACCAGACGTAGAATGACATTCAGACACTCTGAACACAGACGCTCCGACGCTCTGCCTCAGACACTAACTCGAAATACACTCCCAAGCAGACTCTCGGGCCCTGACTCATTCATTCCAAGCTTCTTCCCACAGCTCTTCTGGCCATTCACACACATCTTCAAGAGCAGAGAGCTACACTGCGATGATAAAACCCCACCACATATGTTCCAGAGTTCAAGAATTCCAGGGGAGAGAAAACCAGAGACAAACATACAACTCTCAACTACTTTACTCATATCGGAAACTACAGAGATAGTAAAGGCTACTTCTCATCATGTTTGCTTCTCTTCCCAACCCCAAGGACCCCGTGAAGACCATCAGCAAACCAGCTCCGAGAATCATCATCACGGCAGTGCGAGGCGGCAGGCTCAACCTCAGCGGGCGTCCCCGCGCAGGCAACCTTCGCCTGGGTGGGATGAGCTTCTGCCTCCCTCGCACAGCATGAGGCTCGGGCTTCCAGACTCACAAAAATGCACGCTCATTGCCACGCAGGGGGCCAGCCCACGTCGGAAGGAGCGGCCACCGAGAGCTACGGAGGTCTCCAAGGGTCGGGACTTTTCCAGGCACTTCTAAAGCACAACTTTCTGGGTAGGAACCAAAGCTCGACTTCTCGGGAAGCAGCCAAAGCAGAACGCTCCGGGGAGGAGCCAAAGGGGACCAACAGTACTCTCCCACCTTTGTGTTTTTCGCCACGGACCGTCACCAATCGTCCCTCACGCAGCACCCCGGACTTAAGCCCCACAAACGTCACCTTTTCATCCTGGCATTTCACTCCGAGTCCCTACCTTCACTAGAGCTGACCCTGCCCCACCCAGGCACCTCCGAGCGCGTTCTCCGACCTTCTGACATTCCGGCTCAGATGCTACGTCCCAACGCTACATTTCAAACCCCTTCCCGCCATTCTGACATTCTCCCCCACCCCCTGCCCCGTAAAGGAGTCCCTCTACTTAGCGTGCAGAGTGCCATGGCTCGCCAGGCAGCCTCACTGCTCACAACTCCTGCAGCAGACTCCAGCCATGTTGCGGCCGTTTCCAAGTTCCTCTTCATCATCTGCCACAAAACAAACAAACAAACAAACAAACTGGAACACGCCATGCTGGCCGCCGTCACCATCACTGCACCTGAACCACACCGGCCTGTCCCGGGAAAACCGTCTGCCTCCTCCAAAGCTCCTCGACATTGTGCTCGCCTTGATTGTCCCAAATCGGTGCCAGAGCGTGACGCCGGGTCTCCCCTGCCCTCCGCGCCCTAGGAGGACAGCAGAGAGAAATGACCAGGGTGTTTGCAAAAAGGGACCGACTCCACTGTCCTTCTCCTTACCTCCCTGACTCACCTCCAGCGCT
This sequence comes from Psittacula echo, assembly GCF_963264785.1. Lineage (NCBI taxonomy): Eukaryota > Metazoa > Chordata > Aves > Psittaciformes > Psittacidae > Psittacula > Psittacula echo. Next base: position 119,710 of record NC_137742.1, read on the forward strand.
CATCCGACTCCAAAGGTAGAGGGCAGGCCCTGCAATCCCAAACACAAATACTGACCCCTTTGCCACATTCTCCTCAACGCCCATCCAACACACGCACACAAACCCCTTACCTCCTCTCAGCTCTCCGCAGTTTGCGCCATCACCTCTCCAGTTTTGCCTGCGCCACCTGAAAAAGAAACAGATACACGCTCAGAGAGGGCTCAAAGCTGCACCCTCACCAAGCACGCCAAGCGGACACCAAGCGCGCCAAGCGGACCCGAAGATCCCAAATTAGATACTGAGAACACAAATTAGACCCTAAGTCCTCCAAGCACACCTTAAGATCTCAAATCAGACACTAAGACCTGCAAGCAGACCCTAAGATCACAACTTAGACCCTGAGTCCTCCAAGGAGACCCGAAGATCACAACTTAGACCCTAAGTCCTCCAAGCAGACCCTAAGAACACAAATGAGACACCAAGATCACAAAGTAGAACTTAAGCTCAAAAATCAGACACTAAGCACACAAATTAGAAACTAAGTCATCCAAGTAGACACTAAGATCACCAACTGAACAATAAGTCCTCCAAGCAGACCCTAAGATCACAAGTTAGACACTAAGTCCTCCAAGCAGACATCAAGATCACAACTTAGAACCTACGATCACAACTTAAACCCTAAGATCACAACTTAGATCCTAAGATTACAACTTAGACACTGCACCCTCCAAACAGGCACTAAGGTCACATCTTAGACCCTAAGATCACAACTTAGACACTACATGCTCCAAACAGACACTAAGATCACAAATTAGATGTGAAGATGACAAAATAGACACTAAATCCACCATGAAGACACTAAGATCACCAACTGGACACTAAGTCCTCCAGGCACACCCTAAGATCACAAGTTAGACACCGAGACCACAAGTTAGACACTATGTCCTCCAAGCAGACACTAAGATGACAAATTAGACCCTAAGATGACAAATTAGACCCTACGATAACAAATTAGACCCTAACAACACAAAGTAGACACTAAGACCTCCAAGCTGGTCCTAAGCTCACAAATTAGACACTCAGTCCACCAAGCAGACCCCAAGATCACAAATTAAACCCTAAGCTCACCTATTGGACCCTAAGCTCACATACTGGACCCTTAGACCTCCAAACAGACCCTAACCTCAGAAATCATACACTAAGTCCTCCAAGCAGACCCTGAGCTCACACATTAGACCCTAAGTCCTCCAAGCAGACCCTAAGATCATACCTTAAACCCCAGGTCACAAATGAGACCCTAAGGTCACAAATGAGACCCTAATTCCTCCAAGCAGACAACGAGATCACAAATTGGACACTAAGACCTCCAAGCAGACCCTAAACTCACAAATGAGAACCTAATGTCACAAATTTCACCCTAAGTCCTCCAAGCAGACCCTGAGCTTATACATTAGACACCAAGCCCTCCAAGCAGACCCTAAGCTCACACACTACACCCTCGCCCTGCAATCCCAAACACAAATACTGAGCCCCTTTGCCACGTTCTCCTCAACGCCCACACAAGACACACACACACACACACACACACACACACAAACCCACACAGCTCTCCGCAGTTTGTGCCATCACCTCTCCAGGCTCGGCTGCGCTACCTGAAAAAGAAACAGATACACGCTCAGAGAGGGCTCAAAGCTGCACCCTTCCCTCACCACATGCCATCTCCCTCTCTCATCACCTTACTGCTCGTCCGCTGGCCTTTGCACATCTTCGGTTCTCTGCTTTCAGACCGTGTATCGCCTACAGAACACAACGCAAGGGATGTTTCAAATTCCACAAAAACTACAAGACACTCCATCACTTGCTGCTTCACTCTGCGCAGCATAGCTCACCTGGCCCAAGTCAGCTCGGGGGCAGAGATCTCCCTTTGCTCCTCGCTCCCCACCTCCAAATTAAAAACATACAGCAAGTCATAAGCCAGCCAGGAGAATAAGGCATACCTTCCTTCTGACACAACAAGTTCACCCACCTGGTACCATTGCTCCTCTCAAGCCTCCTACAGCAGCCTCTGACACATTGCTAACCATCTCCCCATCTGCAACAACAACCTGCCATGATTCACAGCAACCCCAAACAAAAGCTGCTTCTGCCTCTAAGTCTCAGGCCAGACTCCCTCGGAGACTTCGGCTGACAACCAGACGCAGAATGACATTCAGACACTCTGAACACAGACGCTCCGACGCTCTGCCTCAGACACTAACTCGAAATACACTCCCAAGCAGACTCTCGGGCCCTGACTCATTCATTCCAAGCTTCTTCCCACAGCTCTTCTGGCCATTCACACACATCTTCAAGAGCAGAGAGCTACACTGCGATGATAAAACCCCACCACATATGTTCCAGAGTTCAAGAATTCCAGGGGAGAGAAAACCAGAGACAAACATACAACTCTCAACTACTTTACTCATATCGGAAACTACAGAGATAGTAAAGGTTACTTCTCATCATGTTTGCTTCTCTTCCCAACCCCAAGGACCCTGGGAAGACCATCAGCAAACCAGCTCCGAGAATCATCATCACGGCAGTGCGAGGCGGCAGGCTCAACCTCAGCGGGCGTCCCCGCGCAGGCAACCTTCGCCTGGGTGGGATGAGCTTCTGCCTCCCTCGCACAGCATGAGGCTCGGGCTTCCAGACTCACAAAAATGCACGCTCATTGCCACGCAGGGGGCCAGCCCACGTCGGAAGGAGCGGCCACCGAGAGCTACGGAGGTCTCCAAGGGTCGGGACTTTTCCAGGCACTTCTAAAGCACAACTTTCTGGGTAGGAACCAAAGCTCGACTTCTCGGGAAGCAGACAAAGCAGAACGCTCCGGGGAGGAGCCAAAGGGGACCAACAGTACTCTCCCACCTTTGTGTGTTTCGCCACGGACCGTCACCAATCGTCCCTCACGCAACACCCCGGACTTAAGCCCCACAAACGTCACCTTTTCATCCTGGCATTTCACTCCGAGTCCCTACCTTCACTAGAGCTGACCCTGCCCCTCCCAGGCACCTCCGAGCGCGTTCTCCAACCTTCTGACATTCCGGCTCAGATGCTACGTCCCAACGCTACATTTCAAACCCCTTCCCGCCATTCTGACATTCTCCCCCACCCCCTGCCCCGTAAAGGAGTCCCTCTACTTAGCGTGCAGAGTGCCATGGCTCGCCAGGCAGCCTCACTGCTCACAACTCCTGCAGCAGACTCCAGCCATGTTGAGGCCGTTGCCAAGTTCCTCTTCATCATCTGCCACAAAACAAACAAACAAGCAAACAAACTGGAACACCCCCTGCTGGCCGCCGTCACCATCACTCCACCTGAACCACACCGGCCTGTCCCGGGAAAACCGTCTGCCTCCTCCAAAGCTCCTCGACATTGTGCTCGCCTTGTTTGTCCCAAATCGGTGCCAGAGTGTGACGCCGGGCCTCCCCTGCCCTCCGCGCCCTAGGAGGACAGCAGAGAGAAATGACCAGGGTGTTTGCAAAAAGGGACCGACTCCACTGTCCTTCTCCTTACCTCCCTGACTCACCTCCAGCGCTCATCCGACTCCAAAGGTAGAGGGCAGGCCCTGCAATCCCAAAGACAAATACTGACCCCTTTGCCACCTTCTCCTCAACGCCCACCCAACACACGCACACAAACCCCTTACCTCCTCTCAGCTCTCCGCAGTTTGCGCCATCACCTCTCCAGTTTTGCCTGCGCCACCTGAAAAAGAAACAGATACATGCTCAGAGAGGGCTCAAAGCTGCACCCTCACCAAGCACGCCAAGCGGACACCAAGCGCGCCAAGCGGACCCGAAGATCCCAAATTAGATACTGAGAACACAAATTAGACCCTAAGTCCTCCAAGCACACCTTAAGATCTCAAATCAGACACTAAGACCTGCAAGCAGACCCTAAGATCACAACTTAGACCCTGAGTCCTCCAAGGAGACCCTAAGATCACAACTTAGACCCTAAGTCCTCCAAGCAGATCCTAAGAACACAAATGAGACACCAAGCTCACAAAGTAGAACTTAAGCTCAAAAATTAGACACTAAGCACACAAATTAGAAACTAAGTCATCCAAGTAGACACTAAGATCACCAACTGAACAATAAGTCCTCCAAGCAGACCCTAAGATCACAAGTTAGACACTAAGTCCTCCAAGCAGACATCAAGATCACAACTTAGAACCTACGATCACAACTTAAACCCTAAGATCACAACTTAGATCCTAAGATTACAACTTAGACACTGCACCCTCCAAACAGGCACTAAGGTCACATCTTAGACCCTAAGATCAACACTTAGACACTACATGCTCCAAACAGACACTAAGATCACAAATTAGATGTGAAGATGACAAAATAGACACTAAATCCACCATGAAGACACTAAGATCACCAACTGGACACTAAGTCCTCCAGGCACACCCTAAGATCACAAATTAGACACTAAGTCCTCCAAGCAGACATCAAGATCACAACTTAGAACCTACGATCACAACTTAAACCCTAAGATCACAACAAAGATCCTAAGATTACAACTTAGACACTGCACCCTCCAAACAGGCACTAAGATCACAACTTAGACCCTAAGATCACAACTTAGACCCTAAGTCCTCCAAGCAGACCCTAAGAACACAAATGAGACACCAAGCTCACAAAGTAGAACTTAAGCTCAAAAATTAGACACTAAGCACACAAATTAGAAACTAAGTCATTCAAGTAGACACTAAGATCACCAACTGAACAATAAGTCCTCCAAGCAGACCCTAAGATCACAAGTTAGACACTAAGTCCTCCAAGCAGACATCAAGATCACAACTTAGAACCTACGATCACAACTTAAACCCTAAGATCACAACTTAGATCCTAAGATTACAACTTAGACACTACACCCTCCAAACAGACACTAAGGTCACAACTTAGACCCTAAGATCGCAACTTAGACACTACATGCTCCAAACAGACACTAAGACCACAAATGAGACGTGAAGATCACAAAATAGACACTAAATCCACCATGAAGACACTAAGATCACCAACTGGACACTAAGTGCTCCAAGCAGACCCTAAGATCACAAATTAGACACTAAGTCCTCCAAGCAGACATCAAGATCACAACTTAGAACCTACGATCACAACTTAAACCCTAAGATCACAACTTAGACACTACACCCTCCAAACAGGCACTAAGGTCACAACTTAGACCCTAAGATCACAACTTAGACACTACATGCTCCAAACAGACACTAAGATCACAAATTAGACGTGAAGATCACAAAATAGACACTAAATCCACCATGAAGACACTAAGATCACCAACTGGACACTAAGTCCTCCAAGCAGACCCTAAGATCACAAGTTAGACACCGAGACCACAAGTTAGACACTATGTCCTCCAAGCAGACACTAAGATGACAAATTAGACCCTAAGATGACAAATTAGACCCTACGATAACAAATTAGACCCTAACAACACAAAGTAGACACTAAGACCTCCAAGCTGGTCCTAAGCTCACAAATTAGACACTCAGTCCACCAAGCAGACCCCAAGATCACAAATTAAACCCTAAGCTCACCTATTGGACCCTAAGCTCACATACTGGACCCTTAGACCTCCAAACAGACCCTAACCTCAGAAATCATACACTAAGTCCTCCAAGCAGACCCTGAGCTCACACATTAGACCCTAAGTCCTCCAAGCAGACCCTGAGATCATACCTTAAACCCCAGGTCACAAATTAGACCCTAAGGTCACAAATGAGACCCTAATTCCTCCAAGCAGACAACGAGATCACAAATTGGACACTAAGACCTCCAAGCAGACCCTAAACTCACAAATGAGAACCTAATGTCACAAATTTCACCCTAAGTCCTCCAAGCAGACCCTGAGCTTATACATTAGACACCAAGCCCTCCAAGCAGACCCTAAGCTCACACACTACACCCTCGCCCTGCAATCCCAAACACAAATACTGAGCCCCTTTGCCACGTTCTCCTCAACACCCACACAAGACACACACACACACACACACACACACACACAAACCCACACAGCTCTCCGCAGTTTGCGCCATCACCTCTCCAGGCTTGCCTGCGCTACCTGAAAAAGAAACAGATACACGCTCAGAGAGGGCTCAAAGCTGCACCCTTCCCTCACCACCTGCCATCTCCCTCTCTCGTCACCTTACTGCTCGTCCGCTGGCCTTTGCACATCTTCGGTTCTCTGCTTTCAGACCGTGTATCGCCTACAGAACACAACGCAAGGGATGTTTCAAATTCCACAAAAACTACAAGACACTCCATCACTTGCTGCTTCACTCTGCGCAGCATAGCTCACCTGGCCCAAGTCAGCTCGGGGGCAGAGATCTCCCTTTGCTCCTCGCTCCCCACCTCCAAATTAAAAACATACAGCAAGTCATAAGCCAGCCAGGAGAATAAGGCATACCTTCCTTCTGACACAACAAGTTCACCCACCCGGTACCATTGCTCCTCTCAAGCCTCCTACAGCAGCCTCTGACACCTTGCTAACCATCTCCCCATCTGCAACAACAACCTGCCATGATTCACAGCAACCCCAAACAAAAGCTGCTTCTGCCTCTAAGTCTCAGGCCAGACTCCCTCGGAGACTTCGGCTGACAACCAGACGCAGAATGACATTCAGACACTCTGAACACAGACGCTCCGACGCTCTGCCTCAGACACTAACTCGAAATACACTCCCAAGCAGACTCTCGGGCCCTGACTCATTCATTCCAAGCTTCTTCCCACAGCTCTTCTGGCCATTCACACACATCTTCAAGAGCAGAGAGCTACACTGCGATGATAAAACCCCACCACATATGTTCCAGAGTTCAAGAATTCCAGGGGACAGAAAACCAGAGACAAACATACAACTCTCAACTACTTTACTCATATTGGAAACTACAGAGATAGTAAAGGCTACTTCTCATCATGTTTGCTTCTCTTCCCAACCCCAAGGACCCTGGGAAGACCATCAGCAAACCAGCTCCGAGAGTCATCATCACGGCAGTGCGAGGCGGCAGGCTCAACCTCAGCGGGCGTCCCCGCGCAGGCAACCTTCGCCTGGGTGGGATGAGCTTCTGCCTCCCTCGCACAGCATGAGGCTCGGGCTTCCAGACTCACAAAAATGCACGCTCATTGCCACGCAGGGGGCCAGCCCACGTCGGAAGGAGCGGCCACCGAGAGCTACGGAGGTCTCCAAGGGTCGGGACTTTCCCAGGCACTTCTAAAGCACAACTTTCTGGGTAGGAACCAAAGCTCGACTTCTCGGGAAGCAGCCAAAGCAGAACGCTCCGGGGAGGAGCCAAAGGGGACCAACAGTACTCTCCCACCTTTGTGTGTTTCGCCACGGACCGTCACCAATCGTCCCTCACGCAACACCCCGGACTTAAGCCCCACAAACGTCACCTTTTCATCCTGGCATTTCACTCCGAGTCCCTACCTTCACTAGAGCTGACCCTGCCCCACCCAGGCACCTCCGAGCGCGTTCTCCGACCTTCTGATATTCCGGCTCAGATGCTACGTCCCAACGCTACATTTCAAACCCCTTCCCGCCATTCTGACATTCTCCCCCACCCCCTGCCCCGTAAAGGAGTCCCTCTACTTAGCGTGCAGAGTGCCATGGCTCGCCAGGCAGCCTCACTGCTCACAACTCCTGCAGCAGACTCCAGCCATGTTGCGGCCGTTGCCAAGTTCCTCTTCATCATCTGCCACAAAACAAACAAACAAACAAACAAACTGGAACACGCCATGCTGGCCGCCGTCACCATCACTCCACCTGAACCACACCGGCCTGTCCCGGGAAAACCGTCTGCCTCCTCCAAAGCTCCTCGACATTGTGCTCGCCTTGATTGTCCCAAATCGGTGCCAGAGTGTGACGCCGGGCCTCCCCTGCCCTCCGCGCCCTAGGAGGACAGCAGAGAGAAATGACCAGGGTGTTTGCAAAAAGGGACCGACTCCACTGTCCTTCTCCTTACCTCCCTGACTCACCTCCAGCGCTCATCCGACTCCAAAGGTAGAGGGCAGGCCCTGCAATCCCAAACACAAATACTGACCCCTTTGCCACCTTCTCCTCAACGCCCACCCACCACACGCACACAAACCCCTTACCTCCTCTCAGCTCTCCGCAGTTTGCGCCATCACCTCTCCAGGCTTGCCTGCGCCACCTGAAAAAGAAACAGATACACGCTCAGAGAGGGCTCAAAGCTGCACCCTCACCAAGCGCGCCAAGCGGACACCAAGCGCGCCAAGCGGACCCGAAGATCCCAAATTAGATACTGAGAACACAAATTAGACCCTAAGTCCTCCAAGCACACCTTAAGATCTCAAATGAGACCTGCAAGCAGACCCTAAGATCACAACTTAGACCCTAAGTCCTCCAACAGGACCCTAAGATCACAACGTAGACCCTAAGTCCTCCAAGCAGACCCTAAGAACACAAATGAGACACCAAGCTCACAAATTAGAGCCAAGTCCACAACTTAGATGTCAAGTCTGCAACTTAGACGCCAAGTCCGCAACTTAGACACCAGGTCCACAACTTAGACACCAGGTCCACAACTTAAACACCAGGTCCACAACTTAGACACCAGGTCCACAACTTAGACACCAGGTCCACAACTTAGACACCAGGTCCTCGAAGAAGATACTAAGGTCACAAGTTATACATCAAGCCCTCCAGCAAGACACTAAGGTTATAAATTAACCTCTTAGTCCACAACTTAGACACTAAGCCCACAACCTAGACACCAAGTCCACAACTTAGACACCAAGTCCTCCAAACACACACTAAGGTCATAAATTAGCCTCTCAGCCCAAAACATAGACAACAAGACCTCGAAGCAGACACCAAGTGCACAACTTAGACACAAATTCCACAACTTAGACACCAAGTTCTCCAAGCAGACAAGGTCATAAATTAGCCCTGAAGTCCACAACTTAGACACCAAATCCTCCAAGCAGACACTAAGGTCATAAATGAGCATCTCAGTCCACAACTTAGACATCAAGTCCACAAATTAAGACACAAAGTCCACAAATTAGACATGAAGTCTACAACTTATTCATCAAGTCCTCCAAGCAGAGACTAAGCTCACAACTGAGACACCTAGTCCACAACTGAGACACCTAGTCCACAACTGAGACACCTAGTCCACAACTGAGACACCTAGTAGACAACTTATAAACCAAGTCCAAAACTTAGACACCAACTCCAACAAGCAGACACTAAAGTCATAAATAAGCCTCAAATTCTAAAACGTAGACACCAGGTCCACCACTTAGACACCAAGACCTCCATGAAGATACTAAGGTAACAACTTATACATCAAGGCATCCAACAATAAACTGAAGTCATAAATTAATGTCTAAGTCCACAACATAGACACATAGTCCACAACTTAGACATCAAGTCCAGAATTTAAACACCAAGTGTTCCAAGCAGACTCCAAGCCCACAACTTTAGACACCAAGGCCGCAACTTAGGCCCCAAGGCCGCAACTTAGGCCCCAAGGTCATAAATAAGCCCCTAATTCCACAACTTAGACACCAAGACCACACATTAGACACCAAGTCCTCCAAGCAGACACTAAGGTTATAAAAGCTCATCTCAGTCCACAACTTAGACACCAAGGCCACAACTTAGACACCAAGGCCACAACTTAGACACCAAGCCCACAACTTAGACACCAAGGCCACAACTTAGACACCAAGTCCTCCAAGCAGACACTGAGGTTATAAATGAGCATCTCAGTCCACAAGTTAGGCACCAAGCCTGCAACTTAGGCACCAAGCCTGCAACTTAGGCACCAAACCCCCAACTTAGGCACCAAACCCCCAACTTAGGCACCAAACCCCCAACTTAGGCACCAAACCCCCAACTTAGGCACCAAACCCCCAACTTAGGCACCAAACCCCCAACTTAGGCACCAAACCCCCAACTTAGGCACCAAGTCATCCAAGAAGATACAAAGGTTGCGACTTATACATCAAGTCCACCAACAAAACACTAAGGTCATAAATTAACATCTAAGTCCACAACCTAGACACCAAGCCCACAACCTAGACACCAAGCCCACAACCTAGACACCAAGCCCACAACCTAGACACCAAGCCCACAACCTAGACACCAAGCCCACAACCTAGACACCAAGGTCATAAATTAGCCCTTAATTCCACAACTTAGACACCAAGTCCACAACTTAGACACCAAGTCCTCCAAGCAGACACTAAGGTTATAAAAGCGCATCTCAGTCCACAACCTAGACACCAAGCCCACAACCTAGACACCAAGTCCACAACCTAGACACCAAGTCCACAACCTAGACACCAAGTCCACAACTTATGACACCAAATCCACAACATAGACACCAAGGTCATAAATTAGCCCCTAATTCCACAACTTTGACACCAAGTCCAAAAGTTAGACACCAAGTCCTCCAAGCACACACTAAAGTTATAAATGAGCATCTCAGCCCACAACCTAGACACCAAGCCCACAACCTAGACACCAAGTCATCCAAGAAGATACAAAGGTTGCGACTTATACATCAAGTCCACCAACAAAACACTAAGGTCATAAATTAACATCTAAGTCCACAACCTAGACACCAAGCCCACAACCTAGACACCAAGCCCACAACCTAGACACCAAGCCCACAACCTAGACACCAAGGTCATAAATTAGCCCTTAATTCCACAACTTAGACACCAAGTCCACAACTTAGACACCAAGTCCTCCAAGCAGACACTAAGGTTATAAAAGCGCATCTCAGTCCACAACTTAGAAACCAAGTCCTCAAATTAGACACCAAGTCCTCAACTTATACACGAAGTCCTCAACTTAAATACCAAGACCACAACTTAGACATCAAGTCCTCCAAGCAGACACTGAGGTTATAAATGAGCATGTCAGTCCACAACCTAGACACCAAGCCCACAACCTAGACACCAAGCCCACAACCTAGACACCAAGCCCACAACCTAAGACACCAAGTCCACAACTTAGACACCAAGGTCATAAATTAGCCCCTAATTCCACAACTTAGACACCATGTCCCCCAAGCAGACACTAAGGTTATAAATGAGCATCTCAGTCCACAACCTAGACACCAAGCCCACAACCTAGACACCAAGTCCACAACCTAGACACCAAGTCCACAACCTAGACACCAAGTCCACAACCTAGACACCAAGTCCACAACTTATGACACCAAATCCACAACATAGACACCAAGGTCATAAATTAGCCCCTAATTCCACAACTTTGACACCAAGTCCAAAAGTTAGACACCAAGTCCTCCAAGCACACACTAAAGTTATAAATGAGCATCTCAGCCCACAACCTAGACACCAAGCCCACAACCTAGACACCAAGCCCACAACTTAGACACCAAGGTCATAAATTAGCCCCTAATTCCACAACTTAGACACCAAGTCCCCCAAGCAGACACTAAGGTTATAAATGAGCATCTCAGTCCACAACTTAGACACCAAGTCCGCAACTTAGACACCAAGTCCGCAACTTAGACACCAAGTCCGCAACTTAGACACCAAGTCCCCCAAGCAGACACTAAGGTTATAAATGAGCATCTCAGTCCACAACTTAAACACCAAGTCCACAAATTAGACACGAAGTCTACAACTTCGGAGCTAGCACAGCTAGAGCCGGAGCCGGCACGCTTCAGAGACCACGAGGGTCAGAAGAGATTAGGAAAATCAGAGGGGACAGTGCAGACACATCGCGATTCCCGACATCTCCCAATCCCCGAAGCCCCAGCAGCCCTTGCAAGAGAGCAGCTGACGTGGCAGGGGGCGTTCCCGCAGTAACAGCAACCGCACCCCTGCCCCTTGCCTTGAAAGAGCCTTTGGGAGGGCAGCGACCGCTGCCCACCGGGCGCAGGGAGGAACAAGCAGGTCGTGTTGCGGACTCTGTTGCTGGTGTCCCAGACTGCTGACCAATATGGTCGCCTCCAGAAAGAGAGGTTGCAGTAAGGAGACTGTAGCAACTCAGACAGAGACCCTGCCCCAAACCGTGGCTTTTCAGGTCTCTGGCTGCAGGGAGTGCCAGAGCCTGCTGCTGCCGAGGGAGGGAGGCCAGCATTCCACCTGTGTGAGGTGTGAGCAGGTACAAGATCTGCTTAGATTGGTGGCAGAACTTAAGGAGGAGGTCGAGACGATGAGGACCATCAGGGACTGTGAAAGGGAGATCGACTGGTGGAGTAACTCCCTAGCATGTCAGCAGGAACGGTTCCAGGGAGATACCCCCCGCAAGGGGATGGACCCCCTGTCCTCTCAGACAGAGGGGGATGACCCGAGACAGCCCCTGCTCTGTAGCTATCGCGCAGAGGTAAGGGACCAAAAAGACGATGAGGGCTGGAAGCGAGTTCCAGTTCAGAACCGTGGGCAACCTTCCTCCCTTCCTGCCCTGCTTCCCCAGGTGCCCCTCAGTAATAGGTTTGAGGCCCTGGATCTTGATGGAGAGGTAAGTGAGGATGTGGTGCAAGGCCAGACTACAAGGTCACATAGGAAAAGGCAGTCGACTTCACGCCTCAAGACTGCCTCTGACAAGAAAGAAAGAAAAATCATTGTTGTAGGCGATTCCCTTCAGAGAGGAACAGAGGGCCCGATATGCAGAATTGACCCTCATCATAGGGAAGTGTGTAGTCTGCCTGGAGCCCGGATCAGGGATATCACCAAGGCGCTCCCCAGCCTGGTGCACCCGACAGACTACTACCCGCTGCTGGTCTTCCAGACAGGTGGGGGGGAAGCTGCTTCCCGCAGTCTGAGGGGGATGAAGAAAGACTACAGGGCCTTGGGGCGGATGGTGAAAGAGTCTGGGGCTCAAGTGATCTTCTCCTCAGTTCTTCCATCTTCCGGTGATGATGTGGGATTGAATGGGAAAATTCAGTCCATAAACAATTGGCTACAAGACTGGTGCTTTAGGCAGGGCTTTGGGTTCTTTGATAACAGCCGGTTTTATAAGGCTCCAGTCTGGATGATGGCACGTGGGAAAGGTTTAACTCACAGAGGCAAAAGGATGCTGGGGCATGAATTAGCAGGGCTCATTTGGAGAGCTTTAAACTAGATTCGAAGGGGGATGGGGTTGTAACTGGGCTTGCCCCCGTGGGGCAGCACTCTAGGATTGATGAAGACTGGGAGGCCTCCTATAATCCTAGGGTGAAATTGGTGAGCTCAGCTCCCTCCTTGAAATTCCTGTACACCAATGCGTGCAGCATGGGAAATAAGCAGGAGGAGTTGGAGACCTGTGTTAAGTCAGGAGATTATGATGTGGTGGCAATTACAGAGACGTGGTGGGACGGCTCACATGACTGGAATATACTCATGGAGGGCTATGTCCTTTTCAGGAAAGACAGGCCAGCCAGGCAGGGTGGTGGGGTTGCTCTTCATGTGCGAGAGCAGCTGCAATGTACTGAGCTCTGTCCAGGAACAGGGGATGAGCGAGTTGAGAGTCTGTGGGTGAGAATTAAGGGGCAGGATGGCAGGGGCAATACTGTTGTGGGTGTCTGTTACAGGCCACCCGATCAGGGTGAGGAAGTTGACGAGGCCTTCTACAAGCAGCTGAGAGCGGCCTCACAGTCACAGGACGTGGTCATCGTGGGGGATTTTAATTTCCCTGATGTTTGCTGGAAGGACTACTCAGCAACCCAGGCACAGTCCAGGAGGTTCCTCCAGTGTATGGATGATAACTTCCTCATCCAAATGGTGGATGAGCCAACCAGGAGAGGAGCGCTGCTGGATCTCATCCTCACTAACAAGGAGGGTCTGGTCGAAGCAGTAAAGGTTGAGGGCTGCCTTGGTTGCAGCGACCACGAGATGGTGGAATTCAGGATCTTGTGTGGTAGGACCAGTACAATAGCAAGTAGGATTGCAACCCTGGACTTTAGCAGGGCAAACCTTTTCAAGCAATTGCTAGGGGAAATCCCATGGGCAAGGCTGCTTGAAGGTAAAGGGGCCCAAGATAGTTGGTTGACATTCAAGAACTGCTTATTCCAAGCTCAAGAGCAGAGCATCCCGACACATAGGAAGTCAAGGAAGAGGGCCAGGAGACCTGCGTGGCTAAATAAGGAACTGCTGGGTATGCTCTAGTGGAAGAGAAGAGTTTATAGGTCATGGAAGGAGGGGCTGGCCACTCGGGAGGAATATAAGGCTGCTGCTAGAGGATGTAGGAAGGCAGCTAGGATGGCTAAGGCCTCCTTAGAATTAAATCTGGCCAGAGGGGTCAAGGACAACAGAAAGAGCTTTTTCAAATACATAGCTGATAAAACTAACACCAGAGGCAAGGTTGGCCCACTGGTGAATGGGATGGGTGCCCTGGTGACAGAAGATACTGAGATGGCAGAGTTATTGAATGCCTTCTTTGTCTCTGTCTACTCTGCCGGAGGCAGTCCTGAAGAGCCCTGTACTCCTGAGACCTCAGATGAAGTCAGGTCACTGGAGCAGTTTGCCTTAGTCGATGAGGAATGGGTTAGGGACCAGTTGAGCAATCTGGACATCCATAAATCCATGGGTCCAGATGGGATGCACCCGCGGGTGCTGAGGGAACTGGCAGAAGTCATTGCTAGACCACTCTCCATCATCTTTACCAAGTCTTGGGAAACGGGAGAGGTGCCTGAGGACTGGAGGAAAGCAAATGTCACTCCAGTCTTCAAAAAGGGCAAGAAGGAGGACCCGGGTAACTATAGACCGGTCAGCCTCACCTCCATCCCTGGGAAAGTGATGGAACACCTTATCCTTGATGCCATCTTAAAGAATGTCAAGGATAAGAGGGTTATGAGGGGCAGTCAACATGGCTTTACCAAGGGGAAGTCATGCTTGACCAACCTCATAGCCTTTTATGAGGAAATAACATTGTGGATGGATGATGGCAGAGCGGTGGATGTGGTCTACCTTGACTTCAGCAAAGCATTTGACACAGTCTCCCACAGCATCCTCATAGCTAAACTGAGCAAGTGTGGTCTGGATGATCAGGTAGTGAGGTGGACTGTGAACTGGCTGAAGGACAGAAGCCAGAGAGTTGTAGTCTATGGGGCGGAGTCCAGTTGGAGGCCTGTATCTAGTGGAGTGCCTCAAGGGTCAGTACTGGGACCAGTATTATTTAATATATTCATCAATGATTTAGATGAGGGAATTGAGTGTACTGTCAGCAAGTTTGCTGATGACACTAAGCTGGGAGGAGTGGCTGACACGCCAGAAGGCTGTGCTGCCATCCAGCGAGACCTGGACAGGCTGGAGAGTTGGGCAGGGAGAAACTTGATGAAATATAACAAGGGAAAGTGTAGAGTCCTGCATCTGGGCAGGAACAACCCCAGGTTCCAATATAGGTTGGGGAACGACCTGTTAGAGAGTAGTGTAGGGGAGAGGTACCTGGGGGTCCTAGTGGACGGCAGGATGACCATGAGCCAACACTGTGCCCTTGTGGCCAAGAAGGCCAATGGCATCCTGGGGTGTATTAGAAGGGGGGTGGTCAGTAGGTCGAGAGAGGTCCTCCTTCCCCTCTACTCTGCCCTGGTGAGACCGCATCTGGAATATTGTGTCCAGTTCTGGGCCCCTCAGTTCAAGAAGGACAGGGACCTGCTGGAGAGAATCCAGCACAGGGTGACAAAGATGATTAAGGGAGTGGAGCATCTCCCTTATGAGGAGAGGCTGAGGGAGCTGGGTCTCTATAGTTTGGAGAAGAGGAGACTGCGGGGGGACCTTATTAGTGTATATAAATATAAAAAGGGGGAGTGTCATGAGGATGGAGCCAGCCTCTTCTCAATGGCAAACAATGATAAGACAAAGGGTAATGGGTATAAACTGGAACACAAGAGGTTCCACTTAAACTTGAGAAGAAACTTCTTCTCAGTGAGGGTGGCAGAACACTGGAACAGGCTGCCCAGGGAGGTTGTGGAGTCTCCTTCTCTGGAGACATTCAAAACCCGCCTGGACACACTCCTGCGTAACCTTATCTAGGTGTTCCTGCTCTGGCAGGGGGAATTGGACTAGATAATCTTTTGAGGTCCCTTCCAATCTCTAACATACTGTGATACTGTGATACTGTGAACTTAGACTTCAAGTCCTCCAAGGAGACACCAAGGTCACAACTGAGACACCAAGGTCACAACTGAGACACCTAGTCCACAACTGAGACACCTAGTCCACAACTGAGACACCAACTCCCCCAAGCAGACACTAAAGTCATAAATAAGCCTCAAATTCCACAACTCTAGACACCAGGTCCACAACATAGACACCAAGTCCACAACTTAGACACCAAGTCCTCCAAGAAGATAGTAAGGTCACAACTTAAACATCAAGTCCTCCAACAAGACACTAATGCCATAAATTAACCACCAAGTCCACAACTGAGACACCAAGTCCACAACTGAGACACCAAGTCCACAACTGAGACACCTAGTCCACAACTGAGACACCTAGTCCACAACTGAGACACCTAGTCCACAACTGAGACACCAACTCCTCCAAGCAGACACTAAGGTCATAAATAAGCCTCAAATTCCACAACTCTAGACACCAGGTCCACAACATAGACACCAAGTCCACAACTTAGACACCAAGTCCTCCAAGAAGATACTAAGGTCACAACGTAAACACCAAGTCCTCCAACAAGACACTAAGGTCATATATTAACCACCAAGTCAACAACTTAGACACCAAGTCCTCCAAGCAGACACTAATGTTATAAATGAGCATCTCAGCCCTAAACTCACTCAGACCCCGAGCCCTAAACTCACTCAGACCCCGAGCCCTAAACTCACTCAGACCCCGAGCCCTAAACTCACTCAGACCCCGAGCCCTAAACTCACTCAGACCCCGAGCCCTAAACTCACTCAAACCCCGAGCCCTAAACTCAGACCCCGAGCCCTAAACTTAAAACCCAAGCCCAAAACTCAGACCCCAAGCCCAAAACTTAAAACCCAAGCTCTAAACTCAGACACCAAGCCCAAAACTTAAAACCCAAGGCCAAAACTCAGACCCCAGGCCCAGAACTCAGATCCCAACCCCGGAACTTAAAACCCAAGCCCAAAACTCAGACCCCAAGACCATAAATTAGCATCTAATTCCACAACTTAGACACCATTTCCTCCAATCAAACACTAAGGTCGTAAGTTAGCCTCTACTTGCACAACTTAGACACCAAGCCCTCCAAGCAGACACTAAGGTCATAAATTAGCCTCTCAGCCCACAACTTAGACCCCAAGCCCATAAATTAGCACCTAATTCCACAACTCAGGCACCTAGTATACAACTTAAATACCATTTCCTCCAATCAGACACTCAGGCCATCATTTAGCCTCTACTTCTACAACTTAGACACCAAGTCCTCCAAGCAGACCCTAAGGTCACAAATTGGACCCTAGGGACACAAATTGGACAGAGATCCTCCAAGCTGAACCTAAGCTCACCATTAGACCCTAAATCCTCCAAGCAGACTCTGAGCTCCCACTTTAGACACCCAGTCCTTCAAGTAGCCCCTGACTCCCCCACGCAGCCCTTAATTTCTAAAAACATGTAAGTTCTGGAAATATCTAAAACCTAAACACGTCTTAAATCCACAAGCCACGTCCCACTCATACAGACAAGCCCTAAGCCTGCAACCGCCCACACGCTAACTTGGACATGTATTCTAAAACTAACACCTCCATTCTGAGGCTGAGAGCAGCATTCTAACACTGAGCCACGCCTTCTAAAACTAACATATTCTTTTTAAGACTAATACCAGCATTCTAAGGCTGACATGGATTTTAAGGCCAACACCAGCATTCCAAGCCTAACACCGACATTCTAAGACCACCAGCAGCATTCTAAGACCAATACCACTAACGTTTACCTCACATAAACTTTGGAAATTACTAACATCATACATTTCTTTTAAATGCATTTACAGAAATGACATTCTTCACCATTTACAATTCATTCTTACAAATCCAATAACACTTCACTACTTACACAAGACGCTCGACAGGTCGCACGCTCGGTCACGTCCCCGTCATCAGACGTCCTTTACGTACGGCAACGCAGCCTTTCACGTGACACGGACCGCTTTCACGCGCCTGACTGAAATCTTCTACGTCCCGGGTATTGCTGTCCAGAAGCAGACGGAGCTCCTCTCGACTCCACAGCTTCTGTGCATACTAACCTGCAGACAAAAAACCATTCATATTGATACCCTTACAATATGACCTCTAAACATCCTCCCCTCCCTTCCATTTTTTTCCATGTCTGCAAAGCTAACGAATTGCACCCAAGAGACAACACTCACTAGACCTAAACATACTTACCAACTACCTACACCTATAGATGAGACAGCAACTTCAGGGCTGCCACACCAACCCTCCCATTTTCTTTCCTAACGCACAGCAACATCCCCCCAGGCAGGCTTCAGGAATCACGAGGAACTGAACTCCCTGAAGCTTCAAAATTACCCAGCCTGGTAACCTCGCCTCATGCAGAGTGCCATGGGTCTCAAAGCAGCCTCGCTGCCCACAACTCCCGCAGCAGACTCCAGCCATGTTGCAGCCGTTGCCAAGTTCCTCTTCATCATCTGCCAGAAACAAACAAAGAAGGGGGAGCACGCTCTGCTGGCCGCCATCACCATCACTCCAGCCCGGCCTCTTCCATACCAACCCTCGGCCTCCCCCAAAGCTCCTTAACACTGTGCTCACCTGCCCCAAAGAGATTCCGCAGTCCAACGCCGGGCCTCCCTTGCCCTCCGCGACCAAGGACTGCAACAGGGACAAATGACCCCAGTTCTTACAACAGTGACCGACCCCACAACCATTCTCCTTACCTCCCTGACTCACCTCAAGTGCTCATCCGACTCCTAAGGGTAGAGGGCAGGCCCTGCAATCCCAAACACAAACACTGAATCTTTTTGCCACCTTCTCCTCAACGCCCACCCACCACAAACACACACACAAACACAAACTTCTTAGCTCTTCACAGCTTCACATGCAGCCTGAAGCAATGCTCCAGAAAGCTACTGATGAGGTGACTGAAGACAAAAGCCTTACTCTGCTTTGTACTTTTATATCATGACAAGAAATGCCTGACCCTTCGTTAAGCAACTGACGTGAGCAGTCAGGATACGAAGAACAAGGTCCAAGGACCAGGCTGAGCATCTTCAGCTCAAGCAGCAATGAGGAAGCGCCAATGCAGAAAACAAGCGAAGGCGCTCAATAACACAGGCAAGCTGTACCGCCCTGCCCACTGTAAGATGATGCTATAAAAAGTCGCAATTATTTATCCTCATCCCCATCGTACATTGCAAACCTGTGCCTCCTATCCTGATGCTGTCCCCCACCCCCCTGCTGCCAAAAATTAGTCTTTCTGCTTTATCTCTATAGTGCCATAGGTCTCAAGCCAAACTTATTGCTCAGAACTTCCATACTAAACACCTGGGAGTTTGCTGCATCCACCCAATTCATCTTCATCACCTGCAATAACAGGACTAAGAAAGAAAAAAACCAACAAGAACCAAAACCGAGCCACACCCCAGTCTATAGACAGACAAACACAGAGAAGTCACTGTTCTGGCTGTCATTCTCACCATCAGCATACCAGTCAATGCTCATCTTTTTCTGTAACACCTTATTGCCTCAGCTGTACCTCTGCAGACACATGCTCATCTGGTCCTATGTAGTTCCTGCACGGTACACCGAGGTTCTCCTACCCTGCTACACTTAAAAACCTACACGCAATTGATCATTGTTCGGGTGACAAGAAATTAACCCCCAATCCTTGTCCTTAACTCCCCTGCTCACTGGAAATGGCCAGCTAACTCTACAAGCAACTGCACAATACACAGAAGGAACATATAAGCTAAACCCCCCCACCATGTTACACTTACCTTTTAGTCAGCAGCCTCACACTAAATACCCTTAACTTCTTACAGCCCTCCTCCCTGCGGAAGTTCAATTCTCACTCCTTGGATGTCACTCTTCACCAAAAAAATTAAAACACATGCACGCTAAGACTAGGCTAAAAGCAACTAGTTTTGCTGCGAATTGCCTATCTGCTGCTTAATCACATTGCCTGCTCCTGAACCACGTCTCCAATATTTATGTCCACCACGTATTGTACATACAGCTTCTAAGTCACTTTATAAACAGCAACAGAAAATAACTTATTGTATTGACAGCCAACTGCCATTGATTAATCATTATAGACACATGGTCAGTGTTCACATAAACCAGGAACACAATTAGACAGCCACCCCTGGGAAAACAAAACCTTACAGAACAGAGCTACAAAAACTACAGCCCTGAAATATTAATTTCATGCAGGATGTAAGGAACAAACCCCTCTCCACTTTGAACTTTGAAAGTGGAAATATGTAAGCTAAGAAGTATTCTTTTACCTTTCCCTGCCCCAAAACATAAGATTTTTAAGAAACTCTACATCACAAAACAACTTGAAAATTATGGTTTCCTCTTCTTTAAACCCAAACACTCAACTTAGCTTTTAAAAAAGTAAAAAGCTAACAGCATCCTCAAGAAAAACTCCTAGCCCCATAAGTGGAGTGTTTCCTCAGCAGACACCAGCATCATTGTTATACACAAAATGGAACAGAAACAATACAAGAGTAATGAAGGCATTGACCAAAATCAACATTTGCCATGGTTTCTGTACCTGAGAAGGACCACAAAAACATCCATCACTCAACACCAAAAATAAAAACAAAACCCTAGAGAAAACCACAGCACAAAAAAGCTGAGTAATTATCGCACACATAAAAACTAGAGTAGCTTAAAACACAGAGCTCTGAAAAAAACCTCCCCCCAAAAAAACCAAAACCTCCCCAAACACCTTACCTTGAAGAGAGCCAAACCCTATAGGAACTGCCTGCAGGAAAGCTGGGCCTTATATACCCCAGGCCCTACCCACCACCCCTCCCACAATGCCCTGGCTCAGGGCTGGGGCAAACCACCAGCTGGGACAGAAGCACCCTGACAAGGTACAGCTGGGTCTGATTTTATTTGGGTTTGGCCTTTTGGCTGCTTTTGGTCTTTAGTTTTTTGGTTTTATTTTTCTGGCTTAGATTCACATTCAAAACTCACAGACAACACAGTTCTACAGAATTAGGCTCAGAATTATATTTGGTTTCAGACCATGCAGGGATTCTCTGTCTGAGCTCCCGGGGCTCAGGCTCACACAGGGTTACTTCCTCACAGCCTGGCTCACACTCAAACATTTCAACTGCATGGACACTCTAGCTCAGGCTCGTGCTCACTGAGGCTCCATCTGCCTTGGTCTGGCTCCCACATCCGCACGAATCTCACGTTGAGACTAACACAGACTCCCTGGCTCAGGCTCACTCTCACGTGTTAACTAAAGAAAGGTATTCAGATGACTCAGCCCAGGTGACCTATGCTTACAACACCCAAGTAGCAACTTATTTCAGGGTCCTGTCATTTTCATACAACTACAGTCATCTTTTCTTGTTAGTGTCTTCCAGGTGTGTCTGGGTTAGAATAAAAGGATGGAAAACCTCTGAAGGCCAGTGGATGAGCAGCAAAGCTCTGGGAGCAGGAGATGGGACTTTCTGAAGGAAGGGTGCAGCTTCCATCTGTCTCTCAGTGTGTGCATGTTTGCATTTCTGTTGGGTGCTGCAGGTAACTCTGGAGAGGTGAAGGTGCAAACTGAGGAGGGCTGTGAGGAGGTAAGGGGTTTGTGTGTGTGTGTGGTGGCTGGGTGCTGAGGAGAACGTGGCCAAGGGGCTCAGTATTTGTGGTTGAGATTGCAGGGCCTGCCCTCTACCTTTGGAGTCGGATGAGCGATGGAGGTGAGTCAGGATCACAACCGGATCAGGAGAAGGATCCTGGGGTTGGCCCCTTTTTGCAAACACCCTGGTTATTTGTCTTTATTGTCCTCGTAGGACCTGGAGGGAAGGAGAGGCCCAGTGTCAGAGCCTATTACCGGATTGGAACAGGCGAGCAGAATGTGGAGGAGCTTTGCAGCAGGAAGAGGGTTGTCACAGATTAGGCCAGCACTGGGGAGCGGGGTGCTGGTGATGATGGTGGCTCCCACTGTGTGTTCCTGTTTGTTCAAAACTTAGACACCTAACCCACAACTTAGACACCAAGTCTACAACTTACACATCTACTCCTCCAAGCAGACACTAATGTCACAACTTAAGACACCAAGTCCACAATTTACACACCAAGTCATCCAAGCAGACACTAAGGTCATAAATTAGCCTTTAAGTCCACAGCTTGGACACCAAGTCCACAACTTGGACACGAAGTCTACAATTTAGACACCTACTCCTCCAAGCAGACTCTAATGTCACAACTTAAGACACCAAGTCCACAATTTACACACCAAGTCATCCAAGCAGACACTAAGGTCATAAATTAGCCTTTAAGTCCACAACTTGGACACCAAGTCCACAACCTGGACACCAAGTCCACAATTAGACACCAAGTCCACAACTTAGACACCAAGTCCTCCAAGCAAACACTCGGGTAATAAATAAGGCTCTAAGACCACAACTTAGACACCAAGTCCTCCAAGCACACACTAAGATCATTAATTAGCCTATAAGTCCACAACTTCTACAACAACTCAACAACTTAGAAACCTAGTTCACAACTTACACATCAAGTCCACACCTTAGAAACCTAGTCCTCCAACCAGACACTAAGGTCATAAATTAGCCTCTAAGTCCACAACTTATACACCTAGTCCACAATTTAGAAACTAAGTCCAAAACATAGACCCCAAGTCCATAATTTAGACACCACGGCCACAACTTAGACACCAAGTCCTCCAAGCAGATACTAAGGTCACAATTTAGACACCAAAGACAAAACTTAGACACCAAAACCACAACTTAGACACCAAGGCCACAACTTAGACACCAAGTCCTCCAAGCAGACACTAAGCTCACACACTAGACCCTCGCACTGCAATAACAAACACAAATACTGAGCCCCTTTACCATGTTCTCGTCAATGCTCACCCAACACACACACACACACACACACACACACACACGCACACACGCCCCTTACCTCCTCACAGCTCTCCGCAGTTTGCACCATCACCTCTCCAGGCTTGCCTGCGCTACCTGAAAAAGAAGCAGATACACGCTCAGAGAGGGCTCAAAGCTGCACCCTTCCCTCACCACCTGCCATCTCCCTCTCTCGTCACCTTACTGCTCGTCCGCTGGCCTTTGCACATCTTCGGTTCTCTGCTTTCAGACCGTGTATCGCCTACAGAACACAACGCAAGGGATGTTTCAAATTCCACAAAAACTACAAGACACTCCATCACTTGCTGCTTCACTCTGCGCAGCATAGCTCACCTGGCCCAAGTCAGCTCGGGGGCAGAGATCTCCCTTTGCTCCTCGCTCCCCACCTCCAGATTAAAAACATACAGCAAGTCATAAGCCAGCCAGGAGAATAAGGCATACCTTCCTTCTGACACAACAAGTTCACCCACCTGGTACCATTGCTCCTCTCAAGCCTCCTACAGCAGCCTCTGACACTTTGCTAACCATCTCCTCATCTGCAACAACAACCTGCCATGATTCACAGCAACCCCAAACAAAAGCTGCTTCTGCCTCTAAGTCTCAGGCCAGACTCCCTCGGAGACTTCGGCTGACAACCAGACGCAGACTGACATTCAGACACTCAGAACACAGACGCTCCGACGCTCTGCCTCAGACACTAACTCTAAATACACTCCCAAGCAGACTCTTGGGCCCTGACTCATTCATTCCAAGCTTCTTCCCACAGCTCTTCTGGCCATTCACACACATCTTCAAGAGTAGAGAGCTACACTGCGATGATAAAACCCCACCACATATGTTCCAGAGTTCAAGAATTCCAGGGGAGAGAAAACCAGAGACAAACATACAACTCTCAACTACTTTACTCATATCGGAAACTACAGAGATAGTAAAGGCTACTTCTCATCATGTTTGCTTCTCTTCCCAACCCCAAGGACCCCGTGAAGACCATCAGCAAACCAGCTCCCAGAATCATCATCACGGCAGTGCGAGGCGGCAGGCTCAATCTCAGCGGGCGTCCCCGCGCAGGCAACCTTCGCCTGGGTGGGATGAGCTTCTGCCTCCCTCGCACAGCATGAGGCTCGGGCTTCCAGACTCACAAAAATGCACGCTCATTGCCACGCAGGGGGCCAGCCCACGTCGGAAGGAGCGGCCACCGAGAGCTACGGAGGTCTCCAAGGGTCGGGACTTTTCCAGGCACTTCTAAAGCACAACTTTCTGGGTAGGAACCAAAGCTCGACTTCTCGGGAAGCAGCCAAAGCAGAACGCTCCGGGGAGGAGCCAAAGGGGACCAACAGTACTCTCCCACCTTTGTGTGTTTCGCCACGGACCGTCACCAATCGTCCCTCACGCAACACCCCGGACTGAAGCCCCACAAACGTCACCTTTTCATCCTGGCATTTCACTCCGAGTCCC
The DNA here is from genome assembly GCF_963264785.1 of Psittacula echo. Lineage (NCBI taxonomy): Eukaryota > Metazoa > Chordata > Aves > Psittaciformes > Psittacidae > Psittacula > Psittacula echo. The sequence goes on from NC_137742.1 coordinate 144,184, forward strand.
TACCTTCACTAGAGCTGACCCTGCCCCTCCCAGGCACCTCCGAGCGCGTTCTCCAACCTTCTGACATTCCGGCTCAGATGCTACGTCCCAACGCTACATTTCAAACCCCTTCCCGCCATTCTGACATTCTCCCCCACCCCCTGCCCCGTAAAGGAGTCCCTCTACTTAGCGTGCAGAGTGCCATGGCTCGCCAGGCAGCCTCACTGCTCACAACTCCTGCAGCAGACTCCAGCCATGTTGCGGCCGTTGCCAAGTTCCTCTTCATCATCTGCCACAAAACAAACAAACAAGCAAACAAACTGGAACACGCCATGCTGGCCGCCATCACCATCACTGCACCTGAACCACACCGGCCTGTCCCGGGAAAACCGTCTGCCTCCTCCAAAGCTCCTCGACATTGTGCTCGCCTTGACTGTCCCAAATCGGTGCCAGAGTGTGACGCCGGGCCTCCCCTGCCCTCCGCGCCCTAGGAGGACAGCAGAGAGAAATGACCAGGGTGTTTGCAAAAAGGGACCGACTCCACCGTCCTTCTCCTTACCTCCCTGACTCACCTCCAGCGCTCATCCGACTCCAAAGGTAGAGGGCAGGCCCTGCAATCCCAAACACAAATACTGACCCCTTTGCCACCTTCTCCTCAACGCCCACCCACCACACGCACACAAACCCCTTACCTCCTCTCAGCTCTCCGCAGTTTGCGCCATCACCTCTCTAGGCTTGCCTGCGCCACCTGAAAAAGAAACAGATACACGCTCAGAGAGGGCTCAAAGCTGCACCCTCACCAAGCACGCCAAGCGGACACCAAGCGCGCCAAGCGGACCCGAAGATCCCAAATTAGATACTGAGAACACAAATTAGACCCTAAGTCCTCCAAGCACACCTTAAGATCTCAAATCAGACACTAAGACCTGCAAGCAGACCCTAAGATCACAACTTAGACCCTGAGTCCTCCAAGGAGACCCGAAGATCACAACTTAGACCCTAAGTCCTCCAAGCAGACCCTAAGAACACAAATGAGACACCAAGATCACAAAGTAAAACTTAAGCTCAAAAATCAGACACTAAGCACACAAATTAGAAACTAAGTCATCCAAGTAGACACTAAGATCACCAACTGAACAATAAGTCCTCCAAGCAGACCCTAAGATCACAAGTTAGACACTAAGTCCTCCAAGCAGACATCAAGATCACAACTTAGAACCTACGATCACAACTTAAACCCTAAGATCACAACTTAGATCCTAAGATTACAACTTAGACACTACACCCTCCAAACAGACACTAAGGTCACAACTTAGACCCTAAGATCGCAACTTAGACACTACATGCTCCAAACAGACACTAAGACCACAAATTAGACGTGAAGATCACAAAATAGACACTAAATCCACCATGAAGACACTAAGATCACCAACTGGACACTAAGTCCTCCAGGCAGACCCTAAGATCACAAATTAGACACTAAGTCCTCCAAGCAGACATCAAGATCACAACTTAGAACCTACGATCACAACTTAAACCCTAAGATCACAACTTAGATCCTAAGATTACAACTTAGACACTACACCCTCCAAACAGACACTAAGGTCACAACTTAGACCCTAACATCACAACTTAGACACTACATGCTTCAAACAGACACTAAGATCACAAATTAGACGTGAAGATCACAAAATAGACACTAAATCCACCATGAAGACACTAAGATCACCAACTGGACACTAAGTCCTCCAAGCAGACCCTAAGATCACAAATTACACACTAAGTCCTCCAAGCAGACCCTAAGATCACAAGTTAGACACCGAGATCACAAGTTAGACACTATGTCCTCCAAGCAGACACTAAGATGACAAATTAGACCCTAAGATGACAAATTAGACCCTACGATAACAAATTAGACCCTATCAACACAAAGTAGACACTAAGACCTCCAAGCTGGTCCTAAGCTCACAAATTAGACACTCAGTCCACCAAGCAGACCCCAAGATCACAAATTAAACCCTAAGCTCACCTATTGGACCCTAAGCTCACATACTGGACCCTTAGACCTCCAAACAGACCCTAACCTCAGAAATCATACACTAAGTCCTCCAAGCAGACCCTGAGCTCACACATTAGACCCTAAGTCCTCCAAGCAGACCCTGAGATCATACCTTAAACCCCAGGTCACAAATTAGACCCTAAGGTCACAAATGAGACCCTAATTCCTCCAAGCAGACCCTGAGATCACAAATTGGACACTAAGACCTCCAAGCAGAACCTAAACTCACAAATGAGACCCTAATGTCACAAATTTCACCCTAAGTCCTCCAAGCAGACCCTGAGCTTATACATTAGACACCAAGCCCTCCAAGCAGACCCTAAGCTCACACACTACACCCTCGCCCTGCAATCCCAAACACAAACACTGAGCCCCTTTGCCACGTTCTCCTCAACGCCCACCCAACACACACCCCTTACCTCCTCACAGCTCTCCGCAGTTTGTGCCATCACCTCTCCAGGCTCGGCTGCGCTACCTGAAAAAGAAGCAGATACACGCTCAGAGAGGGCTCAAAGCTGCACCCTTCCCTCACCACCTGCCATCTCCCTCTCTCGTCACCTTACTGCTCGTCCGCTGGCCTTTGCACATCTTCGGTTCTCTGCTTTCAGACCGTGTATCGCCTACAGAACACAACGCAAGGGATGTTTCAAATTCCACAAAAACTACAAGACACTCCATCACTTGCTGCTTCACTCTGCGCAGCATAGCTCACCTGGCCCAAGTCAGCTCGGGGGCAGAGATCTCCCTTTGCTCCTCGCTCCCCACCTCCAAATTAAAAACATACAGCCAGTCATAAGCCAGCCAGGAGAATAAGGCATACCTTCCTTCTGACACAACAAGTTCACCCACCTGGTACCATCGCTCCTCTCAAGCCTCCTACAGCAGCCTCTGACACATTGCTAACCATCTCCCCATCTGCAACAACAACCTGCCATGATTCACAGCAACCCCAAACAAAAGCTGCTCCTGCCTCTAAGTCTCAGGCCAGACTCCCTCTCAGACTTCGGCTGACAACCAGACGCAGACTGACATTCAGACACTCTGAACACAGACGCTCCGACGCTCTGCCTCAGACACTAACTCGAAATACACTCCCCCAAGCAGACTCTCGGGCCCTGACTCATTCATTCCAAGCTTCTTCCCACAGCTCTTCTGGCCATTCACACACATCTTCAAGAGCAGAGAGCTACACTGCGATGATAAAACCCCACCACATATGTTCCAGAGTTCAAGAATTCCAGGGAACAGAAAACCAGAGACAAACATACAACTCTCAACTACTTTACTCATATCGGAAACTACAGAGATAGTAAAGGCTACTTCTCATCATGTTTGCTTCTCTTCCCAACCCCAAGGACCCCGTGAAGACCATCAGCAAACCAGCTCCCAGAATCATCATCACGGCAGTGCGAGGCGGCAGGCTCAACCTCAGCGGGCGTCCCCGCGCAGGCAACCTTCGCCTGGGTGGGATGAGCTTCTGCCTCCCTCGCACAGCATGAGGCTCGGGCTTCCAGACTCACAAAAATGCACGCTCATTGCCACGCAGGGGGCCAGCCCACGTCGGAAGGAGCGGCCACCGAGAGCTACGGAGGTCTCCAAGGGTCGGGACTTTTCCAGGCACTTCTAAAGCACAACTTTCTGGGTAGGAACCAAAGCTCGACTTCTCGGGAAGCAGCCAAAGCAGAACGCTCCGGGGAGGAGCCAAAGGGGACCAACAGTACTCTCCCACCTTTGTGTGTTTCGCCACGGACCGTCACCAATCGTCCCTCACGCAACACCCCGGACTTAAGCCCCACAAATGTCACCTTTTCATCCTGGCATTTCACTCCGAGTCCCTACCTTCACTAGAGCTGACCCTTCCCCACCCAGGCACCTCCGAGCGCGTTCTCCGACCTTCTGACATTCCGGCTCAGATGCTATATCCGAACGCTACATTTCAAACCCCTTCCCGCCATTCTGACATTCTCCCCCACCCCCTGCCCCGTAAAGGAGTCCCTCTACTTAGCGTGCAGAGTGCCATGGCTCGCCAGGCAGCCTCACTGCTCACAACTCCTGCAGCAGACTCCAGCCATGTTGAGGCCGTTGCCAAGTTCCTCTTCACCATCTGCCACAAAACAAACAAACAAGCAAACAAACTGGAACACGCCATGCTGGCCGCCATCACCATCACTGCACCTGAACCACACCGGCCTGTCCCGGGAAAACTGTCTGCCTCCTCCAAAGCTCCTCGACATTGTGCTCGCCTTGTTTGTCCCAAATCGGTGCCAGAGTGTGACGCCGGGCCTCCCCTGCCCTCCGCGCCCTAGGAGGACAGCAGAGAGAAATGACCAGGGTGTTTGCAAAAAGGGACCAACTCCACCGTCCTTCTCCTTACCTCCCTGACTCACCTCCAGCGCTCATCCGACTCCAAAGGTAGAGGGCAGGCCCTGCAATCCCAAACACAAACACTGACCCCTTTGCCACCTTCTCCTCAACACCCACCCACCGCACACACACACGCACACACACGCACACCAACCCCTTACCTCCTCTCAGCTCTCCGCAGTTTGCGCCATCACCTCTCTAGGCTTGCCTGCGCCACCTGAAAAAGAAACAGATACACGCTCAGAGAGGGCTCAAACCTGCACCCTCACCAAGCACGCCAAGCGGACACCAAGCGCGCCAAGCGGACCCGAAGATCCCAAATTAGACCCTGAGAAGACAAATTAGACCCTAAGTCCTCCAAGCACACTTTAAGATCTCAAATGAGACACTAAGACCTGCAAGCAGACCCTAAGATCACAACTAAGACCCTGAGTCCTCCAAGGAGACCATAAGATCACAACTTAGACCCTAAGTCCTCCAAGCAGACCCTAAGAACACAAATGAGACACCAAGCTCACAAATTAGAGCCAAGTCCACAACTTAGACGCCAAGTTCGCAACTTAGACGCCAAGTCTTCCAAGCAGACACTAGGGTCATTAATTGCCCCTTATGTGCACAACTTGGACACAAAGGCCACAATTAAGACACCAAGACCACAAGTAAGACACCAAGAACACAAGTTAGACACCAAGTCCTCCAGGCACACACTAAGGTCATAAGATAGCCTCTAAGTCCACCACTTAGACACCAAGTCCACAACATAGACACCAAGACCTACAAGCACACACTAAGATCATAAATTAGACTCGAAGTCCACAACTTACACACCAAGTCCAAAACTTAGATAACAAGTTCTCCAAGGAGACACCTAGTCCACAACTTAGACACCTAGTCCACAACTTAGACAGAAAGCTCTCCAAGAAGACACCAAACTAACAACCTCGACATCAAGACCTCCAAGCAGACACTAAGGTCCTAAATTAGCCAGAAAGTCCACAACTTAGACACCTAGTCCACAACTTATAACCCTATTTCACAACTTAAACACCTAGTCCACAATTTAGACACTAAGTCTTCCAAGGAGACACTAAGGTCATAAATCAGCCTGAAACACCACATCTTAGACGACAAGTCCACAACTTAGACGACAAGTCCACAACTTAGACGACAAGTCCACAACTTAGACGACAAGGCCACAACTTAGACGACAAGGCCACAACTTAGACGACAAGGCCACAACTTAGACGACAAGGCCACAACTTAGACACCAGGTTCTCCAAGGAGACACCTAGTCTACAACTGAGACACCTAGTCCACAACTTAGACGGAAATTCCTCCAAGGAGACACTAAGGTCACAATTTAGACACCAAGGACACAATTTAGACACCGAGGCCACAACATAGACATCAAGTCCTCCAAACAGACATTAATATGCTAACTTTGCCTCTAAGACCACACCTTAAACACCAAGCCCACTAGTTAGACACGAAGTCCACAAGTTAGACACCAAGGTCAGAATTTAGACACCAAGTGTTCCAAGCAGACACTAAGGTCATATATTAACCTCTAAGCCCACAACTTAGACACCAAGCCCACAACTTAGACACCAAGCCCACAACTTAGACACCAAGCCCACAACTTAGACACCAAAACCTCGAAGCAGACACTAAGGTCATAAATAAGCCTCAAATTCCACAACGTAGACACCAGGTCCACAACTTAGACACCAAGTCCACAACTTCGACACCAAGCCCACAACCTAGACACCAAGTCCTCCAAGAAGATACTAAGGTCATAAATTATCCTCTAAGTCCACAACTTAGACACCAAGTCCACAACTTGGACACCAAGCCCACAACTTAGACACCAAGCCCACAACTTAGACATCAAGTCCTCCAACAAGACACTAAGGTCATAAATTATCCTCTAAGTCCACAACTTAGACACCAAGTCCACAACTTGGACACCAAGCCCACAACTTAGACACCAAGCCCACAACTTAGACACCAAGTCCACAACTTGGACACCAAGCCCACAACTTAGACACCAAGCCCACAACTTAGACATCAAGTCCTCCAACAAGACACTAAGGTCATAAATTATCCTCTAAGTCCACAACCTGGACACCAAGCCCACAACTTAGACACCAAGCCCACAACTTAGACATCAAGTCCTCCAACAAGACACTAAGGTCATAAATTATCCTCTAAGTCCACAACTTAGGCACCAAGTCCACAACTTAGACACCAAGTCCACAACTTAGACACCAAGTCCTCCAAGCAGACACTAAGCTCTCACACTAGACCCTCGCACTGCAATCACAAAGACAAATACTGAGCCCCTTTACCATATTCGCGTCAATGCCCACCCACCACACACACACACGCACACAAACCCCTTACCTCCTCTCAGCTCTCCCCAGTTTGCACCATCACCTCTCCAGGCTTGCCTGCGCCACCTGAAAAAGAAACAGATACACGCTCAGAGAGGGCTCAAACCTGCACCCTCACCAAGCACGCCAAGTGGACACCAAGCACGCCAAGCGGACACCAAGCACGCCAAGCGGACACCAAGCACGCCAAGCGGACACCAAGCACGCCAAGCGGACCCGAAGATCCCAAATTAGACCATGAGAACACAAATTAGACCCTAAGTCCTCCAAGCACACCTTAAGATCTCCAATGAGACCTGCAAGCAGACCCTAAGATCACAACTTAGACCCTAAGTCCTCCAAGGGGACCCTAAGATCACAACTTAGAACCTAAGTCCTCCAAGGAGACCCTAAGAACACAAATGAGACCCCAAGCTCACAAATTAGAGCCAGGTCCACAACTTAGACACCAGGTCCGCAACTTAGACAGTAGGTCCACAACTTAGACAACAAGTCCTCCAAGAAGATACTAAGGTCACAACTTACACATCAAGCCCTCCAGCAAGACCCTAAGGTTATAAATTAACCTCTTAGTCCACAACTTAGACACTAAGCCCACAACCTAGACACCAAGTCCACAACTTAGACACCAAGTCCTCCAAACACACACTAAGGTCATAAATTAGCCTCTCAGCCCAAAACATAGACACTAAGACCTCGAAACAGACACCAAGCGCACAACTTAGACACAAAGTCCACAACTTAGACACCAAGTTCTCCAAGCAGACAAGGTCATAGATTAGCCCTGAAGTCCACAACTTAGACACCAAATCCTCCAAGCAGACACTAAGGTCATAAGTGAGCATCTCAGTCCACAACTTAGACATCAAGTCCACAAATAAAGACACGAAGTCCACAAATTAGACATGAAGTCTACAACTTATTCATCAAGTCTTCCAAGCAGAGACTAAGCTCACAACTGAGACACCTAGTCCACAACTGAGACACCTAGTCCACAACTGAGACACCTAGTCCACAATTGAGACATCTAGACCACAACTGAGACACCAACTCCTCCAAGCAGACACTAAGGTCATAAATAAGCCTCAAATTCCACAACTCTAGACACCAGGTCCACAACATAGACACCAAGCCCACAACTGCCACCAAGTCCACAACTTAGACACCAAGACCACAACTTAGACACCCAGCCCACAACTTAGACACCCAGCCCACAACTTAGACACCCAGACCACAACTTAGACACCCAGACCACAACTTAGACACCAAGGTCATAAATTAGCCCCTAATTCCACAACATAGACACCAAGTCCACACATTAGACACCAAGTCCTCCAAGCAGACACTAAGGTTACAAAGGAGCATCTCAGTCCACAACATAGACACCAAGTCCACAAATTAGACACGAAGTCTACAACTTAGTCATCAAGTCCTCCAAGGTGACACCAAGGTCACAACTGAGACACCTAGTCCACAACTGAGACACCTAGTCCACAACTGAGACATCTAGACCACAACTGAGACATCTAGACGACAACTGAGACACCTAGACCACAACTGAGACACCAACTTCTCCAACAAGACACTAAGGTCATGTATTAACCTCCAAGTCCACAACTTAGACACCAAGTCCACAACTTAGACACCAGGTCCACAACTTAGACACCAGGTCCACAACTTAGACACCAGGTCCACAACTTAGACAGCAAGTCCACAACATAGAAACCCAGCCCACAACTTAGACACCCAGCCCACAACTTAGACACCCAGCCCACAACTTAGACACCCAGCCCACAACTTAGACACCAAACCCACAACTTAGACACCCAGCCCACAACTTAGACACCCAGCCCACAACTTAGACACCAAGCCCACAACTTAGACACGAAGTCCTCCAAGGTGACACCAAGGTCACAACTGAGACACCAAGGTCACAACTGAGACACCAAGGTCACAACTGAGACACCTAGTCCATAACTGAGACACCTAGTCCACAACTGAGACACCTAGTACACAATTGAGACATCTAGACCACAACTGAGACACCATCACCTCCAAGCAGACACTAAGGTCATAAATAAGCCTCAAATTCCACAACACTAGACACCAGGTCCACAACATAGACACCAAGTCCACAACTTAGACACCAAGTCCACAACTTAGAGACCCAGGCCACAACTTAGACACCAAGCCCACAACTTAAGACACCAAGTCCACAACTTAGACACCTAGTACACAATTGAGACACCTAGACCACAACTGAGACACCAACTTCTCCAACAAGACACTAAGGTCATGTATTAACCTCCAAGTCCACAACTTAGACACCAAGTCCACAACTTAGACACCAAGACCACAACTTAGACACCCAGCCCACAACTGAGAGACCTAGTCCACAACTGAGACACCTAGTCCACAACTGAGACACCTAGTCCACAAGTGAGACACCTAGTCCACAAGTGAGACACCTAGTCCACAAGTGAGACATCTAGACCACAACTGAGACACCAACTCCTCCAAGCAGACACTAAGGTCATAAATAAACCTCAAATTCCACAACTCTAGACACCAGGTCCACAACATAGACACCAAGTCCACAACTTAGACACCAAGTCCACAACTTAGACACCAAGTCCACAACTTAGACACCAAGCCCACAACTGCCACCAAGTCCACAACTTAGACACCCAGCCCACAACTTAGACACCCAGCCCACAACCTAGACACCAATCCCACAAGTTAGACACCAAGGTCATAAATTAGCCCCTAATTCCACAACTTAGACACCAAGTCCACACATTAGACACCAAGTCCTCCAAGCAGACAATAAGGTTACAAAGGAGCATCTCAGTCCACAACATAGACACCAAGTCCACAAATTAGACACGAAGTCTACAACTTAGTCATCAAGTCCTCCAAGGTGACACCAAGGTCACAACTGAGACACCTAGTCCACAACTGAGACACCTAGTCCACAACTGAGACATCTAGACCACAACTGAGACATCTAGACGACAAGTGAGACACCAACTCCTCGAAGCAGACACTAAGGTCATAAATAAGCCTCAAATTCCACAACTCTAGACAACAGGTCCACAACATAGACACCAAGTCCTCCAAGAAGATACTAAGGTCACAACTTAAACACCAAGTCCTCCAACAAGACACTAAGGTCATGTATTAAACTCCAAGTCCACAACTTAGACACCAAGTCCATAAATTAGACACCAAGTCCACAACTTAGACACCAAGTCCACAACTCTAGACACCAAGTCCACAACATAGACACCAAGTCCACAACATAGACACCAAGTCCACAACACAGACACCAAGTCCACAACTTAGACACCAAGCCCACAACTTAGAAACCCAGCCCACAACTTAGAAACCCAGACCACAACTTAGAAACCCAGCCCACAACTTAGACACTGAGCCCACAACTTAGACACCAAGCCCAAAACTTAGACACCAAGCCCACAACTTAGACACGAAGTCTACAACTTAGACATCAAGTCCTACAAGCTGACACCAAGGTCACAACTGAGAAACCAAGGTCAAAACTGAGACACCTAGTCCACAATTGAGACATCTAGACCACAACTGAGACACCAACTCCTCCAAGCAGACACTAAGGTCATAAATAAGCCTCAAATTCCACAACTCTAGACACCAGGTCCACAACATAGACACCAAGTCTACAACTTAGACACCAAGTCCACAACTTGGACACCAAGTCCACAACTTAGACACCAAGCCCACAACTGCCACCAAGTCCTCAAGTTAGACACGAAGCCTACAACTTAGACACAAAGCCCACAACTTAGACAGCCAGCCCACAACTTAGACATCCAGCCCACAATTTAGACACCAAGGCCACAACTTAGACACCGAGCCCACAACTTAAACACCAAGCCCAAACATAAGACACCAAGTCCACACCATAGACACCAAGGTCATAAATTAGCCCCTAAATCCACAACTTAGACAGCAGGTCCACACATTAGACATCAAGTCGTCAAAGCAGACACTAAGGTTACAAATGAGCATCTCAGTCCAAAACATAGACACCAATTCCACAAATGAGACACGAAGTCTGCAACTTAGACATCAAGTCCTCCAAGGTGACACCAAGGTCACAACTGAGACACCTAGTCCACAACTGAGACACCTAATAAACAATTGAGACATCTAGACCACAACTGAGACATCAACTCCTCCAAGCAGACACTAAGGTCATAAATAAGCCTCAAATTCCACAACTCTAGACACCAGGTCCACAACATAGACACCAAGCCCACAACTTAGACACTAAGTCCTCCAAGAAGATACTAAGGTCACAACTTAAACACCAAGTCCTCCAACTAGACACTAAGGTCATATATTAACTACCAAGTCCACAACGTAGACAACAAGTCCACAACGTAGACACCAAGTCCACAACGTAGACACCAAGTCCACAACGTAGACACCAAGTCCACAACTTAGACACCAAGTCCACAACTTAGACACCAAGCTCACAACTTAGACACCAAGCCCACAATTTACACACCAAGCCCACAACTTAGACACCAAGCCCACAACTTAGACACCAAGCCCACAACTTAAGACTCCAAGACCGCAACTTAGACACCAAGGTCATAAATTAGCCTCTAATTCCACAACTTAGACACCAAGTCCACACATTAGACACCAAGTCCTCCAAGCAGACACTAAGGTTATAAATAAGCATCTCAGTCCACAACGTAGACACCAAGTCCAAAAATTAGACACCAAGTCTACAACTTAGACACCAAGCCCACAACTTAGACACCCAGCCCACAACTTAGACACCAAGGCCACAACTTAGACACCAAGGCCACAACTTAGACACCAAGCCCACAACTTAAACACCCAGCCCACAACTTAGACATCCAGCCCACAATTTAGACACCAAGGCCACAACTTAGACACAAAGCCCACAACTTAGACACCCAGCCCACAATTTACACACCAAGCCCACAACTTAGACACCAAGCCCAAACATAAGACACCAAGTCCACAACTTAGACACCAAGGTCATAAATTAGCCCCTAAATCCACAACTTAGACAGCAGGTCCACACATTAGACATCAAGTCCTCCAAGCAGACACTAAGGTTATAAATGAGCATCTCAGTCCAAAACATAGACACCAATTCCACAAATGAGACACGAAGTCTGCAACTTAGACATCAAGTCCTCCAAGGTGACACCAAGGTCACAACTGATACACCTAGTCCACAACTGAGACACCTAGTCCACAACTGAGACACCTAGACCACAACTGATACACCAACTCCTCCAAGCAGACACTAAGGTCATAAATAAGCCTCAAATTCCACAACTCTAGACACCAGGTCCACAACATAGACACCAAGACCTCCAAGAAGATACTAAGGTCACAACTTAAACATCAAGTCCTCCAGCAAGACACTAAGGTCATGTATTAACCTCCAAGTTCACAAGTTAGACACCAAGTCCACAACTTAGACACCCAGCCCACAATTTAGACACCAAGGCCACAACTTAGACACCAAGGCCATAACTTAAGACACCAAGGCCACAACTTAAGACAACAATTCCAGAATTTAGACACCCAGCCCACAACTTAGACACCCGGCCCACAACTTAGACACCAAGGCCACAACTTAGACACCAAGGCCACAACTTAGACACCAAGCCCACAACTTAAACACCCAGCCCACAACTTAGACATCCAGCCCACAATTTAGACACCAAGGCCACAACTTAGACACCAAGCCCAAACAGAAGACACCAAGTCCACAACTTAGACACCAAGGTCATAAATTAGCCCCTAAATCCACAACATAGACAGCAGGTCCACAACTTAGACACCAAGCCCACAACTTAGACACCAAGCCCACAACTTAGAAACCCAGTCCACAACTTAGACACCCAGCCCACAACTTAGACACCCAGCCCACAAGTTAGACACCAAGCCCACAACTTAGACACCAAGCCCACAACTTAGACACCAAGCCCACAACTTAGACACCAAGCCCACAAATTAGACACGAAGTCTACAACTTAGACATCAAGTCCTCCAAGGTGACACCAAGGTCTCAACTGAGACACCTAGTCCACAACTTACACCTAGTCCACAACTGAGACACCTAGTCCACAACTGAGACACCTAGTCCACAACTGAGACACCAACTCCTCCAAGCAGACACTAAGGTCATAAATAAGCCTCAAATTCCACAAATCTAGACACCAGGTTCACAACATAGATACCAAGTCCACAACTTGGACACCCAGCCCACAACTTAGACACCCAGCCCACAACTTAGACACCAAGTCCACAACTTAGACACCCAGCCCACAACTTAGACACAAAGCCCACAACTTAGACACCCAGCACACAACTTAGACACCCAGCCCAAAACGTAAGACACCAAGACCACAACTTAGACACCAAGGTCATAAATTAACCCCTAATTCCACAACTTAGACACCAAGTCCTCACATTAGACACCAAGACCTCCAAGCAGACACTAAGGTTATAAATGAGCATCTCAGTCCACAACTTAGACAGCAAGCCCACAACTTAGACACCCAGCCCACAACTTAGACACCCAGCCCACAACTTAGACTCCCAGCCCACAACTTAGACAACAAGCCCAAAGATAACAAACCAAGTCCACAACTTAGACACCAAGCCCAAACATAAGACACCAAGTCCACAACTTAGACACCAAGGTCATAAATTAGCCCCTAATTCCACAACTTAGACAGCAGGTCCACACATTAGACATCAACTCCTCCAAGCAGACACTAAGGTCATAAATAAGCCTCAAATTCCACAACTCTAGACAACAGGTTCAGAACATAGACACCAAGTCCACAACTTAGACACTAATTCCTCCAAGAAGATACTAAGTTCACAACTTAAACACCAAGTCCTCCAACTAGACACTAAGGTCATATATTAACTACCAAGTCCACAACTTAGACACCCAGCCCACAACTTAGACACCCAGCCCACAATTTAGACACCAAGGCCACAACTTAAGACAACAAGTCCACAACTTAGACACCAAGCTCACAACTTAGACACCAAGCCCACAATTTACACACCAAACCCACAACTTAGACACCAAGCCCACAACTTAGACACCAGGCCCACAACTTAAGACTCCAAGACCGCAACTTAGACACCAAGGTCATAAATTAACCCCTAATTCCACAACTTAGACACCAAGTCCACACATTAGACACCAAGTCCTCCAAGCAGACACTAAGGTTATAAATGAGCATCTCAGTCCACAACTTAGACACCAAGCCCACAACTTAGACACCAAGCCCACAACTTAAACACCAAGCCCACAACTTAGACACCAAGCCCACAACTTAGACACCAAGTCCTCCAAGCAGACACTAAGGTTATAAATGAGCATCTCAGTCCACAACTTAGACACCAAGCCCACAATTTAGACAACAAGCCCACAACTTAAACACCAAGCCCACAACTTAGACACCAAGCCCACAACTTAGACACCAAGTCCTCCAAGCAGACACTAATGTTATAAATGAGCATCTCAGTCCACAACTTAGACACCCAGCCCACAACTTAGACACTCAGCCCACAATTTAGACACCAAGGCCACAACTTAGACACCAAGGCCACAACTTAAGACAACAAGTCCACAACTTAGACACCAAGCTCACAACTTAGACACCAAGCCCACAATTTACACACCAAGCCCACAACTTAGACACCAAGCCCACAACTTAAGACTCCAAGACCGCAACTTAGACACCAAGGTCATAAATTAGCCCCTAATTCCACAACTTAGAAACCATGTCACCACATTAGACACCAAGAAATCCAAGCAGACACTAATGTTATAAATGAGCATCTCAGTCCACAAGTTAGACACCAAGCCCACAACTTAGACACCCAGCCCACAACTTAGACACCCAGCTCACAACTTAGACACCCAGCCCACAACTTAAGACACCAAGACCACAACTTAAGACACCAAGGTCATAAATTAACCCCTAATTCCACAACTTAGACACCAAGTCCACACATTAGACACCCAGCCCACAACTTAGACACTAAGGTTATAAATGAGCATCTCAGTCCACAACATAGACACAAAGTCCACAACTTAGACACCAAGCCCACAACTTAGACACCCAGCCCACAACTTAGACACCCAGCCCACAACTTAGACTCCCAGCCCACAACTTAGACTCCCAGCCCACAACTTAGACACCAAGCCCAAACATAAGAAACCAAGTCCACAACTTAGACACCAAGCCCAAACATAAGACACCAAGTCCACAACTTAGACACCAAGGTCATAAATTAGCCCCTAATTCCACAACTTAGACAGCAGGTCCACACATTAGACATCAACTCCTCCAAGCAGACACTAAGGTCATAAATAAGCCTCAAATTCCACAACTCTAGACACCAGGTCCACAACATAGACACCAAGTCCACAACTTAGACACGAAGTCCTCCAAGAAGATACTAAGGTCACAACTTAAACACCAAGTCCTCCAACTAGACACTAAGGTCATATATTAACTACCAAGTCCACAACTTAGACACCCAGCCCACAACTTAGACACCCAGCCCACAATTTAGACACCAAGGCCACAACTTAGACACCAAGGCCACAACTTAAGACAACAAGTCCACAACTTAGACACCAAGCTCACAACTTAGACACCAAGCCCACAATTTACACACCAAACCCACAACTTAGACACCAAGCCCACAACTTAGACACCAGGCCCACAACTTAAGACTCCAAGACCGCAACTTAGACACCAAGGTCATAAATTAACCCCTAATTCCACAACTTAGACACCAAGTCCACACATTAGACACCAAGTCCTCCAAGCAGACACTAAGGTTATAAATGAGCATCTCAGTCCACAACTTAGACACCAAGCCCACAACTTAGACACCAAGCCCACAACTTAAACACCAAGCCCACAACTTAGACACCAAGCCCACAACTTAGACACCAAGTCCTCCAAGCAGACACTAAGGTTATAAATGAGCATCTCAGTCCACAACTTAGACACCAAGCCGACAATTTAGACACCAAGCCCACAACTTAAACACCAAGCCCACAACTTAGACACCAAGCCCACAACTTAGACACCAAGTCCTCCAAGCAGACACTAATGTTATAAATGAGCATCTCAGTCCACAACTTAGACACCCAGCCCACAACTTAGACACCCAGCCCACAATTTAGACACCAAGCCCACAACTAAGACACCAAGGCCACAACTTAAGACAACAAGTCCACAACTTAGACACCAAGCTCACAACTTAGACACCAAGCCCACAATTTACACACCAAGCCCACAACTTAGACACCAAGCCCACAACTTAGACACCAAGCCCACAACTTAAGACTCCAAGACCGCAACTTAGACACCAAGGTCATAAATTAGCCCCTAATTCCACAACTTAGAAACCATGTCCACACATTAGACACCAAGAAATCCAAGCAGACACTAATGTTATAAATGAGCATCTCAGTCCACAAGTTAGACACCAAGCCCACAACTTAGACACCCAGCCAACAACTTAGACACCCAGCCCACAACTTAGACACCCAGCTCACAACTTAGACACCCAGCCCACAACTTAAGACACCAAGACCACAACTTAAGACACCAAGGTCATAAATTAACCCCTAATTCCACAACTTAGACACCAAGTCCACACATTAGACACCCAGCCCACAACTTAGACACTAAGGTTATAAATGAGCATCTCAGTCCACAACATAGACACAAAGTCCACAACTTAGACACCAAGCCCACAACTTAGACACCCAGCCCACAACTTAGACACCCAGCCCACAACTTAGACTCCCAGCCCACAACTTAGACTCCCAGCCCACAACTTAGACACCAAGAACAAACATAAGAAACCAAGTCCACAACTTAGACACCAAGCCCAAACATAAGACACCAAGTCCACAACTTAGACACCAAGGTCATAAATTAGCCCCTAATTCCACAACTTAGACAGCAGGTCCACACATTAGACATCAACTCCTCCAAGCAGACACTAAGGTCATAAATAAGCCTCAAATTCCACAACTCTAGACACCAGGTCCACAACATAGACACCAAGTCCACAACTTAGACACGAAGTCCTCCAAGAAGATACTAAGGTCACAACTTAAACACCAAGTCCTCCAACTAGACACTAAGGTCATATATTAACTACCAAGTCCACAACTTAGACACCCAGCCCACAACTTAGACACCCAGCCAATAATTTAGACACCAAGGCCACAACTTAGACACCAAGGCCACAACTTAAGACAACAAGTCCACAACTTAGACACCAAGCTCACAACTTAGACACCAAGCCCACAATTTACACACCAAGCCCACAACTTAGACACCAAGCCCACAACTTAGACACCAAGCCCACAACTTAAGACTCCAAGACCGCAACTTAGACACCAAGGTCATAAATTAGCCCCTAATTCCACAACTTAGAAACCATGTCCACACATTAGACACCAAGTAATCCAAGCAGACACTAATGTTATAAATGAGCATCTCAGTCCACAAGTTAGACACCAAGCCCACAACGTAGACACCCAGCCAACAACTTAGACACCCAGCCCACAACTTAGACACCCAGCTCACAACTTAGACACCCAGCCCACAACTTAAGACACCAAGACCACAACTTAAGACACCAAGGTCATAAATTAACCCCTAATTCCACAACTTAGACACCAAGTCCACACATTAGACACCAAGTCCTCCAAGCAGACACTAAGGTTATAAATGAGCATCTCAGTCCACAACATAGACACAAAGTCCACAACTTAGACACCAAGCCCACAACTTAGACACCAAGCCCACAACTTAGACACCAAGTCCTCCAAGCAGACACTAAGGTTATAAATGAGCATCTCAGTCCACAACTTAGACACCAAGCCCACAATTTAGACACCAAGCCCACAACTTAAACACCAAGCCCACAACTTAGACACCAAGCCCACAACTTAGACACCAAGTCCTCCAAGCAGACACTAATGTTATAAATGAGCATCTCAGTCCACAACTTAGACACCCAGCCCACAACTTAGACACCCAGCCCACAATTTAGACACCAAGGCCACAACTTAGACACCAAGGCCACAACTTAAGACAACAAGTCCACAACTTAGACACCCAGCCCACAACTTAGACACCAAGCCCACAACTTAGACACCCAGCCCACAACTTAGACACCCAGCCCACAACTTAGACACCAAGCCCACAACTTAAGACTCCAAGACCGCAACGTAGACACCAAGGTCATAAATTAGCCACTAATTCCACAACTTAGAAACCATGTCCACACATTAGACACCAAGTAATCCAAGCAGACACTAATGTTATAAATGAGCATCTCAGTCCACAAGTTAGACACCAAGCCCACAACGTAGACACCCAGCCAACAACTTAGACACCCAGCCCACAACTTAGACACCCAGCTCACAACTTAGACACCCAGCCCACAACTTAAGACACCAAGACCACAACTTAAGACACCAAGGTCATAAATTAACCCCTAATTCCACAACTTAGACACCAAGTCCACACATTAGACACCAAGTCCTCCAAGCAGACACTAAGGTTATAAATGAGCATCTCAGTCCACAACATAGACACAAAGTCCACAACTTAGACACCAAGCCCACAACTTAGACACCAAGCCCACAACTTAGACACCAAGTCCTCCAAGCAGACACTAATGTTATAAATGAGCATCTCAGTCCACAACTTAGACACCAAGCCCACAACTTAGACACCAAGCCCAAACATAAGACACCAAGTCCACAACTTAGACACCAAGGTCATAAATTAGCCCCTAAATCCACAACTTAGACAGCAGGTCCACACATTAGACATCAAGTCCTCCAAGCAGACACTAAGGTTATAAATGAGCATCTCAGTCCAAAACATAGACACCAATTCCACAAATGAGACACGAAGTCTGCAACTTAGACATCAAGTCCTCCAAGGTGACACCAAGGTCACAACTGAGACACCAAGGTCACAACTGAGACACCTACTCCACAACTTACACCTAGTCCACAACTGAGACACCTAGTCCACAACTGAGACACCTAATAAACAATTGAGACATCTAGACCACAACTGAGACACCAACTCCTCCAAACAGACACTAAGGTCATAAATAAGCCTCAAATTCCACAAGTCTAGACACCAGGTCCACAACATAGACACCAAGCCCACAACTTAGACACTAAGTCCTCCAAGAAGATACTAAGGTCACAACTTAAACACCAAGTCCTCCAACTAGACACTAAGGTCATATATTAACTACCAAGTCCACAACGTAGACACCAAGTCCACAACGTAGACACCAAGTCCACAACGTAGACACCAAGTCCACAACTTAGAGACCAAGTCCACAACTTAGAGACCAAGCTCACAACTTAGACACCAAGCCCACAATTTACACACCAAGCTCACAACTTAGACACCAAGCCCACAACTTAGACACCAAGCCCACAACTTAGACACCAAGCCCACAACTTAAGACTCCAAGACCGCAACTTAGACACCAAGGTCATAAATTAGCCTCTAATTCCACAATTTAGACACCAAGTCCACACATTAGACACCAAGTGCTCCAAGCAGACACTAAGGTTATAAATGAGCATCTCAGTCCACAACATAGACACAAAGTCCACAACTTAGACACCAAGCCCACAACTTAGACACCCAGCCCACAACTTAGACTCCCAGCCCACAACTTAGACTCCCAGCCCACAACTTAGACACCAAGCCCAAACATAAGAAACCAAGTCCACAACTTAGACACCAAGCCCAAACATAAGACACCAAGTCCACAACTTAGACACCAAGGTCATAAATTAGCCCCTAATTCCACAACTTAGACAGCAGGTCCACACATTAGACATCAACTCCTCCAAGCAGACACTAAGGTCATAAATAAGCCTCAAATTCCACAACTCTAGACACCAGGTCCACAACATAGACACCAAGTCCACAACTTAGACACGAAGTCCTCCAAGAAGATACTAAGGTCACAACTTAAACACCAAGTCCTCCAACTAGACACTAAGGTCATATATTAACTACCAAGTCCACAACTTAGACACCCAGCCCACAACTTAGACACCCAGCCCACAATTTAGACACCAAGGCCACAACTTAGACACCAAGGCCACAACTTAAGACAACAAGTCCACAACTTAGACACCAAGCTCACAACTTAGACACCAAGCCCACAATTTACACACCAAACCCACAACTTAGACACCAAGCCCACAACTTAGACACCAGGCCCACAACTTAAGACTCCAAGACCGCAACTTAGACACCAAGGTCATAAATTAACCCCTAATTCCACAACTTAGACACCAAGTCCACACATTAGACACCAAGTCCTCCAAGCAGACACTAAGGTTATAAATGAGCATCTCAGTCCACAACTTAGACACCAAGCCCACAACTTAGACACCAAGCCCACAACTTAAACACCAAGCCCACAACTTAGACACCAAGCCCACAACTTAGACACCAAGCCCACAACTTAGACACCAAGTCCTCCAAGCAGACACTAAGGTTATAAATGAGCATCTCAGTCCACAACTTAGACACCAAGTCCACAACTTAGACACCAAGGTCATAAATTAGCCCCTAATTCCACAACTTAGACAGCAGGTCCACACATTAGACATCAACTCCTCCAAGCAGACACTAAGGTCATAAATAAGCCTCAAATTCCACAACTCTAGACACCAGGTCCACAACATAGACACCAAGTCCACAACTTAGACACGAAGTCCTCCAAGAAGATACTAAGGTCACAACTTAAACACCAAGTCCTCCAACTAGACACTAAGGTCATATATTAACTACCAAGTCCACAACTTAGACACCCAGCCCACAACTTAGACACCCAGCCAATAATTTAGACACCAAGGCCACAACTTAGACACCAAGGCCACAACTTAAGACAACAAGTCCACAACTTAGACACCAAGCTCACAACTTAGACACCAAGCCCACAATTTACACACCAAGCCCACAACTTAGACACCAAGCCCACAACTTAGACACCAAGCCCACAACTTAAGACTCCAAGACCGCAACTTAGACACCAAGGTCATAAATTAGCCCCTAATTCCACAACTTAGAAACCATGTCCACACATTAGACACCAAGTAATCCAAGCAGACACTAATGTTATAAATGAGCATCTCAGTCCACAAGTTAGACACCAAGCCCACAACGTAGACACCCAGCCAACAACTTAGACACCCAGCCCACAACTTAGACACCCAGCTCACAACTTAGACACCCAGCCCACAACTTAAGACACCAAGACCACAACTTAAGACACCAAGGTCATAAATTAACCCCTAATTCCACAACTTAGACACCAAGTCCACACATTAGACACCAAGTCCTCCAAGCAGACACTAAGGTTATAAATGAGCATCTCAGTCCACAACATAGACACAAAGTCCACAACTTAGACACCAAGCCCACAACTTAGACACCAAGCCCACAACTTAGACACCAAGTCCTCCAAGCAGACACTAAGGTTATAAATGAGCATCTCAGTCCACAACTTAGACACCAAGCCCACAATTTAGACACCAAGCCCACAACTTAAACACCAAGCCCACAACTTAGACACCAAGCCCACAACTTAGACACCAAGTCCTCCAAGCAGACACTAATGTTATAAATGAGCATCTCAGTCCACAACTTAGACACCCAGCCCACAACTTAGACACCCAGCCCACAATTTAGACACCAAGGCCACAACTTAGACACCAAGGCCACAACTTAAGACAACAAGTCCACAACTTAGACACCCAGCCCACAACTTAGACACCAAGCCCACAACTTAGACACCCAGCCCACAACTTAGACACCCAGCCCACAACTTAGACACCAAGCCCACAACTTAAGACTCCAAGACCGCAACGTAGACACCAAGGTCATAAATTAGCCACTAATTCCACAACTTAGAAACCATGTCCACACATTAGACACCAAGTAATCCAAGCAGACACTAATGTTATAAATGAGCATCTCAGTCCACAAGTTAGACACCAAGCCCACAACGTAGACACCCAGCCAACAACTTAGACACCCAGCCCACAACTTAGACACCCAGCTCACAACTTAGACACCCAGCCCACAACTTAAGACACCAAGACCACAACTTAAGACACCAAGGTCATAAATTAACCCCTAATTCCACAACTTAGACACCAAGTCCACACATTAGACACCAAGTCCTCCAAGCAGACACTAAGGTTATAAATGAGCATCTCAGTCCACAACATAGACACAAAGTCCACAACTTAGACACCAAGCCCACAACTTAGACACCAAGCCCACAACTTAGACACCAAGTCCTCCAAGCAGACACTAATGTTATAAATGAGCATCTCAGTCCACAACTTAGACACCAAGCCCACAACTTAGACACCAAGCCCAAACATAAGACACCAAGTCCACAACTTAGACACCAAGGTCATAAATTAGCCCCTAAATCCACAACTTAGACAGCAGGTCCACACATTAGACATCAAGTCCTCCAAGCAGACACTAAGGTTATAAATGAGCATCTCAGTCCAAAACATAGACACCAATTCCACAAATGAGACACGAAGTCTGCAACTTAGACATCAAGTCCTCCAAGGTGACACCAAGGTCACAACTGAGACACCAAGGTCACAACTGAGACACCTACTCCACAACTTACACCTAGTCCACAACTGAGACACCTAGTCCACAACTGAGACACCTAATAAACAATTGAGACATCTAGACCACAACTGAGACACCAACTCCTCCAAACAGACACTAAGGTCATAAATAAGCCTCAAATTCCACAAGTCTAGACACCAGGTCCACAACATAGACACCAAGCCCACAACTTAGACACTAAGTCCTCCAAGAAGATACTAAGGTCACAACTTAAACACCAAGTCCTCCAACTAGACACTAAGGTCATATATTAACTACCAAGTCCACAACGTAGACACCAAGTCCACAACGTAGACACCAAGTCCACAACGTAGACACCAAGTCCACAACTTAGAGACCAAGTCCACAACTTAGAGACCAAGCTCACAACTTAGACACCAAGCCCACAATTTACACACCAAGCTCACAACTTAGACACCAAGCCCACAACTTAGACACCAAGCCCACAACTTAGACACCAAGCCCACAACTTAAGACTCCAAGACCGCAACTTAGACACCAAGGTCATAAATTAGCCTCTAATTCCACAATTTAGACACCAAGTCCACACATTAGACACCAAGTGCTCCAAGCAGACACTAAGGTTATAAATGAGCATCTCAGTCCACAACATAGACACAAAGTCCACAACTTAGACACCAAGCCCACAACTTAGACACCCAGCCCACAACTTAGACTCCCAGCCCACAACTTAGACTCCCAGCCCACAACTTAGACACCAAGCCCAAACATAAGAAACCAAGTCCACAACTTAGACACCAAGCCCAAACATAAGACACCAAGTCCACAACTTAGACACCAAGGTCATAAATTAGCCCCTAATTCCACAACTTAGACAGCAGGTCCACACATTAGACATCAACTCCTCCAAGCAGACACTAAGGTCATAAATAAGCCTCAAATTCCACAACTCTAGACACCAGGTCCACAACATAGACACCAAGTCCACAACTTAGACACGAAGTCCTCCAAGAAGATACTAAGGTCACAACTTAAACACCAAGTCCTCCAACTAGACACTAAGGTCATATATTAACTACCAAGTCCACAACTTAGACACCCAGCCCACAACTTAGACACCCAGCCCACAATTTAGACACCAAGGCCACAACTTAGACACCAAGGCCACAACTTAAGACAACAAGTCCACAACTTAGACACCAAGCTCACAACTTAGACACCAAGCCCACAATTTACACACCAAACCCACAACTTAGACACCAAGCCCACAACTTAGACACCAGGCCCACAACTTAAGACTCCAAGACCGCAACTTAGACACCAAGGTCATAAATTAACCCCTAATTCCACAACTTAGACACCAAGTCCACACATTAGACACCAAGTCCTCCAAGCAGACACTAAGGTTATAAATGAGCATCTCAGTCCACAACTTAGACACCAAGCCCACAACTTAGACACCAAGCCCACAACTTAAACACCAAGCCCACAACTTAGACACCAAGCCCACAACTTAGACACCAAGCCCACAACTTAGACACCAAGTCCTCCAAGCAGACACTAAGGTTATAAATGAGCATCTCAGTCCACAACTTAGACACCAAGCCCACAATTTAGACACCAAGCCCACAACTTAAACACCAAGCCCACAACTTAGACACCAAGCCCACAACTTAGACACCAAGTCCTCCAAGCAGACACTAATGTTATAAATGAGCATCTCAGTCCACAACTTAGACACCCAGCCCACAACTTAGACACCCAGCCCACAATTTAGACACCAAGCCCACAACTTAGACACCAAGGCCACAACTTAAGACAACAAGTCCACAACTTAGACACCAAGCTCACAACTTAGACACCAAGCCCACAATTTACACACCAAGCCCACAACTTAGACACCAAGCCCACAACTTAGACACCAAGCCCACAACTTAAGACTCCAAGACCGCAACTTAGACACCAAGGTCATAAATTAGCCCCTAATTCCACAACTTAGAAACCATGTCACCACATTAGACACCAAGAAATCCAAGCAGACACTAATGTTATAAATGAGCATCTCAGTCCACAAGTTAGACACCAAGCCCACAACTTAGACACCCAGCCAACAACTTAGACACCCAGCCCACAACTTAGACACCCAGCTCACAACTTAGACACCCAGCCCACAACTTAAGACACCAAGACCACAACTTAAGACACCAAGGTCATAAATTAACCCCTAATTCCACAACTTAGACACCAAGTCCACACATTAGACACCCAGCCCACAACTTAGACACTAAGGTTATAAATGAGCATCTCAGTCCACAACATAGACACAAAGTCCACAACTTAGACACCAAGCCCACAACTTAGACACCCAGCCCACAACTTAGACTCCCAGCCCACAACTTAGACTCCCAGCCCACAACTTAGACACCCAGCCCACAACTTAGACTCCCAGCCCACAACTTAGACTCCCAGCCCACAACTTAGACACCAAGCCCAAACATAAGAAACCAAGTCCACAACTTAGACACCAAGCCCAAACATAAGACACCAAGTCCACAACTTAGACACCAAGGTCATAAATTAGCCCCTAATTCCACAACTTAGACAGCAGGTCCACACATTAGACATCAACTCCTCCAAGCAGACACTAAGGTCATAAATAAGCCTCAAATTCCACAACTCTAGACACCAGGTCCACAACATAGACACCAAGTCCACAACTTAGACACGAAGTCCTCCAAGAAGATACTAAGGTCACAACTTAAACACCAAGTCCTCCAACTAGACACTAAGGTCATATATTAACTACCAAGTCCACAACTTAGACACCCAGCCCACAACTTAGACACCCAGCCAACAATTTAGACACCAAGGCCACAACTTAGACACCAAGGCCACAACTTAAGACAACAAGTCCACAACTTAGACACCAAGCTCACAACTTAGACACCAAGCCCACAATTTACACACCAAACCCACAACTTAGACACCAAGCCCACAAATTAGACACCAGGCCCACAACTTAAGACTCCAAGACCGCAACTTAGACACCAAGGTCATAAATTAACCCCTAATTCCACAACTTAGACACCAAGTCCACACATTAGACACCAAGTCCTCCAAGCAGACACTAAGGTTATAAATGAGCATCTCAGTCCACAACTTAGACACCAAGCCCACAACTTAGACACCAAGCCCACAACTTAAACACCAAGCCCACAACTTAGACACCAAGCCCACAACTTAGACACCAAGTCCTCCAAGCAGACACTAAGGTTATAAATGAGCATCTCAGTCCACAACTTAGACACCAAGCCCACAATTTAGACACCAAGCCCACAACTTAAACACCAAGCCCACAACTTAGACACCAAGCCCACAACTTAGACACCAAGTCCTCCAAGCAGACACTAATGTTATAAATGAGCATCTCAGTCCACAACTTAGACACCCAGCCCACAACTTAGACACCCAGCCCACAATTTAGACACCAAGGCCACAACTTAGACACCAAGGCCACAACTTAAGACAACAAGTCCACAACTTAGACACCAAGCTCACAACTTAGACACCAAGCCCACAATTTACACACCAAGCCCACAACTTAGACACCAAGCCCACAACTTAGACACCAAGCCCACAACTTAAGACTCCAAGACCGCAACGTAGACACCAAGGTCATAAATTAGCCCCTAATTCCAAAACTTAGAAACCATGTCCACACATTAGACACCAAGTAATCCAAGCAGACACTAATGTTATAAATGAGCATCTCAGTCCACAAGTTAGACACCAAGCCCACAACGTAGACACCCAGCCAACAACTTAGACACCCAGCCCACAACTTAGACACCCAGCTCACAACTTAGACACCAGGCCCACAACTTAAGACACCAAGACCACAACTTAAGACACCAAGGTCATAAATTAACCCCTAATTCCACAACTTAGACACCAAGTCCACACATTAGACACCAAGTCCTCCAAGCAGACACTAAGGTTATAAATGAGCATCTCAGTCCACAACATAGACACAAAGTCCACAACTTAGACACCAAGCCCACAACTTAGACACCAAGCCCACAACTTAGACACCAAGTCCTCCAAGCAGACACTAATGATATAAATGAGCATCTCAGTCCACAACTTAGACACCAAGCCCACAACTTAGACACCAAGCCCAAACATAAGACACCAAGTCCACAACTTAGACACCAAGGTCATAAATTAGCCCCTAAATCCACAACTTAGACAGCAGGTCCACACATTAGACATCAAGTCCTCCAAGCAGACACTAAGGTTATAAATGAGCATCTCAGTCCAAAACATAGACACCAATTCCACAAATGAGACACGAAGTCTGCAACTTAGACATCAAGTCCTCCAAGGTGACACCAAGGTCACAACTGAGACACCAAGGTCACAACTGAGACACCTACTCCACAACTTACACCTAGTCCACAACTGAGACACCTAGTCCACAACTGAGACACCTAATAAACAATTGAGACATCTAGACCACAACTGAGACACCAACTCCTCCAAACAGACACTAAAGTCATAAATAAGCCTCAAATTCCACAAGTCTAGACACCAGGTCCACAACATAGACACCAAGCCCACAACTTAGACACTAAGTCCTCCAAGAAGATACTAAGGTCACAACTTAAACACCAAGTCCTCCAACTAGACACTAAGGTCATATATTAACTACCAAGTCCACAACGTAGACACCAAGTCCACAACGTAGACACCAAGTCCACAACGTAGACACCAAGTCCACAACGTAGACACCAAGTCCACAACTTAGAGACCAAGTCCACAACTTAGAGACCAAGCTCACAACTTAGACACCAAGCCCACAACTTAGACACCAAGCCCACAACTTAGACACCAAGCCCACAACTTAAGACTCCAAGACCGCAACTTAGACACCAAGGTCATAAATTAGCCTCTAATTCCACAACTTAGACACCAAGTCCACACATTAGACACCAAGTGCTCCAAGCAGACACTAAGGTTATAAATGAGCATCTCAGTCCACAACATAGACACAAAGTCCACAACTTAGACACCAAGCCCACAACTTAGACACCCAACCCACAACTTAGACTCCCAGCCCACAACTTAGACACCCAGCCCACAACTTAGACTCCCAGCCCACAACTTAGACTCCCAGCCCACAACTTAGACACCAAGCCCAAACATAAGAAACCAAGTCCACAACTTAGACACCAAGCCCAAACATAAGACACCAAGTCCACAACTTAGACACCAAGGTCATAAATTAGCCCCTAATTCCACAACTTAGACAGCAGGTCCACACATTAGACATCAACTCCTCCAAGCAGACACTAAGGTCATAAATAAGCCTCAAATTCCACAACTCTAGACACCAGGTCCACAACATAGACACCAAGTCCACAACTTAGACACGAAGTCCTCCAAGAAGATACTAAGGTCACAATTTAAACACAAAGTCCTCCAACTAGACACTAAGGTCATATATTAACTACCAAGTCCACAACTTAGACACTCAGCCCACAACTTAGACACCCAGCCCACAATTTAGACACCAAGGCCACAACTTAGACACCAAGGCCACAACTTAAGACAACAAGTCCACAACTTAGACACCAAGCTCACAACTTAGACACCAAGCCCACAATTTACACACCAAACCCACAACTTAGACACCAAGCCCACAACTTAGACACCAGGCCCACAACTTAAGACTCCAAGACCGCAACTTAGACACCAAGGTCATAAATTAACCCCTAATTCCACAACTTAGACACCAAGTCCACACATTAGACACCAAGTCCTCCAAGCAGACACTAAGGTTATAAATGAGCATCTCAGTCCACAACTTAGACACCAAGCCCACAACTTAGACACCAAGCCCACAACTTAAACACCAAGCCCACAACTTAGACACCAAGCCCACAACTTAGACACCAAGTCCTCCAAGCAGACACTAAGGTTATAAATGAGCATCTCAGTCCACAACTTAGACACCAAGCCCACAATTTAGACACCAAGCCCACAACTTAAACACCAAGCCCACAACTTAGACACCAAGCCCACAACTTAGACACCAAGTCCTCCAAGCAGACACTAATGTTATAAATGAGCATCTCAGTCCACAACTTAGACACCCAGCCCACAACTTAGACACCCAGCCCACAATTTAGACACCAAGCCCACAACTTAGACACCAAGGCCACAACTTAAGACAACAAGTCCACAACTTAGACACCAAGCTCACAACTTAGACACCAAGCCCACAATTTACACACCAAGCCCACAACTTAGACACCAAGCCCACAACTTAGACACCAAACCCACAACTTAAGACTCCAAGACCGCAACTTAGACACCAAGGTCATAAATTAGCCCCTAATTCCACAACTTAGAAACCATGTCCACACATTAGACACCAAGTAATCCAAGCAGACACTAATGTTATAAATGAGCATCTCAGTCCACAAGTTAGACACCAAGCCCACAACTTAGACACCCAGCCAACAACTTAGACACCCAGCCCACAACTTAGACACCAAGGCCACAACTTAGACACCCAGCCCACAACTTAGACACCAAGCCCACAACTTAGACACCAAGGTCATAAATTAGCCCCTAATTCCACAACTTAGACACCAAGTCCACATATTAGACACCAAGTCCTCCAAGCAGACACTAAGGTATTAAATGAGCATCTCAGTCCACAAGTTAGACACCAAGCCCACAACTTAGACACCAAGGCCACAACTTAGACACCCATCCCACAAGTTAGACACCCAGCCCACAACTTAGACACCAAGCCCACAACTTAAGACACCAAGTCCACAACTTAGACACCAAGGTCATAAATTAGCCCCTAATTCCACAACTTAGACACCAAGCCCACACATTAGACACGAAGTCCTCCAAGCAGACACTAAGGTTATAAATGAGCATCTCAGTCCACAACATAGACACCAAGTCCACAAATTAGACACGAAGTCTACAACTTAGACATCAAGTCCTCAAAGGTGACACCAAGGTCACAACTGAGACACCAAGGTCACAACTGAGACACCAAGGTCACAACTGAGACACCTAGTCCACAACTGAGACACCTAGTCCACAACTGAGACACCTAGTCCACAACTGATACACCAACTCCTCCAAGCAGACACTAAGGTCATAAATAAGCCTCAAATTCCACAACTCTAGACTCCAGGTCCACAACATAGACACCAAGTCCACAACTTAGACACCCAGCCCACAACTTAGACACCTAACCCACAACTTAGACACCAAGCCCACAACTGCCACCAAGTCCTCAACTTAGACACGAAGCCCACAACTTAGACACAAAGCCCACAACTTAGACACCCAGCCCACAACTTAGACACCCAGCCCACAACTTAAGACACCAAGTCCACAACTTAGACACCAAGGTCATAAATTAGCCCCTAATTCCACAACTTAGACACCAAGTCCACACATTAGACACCAAGTCCTCCAAGCAGACACTAAGGTTATAAATGAGCATCTCAGTCCATAACATAGACACCAAGCCCACAACTTAGACACCAAGCCCACAACTTAGACACCAAGTCCTCCAAGCAGACACTAATGTTATAAATGAGCATCTCAGTCCACAACTTAGACACCAAGCCCACAACTTAGACACCCAGCCCACAACTTAGACTCCCAGCCCACAACTTAGACACCCAGCCCACAACTTAGACTCCCAGCCCACAACTTAGACACCCAGCCCACAACTTAGACACCCAGCCCAAACATAAGACACCAAGGCCACAACTTAGACACCAAGGTCATAAATTAGCCCCTAATTCCACAACTTAGACAGCAGGTCCACACATTAGACATCAACTCCTCCAAGCAGACACTAAGGTCATAAATAAGCCTCAAATTTCACAACTCTAGACACCAGGTCCACAACATAGACACCAAGTCCACAACTTAGACACTAATTCCTCCAAGAAGATACTAAGGTCACAACTTAAACACCAAGTCCTCCAACTAGACACTAAGGTCATATATTAACTACCAAGTCCACAACTTAGACACCCAACCCACAACTTAGACACCCAGCCCACAATTTAGACACCAAGGCCACAACTTAGACACCAAGGCCACAACTTAAGACAACAAGTCCACAACTTAGACACCAAGCTCACAACTTAGACACCAAGCCCACAATTTACACACCAAGCCCACAACTTAGACACCAAGCCCACAACTTAGACACCCAGCTCACAACTTAGACACCCAGCCCACAACTTCAGACACCAAGACCACAACTTAGACACCAAGGTCATAAATTAACCCCTAATTCCACAACTTAGACACCAAGTCCACACATTAGACACCAAGTCCTCCAAGCAGACACTAAGGTTATAAATGAGCATCTCAGTCCACAACATAGACACAAAGTCCACAACTTAGACACCAAGCCCACAACTTAGACACCAAGCCCACAACTTAGACACCAAGTCCTCCAAGCAGACACTAATGTTATAAATGAGCATCTCAGTCCACAACTTAGACACCAAGCCCACAACTTAGACACCAAGCCCAAACATAAGACACCAAGTCCACAACTTAGACACCAAGGTCATAAATTAGCCCCTAAATCCACAACTTAGACAGCAGGTCCACACATTAGACATCAAGTCCTCCAAGCAGACACTAAGGTTATAAATGAGCATCTCAGTCCAAAACATAGACACCAATTCCACAAATGAGACACGAAGTCTGCAACTTAGACATCAAGTCCTCCAAGGTGACACCAAGGTCACAACTGAGACACCAAGGTCACAACTGAGACACCTACTCCACAACTTACACCTAGTCCACAACTGAGACACCTAGTCCACAACTGAGACACCTAATAAACAATTGAGACATCTAGACCACAACTGAGACACCAACTCCTCCAAACAGACACTAAGGTCATAAATAAGCCTCAAATTCCACAAGTCTAGACACTAGGTCCACAACATAGACACCAAGCCCACAACTTAGACACTAAGTCCTCCAAGAAGATACTAAGGTCACAACTTAAACACCAAGTCCTCCAACTAGACACTAAGGTCATATATTAACTACCAAGTCCACAACGTAGACACCAAGTCCACAACGTAGACACCAAGTCCACAACGTAGACACCAAGTCCACAACTTAGAGACCAAGTCCACAACTTAGAGACCAAGTCCACAACTTAGAGACCAAGCTCACAACTTAGACACCAAGCCCACAATTTACACACCAAGCCCACAACTTAGACACCAAGCCCACAACTTAGACACCAAGCCCACAACTTAAGACTCCAAGACCTCAACTTAGACACCAAGGTCATAAATTAGCCTCTAATTCCACAACTTAGACACCAAGTCCACACATTAGACACCAAGTCCTCCAAGCAGACACTAAGGTTATAAATGAGTATCTCAGTCCACAACGTAGACACCAATTCCACAAATGAGACACCAAGTCTACAACTTAGACTCCAAGACCGCAACTTAGACACCAAGGTCATAAATTAGCCTCTAATTCCACAACTTAGACACCAAGTCCACACATTAGACACCAAGTCCTCCAAGCAGACACTAAGGTTATAAATGAGTATCTCAGTCCACAACGTAGACACCAATTCCACAAATGAGACACCAAGTCTACAACTTAGACACCAAGCCCACAACTAAGACACCCAGCCCACAACTTAGACACCCAGCCCACAACTTAGACACCAAGGCCACAACTTAGACACCCAGCCCACAACTTAGACATCCAGCCCACAATTTAGACACCAAGGCCACAACTTAGACACCCAGCCCACAACTTAGACACCAAGCCCAAACATAAGACACCAAGACCACAACTTAGACACCAAGGTCATAAATTAGCCCCTAAATCTACAACTTAGACAGCAGGTCCACACATTAGACATCAAGTCCTCCAAGCAAACACTAAGGTTATAAATGAGCATCTCAGTCCAAAACATAGACACCAGTTCCACAAATGAGACACGAAGTCTGCAACTTAGACATCAAGTCCTCCAAGGTGACACCAAGGTCACAACTGATACACCTAGTCCACAACTGAGACACCTAGTCCACAACTGATACATCTAGACCACAACTGATACACCAACTCCTCCAAGCAGACACTAAGGTCATAAATAAGCCTCAAATTCCACAACTCTAGACACCAGGTCCACAACTTAGACACCAAGTCCTCCAAGAAGATACTAAGGTCACAACTTAAACATCAAGTCCTCCAACAAGACACTAAGGTCATGTATTAACCTCCAAGTCCACAAGTTAGACACCAAGTCCACAAGTTAGACACCAAGCCCACAAGTTAGACACCAAGCCCACAAGTTAGACACCAAGTCCACAACTTAGACACCAAGTCCACAACTTAGACACCAGGTCCACTACTTAGACACCAAGTCCACAACTTAGACACCAAGACCACAATTTAGAAACCCAGCCCACAACTTAGACACCCAGCCCACAATTTAGACACCAAGCCCACAACTTAGACACCAAGCCCACAACTTAGACACCAAGCCCACAACTTAGACACCAAGCCCACAACGTAGAAACCCAGTCCACAACTTAGACACCCAGCCCACAACTTAGACACCAAACCCACAACTTAGACACCAAGCCCACAACTTAGACACCAAGCCCACAACTTAGAAACCCAGCCCACAACTTAGACACCAAGCCCACAACTTAGACACGAAGTCTACAACTGAGACATCAAGTCCTCCAAGGTGACACCAAGGTCACAACTGAGACACCAAGGTCACAACTGAGACACCTAGTCGACAACTTACCCCTAGTCCACAACTGAGACACCTAGTCCACAACTGAGACACCTAGTCCACAACTGAGACACCAACTCCTCCAAGCAGACACTAAGGTCATAAATAAGCCTCAAATTCCACAACTCTAGACACCAGGTTCACAACATAGACACCAAGTCTACAACTTGGACACACAGCCCACAACTTAGACACCCAGCCCACAACTTAGACACCCAGCCCACAACTGAGACACCCAGCCCACAACTTAGACAGCAAGCCCACAACTGCCACCCAGTCCTCAACTTAGACACGAAGCCCACAACTTAGACACCCAGCCCACAACTTAGACACCCAGCACACAACTTAGACACCCAGCCCACAACTTAGACACCCAGCTCACAACTTAGACACCAAGGTCATAAATTAACCCCTAATTCCACAACTTAGACACCAAGTCCGCTCATTAGACACCAAGTCCTCCAAGCAGACACTAAGGTTATAAATGAGCATCTCAGTCCCCAACATAGACACCAAGCCCACAACTTAGACACTAAGTCCTCCAAGAAGATACTAAGGTCACAACTTAAACACCAAGTCCTCCAACTAGACACTAAGGTCCTATATTAACTACCAAGTCCACAACTTAGACACCAAGTCCACAACTTAGACACCAAGTCCACAAAGTAGACACCAAGTCCACAACGTAGACAGCAAGTCCACAACGTAGACAGCAAGTCCACAACTTAGACACCAAGTCAACAACTTAGACAACAAGCCCACAATTTAGACACCCAGCCCACAACTTAGACACCAAGCCCACAACTTAGACACCAAGCCCACAACTTAGACACAAAGGTCATAAATTAGCCCCTAATTCCACAACTTAGACACCAAGACCACATATTAGACACCAAGTCCTCCAAGCAGACACTAAGGTTATAAATGAGCATCTCAGTCCACAAGTTAGACACCAAGCCCACAACTTAGACACCAAGCCCACAACTTAGACACCCAGACCACAACTTAGACACCTAGCCCACAACTTAGACACCAAGCACACAACTTAGACACCCATCCCACAAGTTAGACACCCAGCCCACAACTTAGACACCAAGCCCACAACTTAAGACACCAAGTCCACAACTTAGACACCAAGGTCATAAATTAGCCCCTAATTCCACAACTTAGACACCAAGCCCACACATTAGACACGAAGTCCTCCAAGCAGACACTAAGGTTATAAATGAGCATCTCAGTCCACAACATAGACACCAAGTCCACAAATTAGACACGAAGTCTACAACTTAGACATCAAGTCCTCAAAGGTGACACCAAGGTCACAACTGAGACACCAAGGTCACAACTGAGACACCAAGGTCACAACTGAGACACCTAGTCCACAACTGAGACACCTAGTCCACAACTGAGACACCTAATAAACAATTGAGACATCTAGACCACAACTGATACACCAACTCCTCCAAGCAGACACTAAGGTCATAAATAAGCCTCAAATTCCACAACTCTAGACTCCAGGTCCACAACATAGACACCAAGTCCACAACTTAGACACCCAGCCCACAACTTAGACACCCAACCCACAACTTAGACACCCAGCCCACAACTTAGACACCAAGCCCACAACTGCCACCAAGTCCTCAACTTAGACACGAAGCCCACAACTTAGACACCCAGCCCACAACTTAGACACCCAGCCCACAACTTAAGACACCAAGTCCACAACTTAGACACCAAGGTCATAAATTAGCCCCTAATTCCACAACTTAGACACCAAGTCCACACATTAGACACCAAGTCCTCCAAGCAGACACTAAGGTTATAAATGAGCATCTCAGTCCATAACATAGACACAAAGTCCACAACTTAGACACCAAGCCCACAACTTAGACACCCAGCCCAAACAAAAGACACCAAGTCCACAACTTAGACACCATGGTCATAAATTAGCCCCTAATTCCACAACTTAGACAGCAGGTCCACACATTAGACATCAACTCCTCCAAGCAGACACTAAGGTCATAAATAAGCCTCAAATTCCACAACTCTAGACACCAGGTCCACAACATAGACACCAAGTCCACAACTTAGACACGAAGTCCTCCAAGAAGATACTAAGGTCACAACTTAAACACCAAGTCCTCCAACTAGACACTAAGGTCATATATTAACTACCAAGTCCACAACTTAGACACCCAGCCCACAACTTAGACACCCAGCCCACAATTTAGACACCAAGGCCACAACTTAGACACCAAGGCCACAACTTAAGACAACAAGTCCACAACTTAGACACCAAGCTCACAACTTAGACACCAAGCCCACAATTTACACACCAAGTCCACAACTTAGAAACCAAGCTCACAACTTAGACACCAAGCCCACAATTTACACACCAAGCCCACAACTTAGACACCAAGCCCACAACTTAAGACTCCAAGACCGCAACTTAAGACACCAAGGTCATAAATTAGCCTCTAATTCCACAACTTAGACACCAAGTCCACACATTAGACACCAAGTCCTCCAAGCAGACACTAATGTTATAAATGAGCATCTCAGTCCACAACTTAGACACCAAGCCCACAACTTAGACACCTAGCCCAAACATAAGACACCAAGTCCACAACTTAGACACCAAGGTCATAAATTAGCCCCTAAATCCACAACTTAGACAGCAGGTCCACACATTAGACATCAAGTCCTCCAAGCAGACACTAAGGTTATAAATGAGCATCTCAGTCCAAAACATAGACACCAATTCCACAAATGAGACACGAAGTCTGCAACTTAGACATCAAGTCCTCCAAGGTGACACCAAGGTCACAACTGAGACACCAAGGTCACAACTGAGACACCTACTCCACAACTTACACCTAGTCCACAACTGAGACACCTAGTCCACAACTGAGACACCTAGTCCACAACTGAGACACCAACTCCTCCAAGCAGACACTAAGGTCATAAATAAGCCTCAAAATCCACAACTCTAGACACCAGGTTCACAACATAGACACCAAGTCCACAACTTGGACACCCAGCCCACAACTTAGACACCCAGCCCACAACTTAGACACCAAGCCCACAACTTAGACACCCAGCCCACAACTTAGACAGCAAGCCCACAACTGCCACCAAGTCCTCAACTTAGACACGAAGCCCACAACTTAGACACAAAGCCCACAACTTAGACACCCAGCACACAACTTAGACACCCAGCCCACAACTTAAGACACCAAGACCACAACTTAGACACCAAGGTCATAAATTAAACCCTAATTCCACAACATAGACACCAAGTCCGCACATTAGACACCAAGTCCTCCAAGCAGACACTAAGGTTATAAATGAGCATCTCACTCCACAACATAGACACCAAGTCCACAACTTAGACACTAAGTCCTCCAAGAAGATACTAAGGTCACAACTTAAACACCAAGTCCTCCAACTAGACACTAAGGTCCTATATTAACTACCAAGTCCACAACGTAGACACCAAGTCCACAACTTATACACCAAGTCCACAACTTAGACACCAAGTCCACAACTTAGACACCAAGTCCACACATTAGACACCAAGTAATCCAAGCAGACACTAATGTTATAAATGAGCATCTCAGTCCACAAGTTAGACACCAAGCCCACAACTTAGACACCCAGCCCACAACTTAGACACCCAGCTCACAACTTAGACACCCAGCTCACAACTTAGACACCCAGCTCACAACTTAGACACCCAGCCCACAACTTCAGACACCAAGACCACAACTTAGACACCAAGGTCATAAATTAACCCCTAATTCCATAACTTAGACACCAAG
This sequence comes from Psittacula echo, assembly GCF_963264785.1. Classification (NCBI taxonomy): domain Eukaryota; kingdom Metazoa; phylum Chordata; class Aves; order Psittaciformes; family Psittacidae; genus Psittacula; species Psittacula echo. Next base: position 181,416 of record NC_137742.1, read on the forward strand.
TCCACACATTAGACACCAAGTCCTCCAAGCAGACACTAAGGTTATAAATGAGCATCTCAGTCCACAACATAGACACAAAGTCCACAACTTAGACACCAAGCCCACAACTTAGACACCAAGCCCACAACTTAGACACCAAGCCCACAACATAGACACGAAGTCCTCCAAGCAGACACTAAGGTTATAAATGAGCATCTCAGTCCAAAACATAGACACCAATTCCACAAATGAGACACAAAGTCTGCAACTTAGACATCAAGTCCTCCAAGGTGACACCAAGGTCACAACTGAGACACCTAGTCCACAACTGAGACACCTAATAAACAATTGAGACATCTAGACCACAACTGAGACACCAACTCCTCCTAACAGACACTAAGGTCATAAATAAGCCTCAAATTCCACAACTCTAGACACCAGGTCCACAACATAGACACCAAGCCCACAACTTAGACACTAAGTCCTCCAAGAAGATACTAAGGTCACAACTTAAACACCAAGTCCTCCAACTAGACACTAAGGTCATATATTAACTACCAAGTTCACAACGTAGACACCAAGTCCACAACGTAGACACCAAGTCCACAACGTTGACACCAAGTCCACAACGTAGACACCAAGTCCACAACTTAGACACCAAGCTCACAACTTAGACACCAAGCTCACAACTTAGACACCAAGCCCACAATTTACACACCAAGCCCACAACTTAAGACTCCAAGACCGCAACTTAGACACCAAGGTCATAAATTAGCCTCTAATTCCACAACTTAGACACCAAGTCCACACATTAGACACCAAGTCCTCCAAGCAGACACTAATGTTATAAATGAGCATCTCAGTCCACAACTTAGACACCAAGCCCACAACTTAGACACCAAGCCCAAACATAAGACACCAAGTCCACAACTTAGACACCAAGGTCATAAATTAGCCCCTAAATCCACATCTTAGACAGCAGGTCCACACATTAGACATCAAGTCCTCCAAGCAGACACTAAGGTTATAAATGAGCATCTCAGTCCAAAACATAGACACCAATTCCACAAATGAGACACGAAGTCTGCAACTTAGACATCAAGTCCTCCAAGGTGACACCAAGGTCACAACTGAGACACCAAGGTCACAACTGAGACACCTAGTCCACAACTTACACCTAGTCCACAACTGAGACACCTAGTCCACAACTGAGACACCTAGTCCACAACTGAGACACCAACTCCTCCAAGCAGACACTAAGGTCTTAAATAAGCCTCAAAATCCACAACTCTAGACACCAGGTTCACAACATAGACACCAAGTCCACAACTTGGACACCCAGCCCACAACTTAGACACCCAGCCCACAACTTAGACACCCAGCCCACAACTTAGACACCAAGTCCACAACTTAGACAGCAAGCCCACAACTGCCACCAAGTCCTCAACTTAGACACGAAGCACACAACTTAGACACCCAGCCCACAACTTAAGACACCAAGACCACAACTTAGACACCAAGGTCATAAATTAACCCTTAATTCCACAACTTAGACACCAAGTCCGCACATTAGACACCAAGTCCTCCAAGCAGACACTAAGGTTATAAATGAGCATCTCAGTCCACAACATAGACACCAAGTCCACAACTTAGACACTAAGTCCTCCAAGAAGATACTAAGGTCACAACTTAAACACCAAGTCCTCCAACTAGACACTAAGGTCCTATATTAACTACCAAGTCCACAACTTAGACACCAAGTCCACAACTTAGACACCAAGTCCACAACTTAGACACCAAGTCCACAACTTAGACACCAAGTCCACAACGTAGACACCAAGTCCACAACTTAGACACCAAGCCCACAATTTAGACACCCAGCCAACAACTTAGACACCCAGCCCACAACTTAGACACCAAGCCCACAACTTAGACACCAAGGTCATAAATTAGCCCCTAATTCCACAACTTAGACACCAAGTCCACATATTAGACACCAAGTCCTCCAAGCAGACACTAAGGTATTAAATGAGCATCTCAGTCCACAAGTTAGACACCAAGTCCACAACTTAGACACCAAGCCCACAACTTAGACACCCAGACCACAACTTAGACACCCAGACCACAACTTAGACACCTAGCCCACAACTTAGACACCAAGCCCACAACTTAGACACCAAGCCCACAACTTAAGACACCAAGCCCACAACTTAAGACACCAAGTCCACAACTTAGACACCAAGCCCACAACTTAAGACACCAAGTCCACAACTTAGACACCAAGGTCATAAATTAGCCCCTAATTCCACAACTTAGACACCAAGCCCACACATTAGACACGAAGTCCTCCAAGCAGACACTAAGGTTATAAATGAGCATCTCAGTCCACAACATAGACACCAAGTCCACAAATTAGACACGAAGTCTACAACTTAGACATCAAGTCCTCAAAGGTGACACCAAGGTCACAACTGAGACACCAAGGTCACAACTGAGACACCAAGGTCACAACTGAGACACCTAGTCCACAACTGAGACACCTAGTCCACAACTGAGACACCTAGTCCACAACTGATACACCAACTCCTCCAAGCAGACACTAAGGTCATAAATAAGCCTCAAATTCCACAACTCTAGACTCCAGGTCCACAACATAGACACCAAGTCCACAACTTAGACACCCAGCCCACAACTTAGACACCTAACCCACAACTTAGACACCAAGACCACAACTGCCACCAAGTCCTCAACTTAGACACGAAGCCCACAACTTAGACACAAAGCCCACAACTTAGACACCCAGCCCACAACTTAGACACCCAGCCCACAACTTAGACACCCAGCCCACAACTTAAGACACCAAGTCCACAACTTAGACACCAAGGTCATAAATTAGCCCCTAATTCCACAACTTAGACACCAAGTCCACACATTAGACACCAAGTCCTCCAAGCAGACACTAAGGTTATAAATGAGCATCTCAGTCCATAACATAGACACCAAGCCCACAACTTAGACACCAAGCCCACAACTTAGACACCAAGTCCTCCAAGCAGACACTAATGTTATAAATGAGCATCTCAGTCCACAACTTAGACACCAAGCCCACAACTTAGACACCCAGCCCACAACTTAGACTCCCAGCCCACAACTTAGACACCAAGCCCACAACTTAGACTCCCAGCCCACAACTTAGACACCCAGCCCACAACTTAGACACCCAGCCCACAACTTAGACACCCAGCCCAAACATAAGACACCAAGTCCACAACTTAGACACCAAGGTCATAAATTAGCCCCTAATTCCACAACTTAGACAGCAGGTCCACACATTAGACATCAACTCCTCCAAGCAGACACTAAGGTCATAAATAAGCCTCAAATTTCACAACTCTAGACACCAGGTCCACAACATAGACACCAAGTCCACAACTTAGACACTAATTCCTCCAAGAAGATACTAAGGTCACAACTTAAACACCAAGTCCTCCAACTAGACACTAAGGCCATATATTAACTACCAAGTCCACAACTTAGACACCCAACCCACAACTTAGACACCCAGCCCACAATTTAGACACCAAGGCCACAACTTAGACACCAAGGCCACAACTTAAGACAACAAGTCCACAACTTAGACACCAAGCTCACAACTTAGACACCAAGCCCACAATTTACACACCAAGCCCACAACTTAGACACCAAGCCCACAACTTATACACCCAGCTCACAACTTAGACACCCAGCCCACAACTTCAGACACCAAGACCACAACTTAGACACCAAGGTCATAAATTAACCCCTAATTCCACAACTTAGACACCAAGTCCACACATTAGACACCAAGTCCTCCAAGCAGACACTAAGGTTATAAATGAGCATCTCAGTCCACAACATAGACACAAAGTCCACAACTTAGACACCAAGCCCGCAAATTAGACACCAAGCCCACAACTTAGACACCAAGCCCACAACTTAGACACCAAGTCCTCCGAGCAGACACTAATGTTATAAATGAGCATCTCAGTCCACAACTTAGACACCAAGCCCACAACTTAGACACCAAGCCCAAACATAAGACACCAAGTCCACAACTTAGACACCAAGGTCAGAAATTAGCCCCTAAATCCACAACGTAGACAGCAGGTCCACACATTAGACATCAAGTCCTCCAAGCAGACACTAAGGTTATAAATGAGCATCTCAGTCCAAAACATAGACACCAATTCCACAAATGAGACACAAAGTCTGCAACTTAGACATCAAGTCCACCAAGGTGACACCAAGGTCACAACTGAGACACCTAGTCCACAACTGAGACACCTAATAAACAATTGAGACATCTAGACCACAACTGAGACACCAACTCCTCCAAACAGACACTAAGGTCATAAATAAGCCTCAAATTCCACAAGTCTAGACACCAGGTCCACAACATAGACACCAAGCCCACAACTTAGACACTAAGTCCTCCAAGAAGATACTAAGGTCACAACTTAAACACCAAGTCCTCCAACTAGACACTAAGGTCATATATTAACTACCAAGTCCACAACGTAGACACCAAGTCCACAACGTAGACACCAAGTCCACAACGTTGACACCAAGTCCACAACGTAGACACCAAGTCCACAACTTAGACACCAAGCTCACAACTTAGACACCAAGCTCACAACTTAGACACCAAGCCCACAATTTACACACCAAGCCCACAACTTAAGACTCCAAGACCGCAACTTAGACACCAAGGTCATAAATTAGCCTCTAATTCCACAACTTAGACACCAAGTCCACACATTAGACACCAAGTCCTCCAAGCAGACACTAATGTTATAAATGAGCATCTCAGTCCACAACTTAGACACCAAGCCCACAACTTAGACACCAAGCCCAAACATAAGACACCAAGTCCACAACTTAGACACCAAGGTCATAAATTAGCCCCTAAATCCACATCTTAGACAGCAGGTCCACACATTAGACATCAAGTCCTCCAAGCAGACACTAAGGTTATAAATGAGCATCTCAGTCCAAAACATAGACACCAATTCCACAAATGAGACACGAAGTCTGCAACTTAGACATCAAGTCCTCCAAGGTGACACCAAGGTCACAACTGAGACACCAAGGTCACAACTGAGACACCTAGTCCACAACTTACACCTAGTCCACAACTGAGACACCTAGTCCACAACTGAGACACCTAGTCCACAACTGAGACACCAACTCCTCCAAGCAGACACTAAGGTCTTAAATAAGCCTCAAAATCCACAACTCTAGACACCAGGTTCACAACATAGACACCAAGTCCACAACTTGGACACCCAGCCCACAACTTAGACACCCAGCCCACAACTTAGACACCCAGCCCACAACTTAGACACCAAGTCCACAACTTAGACAGCAAGCCCACAACTGCCACCAAGTCCTCAACTTAGACACGAAGCACACAACTTAGACACCCAGCCCACAACTTAAGACACCAAGACCACAACTTAGACACCAAGGTCATAAATTAACCCTTAATTCCACAACTTAGACACCAAGTCCGCACATTAGACACCAAGTCCTCCAAGCAGACACTAAGGTTATAAATGAGCATCTCAGTCCACAACATAGACACCAAGTCCACAACTTAGACACTAAGTCCTCCAAGAAGATACTAAGGTCACAACTTAAACACCAAGTCCTCCAACTAGACACTAAGGTCCTATATTAACTACCAAGTCCACAACGTAGACATCAAGTCCACAACTTAGACACCAAGTCCACAACTTAGACACCAAGTCCACAACGTAGACACCAAGTCCACAACTTAGACACCAAGTCCACAACGTAGACACCAAGTCCACAACTTAGACACCAAGCCCTCAATTTAGACACCCAGCCCACAACTTAGACACCAAGCCCACAACTTAGACACCAAGCCCACAACTTAGACACCAAGGTCATAAATTAGCCCCTAATTCCACAACTTAGACACCAAGTTCACATATTAGACACCAAGTCCTCCAAGCAGACACTAAGGTAATAAATGAGCATCTCAGTCCACAAGTTAGACACCAAGCCCACAACTTAGACACCAAGCCCACAACTTAGACACCCAGACCACAACTTAGACACCCAGACCACAACTTAGACACCTAGCCCACAACTTAGACACCAAGCACACAACTTAGACACCCATCCCACAAGTTAGACACCCAGCCCACAACTTAGACACCAAGCCCACAACTTAAGACACCAAGTCCACAACTTAGACACCAAGGTCATAAATTAGCCCCTAATTCCACAACTTAGATACCAAGCCCACACATTAGACACGAAGTCCTCCAAGCAGACACTAAGGTTATAAATGAGCATCTCAGTCCACAACATAGACACCAAGTCCACAAATTAGACACGAAGTCTACAACTTAGACATCAAGTCCTCAAAGGTGACACCAAGGTCACAACTGAGACACCAAGGTCACAACTGAGACACCAAGGTCACAACTGAGACACCTAGTCCACAACTGAGACACCAAGCCCACAACTGATACACCAACTCCTCCAAGCAGACACTAAGGTCATAAATAAGCCTCAAATTCCACAACTCTAGACTCCAGGTCCACAACATAGACACCAAGTCCACAACTTAGACACCCAGCCCACAACTTAGACACCCAACCCACAACTTAGACACCAAGCCCACAACTGCCACCAAGTCCTCAACTTAGACACGAAGCCCACAACTTAGACACAAAGCCCACAACTTAGACACCCAGCCCACAACTTAGACACCCAGCCCACAACTTAGACACCCAGCCCACAACTTAAGACACCAAGTCCACAACTTAGACACCAAGGTCATAAATTAGCCCCTAATTCCACAACTTAGACACCAAGTCCACACATTAGACACCAAGTCCTCCAAGCAGACACTAAGGTTATAAATGAGCATCTCAGTCCATAACATAGACACCAAGCCCACAACTTAGACACCAAACCCACAAATTAGACACCAAGCCCACAACTTAGACACCAAGTCCTCCAAGCAGACACTAATGTTATAAATGAGCATCTCAGTCCACAACTTAGACACCAAGCCCACAACTTAGACACCCAGCCCACAACTTAGACTCCCAGCCCACAACTTAGACACCCAGCCCACAACTTAGACTCCCAGCCCACAACTTAGACACCCAGCCCACAACTTAGACACCCAGCCCACAACTTAGACACCCAGCCCAAACATAAGACACCAAGGCCACAACTTAGACACCAAGGTCATAAATTAGCCCCTAATTCCACAACTTAGACAGCAGGTCCACACATTAGACATCAACTCCTCCAAGCAGACACTAAGGTCATAAATAAGCCTCAAATTCCACAACTCTAGACACCAAGTCCACAACATAGACACCAAGTCCACAACTTAGACACTAATTCCTCCAAGAAGATACTAAGGTCACAACTTAAACACCAAGTCCTCCAACTAGACACTAAGGTCATATATTAACTACCAAGTCCACAACTTAGACACCCAACCCACAACTTAGACACCCAGCCCACAATTTAGACACCAAGGCCACAACTTAGACACCAAGGCCACAACTTAAGACAACAAGTCCACAACTTAGACACCAAGCTCACAACTTAGACACCAAGACCACAATTTACACACCAAGCCCACAACTTAGACACCAAGCCCACAACTTAGACACCCAGCTCACAACTTAGACACCCAGCCCACAACTTCAGACACCAAGACCACAACTTAGACACCAAGGTCATAAATTAACCCCTAATTCCACAACTTAGACACCAAGTCCACACATTAGACATCAAGTCCTCCAAGCAGACACTAAGGTTATAAATGAGCATCTCAGTCCAAAACATAGACATCAATTCCACAAATGAGACACAAAGTCTGCAACTTAGACATCAAGTCCTCCAAGGTGACACCAAGGTCACAACTGAGACACCTAGTCCACAACTGAGACACCTAATAAACAATTGAGACATCTAGACCACAACTGAGACACCAACTCCTCCAAACAGACACTAAGGTCATAAATAAGCCTCAAATTCCACAACTCTAGACACCAGGTCCACAACATAGACACCAAGCCCACAACTTAGACACTAAGTCCTCCAAGAAGATACTAAGGTCACAACTTAAACACCAAGTCCTCCAACTAGACACTAAGGTCATATATTAACTACCAAGTCCACAACGTAGACACCAAGTCCACAACGTAGACACCAAGTCCACAACGTTGACACCAAGTCCACAACGTAGACACCAAGTCCACAACGTAGACACCAAGCTCACAACTTAGACACCAAGCTCACAACTTAGACACCAAGCCCACAATTTAGACACCAAGCCCACAACTTAAGACTCCAAGACCGCAACTTAGACACCAAGGTCATAAATTAGCCTCTAATTCCACAACTTAGACACCAAGTCCACACATTAGACACCAAGTCCTCCAAGCAGACACTAATGTTATAAATGAGCATCTCAGTCCACAACTTAGACACCAAGCCCACAACTTAGACACCAAGCCCAAACATAAGACACCAAGTCCACAACTTAGACACCAAGGTCATAAATTAGCCCCTAAATCCACATCTTAGACAGCAGGTCCACACATTAGACATCAAGTCCTCCAAGCAGACACTAAGGTTATAAATGAGCATCTCAGTCCAAAACATAGACACCAATTCCACAAATGAGACACGAAGTCTGCAACGTAGACATCAAGTCCTCCAAGGTGACACCAAGGTCACAACTGAGACACCAAGGTCACAACTGAGACACCTAGTCCACAACTTACACCTAGTCCACAACTGAGACACCTAGTCCACAACTGAGACACCTAGTCCACAACTGAGACACCAACTCCTCCAAGCAGACACTAAGGTCTTAAATAAGCCTCAAAATCCACAACTCTAGACACCAGGTTCACAACATAGACACCAAGTCCACAACTTGGACACCCAGCCCACAACTTAGACACCCAGCCCACAACTTAGACACCCAGCCCACAACTTAGACACCAAGTCCACAACTTAGACAGCAAGCCCACAACTGCCACCAAGTCCTCAACTTAGACACGAAGCACACAACTTAGACACCCAGCCCACAACTTAAGACACCAAGACCACAACTTAGACACCAAGGTCATAAATTAGCCCCTAATTCCACAACTTAGACACCAAGCCCACACATTAGACACGAAGTCCTCCAAGCAGACACTAAGGTTATAAATGAGCATCTCAGTCCACAACATAGACACCAAGTCCACAAATTAGACACGAAGTCTACAACTTAGACATCAAGTCCTCAAAGGTGACACCAAGGTCACAACTGAGACACCAAGGTCACAACTGAGACACCAAGGTCACAACTGAGACACCTAGTCCACAACTGAGACACCAAGCCCACAACTGATACACCAACTCCTCCAAGCAGACACTAAGGTCATAAATAAGCCTCAAATTCCACAACTCTAGACTCCAGGTCCACAACATAGACACCAAGTCCACAACTTAGACACCCAGCCCACAACTTAGACACCCAACCCACAACTTAGACACCAAGCCCACAACTGCCACCAAGTCCTCAACTTAGACACGAAGCCCACAACTTAGACACAAAGCCCACAACTTAGACACCCAGCCCACAACTTAGACACCCAGCCCACAACTTAGACACCCAGCCCACAACTTAAGACACCAAGTCCACAACTTAGACACCAAGGTCATAAATTAGCCCCTAATTCCACAACTTAGACACCAAGTCCACACATTAGACACCAAGTCCTCCAAGCAGACACTAAGGTTATAAATGAGCATCTCAGTCCATAACATAGACACCAAGCCCACAACTTAGACACCAAACCCACAAATTAGACACCAAGCCCACAACTTAGACACCAAGTCCTCCAAGCAGACACTAATGTTATAAATGAGCATCTCAGTCCACAACTTAGACACCAAGCCCACAACTTAGACACCCAGCCCACAACTTAGACTCCCAGCCCACAACTTAGACACCCAGCCCACAACTTAGACTCCCAGCCCACAACTTAGACACCCAGCCCACAACTTAGACACCCAGCCCACAACTTAGACACCCAGCCCAAACATAAGACACCAAGGCCACAACTTAGACACCAAGGTCATAAATTAGCCCCTAATTCCACAACTTAGACAGCAGGTCCACACATTAGACATCAACTCCTCCAAGCAGACACTAAGGTCATAAATAAGCCTCAAATTCCACAACTCTAGACACCAAGTCCACAACATAGACACCAAGTCCACAACTTAGACACTAATTCCTCCAAGAAGATACTAAGGTCACAACTTAAACACCAAGTCCTCCAACTAGACACTAAGGTCATATATTAACTACCAAGTCCACAACTTAGACACCCAGCCCACAACTTAGACACCCAGCCCACAATTTAGACACCAAGGCCACAACTTAGACACCAAGGCCACAACTTAAGACAACAAGTCCACAACTTAGACACCAAGCTCACAACTTAGACACCAAGACCACAATTTACACACCAAGCCCACAACTTAGACACCAAGCCCACAACTTAGACACCCAGCTCACAACTTAGACACCCAGCCCACAACTTCAGACACCAAGACCACAACTTAGACACCAAGGTCATAAATTAACCCCTAATTCCACAACTTAGACACCAAGTCCACACATTAGACATCAAGTCCTCCAAGCAGACACTAAGGTTATAAATGAGCATCTCAGTCCAAAACATAGACATCAATTCCACAAATGAGACACAAAGTCTGCAACTTAGACATCAAGTCCTCCAAGGTGACACCAAGGTCACAACTGAGACACCTAGTCCACAACTGAGACACCTAATAAACAATTGAGACATCTAGACCACAACTGAGACACCAACTCCTCCAAACAGACACTAAGGTCATAAATAAGCCTCAAATTCCACAACTCTAGACACCAGGTCCACAACATAGACACCAAGCCCACAACTTAGACACTAAGTCCTCCAAGAAGATACTAAGGTCACAACTTAAACACCAAGTCCTCCAACTAGACACTAAGGTCATATATTAACTACCAAGTCCACAACGTAGACACCAAGTCCACAACGTAGACACCAAGTCCACAACGTTGACACCAAGTCCACAACGTAGACACCAAGTCCACAACGTAGACACCAAGCTCACAACTTAGACACCAAGCTCACAACTTAGACACCAAGCCCACAATTTAGACACCAAGCCCACAACTTAAGACTCCAAGACCGCAACTTAGACACCAAGGTCATAAATTAGCCTCTAATTCCACAACTTAGACACCAAGTCCACACATTAGACACCAAGTCCTCCAAGCAGACACTAATGTTATAAATGAGCATCTCAGTCCACAACTTAGACACCAAGCCCACAACTTAGACACCAAGCCCAAACATAAGACACCAAGTCCACAACTTAGACACCAAGGTCATAAATTAGCCCCTAAATCCACATCTTAGACAGCAGGTCCACACATTAGACATCAAGTCCTCCAAGCAGACACTAAGGTTATAAATGAGCATCTCAGTCCAAAACATAGACACCAATTCCACAAATGAGACACGAAGTCTGCAACTTAGACATCAAGTCCTCCAAGGTGACACCAAGGTCACAACTGAGACACCAAGGTCACAACTGAGACACCTAGTCCACAACTTACACCTAGTCCACAACTGAGACACCTAGTCCACAACTGAGACACCTAGTCCACAACTGAGACACCAACTCCTCCAAGCAGACACTAAGGTCTTAAATAAGCCTCAAAATCCACAACTCTAGACACCAGGTTCACAACATAGACACCAAGTCCACAACTTGGACACCCAGCCCACAACTTAGACACCCAGCCCACAACTTAGACACCCAGCCCACAACTTAGACACCAAGTCCACAACTTAGACAGCAAGCCCACAACTGCCACCAAGTCCTCAACTTAGACACGAAGCACACAACTTAGACACCCAGCCCACAACTTAAGACACCAAGACCACAACTTAGACACCAAGGTCATAAATTAACCCTTAATTCCACAACTTAGACACCAAGTCCGCACATTAGACACCAAGTCCTCCAAGCAGACACTAAGGTTATAAATGAGCATCTCAGTCCACAACATAGACACCAAGTCCACAACTTAGACACTAAGTCCTCCAAGAAGATACTAAGGTCACAACTTAAACACCAAGTCCTCCAACTAGACACTAAGGTCCTATATTAACTACCAAGTCCACAACTTAGACACCAAGTCCACACATTAGACACCAAGTCCTCCAAGCAGACACTAAGGTTATAAATGAGCATCTCAGTCCATAACATAGACACCAAGCCCACAACTTAGACACCAAACCCACAAATTAGACACCAAGCCCACAACTTAGACACCAAGTCCTCCAAGCAGACACTAATGTTATAAATGAGCATCTCAGTCCACAACTTAGACACCAAGCCCACAACTTAGACACCCAGCCCACAACTTAGACTCCCAGCCCACAACTTAGACACCCAGCCCACAACTTAGACTCCCAGCCCACAACTTAGACACCCAGCCCACAACTTAGACACCCAGCCCACAACTTAGACACCCAGCCCAAACATAAGACACCAAGGCCACAACTTAGACACCAAGGTCATAAATTAGCCCCTAATTCCACAACTTAGACAGCAGGTCCACACATTAGACATCAACTCCTCCAAGCAGACACTAAGGTCATAAATAAGCCTCAAATTCCACAACTCTAGACACCAGGTCCACAACATAGACACCAAGTCCACAACTTAGACACTAATTCCTCCAAGAAGATACTAAGGTCACAACTTAAACACCAAGTCCTCCAACTAGACACTAAGGTCATATATTAACTACCAAGTCCACAACTAAGACACCCAACCCACAACTTAGACACCCAGCCCACAATTTAGACACCAAGGCCACAACTTAGACACCAAGGCCACAACTTAAGACAACAAGTCCACAACTTAGACACCAAGCTCACAACTTAGACACCAAGCCCACAATTTACACACCAAGCCCACAACTTAGACACCAAGCCCACAACTTAGACACCCAGCTCACAACTTAGACACCCAGCCCACAACTTCAGACACCAAGACCACAACTTAGACACCAAGGTCATAAATTAACCCCTAATTCCACAACTTGGACACCAAGTCCACACATTAGACACCAAGTCCTCCAAGCAGACACTAAGGTTATAAATGAGCATCTCAGTCCACAACATAGACACAAAGTCCACAACTTAGACACCAAGTCCACAACTTACACACCAAGTCCACAACTTAGACACCAAGTCCACACATTAGACACCAAGTAATCCAAGCAGACACTAATGTTATAAATGAGCATCTCAGTCCACAAGTTAGACACCAAGCCCACAACTTAGACACCCAGCCAACAACTTAGACACCCAGCCCACAACTTACACACCCAGCTCACAACTTAGACACCCAGCTCACAACTTAGACACCCAGCCCACAACTTCAGACACCAAGACCACAACTTAGACACCAAGGTCATAAATTAACCCCTAATTCCACAACTTAGACACCAAGTCCACACATTAGACACCAAGTCCTCCAAGCAGACACTAAGGTTATAAATGAGCATCTCAGTCCACAACATAGACACAAAGTCCACAACTTAGACACCAAGCCCACAACTTAGACACCAAGCCCACAACTTAGACACCAAGTCCTCCGAGCAGACACTAATGTTATAAATGAGCATCTCAGTCCACAACTTAGACACCAAGCCCACAACTTAGACACCAAGCCCAAACATAAGACACCAAGTCCACAACTTAGACACCAAGGTCAGAAATTAGCCCCTAAATCCACAACGTAGACAGCAGGTCCACACATTAGACATCAAGTCCTCCAAGCAGACACTAAGGTTATAAATGAGCATCTCAGTCCAAAACATAGACACCAATTCCACAAATGAGACACAAAGTCTGCAACTTAGACATCAAGTCCTCCAAGGTGACACCAAGGTCACAACTGAGACACCTAGTCCACAACTGAGACACCTAATAAACAATTGAGACATCTAGACCACAACTGAGACACCAACTCCTCCAAACAGACACTAAGGTCATAAATAAGCCTCAAATTCCACAACTCTAGACACCAGGTCCACAACATAGACACCAAGCCCACAACTTAGACACTAAGTCCTCCAAGAAGATACTAAGGTCACAACTTAAACACCAAGTCCTCCAACTAGACACTAAGGTCATATATTAACTACCAAGTCCACAACGTAGACACCAAGTCCACAACGTAGACACCAAGTCCACAACGTTGACACCAAGTCCACAACGTAGACACCAAGTCCACAACTTAGACACCAAGCTCACAACTTAGACACCAAGCTCACAACTTAGACACCAAGCCCACAATTTACACACCAAGCCCACAACTTAAGACTCCAAGACCGCAACTTACACACCAAGGTCATAAATTAGCCTCTAATTCCACAACTTAGACACCAAGTCCACACATTAGACACCAAGTCCTCCAAGCAGACACTAATGTTATAAATGAGCATCTCAGTCCACAACTTAGACACCAAGCCCACAACTTAGACACCAAGCCCAAACATAAGACACCAAGTCCACAACTTAGACACCAAGGTCATAAATTAGCCCCTAAATCCACATCTTAGACAGCAGGTCCACACATTAGACATCAAGTCCTCCAAGCAGACACTAAGGTTATAAATGAGCATCTCAGTCCAAAACATAGACACCAATTCCACAAATGAGACACGAAGTCTGCAACTTAGACATCAAGTCCTCCAAGGTGACACCAAGGTCACAACTGAGACACCAAGGTCACAACTGAGACACCTAGTCCACAACTTACACCTAGTCCACAACTGAGACACCTAGTCCACAACTGAGACACCTAGTCCACAACTGAGACACCAACTCCTCCAAGCAGACACTAAGGTCTTAAATAAGCCTCAAAATCCACAACTCTAGACACCAGGTTCACAACATAGACACCAAGTCCACAACTTGGACACCCAGCCCACAACTTAGACACCCAGCCCACAACTTAGACACCAAGTCCACAACTTAGACAGCAAGCCCACAACTGCCACCAAGTCCTCAACTTAGACACGAAGCACACAACTTAGACACCCAGCCCACAACTTAAGACACCAAGACCACAACTTAGACACCAAGGTCATAAATTAACCCTTAATTCCACAACTTAGACACCAAGTCCGCACATTAGACACCAAGTCCTCCAAGCAGACACTAAGGTTATAAATGAGCATCTCAGTCCACAACATAGACACCAAGTCCACAACTTAGACACTAAGTCCTCCAAGAAGATACTAAGGTCACAACTTAAACACCAAGTCCTCCAACTAGACACTAAGGTCCTATATTAACTACCAAGTCCACAACTTAGACACCAAGTCCACACATTAGACACCAAGTCCTCCAAGCAGACACTAAGGTTATAAATGAGCATCTCAGTCCATAACATAGACACCAAGCCCACAACTTAGACACCAAACCCACAAATTAGACACCAAGCCCACAACTTAGACACCAAGTCCTCCAAGCAGACACTAATGTTATAAATGAGCATCTCAGTCCACAACTTAGACACCAAGCCCACAACTTAGACACCCAGCCCACAACTTAGACTCCCAGCCCACAACTTAGACACCCAGCCCACAACTTAGACTCCCAGCCCACAACTTAGACACCCAGCCCACAACTTAGACACCCAGCCCACAACTTAGACACCCAGCCCAAACATAAGACACCAAGGCCACAACTTAGACACCAAGGTCATAAATTAGCCCCTAATTCCACAACTTAGACAGCAGGTCCACACATTAGACATCAACTCCTCCAAGCAGACACTAAGGTCATAAATAAGCCTCAAATTCCACAACTCTAGACACCAGGTCCACAACATAGACACCAAGTCCACAACTTAGACACTAATTCCTCCAAGAAGATACTAAGGTCACAACTTAAACACCAAGTCCTCCAACTAGACACTAAGGTCATATATTAACTACCAAGTCCACAACTAAGACACCCAACCCACAACTTAGACACCCAGCCCACAATTTAGACACCAAGGCCACAACTTAGACACCAAGGCCACAACTTAAGACAACAAGTCCACAACTTAGACACCAAGCTCACAACTTAGACACCAAGCCCACAATTTACACACCAAGCCCACAACTTAGACACCAAGCCCACAACTTAGACACCCAGCTCACAACTTAGACACCCAGCCCACAACTTCAGACACCAAGACCACAACTTAGACACCAAGGTCATAAATTAACCCCTAATTCCACAACTTGGACACCAAGTCCACACATTAGACACCAAGTCCTCCAAGCAGACACTAAGGTTATAAATGAGCATCTCAGTCCACAACATAGACACAAAGTCCACAACTTAGACACCAAGTCCACAACTTACACACCAAGTCCACAACTTAGACACCAAGTCCACACATTAGACACCAAGTAATCCAAGCAGACACTAATGTTATAAATGAGCATCTCAGTCCACAAGTTAGACACCAAGCCCACAACTTAGACACCCAGCCAACAACTTAGACACCCAGCCCACAACTTACACACCCAGCTCACAACTTAGACACCCAGCTCACAACTTAGACACCCAGCCCACAACTTCAGACACCAAGACCACAACTTAGACACCAAGGTCATAAATTAACCCCTAATTCCACAACTTAGACACCAAGTCCACACATTAGACACCAAGTCCTCCAAGCAGACACTAAGGTTATAAATGAGCATCTCAGTCCACAACATAGACACAAAGTCCACAACTTAGACACCAAGCCCACAACTTAGACACCAAGCCCACAACTTAGACACCAAGTCCTCCGAGCAGACACTAATGTTATAAATGAGCATCTCAGTCCACAACTTAGACACCAAGCCCACAACTTAGACACCAAGCCCAAACATAAGACACCAAGTCCACAACTTAGACACCAAGGTCAGAAATTAGCCCCTAAATCCACAACGTAGACAGCAGGTCCACACATTAGACATCAAGTCCTCCAAGCAGACACTAAGGTTATAAATGAGCATCTCAGTCCAAAACATAGACACCAATTCCACAAATGAGACACAAAGTCTGCAACTTAGACATCAAGTCCTCCAAGGTGACACCAAGGTCACAACTGAGACACCTAGTCCACAACTGAGACACCTAATAAACAATTGAGACATCTAGACCACAACTGAGACACCAACTCCTCCAAACAGACACTAAGGTCATAAATAAGCCTCAAATTCCACAACTCTAGACACCAGGTCCACAACATAGACACCAAGCCCACAACTTAGACACTAAGTCCTCCAAGAAGATACTAAGGTCACAACTTAAACACCAAGTCCTCCAACTAGACACTAAGGTCATATATTAACTACCAAGTCCACAACGTAGACACCAAGTCCACAACGTAGACACCAAGTCCACAACGTTGACACCAAGTCCACAACGTAGACACCAAGTCCACAACTTAGACACCAAGCTCACAACTTAGACACCAAGCTCACAACTTAGACACCAAGCCCACAATTTACACACCAAGCCCACAACTTAAGACTCCAAGACCGCAACTTACACACCAAGGTCATAAATTAGCCTCTAATTCCACAACTTAGACACCAAGTCCACACATTAGACACCAAGTCCTCCAAGCAGACACTAATGTTATAAATGAGCATCTCAGTCCACAACTTAGACACCAAGCCCACAACTTAGACACCAAGCCCAAACATAAGACACCAAGTCCACAACTTAGACACCAAGGTCATAAATTAGCCCCTAAATCCACATCTTAGACAGCAGGTCCACACATTAGACATCAAGTCCTCCAAGCAGACACTAAGGTTATAAATGAGCATCTCAGTCCAAAACATAGACACCAATTCCACAAATGAGACACGAAGTCTGCAACTTAGACATCAAGTCCTCCAAGGTGACACCAAGGTCACAACTGAGACACCAAGGTCACAACTGAGACACCTAGTCCACAACTTACACCTAGTCCACAACTGAGACACCTAGTCCACAACTGAGACACCTAGTCCACAACTGAGACACCAACTCCTCCAAGCAGACACTAAGGTCTTAAATAAGCCTCAAAATCCACAACTCTAGACACCAGGTTCACAACATAGACACCAAGTCCACAACTTGGACACCCAGCCCACAACTTAGACACCCAGCCCACAACTTAGACACCAAGTCCACAACTTAGACAGCAAGCCCACAACTGCCACCAAGTCCTCAACTTAGACACGAAGCACACAACTTAGACACCCAGCCCACAACTTAAGACACCAAGACCACAACTTAGACACTAAGGTCATAAATTAACCCTTAATTCCACAACTTAGACACCAAGTCCGCACATTAGACACCAAGTCCTCCAAGCAGACACTAAGGTTATAAATGAGCATCTCAGTCCACAACATAGACACCAAGTCCACAACTTAGACACTAAGTCCTCCAAGAAGATACTAAGGTCACAACTTAAACACCAAGTCCTCCAACTAGACACTAAGGTCCTATATTAACTACCAAGTCCACAACTTAGACACCAAGTCCACAACTTAGACACCAAGTCCACAACTTAGACACCAAGTCCACAACGTAGACACCAAGTCCACAACTTAGACACCAAGTCCACAACGTAGACACCAAGTCCACAACTTAGACACCAAGCCCACAATTTAGACACCCAGCCCACAACTTAGACACCAAGCCCACAACTTAGACACCAAGGTCATAAATTAGCCCCTAATTCCACAACTTAGACACCAAGTCCACATATTAGACACCAAGTCCTCCAAGCAGACACTAAGGTAATAAATGAGCATCTCAGTCCACAAGTTAGACACCAAGCCCACAACTTAGACACCAAGCCCACAACTTAGACACCCAGACCACAACTTAGACACCCAGACCACAACTTAGACACCTAGCCCACAACTTAGACACCAAGCACACAACTTAGACACCCATCCCACAAGTTAGACACCCAGCCCACAACTTAGACACCAAGCCCACAACTTAAGACACCAAGTCCACAACTTAGACACCAAGGTCATAAATTAGCCCCTAATTCCACAACTTAGACACCAAGCCCACACATTAGACACGAAGTCCTCCAAGCAGACACTAAGGTTATAAATGAGCATCTCAGTCCACAACATAGACACCAAGTCCACAAATTAGACACGAAGTCTACAACTTAGACATCAAGTCCTCAAAGGTGACACCAAGGTCACAACTGAGACACCAAGGTCACAACTGAGACACCAAGGTCACAACTGAGACACCTAGTCCACAACTGAGACACCTAGTCCACAACTGAGACACCTAGTCCACAACTGATACACCAACTCCTCCAAGCAGACACTCAGGTCATAAATAAGCCTCAAATTCCACAACTCTAGACTCCAGGTCCACAACATAGACACCAAGTCCACAACTTAGACACCCAGCCCACAACTTAGACACCCAACCCACAACTAAGACACCAAGCCCACAACTGCCACCAAGTCCTCAACTTAGACACGAAGCCCACAACTTAGACACAAAGCCCACAACTTAGACACCCAGCCCACAACTTAGACACCCAGCTCACAACTTAGACACCCAGCCCACAACTTAAGACACCAAGTCCACAACTTAGACACCAAGGTCATAAATTAGCCCCTAATTCCACAACTTAGACACCAAGTCCACACATTAGACACCAAGTCCTCCAAGCAGACACTAAGGTTATAAATGAGCATCTCAGTCCATAACATAGACACCAAGCCCACAACTTAGACACCAAGCCCACAACTTAGACACCAAGCCCACAACTTAGACACCAAGTCCTCCAAGCAGACACTAATGTTATAAATGAGCATCTCAGTCCACAACTTAGACACCAAGCCCACAACTTAGACACCCAGCCCACAACTTAGACACCCAGCCCACAACTTAGACTCCCAGCCCACAACTTAGACACCCAGCCCACAACTTAGACACCCAGCCCAAACATAAGACACCAAGTCCACAACTTAGACACCAAGGTCATAAATTAGCCCCTAATTCCACAACTTAGACAGCAGGTCCACACATTAGACATCAACTCCTCCAAGCAGACACTAAGGTCATAAATAAGCCTCAAATTCCACAACTCTAGACACCAGGTCCACAACATAGACACCAAGTCCACAACTTAGACACTAATTCCTCCAAGAAGATACTAAGGTCACAACTTAAACACCAAGTCCTCCAACTAGACACTAAGGTCATATATTAACTACCAAGTCCACAACTTAGACACCCAACCCACAACTTAGACACCCAGCCCACAATTTAGACACCAAGGCCACAACTTAGACACCAAGGCCACAACTTAAGACAACAAGTCCACAACTTAGACACCAAGCTCACAACTTAGACACCAAGCCCACAATTTACACACCAAGCCCACAACTTAGACACCAAGCCCACAACTTAGACACCCAGCTCACAACTTAGACACCCAGCCCACAACTTCAGACACCAAGACCACAACTTAGACACCAAGGTCATAAATTAACCCCTAATTCCACAACTTAGACACCAAGTCCACACATTAGACACCAAGTCCTCCAAGCAGACACTAAGGTTATAAATGAGCATCTCAGTCCACAACATAGACACAAAGTCCACAACTTAGACACCAAGCCCACAAATTAGACACCAAGCCCACAACTTAGACACCAAGCCCACAACTTAGACACCAAGTCCTCCAAGCAGACACTAATGTTATAAATGAGCATCTCAGTCCACAACTTAGACACCAAGCCCACAACTTAGACACCAAGCCCAAACATAAGACACCAAGTCCACAACTTAGACACCAAGGTCATAAATTAGCCCCTAAATCCACAACTTAGACAGCAGGTCCACACATTAGACATCAAGTCCTCCAAGCAGACACTAAGGTTATAAATGAGCATCTCAGTCCAAAACATAGACACCAATTCCACAAATGAGACACAAAGTCAGCAACTTAGACATCAAGTCCTCCAAGGTGACACCAAGGTCAACAACTGAGACACCTAGTCCACAACTGAGACACCTAATAAACAATTGAGACATCTAGACCACAACTGAGACACCAACTCCTCCAAACAGACACTAAGGTCATAAATAAGCCTCAAATTCCACAACTCTAGACACCAGGTCCACAACATAGACACCAAGCCCACAACTTAGACACTAAGTCCTCCAAGAAGATACTAAGGTCACAACTTAAACACCAAGTCCTCCAACTAGACACTAAGGTCATATATTAACTACCAAGTTCACAACGTAGACACCAAGTCCACAACGTAGACACCAAGTCCACAACGTTGACACCAAGTCCACAACGTAGACACCAAGTCCACAACTTAGACACCAAGCTCACAACTTAGACACCAAGCTCACAACTTAGACACCAAGCCCACAATTTACACACCAAGCCCACAACTTAAGACTCCAAGACCGCAACTTACACACCAAGGTCATAAATTAGCCTCTAATTCCACAACTTAGACACCAAGTCCACACATTAGACACCAAGTCCTCCAAGCAGACACTAATGTTATAAATGAGCATCTCAGTCCACAACTTAGACACCAAGCCCACAACTTAGACACCAAGCCCAAACATAAGACACCAAGTCCACAACTTAGACACCAAGGTCATAAATTAGCCCCTAAATCCACATCTTAGACAGCAGGTCCACACATTAGACATCAAGTCCTCCAAGCAGACACTAAGGTTATAAATGAGCATCTCAGTCCAAAACATAGACACCAATTCCACAAATGAGACACGAAGTCTGCAACTTAGACATCAAGTCCTCCAAGGTGACACCAAGGTCACAACTGAGACACCAAGGTCACAACTGAGACACCTAGTCCACAACTTACACCTAGTCCACAACTGAGACACCTAGTCCACAACTGAGACACCTAGTCCACAACTGAGACACTAACTCCTCCAAGCAGACACTAAGGTCTTAAATAAGCCTCAAAATCCACAACTCTAGACACCAGGTTCACAACATAGACACCAAGTCCACAACTTGGACACCCAGCCCACAACTTAGACACCCAGCCCACAACTTAGACACCAAGTCCACAACTTAGACAGCAAGCCCACAACTGCCACCAAGTCCTCAACTTAGACACGAAGCACACAACTTAGACACCCAGCCCACAACTTAAGACACCAAGACCACAACTTAGACACTAAGGTCATAAATTAACCCTTAATTCCACAACTTAGACACCAAGTCCGCACATTAGACACCAAGTCCTCCAAGCAGACACTAAGGTTATAAATGAGCATCTCAGTCCACAACATAGACACCAAGTCCACAACTTAGACACTAAGTCCTCCAAGAAGATACTAAGGTCACAACTTAAACACCAAGTCCTCCAACTAGACACTAAGGTCCTATATTAACTACCAAGTCCACAACTTAGACACCAAGTCCACAACTTAGACACCAAGTCCACAACATAGACACCAAGTCCACAACGTAGACACCAAGTCCACAACTTAGACACCAAGTCCACAACGTAGACACCAAGTCCACAACTTAGACACCAAGCCCACAATTTAGACACCCAGCCCACAACTTAGACACCAAGCCCACAACTTAGACACCAAGGTCATAAATTAGCCCCTAATTCCACAACTTAGACACCAAGTCCACATATTAGACACCAAGTCCTCCAAGCAGACACTAAGGTAATAAATGAGCATCTCAGTCCACAAGTTAGACACCAAGCCCACAACTTAGACACCAAGCCCACAACTTAGACACCCAGACCACAACTTAGACACCCAGACCACAACTTAGACACCTAGCCCACAACTTAGACACCAAGCACACAACTTAGACACCCATCCCACAAGTTAGACACCCAGCCCACAACTTAGACACCAAGCCCACAACTTAAGACACCAAGTCCACAACTTAGACACCAAGATCATAAATTAGCCCCTAATTCCACAACTTAGACACCAAGCCCACACATTAGACACGAAGTCCTCCAAGCAGACACTAAGGTTATAAATGAGCATCTCAGTCCACAACATAGACACCAAGTCCACAAATTAGACACGAAGTCTACAACTTAGACATCAAGTCCTCAAAGGTGACACCAAGGTCACAACTGAGACACCAAGGTCACAACTGAGACACCAAGGTCACAACTGAGACACCTAGTCCACAACTGAGACACCTAGTCCACAACTGAGACACCTAGTCCACAACTGATACACCAACTCCTCCAAGCAGACACTCAGGTCATAAATAAGCCTCAAATTCCACAACTCTAGACTCCAGGTCCACAACATAGACACCAAGTCCACAACTTAGACACCCAGCCCACAACTTAGACACCCAACCCACAACTAAGACACCAAGCCCACAACTGCCACCAAGTCCTCAACTTAGACACGAAGCCCACAACTTAGACACAAAGCCCACAACTTAGACACCCAGCCCACAACTTAGACACCCAGCCCACAACTTAGACACCCAGCTCACAACTTAGACACCCAGCCCACAACTTAAGACACCAAGTCCACAACTTAGACACCAAGGTCATAAATTAGCCCCTAATTCCACAACTTAGACACCAAGTCCACACATTAGACACCAAGTCCTCCAAGCAGACACTAAGGTTATAAATGAGCATCTCAGTCCATAACATAGACACCAAGCCCACAACTTAGACACCAAGCCCACAACTTAGACACCAAGCCCACAACTTAGACACCAAGTCCTCCAAGCAGACACTAATGTTATAAATGAGCATCTCAGTCCACAACTTAGACACCAAGCCCACAACTTAGACACCCAGCCCACAACTTAGACACCCAGCCCACAACTTAGACTCCCAGCCCACAACTTAGACACCCAGCCCACAACTTAGACACCCAGCCCAAACATAAGACACCAAGTCCACAACTTAGACACCAAGGTCATAAATTAGCCCCTAATTCCACAACTTAGACAGCAGGTCCACACATTAGACATCAACTCCTCCAAGCAGACACTAAGGTCATAAATAAGCCTCAAATTCCACAACTCTAGACACCAGGTCCACAACATAGACACCAAGTCCACAACTTAGACACTAATTCCTCCAAGAAGATACTAAGGTCACAACTTAAACACCAAGTCCTCCAACTAGACACTAAGGTCATATATTAACTACCAAGTCCACAACTTAGACACCCAACCCACAACTTAGACACCCAGCCCACAATTTAGACACCAAGGCCACAACTTAGACACCAAGGCCACAACTTAAGACAACAAGTCCACAACTTAGACACCAAGCTCACAACTTAGACACCAAGCCCACAATTTACACACCAAGCCCACAACTTAGACACCAAGCCCACAAATTAGACACCCAGCTCACAACTTAAGACAACAAGTCCACAACTTAGACACCAAGCTCACAACTTAGACACCAAGCCCACAATTTACACACCAAGCCCACAACTTAGACACCAAGCCCACAACTTAGACACCCAGCTCACAACTTAGACACCCAGCCCACAACTTCAGACACCAAGACCACAACTTAGACACCAAGGTCATAAATTAACCCCTAATTCCACAACTTAGACACCAAGTCCACACATTAGACACCAAGTCCTCCAAGCAGACACTAAGGTTATAAATGAGCATCTCAGTCCACAACATAGACACAAAGTCCACAACTTAGACACCAAGCCCACAAATTAGACACCAAGCCCACAACTTAGACACCAAGCCCACAACTTAGACACCAAGTCCTCCAAGCAGACACTAATGTTATAAATGAGCATCTCAGTCCACAACTTAGACACCAAGCCCACAACTTAGACACCAAGCCCAAACATAAGACACCAAGTCCACAACTTAGACACCAAGGTCATAAATTAGCCCCTAAATCCACAACGTAGACAGCAGGTCCACACATTAGACATCAAGTCCTCCAAGCAGACACTAAGGTTATAAATGAGCATCTCAGTCCAAAACATAGACACCAATTCCACAAATGAGACACAAAGTCAGCAACTTAGACATCAAGTCCTCCAAGGTGACACCAAGGTCAACAACTGAGACACCTAGTCCACAACTGAGACACCTAATAAACAATTGAGACATCTAGACCACAACTGAGACACCAACTCCTCCAAACAGACACTAAGGTCATAAATAAGCCTCAAATTCCACAACTCTAGACACCAGGTCCACAACATAGACACCAAGCCCACAACTTAGACACTAAGTCCTCCAAGAAGATACTAAGGTCACAACTTAAACACCAAGTCCTCCAACTAGACACTAAGGTCATATATTAACTACCAAGTCCACAACGTAGACACCAAGTCCTCCAAGCACACACTAAGATCATTAATTAGCCTATAAGTCCACAACTTCTACAACAACTCAACAACTTAGAAACCTAGTTCACAACTTACACATCAAGTCCACACCTTAGAAACCTAGTCCTCCAACCAGACACTAAGGTCATAAATTAGCCTCTAAGTCCACAACTTATACACGTAGTCCACAATTTAGAAACTAAGTCCAAAACATAGACCCCAAGTCCATAATTTAGACACCACGGCCACAACTTAGACACCAAGTCCTCCAAGCAGATACTAAGGTCACAATTTAGACACCAAAGACAAAACTTAGACACCAAAACCACAACTTAGACACCAAGGCCACAACTTAGATACCAAGTCCTCCAAGCAGACACTAAGCTCACACACTAGACCCTCGCACTGCAATAACAAACACAAATACTGAGCCCCTTTACCATGTTCTCGTCAATGCTCACCCAACACACACACACACACACACACAAACCCCTTACCTCCTCTCAGCTCTCCGCAGTTTGCGCCATCACCTCTCTAGGCTTGCCTGCGCCACCTGAAAAAGAAACAGATACACGCTCAGAGAGGGCTCAAAGCTGCACCCTCACCAAGCACGCCAGGCAGACACCAAGCACGCCAAGCGGACCCGAAGTTCCAAATTAGACCCTGAGAACACAAATTAGACCCTAAGTCCTCCAAGCACACCTTAAGATCTCAAATCAGACACTAAGACCTGCAAGCAGACCCTAAGATCATAACTTAGACCCTAAGTCCTCCAAGGAGACACTAAGACCACAATTATACCCTAAGTCCTCCAAGCAGACCCTAAGAACACAAATGAGACACCAAGCTCACACAGTAGAACTTAAGCTCAAAAATTAGATACTAAGCACACAAATTACAAACTAAGTCATCCAAGTAGACACGAAGATCACAAATGAGACACTAACTCCTACAAGCAGACACCAAGCACACAAATTAGACACTAAGTCCTCCAAGCAGACATCAAGATCACAACTTAGAACCTACAATCACAACTTAAACCCTAAGATCACAACTTAGACACTACACCAAGTTAGACACCGAGATCACAAGTTACACACTATGTCCTCCAAGCAGACACTAAGATGACAAATTAGACCCTACGATAACAAATTAGACCCTAACAACACAAAGTAGACACTAAGACCTCCAAGCTGGTCCTAAGATCACAAATTAGAAACTAAGTCCTCCAAGGATATCCTAAGCTCACAAATTAGATACTCAGTCCACCAAACAGACCCCGAGATCACAAATTAAACCCTAATCTCACATATTGGACCCTAAGCTCACATACTGGACCCTTAGACCTCCAAACAGACCCTAACCTCAGAAATCATACACTAAGTCCTCCAAACAGACCCTGAGCTCACACATTAGACCCTAAGTCCTCCAAGCAGACCCTGAGATCATACCTTAAAGCCCAGGTCACAAATTAGACCCTAAGGTCACAAATGAGACCCTAATTCCTCCAAGCAGACCCTGAGATCACAAGTTGGACACTAAGACCTCCAAGGAGTCCCTTAACTCAAAAATGAGACTCTAATGTCACAAATTTCACCCTAACTCCTCCAAGCAGACCCTGAGCTCACACACTACACCCTCGCCCTGCAATCCCAAACACAAATACTGAGCCCCTTTATCACGTTCTCCTCAACGCCCACCCAACACACACCCCTTACCTCCTCACAGCTCTCCGCAGTTTGCACCTTCACCTCTCCAGGCTTGCCTGCGCTACCTGAAAAAGAAGCAGATACACGCTCAGAGAGGGCTCAAAGCTGCACCCTTCCCTCACCACCTGCCATCTCCCTCTCTCGTCACCTTACTGCTCGTCCGCTGGCCTTTGCACATCTTCGGTTCTCTGCTTTCAGACCGTGTATCGCCTACAGAACACAATGCAAGGGATGTTTCAAATTCCACAAAAACTACAAGACACTCCATCACTTGCTGCTTCACTCTGCGTAGCATAGCTCACCTGGCCCAAGTCAGCTCGGGGGCAGAGATCTCCCTTTGCTCCTCCCTCCCCACCTCCAAATTAAAAACATACAGCAAGTCATAAGCCAGCCAGGAGAATAAGGCATACCTTCCTTCTGACACAACAAGTTCACCCACCTGGTACCATCGCTCCTCTCAAGCCTCCTACAGCAGCCTCTGACACATTGCTAACCATCTCCCCATCTGCAACAACAACCTGCCATGATTCACAGCAACCCCAAACAAAAGCTGCTTCTGCCTCTAAGTCTCAGGCCAGACTCCCTCTCAGACTTCGGCTGACAATCAGACGCAGAATGACATTCAGACACTCTGAACACAGACGCTCCGACGCTCTGCCTCAGACACTAACTCGAAATACACTCCCAAGCAGACTCTCGGGCCCTGACTCATTCATTCCAAGCTTCTTCCCACAGCTCTTCTGGCCATTCACACACATCTTCAAGAGCAGAGAGCTACACTGCGATGATAAAACCCCACCACATATGTTCCAGAGTTCAAGAATTCCAGGGGACAGAAAACCAGAGACAAACATACAACTCTCAACTACTTTACTCATATCGGAAACTACAGAGATAGTAAAGGCTACTTCTCATCATGTTTGCTTCTCTTCCCAACCCCAAGGACCCTGTGAAGACCATCAGCAAACCAGCTCCGAGAATCATCATCACGGCAGTGCGAGGCGGCAGGCTCAACCTCAGCGGGCGTCCCCGCGCAGGCAACCTTCGCCTGGGTGGGATGAGCTTCTGCCTCCCTCGCACAGCATGAGGCTCGGGCTTCCAGACTCACAAAAATGCACGCTCATTGCCACGCAGGGGGCCAGCCCACGTGGGAAGGAGCGGCCACCGAGAGCTACGGAGGTCTCCAAGGGTCGGGACTTTTCCAGGCACTTCTAAAGCACAACTTTCTGGGTAGGAACCAAAGCTCGACTTCTCGGGAAGCAGCCAAAGCAGAACGCTCCGGGGAGGAGCCAAAGGGGACCAACAGTACTCTCCCACCTTTGTGTGTTTCGCCACGGACCGTCACCAATCGTCCCTCACGCAACACCCCGGACTGAAGCCCCACAAACGTCACCTTTTCATCCTGGCATTTCACTCCGAGTCCCTACCTTCACTAGAGCTGACCCTGCCCCTCCCAGGCACCTCCGAGCGCGTTCTCCAACCTTCTGACATTCCGGCTCAGATGCTACGTCCCAACGCTACATTTCAAACCCCTTCCCGCCATTCTGACATTCTCCCCCACCCCCTGCCCCATAAAGGAGTCCCTCTACTTAGCGTGCAGAGTGCCATGGCTCGCCAGGCAGCCTCACTGCTCACAACTCCTGCAGCAGACTCCAGCCATGTTGCGGCCGTTGCCAAGTTCCTCTTCATCATCTGCCACAAAACAAACAAACAAGCAAACAAACTGGAACACGCCCTGCTGGCCGCCATCACTGCACCTGAACCACACCGGCCTGTCCCGGGAAAACCGTCTGCCTTCTCCAAAGCTCCTCGACATTGTGCTCGCCTTGTTTGTCCCAAATCGGTGCCAGAGTGTGACGCCGGGCCTCCCCTGCCCTCCGCGCCCTAGGAGGACAGCAGAGAAAAATGACCAGGGTGTTTGCAAAAAGGGACCGACTCCACCATCCTTCTCCTTACCTCCCTGACTCACCTCCAGTGCTCATCCGACTCCAAAGGTAGAGGGCAGGCCCTGCAATCCCAAACACAAATACTGACCCCTTTGCCACCTTCTCCTCAACGCCCACCCACCACACGCACACAAACCCCTTACCTCCTCTCAGCTCTCCGCAGTTTGCGCCATCACCTCTCTAGGCTTGCCTGCGCCACCTGAAAAAGAAACAGATACACGCTCAGAGAGGGCTCAAAGCTGCACCCTTTCCTCACCACGTGTGAGAACACAAATTAGACCCTCAGTCCTCCAAGCACATCTTAAGATCTCAAATGAGACCTGCAAGCAGACCTTAAGATAAAACTTAGACCCTAAGTCCTCCAAGGAGACACTAAGACCACAACTTACACTCTAAGTCCTCCAAGCAGACCCTAAGAACACAAATGAGACACCAAGCTCACAAATTAGAGCCAAGTCTGCAACTTAGACGCCAAGTCTTCCAAGCAGACACTAGGGTCATTAATTGCCCCTTATGTGCACAACTTGAACACAAAGGCCACAATTAAGACACCAAGACCACCAGTAAGACACCAAGAACACAAGTTAGACACCAAGTCCTCCAGGCACACACTAAGGTCATAAGATAGCCTCTAAGTCCACCACTTAGACACCAAGTCCACAACATAGACACCAAGACCTACAAGCACACACTAAGATCATAAATTAGACTCGAAGTCCACAACTTACACACCAAGTCCAAAACTTAGACAACAAGTTCTCCAAGGAGACACCTAGTCCACAACTTAGACACCTAGTCCACAACTTAGACAGAAAGTTCTCCAAGAAGACACCAAACTAACAACCTCGACATCAAGACCTCCAAGCAGACACTAAGGTCCTAAATTAGCCAGAAAGTCCACAACTTAGACACCTAGTCCACAACTTATAAACCTACTTCACAACTTAAACACCTAGTCCACAATTTAGACACTAAGTCTTCCAAGGAGACACTAAGGTCATAAATCAGCCTGAAACACCACATCTTAGACGACAAGTCCACAACTTAGACGACAAGTCCACAACTTAGACGACAAGTCCACAACTTAGACGACAAGTCCACAACTTAGACACCAGGTACTCCAAGTAGACACCTAGTCCACAACTGAGAAACCTAGTCCACAACTTAGACGGAAATTCCTCCAAGGAGACACTAAGGTCACAATTTAGACACCAAGGACACAATTTAGACACCGAGGCCACAACATAGACACCAAGTCCTCCAAACAGACATTAATATGCTAAATTTGCCTCTAAGCCCACACCTTAAACACCAAGCCCACTAGTTAGACACGAAGCCCACAAGTTAGACACCAAGGTCAGAATTTAGACACCAAGTGTTCCAAGCAGACACTAAGGTCATATATTAACCTCTAAGCCCACAACTTAGACACCAAGCCCACAACTTAGACACCAAGCCCACAACTTAGACACCAAAACCTCGAAGCAGACACTAAGGTCATAAATAAGCCTCAAATTCCACAACGTAGACACCAGGTCCACAACTTAGACACCAAGCCCACAACTTAGACACCAAGCCCACAACTTAGACACCTAGTACACAACTTAGACACCTACTAGACAACTGAGAAACCAAGCCCAACAAGCAGACACTAAAGTCATAAATAAGCCTCAAATTCCAAAACGTAGACACCAAGTTTGCAAGTTAGACACCAAGACCTCGAATAAGATACTAAAGTAACAACTTATACATCAAGGCCTCCAACAAGACACTGAGATCATAAATTAATGTCTAAGTCACAACGTAGACACCAACGCCACAACTTAGACACCAAGGCCACAACTTACACCCCCAGACCAAAACTTAGACCCCCAGCCCAAAACTAAAAACCCAAGCCCAAAACTAAACACCCAAAGCCAAAATTTAAAATGCCAGCCCAAAACTCAGACCCCAAGCCCAAAACTCAGACCCCAAGCCCAAAACTCAGACCCCAAGCCCAAAACTCAGACCCCAAGCCCAAAACTCAGACCCCAAGCCCAAAACTTAAAACCCAAGCCCAAAATTTAGATCCCCAGCCCAAAACATAAAACCCCAAGCCCAAAACATAAATCCCAAGCCCAAAACATAAAACACAAGCCCAAACTCAGACCCCAAGCCCAAAACTCAAACCCCAAACCCAAAACTCAGACCCCAAGCCCAAAACTCATACCCCAACCCAAAACTCAGAGCCCAAGACCAAAACTTAGACCACAAGCCCAAAACTCAGACCCCAAGCCCAAAACTCAGAGCCCAAGACGAAAAGTTAGACCACAAGCCCAAAACTTAGACCCCAAGGCCAAAACTAAAAAAACAAGCACAAAATTAAAACCAAGCCCAAAACTAAAATCCCAAGCCCAAAACTAAAATCCCAAGCCCAAAACTAAAAACCCAAGCCCAAAACTAAAAACCCAAGCCCAAAACTAAGATGCCAAGCCCAAAAATAAAAAACCAAGCCAAAACTAAAAACCCAAGCCCAAAACCTAGACCCCAACCCAAAACTCAGACCCCAAGCCCAAACCTTAGACCCCAAGCCCAAAACTTAAACCCCAAGGAAAAACTAAAAACCAAAGCCCAAAACATAGACCCCAAGCCCAAAACTCAGACCCCAAACCCAAAAAAAAAAACCAAGCCCAAAACTAAAAACCCAAGTCTAAAACTAAAAACCCAAGCCCAAAACTCAGACATCAACCCAAAACTCAGACCCCAAGCCCAAACCTTAGACCCCAAGACCAAAACGTAGATCCCAAGGCCAAAACAAGAAACCCAAGCCCAAAACTAAAAACCCAAGCACAAAACATAGACCCCAAGCCCAAAACAAAGACCCCAAGACCAAAACTAAAAACTCAAGCCCAAAAGTTAAAACCCAAGATCAAAACTAAAAACCCAAGGCCAAAACTAAAAACCCAAGCCCAAAACTCAAAACCAAAGCCCAAAACTCAGACCCCAAGACCAAAACTTAGACCCCATGACCAAAACTTAGACCCCAAGACCAAAACTCAGACCCCAAGACCAAAACTAAAAACTCAAGCCCAAAACTAAAAACTCAAGACAAAACATAGACTCCAATCAAAAAACTCAAAACCCAGGCCCAAAACTCAGACCTCAAAACCAAAACTCATACCCCAACACCAAAACTTAAAACCCAAGACCAAAACTCAGACCCCAACATCAAAACTAAAAACCCAAGCCCAAAACTTAGACCCCAAGCCCAAAACTCAGACCCCACGACCAAAACTCAGACCCCAAGCCGAAAACTCAGACCCCAAGCCCAAAACTCAGACCCCAATCCCAAAACCTAGACCCCAAGCACAAAACTAAAAAGTCAAGCCCAAAACTTAGACCCCAAGGCCAAAACTTAGACCCAAAGCCCAAATGTAAATACCCAAGCCCAAAACTTAGACCCCAGGACCAAAACTTAGACCCCAAGTCCAAAACGCAGACCCCAAGCCCAAAACTTAGACCCCAAGCCCAAAACTAAAATCCCAATCCGAAAACTTAAAAACCAAGCCCAAAACTTAAAACCTAAGCCCAAAACTTAGACCCCAAGCCCAAAACTTAGACCCCAAGACCAAAACTTAGACCCCAAGCCCAAAACTTAGACCCCAAGCCCAAAACTAAAAACCCAAGCCCAAAACTAAAAACCCAAGCCCAAAATTTAAAACCCAAGCCCAAAACTTAAAACCCAAGGACAAAACTTAGACCCCAAGCCCAAAAGTTAAAACCCAAGCCCAAAAGTTAAAACCCAAGACCAAAACTAAAAACCCAAGCCTAAAACTAAAAACCCAAAACTCAGACACCAACCCAAAACTTAGACCCCAAGCCCAAAACTCAGACCCCAAGCCCAAAAAAAAAACCGAAGCCCAAAACTAAAAACCCAAGCCTAAAACTAAAAACCCAAGCCCAAAACTCAGACACCAACCCAAAACTCAGACCCCAAGCCCAAACCTTAGACCCCAAGACCAAAACGTAGATCCCAAAGCCAAAACAAGAAACCCAAGCCCAAAACTAAAAACCCAAGCGCAAAACATAGACCCCAAGCCCAAAACTCAGACCCCAAGCCCAAAACTTAGACCCCAATCCCAAAAGTTAAAACCCAAGCCCAAAACTAAAAACCCAAGCCCAAAACTAAAAACCCAAGCCCAAAACTCAAAACCAAAGCCCAAAACTCAGACCCCAAGACCAAAACTTAGACCCCATGACCAAAACTTAGACGCCAAGACCAAAACTTAGACCCCAGGACCAAAACTTAGACCCCAAGACCAAAACTCAGACCCCAAGACCAAAACTTAAAACTCAAGCCCAAAACTAAAAACTCAAGACAAAACTTAAACCCCAATCAAAAAACTTAAAACCCAAGCCCAAAACTCAGACCTCAAACCCAAAACTCATACCCCAACACCAAAACTTAAAACCCAACACCAAAACTCAGACCCCAACATCAAAACTAAAAACCCAAGCCCAAAACTTAAAACCCAAGCCCAAAACTTAGACCCCAAGCCCAACACTCAGACCCCAAGCCCAAAACTCAGACCCCAAGCCCAAAACTCAGACCCCAAGCCCAAAACTCTGACCCCAAGCCCAAAACTCAGACCCCAAGCCCAAAACCAAGACCCCAAGCACAAAACTAAAAAGTCAAGCCCAAAACTTAGACCCCAAGCCCAAAACTCAGACCCCAAGCCCAAAACTCAGACCCCAAGCCCAAAACTTAAAACCCAAGCCCAAAACATAAAACACAAGCCCAAAACTCAGACCCCAAGCCCAAAACTCAGACCCCAAACCCAAAACTCAGATCCCAAGCCCAAAACTCAGACCCCAACTCAAAACTCAGAGCCCAAGACCAAAACTTAGACCCCAAGCCCAAAACTAAAAACCCAAGCCCAAAACTTAAAACCCAAGCCCAAAACTTAGACCCCAAGCCCAACACTCAGACCCCAAGCCCAAAACTCAGACCCCAAGCCCAAAACTCTGACCCCAAGCCCAAAACTCAGACCCCAAGCCCAAAACCAAGACCCCAAGCCCAAAATTAAAAACCCAAGCCCAAAACTCAGACCCCAAGCCCAAAACTCAGACCCCAAGCCCAAAACTCAGACCCCAAGCCCAAAACTCAGACCCCAAGCCCAAAACTCTGACCCCAAGCCCAAAACCTAGACCCCAAGCACAAAACTAAAAAGTCAAGCCCAAAACTCAGACCCCAAGCCCAAAACTCTGACCCCAAGACCAAAACTCTGACCTCAAGCCCAAAACTCAGACCCCAAGCCCAAAATTAAAAACCCAAGCCCAAAACTCAGACCCCAAGCCCAAAACTCTAACCCCAAGCCCAAAACCTAGACCCCAAGCACAAAACTAAAAAGTCAAGCCCAAAACTCAGACCCCAAGCCCAAAACTCTGACCCCAAGCCCAAAACTCTGACCCCAAGCCCAAAACTCAGACCCCAAGCCCAAAACTCAGACCCCAAGCCCAAAACTCAGACCCCAAGCCCAAAATTAAAAACCCAAGCCCAAAACTCAGACCCCAAGCCCAAAACTCTGACCCCAAGCCCAAATTTCAGACCCCAAGCACAAAACTAAAAAGTCAAGCCCAAAACTCAGACCCCAAGCCCAAAACTCTGACCCCAAGCCCAAAACTCAGACCCCAAGCCCAAAACTCTGACCCCAAGCCCAAAACTCAGACGCCAAGCCCAAAACTCAGACCCCAAGCCCAAAATTTAGAACCCAAGCCCAAAACTCAGACCCCAAGCCCAAAACTCTGACCCCAAGCCCAAAACCTAGACCCCAAGCACAAAACTAAAAAGTCAAGCCCAAAACTCAGACCCCAAGCCCAAAACTCTGACCCCAAGCCCAAAACTTAAAACCCAAGCCCAAAACTTAAAACCCAAGCCCAAAACTCAGACCCCAAGCCCAAAACTCAAACCCCAAGCCCAAAACTCAGACCCCAAGCCCAAAACTCAGACCCCAAGCCCAAAACTCAGACCCCAAGCCCAAAACTTAAAACCCAAGCCCAAAACTTAAAACCCAAGCCCAAAACTCAGACCCCAAGCCCAAAACTCAGACCCCAAGCCCAAAACTCAGACCCCAAGCCCAAAACTCAGACCCCAAGCCCAAAACTCAGACCCCAAGCCCAAAACTCAGACCCCAAGCCCAAAACTCTGACCCCAAGACCAAAACTCAGACCCCAAGCCCAAAAATCTGACCCCAAGCCCAAAACTCAGACCCCAAGCCCAAAACTCAGACCCCAAGCCCAAAACTCTGACCCCAAGCCCAAAATTAAAAACCCAAGCCCAAAACTCAGACCCCAAGCCCAAAACTCTGACCCCAAGCCCAAAACTCAGACCCCAAGCCCAAAACTCAGACCCCAAGCCCAAAACTCAGACCCCAAGACCAAAACTCAGACCCCAAGCCCAAAACTCAGACCCCAAACCCAAAACTCAGACCCCAAGCCCAAAACTCAGACCCCAAGCCCAAAACTCAGACCTCAAGCCCAAAACTCTGACCCCAAGCCCAAAACTCAGACCCCAAGCCCAAAATTAAAAACCCAAGCCGTAAACTCAGACCCCAAGCCCAAAACTCTGACCCCAAGCCCAAAACTCAGACCCCAAGCCCAAAATTTTAAACCCAAGCCCAAAACTCAGACCCCAAGCCCAAAACTCTGACCCCAAGCCCAAAACTCTGACCCCAAGCCCAAAACTCAGACCCCAAGCCCAAAACTCAGACCCCAAGCCCAAAACTAAGACCCTAAGCCCAAAACTCAGACCCCAAGCCCAAAACTCAGACCCCAAGCCCAAAACTCAGACCCCAAGCCCAAAACTCAGACCCCAAGCCCAAAACTCTGACCCCAAGCCCAAAACTCTGACCCCAAGCCCAAAACTCTGACCCCAAGCCCAAAACTCTGACCCCAAGCCCAAATCTCAGACCCCAAGACCAAAACTCAGACCCCAAGCCCAAAACTCAGACCCCAAGACCAAAACTAAAAATCCAAGCCCAAAACTTAAAACCCAAGCCCAAAACTTAGAATCCAAGCCCAAAACTCAGACCCCAAGCCCAAAACTCAGACCCCAAGACCAAAACTCAGACCCCAAGCCCAAAACTCAGACCCCAAGCCCAAAACTCAGACC
Source organism: Psittacula echo (assembly GCF_963264785.1). Classification (NCBI taxonomy): domain Eukaryota; kingdom Metazoa; phylum Chordata; class Aves; order Psittaciformes; family Psittacidae; genus Psittacula; species Psittacula echo. The sequence goes on from NC_137742.1 coordinate 217,750, forward strand.
CCAAGCCCAAAACTAAAAACCCAAGCACAAAACTCAGACCCCAAGACCAAAATTCAGACCCCAAGCCGTAAACTCAGACCCCAAGCCCAAAACTAAGACCCTAAGTCCAAAACTCAGACCCCAAGCCTAAAACTCAGACCCCAAGCCCAAAACTCAGACCCCAAACCCAAAACTCAGACCCCAAGCCCAAAACTCAGACCCCAAGCCCAAAACTCAGACCCCAAGCCCAAAACTCTGACCCCAAGCCCAAAACTCAGACCCCAAGCCCAAAATTAAAAACCCAAGCCGTAAACTCAGACCCCAAGCCCAAAACTCTGACCCCAAGCCCAAAACTCTGACCCCAAGCCCAAAATTAAAAACCCAAGCCCAAAACTCAGACCCCAAGCCCAAAACTCTGACCCCAAGCCCAAAACTCTGACCCCAAGCCCAAAACTCAGACCCCAAGCCCAAAACTCAGACCCCAAGCCCAAAACTAAGACCCTAAGCCCAAAACTCAGACCCCAAGCCCAAAACTCAGACCTCAAGCCCAAAACTCAGACCCCAAGCCCAAAACTCAGACCCCAAGCCCAAAACTCTGACCCCAAGCCCAAAACTCTGACCCCAAGCCCAAAACTCTGACCCCAAGCCCAAAACTCTGACCCCAAGCCCAAAACTCAGACCCCAAGACCAAAACTCAGACCCCAAGCCCAAAACTCAGACCCCAAGACCAAAACTAAAAATCCAAGCCCAAAACTTAAAACCCAAGCCCAAAACTTAGAACCCAAGCCCAAAACTCTGACCCCAAGCCCAAAACTCTGACCCCAAGCCCAAAACTCTGACCCCAAGCCCAAAACTCAGACCCCAAGCCCAAAACTCAGACCCCAAACCCAAAACTAAAAACCCAAGCACAAAACTCAGACCCCAAGACCAAAATTCAGACCCCAAGCCGTAAACTCAGACCCCAAGCCCAAAACTAAGACCCTAAGTCCAAAACTCAGACCCCAAGCCTAAAACTCAGACCCCAAGCCCAAAACTCAGACCCCAAGCCCAAAACTCAGACCCCAAGACAAAACTCAGACTCCAAGCCCAAAACTCTGACCCCAAGCCCAAAATTAAAAACCCAAGCCCAAAACTCAGACCCCAAGCCCAAAACTCAGACCCCAAGCCCAAAACTCTGACCCCAAGCCCAAAACTCAGACCCCAAGCCCAAAACTCAGACCCCAAGCCCAAAACTCAGACCACAAGACCAAAACTAAAAATCCAAGCCCAAAACTTAAAACCCAAGCCCAACGCTTAGAACCCAAGCCCAAAACTCTGACCTCAAGCCCAAAACTCTGACCCCAAGCCCAAAACTCAGACCCCAAGCCCAAAACTCAGACCCCAAGCCCAAAACTCTGACCCCAAGCCCAAAACTCAGACCCCAAGCCCAAAATTAAAAACCCAAGCCCAAAACTCAGACCCCAAGACCAAAACTCAGACCCCAAGCCCAAAACTCAGACCCCAAGCCCAAAACTCAGACCCCAAGCCCAAAACTCTGACCCCAAGCCCAAAACTCAGACCCCAAGCCCAAAACTCAGACCCCAAGCCCAAAACTCAGACCCCAAGCACAAAACTCAGACCCCAAGCCCAAAACTAAAATCCCAATCCGAAAACTTAAAACCCAAGCCCAAAACATAAAACCTAAGCCCAAAACTCTGACCCCAAGCCCAAAACTTAGACCACAAGCCCAAAACTCAGACCCTAAGTGCAAAACTAAAAACCCAAGCCCAAAACTAAAAACCCAAGGCCAAAACTTAAAACCCAAGGCCAAAACTTAGACCCCAAGCCCAAAACTCTGACCCCAAGCCCAAAACTCAGACCCCAAGCCCAAAACTCAGACCCCAAACCCAAAACTCAGACCCCAAGCCCAAAACTCAGACCCCAAGCCCAAAACTCAGACCCCAAGCCCAAAACTCAGACCCCAAGCCCAAAACTCTGACCCCAAGCCCAAAACTCAGACCCCAAGCCCAAAACTCAGACCCCAAGCCCAAAATTAAAAACCCAAGCCCAAAACTCAGACCCCAAGCCCAAAACTCAGACCCCAAGCCCAAAACTCTGACCCCAAGCCCAAAACTCAGACCCCAAGACCAAAACTCAGACCCCAAACCCAAAACTCAGACCCCAAGCCCAAAACTCAGACCCCAAGCCCAAAACTCAGAACCCAAGCCCAAAACTCAGACCCCAAGCCCAAAACTCAGACCCCAAGCCCAAAATTAAAAACCCAAGCCCAAAACTCAGACCCCAAGCCCAAAACTCAAACCCCAAACCCAAAACTCAGACCCCAAGCCCAAAACTCAGACCCCAAGCCCAAAAGTTAAAACCCAAGCCCAAAAGTTAAAACCCAAGCCCAAAACTAAAAACCCAAGACCAAAACTCAGACCCCAAGCCCAAAACTCAGACCCCAAGCCCAAAACTCAGACCCCAAGCCCAAAACTCAGACCCCAAGACCAAAACTCAGACCCCAAGCCCAAAACTCAGACCCCAAGCCCAAAACTCAGACCCCAAGCCCAAAACTAAAAAGTCTAGCCCAAAACTTAGACCCCAAGCCCAAAACTCAGACCCCAAGCCCAAAACCTAGACCCCAAGCACAAAACTCAGACCCCAAGCCCAAAACTCAGACCCCAAGCCCAAAACTCAGACCCCAAGCCCAAAACTCAGACCCCAAGCCCAAAACCTAGACCCCAAGCACAAAACTAAAAAGTCAAGCCCAAAACTTAAAACCCAAGCCCAAAACTCAGACCCCAAGCCCAAAACTTAAAACCCAAGCCCAAAACATAAAACACAAGCCCAAACTCAGACCCCAAGCCAAAACTCAAACCCCAAACCCAAAACTCAGACCCCAAGCCCAAAACTCAGACCCCAACCCAAAACTCAGAGCCCAAGACCAAAACTTAGACCCCAAGCCCAAAAGTTAAAACCCAAGGCCAAAAGTTAAAACCCAAGACCAAAACTTAAAACCTAAGCCCAAAACTCAGACCCCAAGCACAAAACTCAGACCCCAAGCCGTAAACTCAGACCCCAAGCCCAAAATTAAGACCCTAAGTCCAAAACTCAGACCCCAAGCCCAAAACTCAGACCCCAAGCCCAAAACTCAGACCCCAAGCCCAAAACTCAGACCCCAAGCCCAAAACTCAGACCCCAAGCCCAAAACTCTGACCCCAAGCCCAAAACTCTGACCCCAAGCCCAAAATTAAAAACCCAAGCCCAAAACTCAGACCCCAAGCCCAAAACTCAGACCCCAAGCCCAAAACTCAGACCCCAAGACCAAAACTCAGACCCTAAGCCCAAAACTCAGACCCCAAGCCCAAAACTCAGACCCCAAGACCAAAACTCAGACCCCAAGCCCAAAACTCAGACCCCAAGCCCAAAACTCTGACCCCAAGCCCAAAACTCTGACCCCAAGCCCAAAACTCAGACCCCAAGCCCAAAACTCAGACCCCAAGCCCAAAACTCAGACCCCAAGACCAAAACTAAAAATCCAAGCCCAAAACTTAAAACCCAAGCCCAAAACTTAGAACCCAAGCCCAAAACTCTGACCCCAAGCCCAAAACTCAGACCCCAAGCCCAAAACTCTGACCCCAAGCCCAAAACTCAGACCCCAAGCCCAAAACTCAGACCCCAAGCCCAAAACTCAGACCCCAAGCCCAAAACTCAGACCCCAAGCCCAAAATTAAAAACCCAAGCCCAAAAGTTAGACCCCAAGCCCAAAACTCAGACCCCAAGCCCAAAACTCAGACCCCAAGACCAAAACTCAGACCCCAAGCCCAAAAATCTGACCCCAAGCCCAAAACTCAGACCCCAAGCCCAAAACTCAGACCCCAAGCCCAAAAATCTGACCCCAAGCCCAAAACTCTGACCCCAAGCCCAAAACTTAGACCCCAAGCCCAAAACTCAGACCCCAAGCCCAAAACCTAGACACCAAGCACAAAACTCAGACCCCAAGCCCAAAACTCAGACCCCAAGCCCAAAACTCAGACCCCAAGCCCAAAACTCAGACCCCAAGCCCAAAACCTAGACCTCAAGCACAAAACTAAAAAGTCAAGCCCAAAACTTAAAACCCAAGCCCAAAACTCAGACCCCAAGCCCAAAACCTAGACCCCAAGCCCAAAACTTCAAACCCAAGCCCAAAACATAAAACACAAGCCCAAACTCAGACCCCAAGCCAAAACTCAAACCCCAAACCCAAAACTCAGACCCCAAGCCCAAAACTCAGAGCCCAAGACCAAAACTTAAACCCCAAGCCCAAAAGTTAAAACCCAAGGCCAAAAGTTAAAACCCAAGACCAAAACTTAAAACCTAAGCCCAAAACTCAGACCCCAAGCACAAAACTCAGACCCCAAGCCGTAAACTCAGACCCCAAGCCCAAAATTAAGACCCTAAGTCCAAAACTCAGACCCCAAGCCCAAAACTCAGACCCCAAGCCCAAAACTCAGACCCCAAGCCCAAAACTCTGACCCCAAGCCCAAAACTCTGACCCCAAGCCCAAAATTAAAAACCCAAGCCCAAAACTCAGACCCCAAGCCCAAAACTCAGACCCCAAGCCCAAAACTCAGACCCCAAGACCAAAACTCAGACCCTAAGCCCAAAACTCAGACCCCAAGCCCAAAACTCAGACCCCAAGACCAAAACTCAGACCCCAAGCCCAAAACTCAGACCCCAAGCCCAAAACTCTGACCCCAAGCCCAAAACTCTGACCCCAAGCCCAAAACTCAGACCCCAAGCCCAAAACTCAGACCCCAAGACCAAAACTAAAAATCCAAGCCCAAAACTTAAAACCCAAGCCCAAAACTTAGAACCCAAGCCCAAAACTCTGACCCCAAGCCCAAAACTCAGACCCCAAGCCCAAAACTCTGACCCCAAGCCCAAAACTCAGACCCCAAGCCCAAAACTCAGACCCCAAGCCCAAAACTCAGACCCCAAGCCCAAAACTCAGACCCCAAGCCCAAAATTAAAAACCCAAGCCCAAAAGTTAGACCCCAAGCCCAAAACTCAGACCCCAAGCCCAAAACTCAGACCCCAAGACCAAAACTCAGACCCCAAGCCCAAAAATCTGACCCCAAGCCCAAAACTCAGACCCCAAGCCCAAAACTCAGACCCCAAGCCCAAAAATCTGACCCCAAGCCCAAAACTCTGACCCCAAGCCCAAAACTTAGACCCCAAGCCCAAAACTCAGACCCCAAGCCCAAAACCTAGACACCAAGCACAAAACTCAGACCCCAAGCCCAAAACTCAGACCCCAAGCCCAAAACTCAGACCCCAAGCCCAAAACTCAGACCCCAAGCCCAAAACCTAGACCCCAAGCACAAAACTAAAAAGTCAAGCCCAAAACTTAAAACCCAAGCCCAAAACTCAGACCCCAAGCCCAAAACCTAGACCCCAAGCCCAAAACTTCAAACCCAAGCCCAAAACATAAAACACAAGCCCAAACTCAGACCCCAAGCCAAAACTCAAACCCCAAACCCAAAACTCAGACCCCAAGCCCAAAACTCAGACCCCAACCCAAAACTCAGAGCCCAAGACCAAAACTTAAACCCCAAGCCCAAAAGTTAAAACCCAAGGCCAAAAGTTAAAACCCAAGACCAAAACTTAAAACCTAAGCCCAAAACTCAGACCCCAAGCACAAAACTCAGACCCCAAGCCGTAAACTCAGACCCCAAGCCCAAAACTAAGACCCTAAGTCCAAAACTCAGACCTCAAGCCCAAAACTCAGACCCCAAGCCCAAAACTCAGACCCCAAGCCCAAAACTCAGACCCCAAGCCCAAAACTCAGACCCCAAGCCCAAAACTCAGACCCCAAGCCCAAAACTCAGACCCCTAGCCCAAAATTCAGACCCCAAGCCCAAAACTCAGACCCCAAGCCCAAAACCTAGACCCCAAGCCCAAAACTAAAAATTCAAGCCCAAAACTTAGACCCCAAGCCCAAAACTCAGACCCCAAGCCCAAAACTTAAAACCCAAGCCCAAAACTTAAAACCCAAGCCCAAAACTCAGACCCCAAGCCCAAAACTCAGACCCCAAGCCCAAAACTCAGACCCCAAGCCCAAAACTCAGACCCCAAGCCCAAAACTCAGACCCCAAGCACAAAACTCAGACCCCAAGCCAAACTAAAATCCCAATCCGAAAACTTAAAACCCAAGCCCAAAACCTAAAACCTAAGCCCAAAACTCAGACCCCAAGCCCAAAACTCTGACCCCAAGCCCAAAACTCAGACCCCAAGCCCAAAACTCAGACCCCAAGCCCAAAATTAAAAACCCAAGCCCAAAACTCAGACCCCAAGCCCAAAACTCTGACCCCAAGCCCAAAACTCAGACCCCAAGCCCAAAACTCAGACCCCAAGCCCAAAACTAAAAAGTCAAGCCCAAAACTCAGACCCCAAGCCCAAAACTCTGACCCCAAGCCCAAAACTCAGACCCCAAGCCCAAAATTAAAAACCCAAGCCCAAAACTCAGACCCCAAACCCAAAACTCAAACCCCAAGCACAAAACTCAGACCCTAAGTGCAAAACTCAGACCCCAAGCCCAAAATTAAAAACCCAAGCCCAAAACTCAGACCCAAGCCCAAAACTCAGACCCCAAGCCCAAAACTCAGACCCCAAGCCCAAAACTCAGACCCCAAGCCCAAAACTCAGACCCCAAGCCCAAAACTTCAAACCCAAGCCCAAAACTTAAAACCCAAGCCCAAAACTCAGACCCCAAGCCCAAAACTCAGACCCCAAGCCCAAAACTCAGACCCCAAGCCCAAAACTCAGACCCCAAGCCCAAAACTCTGACCCCAAGCCCAAAACTCTGACCCCAAGCCCAAAACTAAAAACCCCAAGCCCAAAATTAAAAACCCAAGCCCAAAACTCAGACCCCAAGCCCAAAACTCTGAGCCCAAGCCCAAAACTCAAACCCCAACCCCAAAACTCAGACCCCAAGCCCAAAACTCAGACCCCAAGCCCAAAACTCAGACCCCAAGCCCAAAACTCAGACCCCAAGCCCAAAATTAAAAACCCAAGCTCAAAACTCAGACCCCAAGCCCAAAACTCAGACCCCAAGCCCAAAACTCAGACCCCAAGCCCAAAACTCAGACCCCAAGCCCAAAACTTAAAACCCAAGCCCAAAACTTAAAACCCAAGCCCAAAACTCAGACCCCAAGCCCAAAACTCAGACCCCAAGCCCAAAACTCAGACCCCAAGCCCAAAACTCAGACCCCAAGCCCAAAACTCAGACCCCAAGCCCAAAACTCAGACCCCAAGCCCAAAACTCAGACCCCAAGCACAAAACTCTGACCCCAAGCCCAAAATTAAAATTCCAATCCGAAAACTTAAAACCCAAGCCCAAAACCTAAAACCCAAGCCCAAAACTCAGACCCCAAGCCCAAAACATAGACCCCAAGCCCAAAACTTAGACCAGAAGCCCAAAACTCAGAACCTAAGTGCAAAACTAAAAACCCAAGGCCAAAACTTTAAACCCAAGGCCAAAACTTAGACCCCAAGCCCAAAACTCAGACCCCAAGCCCAAAACTCAGACCCCAAGCCCAAAACTCAGACCCCAAGCCCAAAACTCAGACCCCAAGCCCAAAACTCAGACCCCAAGCCCAAAACTCAGACCCCAAGACCAAAACTCTGACCCCAAGCCCAAAACTCTGACCCCAAGACCAAAACTCAGACCCCAAGCCCAAAATTCAGACACCAAGCCCAAAATTAAAAACCCAAGCCCAAAACTCAGACCCCAAGCCCAAAACTCTTACCAAAAGCCCAAAACTCTGACCCCAAGCCCAAAACTCAGACCCCAAGCCCAAAACTCAGACCCCAAGACCAAAACTCAGACCCCAAGCCCAAAAATCTGACCCCAAGCCCAAAACTCAGACCCCAAGCCCAAAACTCAGACCCCAAGCCCAAAACTCAGACCCCAAGCCCAAAACTCTGACCCCAAGCCCAAAATTAAAAACCCAAGCCCAAAACTCAGACCCCAAGCCCAAAACTCTGACCCCAAGCCCAAAACTCAGACCCCAAGCCCAAAACTCAGACCCCAAGCCCAAAACTCAGACCCCAAGCCCAAAACTCAGACCCCAAGCCCAAAATTAAAAACCCAAGCCGTAAACTCAGACCCCAAGCCCAAAACTCTGACCCCAAGCCCAAAACTCTGACCCCAAGCCCAAAATTAAAAACCCAAGCCCAAAACTCAGACCCCAAGCCCAAAACTCTGACCCCAAGCCCAAAACTCTGACCCCAAGCCCAAAACTCAGACCCCAAGCCCAAAACTCAGACCCCAAGCCCAAAACTAAGACCCTAAGCCCAAAACTCAGACCCCAAGCCCAAAACTCAGACCCCAAGCCCAAAACTCAGACCCCAAGCCCAAAACTCAGACCCCAAGCCCAAAACTCTGACCCCAAGCCCAAAACTCTGACCCCAAGCCCAAAACTCTGACCCCAAGCCCAAAACTCTGACCCCAAGCCCAAAACTCAGACCCCAAGCCCAAAACTCAGACCCCAAGACCAAAACTAAAAATCCAAGCCCAAAACTTAAAACCCAAGCCCAAAACTTAGAACCCAAGCCCAAAACTCTGACCCCAAGCCCAAAACTCTGACCCCAAGCCCAAAACTCTGACCCCAAGCCCAAAACTCAGACCCCAAGCCCAAAACTCTGACCCCAAGCCCAAAACTCTGACCCCAAGCCCAAAACTCAGACCCCAAGCCCAAAACTCAGACCCCAAGACCAAAACTAAAAATCCAAGCCCAAAACTTAAAACCCAAGCCCAAAACTTAGAACCCAAGCCCAAAACTCTGACCCCAAGCCCAAAACTCTGACCCCAAGCCCAAAACTCAGACCCCAAGACCAAAACTAAAAATCCAAACCCAAAACTTAAAACCCAAGCCCAAAACTCAGACCCCAAGCCCAAAACTCAGACCCCAAGCCCAAAACTCAGACCCCAAGCCCAAAACTTAAAACCCAAGCCCAAAACTTAAAACCCAAGCCCAAAACTCAGACCCCAAGCCCAAAACTCAGACCCCAAGCCCAAAACTCAGACCCCAAGCCCAAAACTCAGACCCCAAGCCCAAAACTCAGACCCCAAGCCCAAAACTCAGACCCCAAGCCCAAAACTCAGACCCCAAGCACAAAACTCTGACCCCAAGCCCAAAATTAAAATTCCAATCCGAAAACTTAAAACCCAAGCCCAAAACCTAAAACCCAAGCCCAAAACTCAGACCCCAAGCCCAAAACATAGACCCCAAGCCCAAAACTTAGACCAGAAGCCCAAAACTCAGAACCTAAGTGCAAAACTAAAAACCCAAGGCCAAAACTTTAAACCCAAGGCCAAAACTTAGACCCCAAGCCCAAAACTCAGACCCCAAGCCCAAAACTCAGACCCCAAGCCCAAAACTCAGACCCCAAGCCCAAAACTCAGACCCCAAGCCCAAAACTCAGACCCCAAGACCAAAACTCTGACCCCAAGCCCAAAACTCTGACCCCAAGACCAAAACTCAGACCCCAAGCCCAAAATTCAGACACCAAGCCCAAAATTAAAAACCCAAGCCCAAAACTCAGACCCCAAGCCCAAAACTCTTACCAAAAGCCCAAAACTCTGACCCCAAGCCCAAAACTCAGACCCCAAGCCCAAAACTCAGACCCCAAGACCAAAACTCAGACCCCAAGCCCAAAAATCTGACCCCAAGCCCAAAACTCAGACCCCAAGCCCAAAACTCAGACCCCAAGCCCAAAACTCAGACCCCAAGCCCAAAACTCTGACCCCAAGCCCAAAATTAAAAACCCAAGCCCAAAACTCAGACCCCAAGCCCAAAACTCTGACCCCAAGCCCAAAACTCAGACCCCAAGCCCAAAACTCAGACCCCAAGCCCAAAACTCAGACCCCAAGCCCAAAACTCAGACCCCAAGCCCAAAATTAAAAACCCAAGCCGTAAACTCAGACCCCAAGCCCAAAACTCTGACCCCAAGCCCAAAACTCTGACCCCAAGCCCAAAATTAAAAACCCAAGCCCAAAACTCAGACCCCAAGCCCAAAACTCTGACCCCAAGCCCAAAACTCTGACCCCAAGCCCAAAACTCAGACCCCAAGCCCAAAACTCAGACCCCAAGCCCAAAACTAAGACCCTAAGCCCAAAACTCAGACCCCAAGCCCAAAACTCAGACCCCAAGCCCAAAACTCAGACCCCAAGCCCAAAACTCAGACCCCAAGCCCAAAACTCTGACCCCAAGCCCAAAACTCTGACCCCAAGCCCAAAACTCTGACCCCAAGCCCAAAACTCTGACCCCAAGCCCAAAACTCAGACCCCAAGCCCAAAACTCAGACCCCAAGACCAAAACTAAAAATCCAAGCCCAAAACTTAAAACCCAAGCCCAAAACTTAGAACCCAAGCCCAAAACTCTGACCCCAAGCCCAAAACTCTGACCCCAAGCCCAAAACTCTGACCCCAAGCCCAAAACTCAGACCCCAAGCCCAAAACTCTGACCCCAAGCCCAAAACTCTGACCCCAAGCCCAAAACTCAGACCCCAAGCCCAAAACTCAGACCCCAAGACCAAAACTAAAAATCCAAGCCCAAAACTTAAAACCCAAGCCCAAAACTTAGAACCCAAGCCCAAAACTCTGACCCCAAGCCCAAAACTCTGACCCCAAGCCCAAAACTCTGACCCCAAGCCCAAAACTCAGACCCCAAGACCAAAACTAAAAATCCAAACCCAAAACTTAAAACCCAAGCCCAACGCTTAGAACCCAAGCCCAAAACTCTGACCCCAAGCCCAAAACTCAGACCCCAAGCCCAAAATTAAAAACCCAAGCCCAAAACTCAGACCCCAAGCCCAAAACTCAGACCCCAAGCCCAAAACTCAGACCCCAAGCCCAAAACTCAGACCCCAAGCCCAAAACTCAGACCCCAAGCACAAAACTCAGACCCCAAGCCCAAAACTAAAATCCCAATCCGAAAACTTAAAACCCAAGCCCAAAACATAAAACCTAAGCCCAAACTCTGACCCCAAGCCCAAAACTTAGACCACAAGCCCAAAACTCAGACCCTAAGTGCAAAACTAAAAACCCAAGCCCAAAACTAAAAACTCAAGGCCAAAACTTAAAACCCAAGGCCAAAACTTAGACCCCAAGCCCAAAACTCTGACCCCAAGCCCAAAACTCAGACCCCAAGCCCAAAACTCAGACCCCAAACCCAAAACTCAGACCCCAAGCCCAAAACTCAGACCCCAAGCCCAAAACTCAGACCCCAAGCCCAAAACTCTGACCCCAAGCCCAAAACTCAGACCCCAAGCCCAAAACTCAGACCCCAAGCCCAAAATTAAAAACCCAAGCCCAAAACTCAGACCCCAAGCCCAAAACTCAGACCCCAAGCCCAAAACTCTGACCCCAAGCCCAAAACTCAGACCCCAAGACCAAAACTCAGACCCCAAACCCAAAACTCAGACCCCAAGCCCAAAACTCAGACCCCAAGCCCAAAACTCAGAACCCAAGCCCAAAACTCAGACCCCAAGCCCAAAACTCAGAACCCAAGCCCAAAATTAAAAACCCAAGCCCAAAACTCAGACCCCAAGCCCAAAACTCAAACCCCAAACCCAAAACTCAGACCCCAAGCCCAAAACTCAGACCCCAAGCCCAAAAGTTAAAACCCAAGCCCAAAAGTTAAAACCCAAGCCCAAAACTAAAAACCCAAGACCAAAACTCAGACCCCAAGCCCAAAACTCAGACCCCAAGCCCAAAACTCAGACCCCAAGCCCAAAACTCAGACCCCAAGACCAAAACTCAGACCCCAAGCCCAAAACTCAGACCCCAAGCCCAAAACTCAGACCCCAAGCCCAAAACTAAAAAGTCTAGCCCAAAACTTAGACCCCAAGCCCAAAACTCAGACCCCAAGCCCAAAACCTAGACCCCAAGCACAAAACTCAGACCCCAAGCCCAAAACTCAGACCCCAAGCCCAAAACTCAGACCCCAAGCCCAAAACTCAGACCCCAAGCCCAAAACCTAGACCCCAAGCACAAAACTAAAAAGTCAAGCCCAAAACTTAAAACCCAAGCCCAAAACTCAGACCCCAAGCCCAAAACTTAAAACCCAAGCCCAAAACATAAAACACAAGCCCAAACTCAGACCCCAAGCCAAAACTCAAACCCCAAACCCAAAACTCAGACCCCAAGCCCAAAACTCAGACCCCAACCCAAAACTCAGAGCCCAAGACCAAAACTTAGACCCCAAGCCCAAAAGTTAAAACCCAAGGCCAAAAGTTAAAACCCAAGACCAAAACTTAAAACCTAAGCCCAAAACTCAGACCCCAAGCACAAAACTCAGACCCCAAGCCGTAAACTCAGACCCCAAGCCCAAAATTAAGACCCTAAGTCCAAAACTCAGACCCCAAGCCCAAAACTCAGACCCCAAGCCCAAAACTCAGACCCCAAGCCCAAAACTCAGACCCCAAGCCCAAAAGTTCAAACCCAAGCCCAAAACTAAAAATCCAAGCCCAAAACTGAGACCCCAAGCCCAAAACTCAGACCCCAAGCCCAAAACTCAGACCCCAAGCCCAAAACTCAGACCCCAAGCCCAAAACTCTGACCCCAAGCCCAAAACTCAGACCCCAAGCCCAAAATTAAAAACCCAAGCCCAAAACTCAGACCCCAAGCCCAAAACTCTGACCCCAAGCCCAAAACTCAGACCCCAAGCCCAAAACTCAGACCCCAAGACCAAAACTCAGACCCTAAGCCCAAAACTCAGACCCCAAGCCCAAAACTCAGACCCCAAGCCCAAAACTCAGACCCCAAGCCCAAAACTCAGACCCCAAGCCCAAAACTCTGACCCCAAGCCCAAAACTCTGACCCCAAGCCCAAAACTCAGACCCCAAGCCCAAAACTCAGACCCCAAGCCCAAAACTCAGACCCCAAGACCAAAACTAAAAATCCAAGCCCAAAACTTAAAACCCAAGCCCAAAACTTAGAACCCAAGCCCAAAACTCTGACCCCAAGCCCAAAACTCAGACCCCAAGCCCAAAACTCTGACCCCAAGCCCAAAACTCAGACCCCAAGCCCAAAACTCAGACCCCAAGCCCAAAACTCAGACCCCAAGCCCAAAACTCAGACCCCAAGCCCAAAATTAAAAACCCAAGCCCAAAACTCAGACCCCAAGCCCAAAACTCAGACCCCAAGCCCAAAACTCAGACCCCAAGACCAAAACTCAGACCCCAAGCCCAAAAATCTGACCCCAAGCCCAAAACTCAGACCCCAAGCCCAAAACTCAGACCCCAAGCCCAAAAATCTGACCCCAAGCCCAAAACTCTGACCCCAAGCCCAAAACTTAGACCCCAAGCCCAAAACTCAGACCCCAAGCCCAAAACCTAGACCCCAAGCACAAAACTCAGACCCCAAGCCCAAAACTCAGACCCCAAGCCCAAAACTCAGACCCCAAGCCCAAAACTCAGACCCCAAGCCCAAAACCTAGACCCCAAGCACAAAACTAAAAAGTCAAGCCCAAAACTTAAAACCCAAGCCCAAAACTCAGACCCCAAGCCCAAAACTTCAAACCCAAGCCCAAAACATAAAACACAAGCCCAAACTCAGACCCCAAGCCAAAACTCAAACCCCAAACCCAAAACTCAGACCCCAAGCCCAAAACTCAGACCCCAACCCAAAACTCAGAGCCCAAGACCAAAACTTAAACCCCAAGCCCAAAAGTTAAAACCCAAGGCCAAAAGTTAAAACCCAAGACCAAAACTTAAAACCTAAGCCCAAAACTCAGACCCCAAGCACAAAACTCAGACCCCAAGCCGTAAACTCAGACCCCAAGCCCAAAACTAAGACCCTAAGTCCAAAACTCAGACCTCAAGCCCAAAACTCAGACCCCAAGCCCAAAACTCTGACCCCAAGCCCAAAACTTAGACCCCAAGCCCAAAACTCAGACCCCAAGCCCAAAACCTAGACCCCAAGCACAAAACTCAGACCCCAAGCCCAAAACTCAGACCCCAAGCCCAAAACTCAGACCCCAAGCCCAAAACTCAGACCCCAAGCCCAAAACCTAGACCCCAAGCACAAAACTAAAAAGTCAAGCCCAAAACTTAAAACCCAAGCCCAAAACTCAGACCCCAAGCCCAAAACCTAGACCCCAAGCCCAAAACTTCAAACCCAAGCCCAAAACATAAAACACAAGCCCAAACTCAGACCCCAAGCCAAAACTCAAACCCCAAACCCAAAACTCAGACCCCAAGCCCAAAACTCAGACCCCAACCCAAAACTCAGAGCCCAAGACCAAAACTTAAACCCCAAGCCCAAAAGTTAAAACCCAAGGCCAAAAGTTAAAACCCAAGACCAAAACTTAAAACCTAAGCCCAAAACTCAGACCCCAAGCACAAAACTCAGACCCCAAGCCGTAAACTCAGACCCCAAGCCCAAAACTAAGACCCTAAGTCCAAAACTCAGACCTCAAGCCCAAAACTCAGACCCCAAGCCCAAAACTCAGACCCCAAGCCCAAAACTCAGACCCCAAGCCCAAAACTCAGACCCCAAGCCCAAAACTCAGACCCCAAGCCCAAAACTCAGACCCCTAGCCCAAAATTCAGACCCCAAGCACAAAACTCAGACCCCAAGCCCAAAACCTAGACCCCAAGCCCAAAACTAAAAATTCAAGCCCAAAACTTAGACCCCAAGCCCAAAACTCAGACCCCAAGCCCAAAACTTAAAACCCAAGCCCAAAACTTAAAACCCAAGCCCAAAACTCAGACCCCAAGCCCAAAACTCAGACCCCAAGCCCAAAACTCAGACCCCAAGCCCAAAACTCAGACCCCAAGCCCAAAACTCAGACCCCAAGCACAAAACTCAGACCCCAAGCCAAACTAAAATCCCAATCCGAAAACTTAAAACCCAAGCCCAAAACCTAAAACCTAAGCCCAAAACTCTGACCCCAAGCCCAAAACATAGACCCCAAGCCCAAAACTTATACCAGAAGCCCAAAACTCAGACCCTAAGTGCAAAACTAAAAACCCAAGCGCAAAACTAAAAACCCAAGGCCAAAACTTTAAACCCAAGGCAAAAACAAAAAACCCAAGGCGAAAACTTAAAACCCAAGCCCAAAACTTAGACCCCAAGCCCAAAACTCAGACCCCAAACCCAAAACTCAGACCCCAAGCCCAAAACTCAGACCCCAAGCCCAAAACTCAGAACCCAAGCCCAAAATTAAAAACCCAAGCCCAAAACTCAGACCCCAAGCCCAAAACTCAGACCCCAAGCCCAAAACTCAGACCCCAAGCCCAAACCTCTGACCCCAAGCCCAAAACCTAGACCCCAAGCACAAAACTAAAAAGTCAAGCACAAAACTAAAAAGTCAAGCCCAAAACTCAGACCCCAAGCCCAAAACTCTGACCTCAAGCCCAAAACTCAGACCCCAAGCCCAAAATTAAAAACCCAAGCCCAAAACTCAGACCCCAAGCCCAAAACTCTGACCCCAAGCCCAAAACTCTGACCCCAAGCCCAAAACTCAGACCCCAAGCCCAAAACTCAGACCCCAAGCCCAAAACTCAGACCCCAAGCCCAAAATTAAAAACCCAAGCCCAAAACTCAGACCCCAAGCCCAAAACTCTGACCCCAAGCCCAAAACTCAGACCCCAAGCCCAAAACTCAGACCCCAAGCCCAAAACTAAAAAGTCAAGCCCAAAACTCAGACCCCAAGCCCAAAACTCTGACCCCAAGCCCAAAACTCAGACCCCAAGCCCAAAATTAAAAACCCAAGCCCAAAACTCAGACCCCAAGCCCAAAACTCAAACCCCAAGCCCAAAACTCAGACCCCAAGCCCAAAACTCAGACCCCAAGCACAAAACTCAGACCCTAAGTGCAAAACTCAGACCCCAAGCCCAAAATTAAAAACCCAAGCCCAAAACTCAGACCCCAAGCCCAAAACTCAGACCCCAAGCCCAAAACTCAGACCCCAAGCCCAAAACTCAGACCCCAAGCCCAAAACTCAGACCCCAAGCCCAAAACTTCAAACCCAAGCCCAAAACTTAAAACCCAAGCCCAAAACTCAGACCCCAAGCCCAAAACTCAGACCCCAAGCCCAAAACTCAGACCCCAAGCCCAAAACTCAGACCCCAAGCCCAAAACTCTGACCCCAAGCCCAAAACTCTGACCCCAAGCCCAAAACTAAAAACCCCAAGCCCAAAATTAAAAACCCAAGCCCAAAACTCAGACCCCAAGCCCAAAACTCTGACCCCAAGCCCAAAACTCAAACCCCAACCCCAAAACTCAGACCCCAAGCCCAAAACTCAGACCCCAAGCCCAAAACTCAGACCCCAAGCCCAAAACTCAGACCCCAAGCCCAAAATTAAAAACCCAAGCTCAAAACTCAGACCCCAAGCCCAAAACTCAGACCCCAAGCCCAAAACTCAGACCCCAAGCCCAAAACTCAGACCCCAAGCCCAAAACTTAAAACCCAAGCCCAAAACTTAAAACCCAAGCCCAAAACTCAGACCCCAAGCCCAAAACTCAGACCCCAAGCCCAAAACTCAGACCCTAAGCCCAAACTCAGACCCCAAGCCCAAAACTCAGACCCCAAGCCCAAAACTCAGACCCCAAGCCCAAAACTCAGACCCCAAGCACAAAACTCTGACCCCAAGCCCAAAACTAAAATCCCAATCCGAAAACTTAAAACCCAAGCCCAAAACCTAAAACCCAAGCCCAAAACTCAGACCCCAAGCCCAAAACATAGACCCGAAGCCCAAAACTTAGACCAGAAGCCCAAAACTCAGAACCTAAGTGCAAAACTAAAAACCCAAGGCCAAAACTTTAAACCCAAGGCCAAAACTTAAAACCCAAGGCCAAAACTTAGACCCCAAGCCCAAAACTCAGACCCCAAGCCCAAAACTCAGACCCCAAGCCCAAAACTCAGACCCCAAGCCCAAAACTCAGACCCCAAGACCAAAACTCAGACCCCAAGCCCAAAACTCAGACCCCAAGACCAAAACTCTGACCCCAAGCCCAAAACTCTGACCCCAAGCCCAAAACTCAGACCCCAAGCCCAAAATTCAGACACCAAGCCCAAAATTAAAAACCCAAGCCCAAAACTCAGACCCCAAGCCCAAAACTCAGACCCCAAGCCCAAAACTTCAAACCCAAGCCCAAAACTTAAAACCCAAGCCCAAAACTCAGACCCCAAGCCCAAAACTCAGACCCCAAGCCCAAAACTCAGACCCCAAGCCCAAAACTCTGACCCCAAGCCCAAAACTCTGACCCCAAGCCCAAAACTAAAAACCCCAAGCCCAAAATTAAAAACCCAAGCCCAAAACTCAGACCCCAAGCCCAAAACTCTGACCCCAAGCCCAAAACTCAAACCCCAAACCCAAAACTCAGACCCCAAGCCCAAAACTCAGACCCCAAGCCCAAAACTCAGACCCCAAGCCCAAAACTCAGACCCCAAGCCCAAAATTAAAAACCCAAGCTCAAAACTCAGACCCCAAGCCCAAAACTCAGACCCCAAGCCCAAAACTCAGACCCCAAGCCCAAAACTCAGACCCCAAGCCCAAAACTTAAAACCCAAGCCCAAAACTTAAAACCCAAGCCCAAAACTCAGACCCCAAGCCCAAAACTCAGACCCCAAGCCCAAAACTCAGACCCTAAGCCCAAACTCAGACCCCAAGCCCAAAACTCAGACCCCAAGCCCAAAACTCAGACCCCAAGCCCAAAACTCAGACCCCAAGCACAAAACTCTGACCCCAAGCCCAAAACTAAAATCCCAATCCGAAAACTTAAAACCCAAGCCCAAAACCTAAAACCCAAGCCCAAAACTCAGACCCCAAGCCCAAAACATAGACCCCAAGCCCAAAACTTAGACCAGAAGCCCAAAACTCAGAACCTAAGTGCAAAACTAAAAACCCAAGCCCAAAACTTTAAACCCAAGGCCAAAACTTAAAACCCAAGGCCAAAACTTAGACCCCAAGCCCAAAACTCAGACCCCAAGCCCAAAACTCAGACCCCAAGCCCAAAACTCAGACCCCAAGCCCAAAACTCAGACCCCAAGACCAAAACTCAGACCCCAAGCCCAAAACTCAGACCCCAAGACCAAAACTCTGACCCCAAGCCCAAAACTCTGACCCCAAGCCCAAAACTCAGACCCCAAGCCCAAAATTCAGACACCAAGCCCAAAATTAAAAACCCAAGCCCAAAACTCAGACCCCAAGCCCAAAACTCTTACCAAAAGCCCAAAACTCTGACCCCAAGCCCAAAACTCAGACCCCAAGCCCAAAACTCAGACCCCAAGACCAAAACTCAGACCCCAAGCCCAAAAATCTGACCCCAAGGCCAAAACTCAGACCCCAAGCCCAAAACTCAGACCCCAAGCCCAAAACTCAGACCCCAAGCCAAAAATTAAAAACCCAAGCCCAAAACTCAGACCCCAAGCCCAAAACTCAGACCCCAAGCCCAAAACTCAGACCCCAAGCCCAAAATTAAAAACCCAAGCCCAAAACTCAGACCCCAAGCCCAAAACTCAGACCCCAAGCCCAAAACTCAGACCCCAAGCCCAAAACTCTGACCCCAAGCCCAAAACTCAGACCCCAAGCCCAAAATTAAAAACCCAAGCCCAAAACTCAGACCCCAAGCCCAAAACTTCAAACCCAAGCCCAAAACTCAGACCCCAAGCCTAAAACTCAGACCCAAAGCCCAAAACTCAGACCCCAAGCCCAAAACTCAGACCCCAAGCCCAAAACTCAGACCCCAAGCCCAAAACTCAGACCCCAAGCCCAAAACTCTGACCCCAAGCCCAAAACTCAGACCCCAAGCCCAAAACTCAGACCCCAAGCCCAAAACTCAGACCCCAAGCCCAAAACTCAGACCCCAAGCCCAAAATTAAAAACCCAAGCCCAAAAGTTAGACCCCAAGCCCAAAACTCAGACCCCAAGCCCAAAACTCAGACCCCAAGACCAAAACTAAAAATCCAAGCCCAAAACTTAAAACCCAAGCCCAACGCTTAGAACCCAAGCCCAAAACTCAGACCCCAAGACCAAAACTCAGACCCCAAGCCCAAAATTAAAAACCCAAGCCCAAAACTCAGACCCCAAGCCCAAAACTCTGACCCCAAGACCAAAACTCTGACCCCAAGCCCAAAATTAAAAACCCAAGCCCAAACCTTAGACCCCAAGCCCAAAACTCTGACCCCAAGCCCAAAACTCAGACCCCAAGCCCAAAATTAAAAACCCAAGCCCAAAACTCAGACCCCAAGGCCAAAACTCAGATCCCAAGGCCAAAACTCAGACCCCAAGGCCAAAACTCAGACCCCAAGCCCAAAACTCAGACCCCAAGCCCAAAACTCAGACCCCAAGCCCAAAACTCAGACCCCAAGCCCAAAACTCAGACCCCAAGCCCAAAACTAAAATCCCAATCCGAAAACTTAAAACCCAAGCCCAAAACCTAAAACCTAAGCCCAAAACTCTGACCCCAAGCCCAAAACTTAGACCACAAGCCCAAAACTCAGACCCTAAGTGCAAAACTAAAAACCCAAGCCCAAAACTAAAAACCCAAGGCCAAAACTTAAAACCCAAGGCCAAAACTTAGACCCCAAGCCCAAAACTTAGACCCCAAGCCCAAAACTCAGACCCCAAACCCAAAACTCAGACCCCAAGCCCAAAACTCAGACCCCAAGCCCAAAACTCAGACCCCAAGCCCAAAACTCAGACCCCAAGCCCAAAACTCTGACCCCAAGCCCAAAACTCAGACCCCAAGCCCAAAATTAAAAACCCAAGCCCAAAAGTTAGACCCCAAGCCCAAAACTCAGACCCCAAGACCAAAACTAAAAATCCAAGCCCAAAACTTAAAACCCAAGCCCAACACTTAGAACCCAAGCCCAACACTTAGAACCCAAGCCCAAAACTCTGACCTCAAGCCCAAAACTCTGACCCCAAGCCCAAAACTCAGACCCCAAGCCCAAAACTCAGACCCCAAGCCCAAAATTAAAAACCCAAGCCCAAAACTCAGACCCCAAGCCCAAAACTCTGACCCCAAGCCCAAAACTCTGACCCCAAGCCCAAAATTAAAAACCCAAGCCCAAAACTCAGACCCCAAGCCCAAAACTCAGACCCCAAGCCCAAAACTCAGACCCCAAGCCCAAAATTAAAAACCCAAGCCCAAAACTCAGACCCCAAGCCCAAAACTCAGACCCCAAGCCCAAAACTCAGACCCCAAGCCCAAAACTCAGACCCCAAGCCCAAAACTCTGACCCCAAGCCCAAAACTCAGACCCCAAGCCCAAAACTCAGACCCCAAGCCCAAAATTAAAAACCCAAGCCCAAAACTCAGACCCCAAGCCCAAAACTCTGACCCCAAGCCCAAAACTCTGACCCCAAGCCCAAAATTAAAAACCCAAGCCCAAAACTCAGACCCCAAGCCCAAAACTCTGACCCCAAGCCCAAAACTCAGACCCCAAGCCCAAAATTAAAAACCCAAGCCCAAAACTCAGACCCCAAGCCCAAAACTCAGACCCCAAGCCCAAAACTCAGACCCCAAGCCCAAAACTCAGACCCCAAGCCCAAAACTCAGACCCCAAGCCCAAAACTCAGACCCCAAGCCCAAAACTCAGACCCCAAGCCCAAAACTCAGACCCCAAGCCCAAAACTCAGACCCCAAGCCCAAAATTAAAAACCCAAGCCCAAAACTCAGACCCCAAGCCCAAAACTCAGACCCCAAGCCCAAAACTCTGACCCCAAGCCCAAAACTCAGACCCCAAGACCAAAACTCAGACCCCAAACCCAAAACTCAGACCCCAAGCCCAAAACTCAGACCCCAAGCCCAAAACTCAGACCCCAAGCCCAAAACTCAGACCCCAAGCCCAAAATTAAAAACCCAAGCCCAAAACTCAGACCCCAAGCCCAAAACTCTGACCCCAAGACCAAAACTCTGACCCCAAGCCCAAAATTAAAACCCCAAGCCCAAAACTCAGACCCCAAGCCCAAAACTCAAACCCCAAACCCAAAACTCAGACCCCAAGCCCAAAACTCAGACCCCAAGCCCAAAAGTTAAAACCCAAGCCCAAAACTAAAAACCCAAGACCAAAACTCAGACCCCAAGCCCAAAACTCAGACCCCAAGCCCAAAACTCAGACCCCAAGCCCAAAACTCAGACCCCAAGCCCAAAACTCTGACCCCAAGCCCAAAACTAAAAAGTCTAGCCCAAAACTTAGACCCCAAGCCCAAAACTCAGACCCCAAACCCAAAACCTAGACCCCAAGCCCAAAACTCAGACCCCAAG
The DNA here is from genome assembly GCF_963264785.1 of Psittacula echo. NCBI lineage: Eukaryota > Metazoa > Chordata > Aves > Psittaciformes > Psittacidae > Psittacula > Psittacula echo. The sequence continues at coordinate 238,972 of NC_137742.1, forward strand.
CCCAAAACTCAGACCCCAAGCCCAAAACTCAGACCCCAAGCCCAAAACCTAGACCCCAAGCACAAAACTAAAAAGTCAAGCCCAAAACTTAAAACCCAAGCCCAAAACTCAGACCCCAAGCCCAAAACTTAAAACCCAAGCCCAAAACATAAAACACAAGCCCAAACTCAGACCCCAAGCCAAAACTCAAACCCCAAACCCAAAACTCAGACCCCAAGCCCAAAACTCAGACCCCAACCCAAAACTCAGAGCCCAAGACCAAAACTTAGACCCCAAGCCCAAAAGTTAAAACCCAAGGTCAAAAGTTAAAACCCAAGACCAAAACTTAAAACCTAAGCCCAAAACTCAGACCCCAAGCCCAAAACTAAGACCCTAAGTCCAAAACTCAGACCCCAAGCCCAAAACTCAGACCCCAAGCCCAAAACTCAGACCCCAAGCCCAAAAGTTAAAACCCAAGCCCAAAACTAAAAACCCAAGCCCAAAACTCAGACCCCAAGCCCAAAACTCAGACCCCAAGCCCAAAACTCAGACCCCAAGCCCAAAACTCAGACCCCAAGCCCAAAACTCTGACCCCAAGCCCAAAACTCTGACCCCAAGCCCAAAACTCTGACCCCAAGCCCAAAATTAAAAACCCAAGCCCAAAACTCAGACCCCAAGCCCAAAACTCTGACCCCAAGCCCAAAACTCTGACCCCAAGCCCAAAACTCAGACCCCAAGACCAAAACTCAGACCCTAAGCCCAAAACTCAGACCCCAAGCCCAAAACTCAGACCCCAAGCCCAAAACTCAGACCCCAAGCCCAAAACTCAGACCCCAAGTCCAAAACTCTGACCCCAAGCCCAAAACTCTGACCCCAAGCCCAAAACTCTGACCCCAAGCCCAAAACTCAGACCCCAAGCCCAAAACTCAGACCCCAAGCCCAAAACTCAGACCCCAAGACCAAAACTAAAAATCCAAGCCCAAAACTTCAAACCCAAGCCCAAAACTTTAAACCCAAGCCCAAAACTTCAAACCCAAGCCCAGAACTTAAACCCCAAGCCCAAAACTTAAACCCCAAGCCCAAAATGTAGAACCCAAGCTCAAAATGTAGAACCCAAGCCCAAAACTCAGACCCCAAGCCCAAAACTAAAAACCCAAGCACAAAACTCAGACCCCAAGCCCAAAACTCAAACCCCAACCCCAAAACTCAAACCCCAAGCCCAAAACTAAGACCCTAAGTCCAAAACTCAGACCCCAAGCCCAAAACTCAGACCCAAAGCCCAAAACTCAGACCCCAAGCCCAAAACTCAGACCCCAAGCCCAAAACTCAGACCCCAAGACAAAACTCAGACCCCAAGCCCAAAACTCTGACCCCAAGCCAAAAATTAAAAACCCAAGCCCAAAACTCAGACCCCAAGCCCAAAACTCAGACCCCAAGCCCAAAACTCTGACCCCAAGCCCAAAACTCAGACCCCAAGCCCAAAACTCAGACCCCAAGCCCAAAACTCTGACCCCAAGCCCAAAATTAAAAACCCAAGCCCAAAACTTAAAACCCAATCCCAACACTTAGAACCCAAGCCCAAAACTCTGACCTCAAGCCCAAAACTCTGACCCCAAGCCAAAAACTCAGACCCCAAGCCCAAAACTCAGACCCCAAGCCCAAAATTAAAAACCCAAGCCCAAAACTCAGACCCCAAGCCCAAAACTCTGACCCCAAGCCCAAAACTCAGACCCCAAGCCCAAAATTAAAAACCCAAGCCCAAAACTCAGACCCCAAGACCAAAACTCAGACCCCAAGCCCAAAACTCAGACCCCAAGCCCAAAACTAAAATCCCAATCCGAAAACTTAAAACCCAAGCCCAAAACCTAAAACCTAAGCCCAAAACTCTGACCCCAAGCCCAAAACTTAGACCACAAGCCCAAAACTCAGACCCTAAGTGCAAAACTAAAAACCCAAGCCCAAAACTAAAAACCCAAGGCCAAAACTTAAAACCCAAGGCCAAAACTCAGACCCCAAGCCCAAAACTCTGACCCCAAGCCCAAAACTCTGACCCCAAGCCCAAAACTCAGACCCCAAGCCCAAAACTCAGACCCCAAGCCCAAAACTCAGAACCCAAGCCCAAAACTCAGACCCCAAGCCCAAAACTCTGACCCCAAGCCCAAAACTCACACTCCAAGCCCAAAACTCAGACCCCAAGCCCAAAATTAAAAATCCAAGCCCAAAACTCAGACCCCAAGCCCAAAACTCAGACCCCAAGCCCAAAACTCTGACCCCAAGCCCAAAACTCAGACCCCAAGACCAAAACTCAGACCCCAAACCCAAAACTCAGACCCCAAGCCCAAAACTCAGACCCCAAGCCCAAAACTCAGAACCCAAGCCCAAAACTCAGACCCCAAGCCCAAAACTCAGACCCCAAGCCCAAAATTAAAAACCCAAGCCCAAAACTCAGACCCCAAGCCCAAAACTCTGACCCCAAGACCAAAACTCAGACCCCAAGCCCAAAATTAAAACCCCAAGCCCAAAACTCAGACCCCAAGCCCAAAACTCAAACCCCAAACCCAAAACTCAGACCCCAAGCCCAAAACTCAGACTCCAAGCCCAAAAGTTAAAACCCAAGCCCAAAAGTTAAAACCCAAGCCCAAAACTAAAAACCCAAGACCAAAACTCAGACCCCAAGCCCAAAACTCAGACCCCAAGCCCAAAACTCAGACCCCAAGCCCAAAACTTTAAACCCAAGCCCAAAACTAAAAAGTCAAGCCCAAAACTTAAAACCCAAGCCCAAAACTCAGACCCCAAGCCCAAAACCTAGACCCCAAGCACAAAACTAAAAAGTCAAGCCCAAAACTCAAAACCCAAACCCAAAACTCAGACCCCAAGCCCAAAACTCAGACCCCAACCCAAAACTCAGAGCCCAAGACCAAAACTTAGACCCCAAGCCCAAAAGTTAAAACCCAAGGCCAAAAGTTAAAACCCAAGACCAAAACTTAAAACCTAAGCCCAAAACTCAGACCCCAAGCACAAAACTCAGACCCCAAGCCGTAAACTCAGACCCCAAGCCCAAAACTAAGACCCTAAGTCCAAAACTCAGACCCCAAGCCCAAAACTCAGACCCCAAGCCCAAAACTCAGACCCCAAGCCCAAAACTCAGACCCCAAGCCCAAAACTCAGACCCCAAGCCCAAAAGTTAAAACCCAAGCCCAAAACTAAAAACCCAAGCCCAAAACTCAGACCCCAAGCCCAAAACTAAAAATTCAAGCCCAAAACTTAGACCCCAAGCCCAAAACTCAGACCCCAAGCCCAAAACTCAGACCCCAAGCCCAAAACTCTGACCCCAAGCCCAAAACTCTGACCCCAAGCCCAAAACTCAGACCCCAAGCCCTAAACTCAGACTCCAAGCCCAAAACTCAGACCCCAAGCCCAAAATTAAAAACCCAAGCCCAAAACTCAGACCCCAAGCCCAAAACTCAGACCCCAAGCCCAAAACTCTGACCCCAAGCCCAAAACTCACACCCCAAGACCAAAACTCAGACCCCAAACCCAAAACTCAGACCCCAAGCCCAAAACTCAGACCCCAAGCCCAAAACTCAGAACCCAAGCCCAAAACTCAGACCCCAAGCCCAAAACTCAGACCCCAAGCCCAAAATTAAAAACCCAAGCCCAAAACTCAGACCCCAAGCCCAAAACTCTGACCCCAAGACCAAAACTCAGACCCCAAGCCCAAAATTAAAACCCCAAGCCCAAAACTCAGACCCCAAGCCCAAAACTCAAACCCCAAACCCAAAACTCAGACCCCAAGCCCAAAACTCAGACCCCAAGCCCAAAAGTTAAAACCCAAGCCCAAAAGTTAAAACCCAAGCCCAAAACTAAAAACCCAAGACCAAAACTCAGACCCCAAGCCCAAAACTCAGACCCCAAGCCCAAAACTCAGACCCCAAGCCCAAAACTTTAAACCCAAGCCCAAAACTAAAAAGTCAAGCCCAAAACTAAAAAGTCAAGCCCAAAACTCAGACCCCAAGCCCAAAACTCAGACCCCAAGCCCAAAACCTAGACCCCAAGCACAAAACTAAAAAGTCAAGCCCAAAACTCAAAACCCAAACCCAAAACTCTGACCCCAAGCCCAAAACTCAGACCCCAACCCAAAACTCAGAGCCCAAGACCAAAACTTAGACCCCAAGCCCAAAAGTTAAAACCCAAGGCCAAAAGTTAAAACCCAAGACCAAAACTTAAAACCTAAGCCCAAAACTCAGACCCCAAGCACAAAACTCAGACCCCAAGCCGTAAACTCAGACCCCAAGCCCAAAACTAAGACCCTAAGTCCAAAACTCAGACCCCAAGCCCAAAACTCAGACCCCAAGCCCAAAACTCAGACCCCAAGCCCAAAACTCAGACCCCAAGCCCAAAACTCAGACCCCAAGCCCAAAAGTTAAAACCCAAGCCCAAAACTAAAAACCCAAGCCCAAAACTCAGACCCCAAGCCCAAAACTAAAAATTCAAGCCCAAAACTTAGACCCCAAGCCCAAAACTCAGACCCCAAGCCCAAAACTTAAAACCCAAGCCCAAAACTTAAAACCCAAGCCCAAAACTCAGACCCCAAGCCCAAAACTCAGACCCCAAGCCCAAAACTCAGACCCCAAGCCCAAAACTCAGACCCCAAGCCCAAAACTCAGACTGCAAGCCCAAAACTAAAATCCCAATCCGAAAACTTAAAACCCAAGCCCAAAACCTAAAACCTAAGCCCAAAACTCTGACCCCAAGCCCAAAACATAGACCCCAAGCCCAAAACTTAGACCAGAAGCCCAAAACTCAGACCTTAAGTGCAAAACTAAAAACCCAAGCGCAAAACTAAAAACCCAAGGCCAAAACTTTAAACCCAAGGCCAAAACAAAAAACCCAAGGCCAAAACTAAAAACCCAAGCCCAAAACTCAGACCCCAAGCCCAAAACTCAGACCCCAAGCCCAAAACTCAGACCCCAAGCCCAAAACTCAGACCCCAAGCCCAAAACCTAGACCCCAAGCACAAAACTAAAAAGTCAAGCCCAAAACTCAGACCCCAAGCCCAAAACTCTGACCCCAAGCCCAAAACTCTGACCCCAAGCCCAAAACTCTGACCCCAAGCCCAAAACTCTGACCCCAAGCCCAAAACTCAGACCCCAAGCCCAAAACTCAGACCCCAAGCCCAAAACTCAGAACCCAAGCCCAAAACTCAGACCCCAAGCCCAAAACTCTGACCCCAAGCCCAAAACTCACACTCCAAGCCCAAAACTCAGACCCCAAGCCCAAAACTCAAACCCCAAACCCAAAACTCAGACCCCAAGCCCAAAACTCAGACCCCAAGCCCAAAAGTTAAAACCCAAGCCCAAAAGTTAAAACCCAAGCCCAAAACTAAAAACCCAAGACCAAAACTCAGACCCCAAGCCCAAAACTCAGACCCCAAGCCCAAAACTCAGACCCCAAGCCCAAAACTTTAAACCCAAGCCCAAAACTAAAAAGTCAAGCCCAAAACTTAAAACCCAAGCCCAAAACTCAGACCCCAAGCCCAAAACTCAGACCCCAAGCCCAAAACCTAGACCCCAAGCACAAAACTAAAAAGTCAAGCCCAAAACTCAAAACCCAAACCCAAAACTCTGACCCCAAGCCCAAAACTCAGACCCCAACCCAAAACTCAGAGCCCAAGACCAAAACTTAGACCCCAAGCCCAAAAGTTAAAACCCAAGGCCAAAAGTTAAAACCCAAGACCAAAACTTAAAACCTAAGCCCAAAACTCAGACCCCAAGCACAAAACTCAGACCCCAAGCCGTAAACTCAGACCCCAAGCCCAAAACTAAGACCCTAAGTCCAAAACTCAGACCCCAAGCCCAAAACTCAGACCCCAAGCCCAAAACTCAGACCCCAAGCCCAAAACTCAGACCCCAAGCCCAAAACTCAGACCCCAAGCCCAAAAGTTAAAACCCAAGCCCAAAACTAAAAACCCAAGCCCAAAACTCAGACCCCAAGCCCAAAACTAAAAATTCAAGCCCAAAACTTAGACCCCAAGCCCAAAACTCAGACCCCAAGCCCAAAACTTAAAACCCAAGCCCAAAACTTAAAACCCAAGCCCAAAACTCAGACCCCAAGCCCAAAACTCAGACCCCAAGCCCAAAACTCAGACCCCAAGCCCAAAACTCAGACCCCAAGCCCAAAACTCAGACTGCAAGCCCAAAACTAAAATCCCAATCCGAAAACTTAAAACCCAAGCCCAAAACCTAAAACCTAAGCCCAAAACTCTGACCCCAAGCCCAAAACATAGACCCCAAGCCCAAAACTTAGACCAGAAGCCCAAAACTCAGACCTTAAGTGCAAAACTAAAAACCCAAGCGCAAAACTAAAAACCCAAGGCCAAAACTTTAAACCCAAGGCCAAAACAAAAAACCCAAGGCCAAAACTAAAAACCCAAGCCCAAAACTCAGACCCCAAGCCCAAAACTCAGACCCCAAGCCCAAAACTCAGACCCCAAGCCCAAAACTCAGACCCCAAGCCCAAAACCTAGACCCCAAGCACAAAACTAAAAAGTCAAGCCCAAAACTCAGACCCCAAGCCCAAAACTCTGACCCCAAGCCCAAAACTCTGACCCCAAGCCCAAAACTCTGACCCCAAGCCCAAAACTCTGACCCCAAGCCCAAAACTCAGACCCCAAGCCCAAAACTCAGACCCCAAGCCCAAAACTCAGAACCCAAGCCCAAAACTCAGACCCCAAGCCCAAAACTCTGACCCCAAGCCCAAAACTCACACTCCAAGCCCAAAACTCAGACCCCAAGCCCAAAATTAAAAATCCAAGCCCAAAACTCAGACCCCAAGCCCAAAACTCAGACCCCAAGCCCAAAACTCTGACCCCAAGCCCAAAACTCAGACCCCAAGACCAAAACTCAGACCCCAAACCCAAAACTCAGACCCCAAGCCCAAAACTCAGACCCCAAGCCCAAAACTCAGAACCCAAGCCCAAAACTCAGACCCCAAGCCCAAAACTCAGACCCCAAGCCCAAAATTAAAAACCCAAGCCCAAAACTCAGACCCCAAGCCCAAAACTCTGACCCCAAGACCAAAACTCAGACCCCAAGCCCAAAATTAAAACCCCAAGCCCAAAACTCAGACCCCAAGCCCAAAACTCAAACCCCAAACCCAAAACTCAGACCCCAAGCCCAAAACTCAGACTCCAAGCCCAAAAGTTAAAACCCAAGCCCAAAAGTTAAAACCCAAGCCCAAAACTAAAAACCCAAGACCAAAACTCAGACCCCAAGCCCAAAACTCAGACCCCAAGCCCAAAACTCAGACCCCAAGCCCAAAACTTTAAACCCAAGCCCAAAACTAAAAAGTCAAGCCCAAAACTTAAAACCCAAGCCCAAAACTCAGACCCCAAGCCCAAAACCTAGACCCCAAGCACAAAACTAAAAAGTCAAGCCCAAAACTCAAAACCCAAACCCAAAACTCAGACCCCAAGCCCAAAACTCAGACCCCAACCCAAAACTCAGAGCCCAAGACCAAAACTTAGACCCCAAGCCCAAAAGTTAAAACCCAAGGCCAAAAGTTAAAACCCAAGACCAAAACTTAAAACCTAAGCCCAAAACTCAGACCCCAAGCACAAAACTCAGACCCCAAGCCGTAAACTCAGACCCCAAGCCCAAAACTAAGACCCTAAGTCCAAAACTCAGACCCCAAGCCCAAAACTCAGACCCCAAGCCCAAAACTCAGACCCCAAGCCCAAAACTCAGACCCCAAGCCCAAAACTCAGACCCCAAGCCCAAAAGTTAAAACCCAAGCCCAAAACTAAAAACCCAAGCCCAAAACTCAGACCCCAAGCCCAAAACTAAAAATTCAAGCCCAAAACTTAGACCCCAAGCCCAAAACTCAGACCCCAAGCCCAAAACTCAGACCCCAAGCCCAAAACTCTGACCCCAAGCCCAAAACTCTGACCCCAAGCCCAAAACTCAGACCCCAAGCCCTAAACTCAGACTCCAAGCCCAAAACTCAGACCCCAAGCCCAAAATTAAAAACCCAAGCCCAAAACTCAGACCCCAAGCCCAAAACTCAGACCCCAAGCCCAAAACTCTGACCCCAAGCCCAAAACTCACACCCCAAGACCAAAACTCAGACCCCAAACCCAAAACTCAGACCCCAAGCCCAAAACTCAGACCCCAAGCCCAAAACTCAGAACCCAAGCCCAAAACTCAGACCCCAAGCCCAAAACTCAGACCCCAAGCCCAAAATTAAAAACCCAAGCCCAAAACTCAGACCCCAAGCCCAAAACTCTGACCCCAAGACCAAAACTCAGACCCCAAGCCCAAAATTAAAACCCCAAGCCCAAAACTCAGACCCCAAGCCCAAAACTCAAACCCCAAACCCAAAACTCAGACCCCAAGCCCAAAACTCAGACCCCAAGCCCAAAAGTTAAAACCCAAGCCCAAAAGTTAAAACCCAAGCCCAAAACTAAAAACCCAAGACCAAAACTCAGACCCCAAGCCCAAAACTCAGACCCCAAGCCCAAAACTCAGACCCCAAGCCCAAAACTTTAAACCCAAGCCCAAAACTAAAAAGTCAAGCCCAAAACTTAAAACCCAAGCCCAAAACTCAGACCCCAAGCCCAAAACTCAGACCCCAAGCCCAAAACCTAGACCCCAAGCACAAAACTAAAAAGTCAAGCCCAAAACTCAAAACCCAAACCCAAAACTCTGACCCCAAGCCCAAAACTCAGACCCCAACCCAAAACTCAGAGCCCAAGACCAAAACTTAGACCCCAAGCCCAAAAGTTAAAACCCAAGGCCAAAAGTTAAAACCCAAGACCAAAACTTAAAACCTAAGCCCAAAACTCAGACCCCAAGCACAAAACTCAGACCCCAAGCCGTAAACTCAGACCCCAAGCCCAAAACTAAGACCCTAAGTCCAAAACTCAGACCCCAAGCCCAAAACTCAGACCCCAAGCCCAAAACTCAGACCCCAAGCCCAAAACTCAGACCCCAAGCCCAAAACTCAGACCCCAAGCCCAAAAGTTAAAACCCAAGCCCAAAACTAAAAACCCAAGCCCAAAACTCAGACCCCAAGCCCAAAACTAAAAATTCAAGCCCAAAACTTAGACCCCAAGCCCAAAACTCAGACCCCAAGCCCAAAACTTAAAACCCAAGCCCAAAACTTAAAACCCAAGCCCAAAACTCAGACCCCAAGCCCAAAACTCAGACCCCAAGCCCAAAACTCAGACCCCAAGCCCAAAACTCAGACCCCAAGCCCAAAACTCAGACTGCAAGCCCAAAACTAAAATCCCAATCCGAAAACTTAAAACCCAAGCCCAAAACCTAAAACCTAAGCCCAAAACTCTGACCCCAAGCCCAAAACATAGACCCCAAGCCCAAAACTTAGACCAGAAGCCCAAAACTCAGACCTTAAGTGCAAAACTAAAAACCCAAGCGCAAAACTAAAAACCCAAGGCCAAAACTTTAAACCCAAGGCCAAAACAAAAAACCCAAGGCCAAAACTAAAAACCCAAGCCCAAAACTCAGACCCCAAGCCCAAAACTCAGACCCCAAGCCCAAAACTCAGACCCCAAGCCCAAAACTCAGACCCCAAGCCCAAAACCTAGACCCCAAGCACAAAACTAAAAAGTCAAGCCCAAAACTCAGACCCCAAGCCCAAAACTCTGACCCCAAGCCCAAAACTCTGACCCCAAGCCCAAAACTCTGACCCCAAGCCCAAAACTCAGACCCCAAGCCCTAAACTCAGACTCCAAGCCCAAAACTCAGACCCCAAGCCCAAAATTAAAAACCCAAGCCCAAAACTCAGACCCCAAGCCCAAAACTCAGACCCCAAGCCCAAAACTCTGACCCCAAGCCCAAAACTCAGACCCCAAGACCAAAACTCAGACCCCAAACCCAAAACTCAGACCCCAAGCCCAAAACTCAGACCCCAAGCCCAAAACTCAGAACCCAAGCCCAAAACTCAGACCCCAAGCCCAAAACTCAGACCCCAAGCCCAAAATTAAAAACCCAAGCCCAAAACTCAGACCCCAAGCCCAAAACTCTGACCCCAAGACCAAAACTCAGACCCCAAGCCCAAAATTAAAACCCCAAGCCCAAAACTCAGACCCCAAGCCCAAAACTCAAACCCCAAACCCAAAACTCAGACCCCAAGCCCAAAACTCAGACCCCAAGCCCAAAAGTTAAAACCCAAGCCCAAAAGTTAAAACCCAAGCCCAAAACTAAAAACCCAAGCCCAAAACTCAGACCCCAAGCCCAAAACTCAGACCCCAAGCCCAAAACTCAGACCCCAAGCCCAAAACTTTAAACCCAAGCCCAAAACTAAAAAGTCAAGCCCAAAACTTAAAACCCAAGCCCAAAACTCAGACCCCAAGCCCAAAACTCAGACCCCAAGCCCAAAACCTAGACCACAAGCACAAAACTAAAAAGTCAAGCCCAAAACTCAAAACCCAAACCCAAAACTCTGACCCCAAGCCCAAAACTCAGACCCCAACCCAAAACTCAGAGCCCAAGACCAAAACTTAGACCCCAAGCCCAAAAGTTAAAACCCAAGGCCAAAAGTTAAAACCCAAGACCAAAACTTAAAACCTAAGCCCAAAACTCAGACCCCAAGCACAAAACTCAGACCCCAAGCCGTAAACTCAGACCCCAAGCCCAAAACTAAGACCCTAAGTCCAAAACTCAGACCCCAAGCCCAAAACTCAGACCCCAAGCCCAAAACTTCAAACCCAAGCCCAAAACTAAAAACCCAAGCCCAAAACTCAGACCCCAAGCCCAAAACTAAAAATTCAAGCCCAAAACTTAGACCCCAAGCCCAAAACTTAAAACCCAAGCCCAAAACTTAAAACCCAAGCCCAAAACTCAGACCCCAAGCCCAAAACTCAGACCCCAAGCCCAAAACTCAGACCCCAAGCCCAAAACTCAGACCCCAAGCCCAAAACTCAGACCCCAAGCCCAAAACTAAAATCCCAATCCGAAAACTTAAAACCCAAGCCCAAAACCTAAAACCTAAGCCCAAAACTCTGACCCCAAGCCCAAAACATAGACCCCAAGCCCAAAACTTAGACCAGAAGCCCAAAACTCAGACCCCAAGCCCAAAACTCAGACCCCAAGCCCAAAACTCAGACCCCAAGCCCAAAACTCAGACCCCAAGCCCAAAACCTAGACCCCAAGCACAAAACTAAAAAGTCAAGCCCAAAACTCAGACCCCAAGCCCAAAACTCTGACCCCAAGCCCAAAACTCTGACCCCAAGCCCAAAACTCTGACCCCAAGCCCAAAACTCAGACCCCAAGCCCAAAACTCAGAACCCAAGCCCAAAACTCAGACCCCAAGCCCAAAATTAAAAACCCAAGCCCAAAACTCAGACCCCAAGCCCAAAACTCTGACCCCAAGCCCAAAACTCAGACCCCAAGCCCAAAACTCAGACCCCAAGCCCAAAACTCAGACCCCAAGCCCAAAACTCTGACCCCAAGCCCAAAACTCTGACCCCAAGCCCAAAACCTAGACCCCAAGCACAAAACTAAAAAGTCAAGCCCAAAACTCAGAACCCAAGCCCAAAACTCAGACCCCAAGCCCAAAACTCTGACCCCAAGCCCAAAACTCAGACTCCAAGCCCAAAACTCAGACCCCAAGCCCAAAATTAAAAACCCAAGCCCAAAACTCAGACCCCAAGCCCAAAACTCAGACCCCAAGCCCAAAACTCTGACCCCAAGCCCAAAACTCAGACCCCAAGACCAAAACTCAGACCCCAAACCCAAAACTCAGACCCCAAGCCCAAAACTCAGACCCCAAGCCCAAAACTCAGAACCCAAGCCCAAAACTCAGACCCCAAGCCCAAAACTCAGACCCCAAGCCCAAAATTAAAAACCCAAGCCCAAAACTCAGACCCCAAGCCCAAAACTCAAACCCCAAACCCAAAACTCAGACCCCAAGCCCAAAACTCAGACCCCAAGCCCAAAAGTTAAAACCCAAGCCCAAAAGTAAAAACCCAAGCCCAAAACTCAGAACTCAAGCCCAAAACTCAGACCCCAAGCCCAAAACTCAGACCCCAAGCCCAAAACTCAGACCCCAAGCCCAAAACTTTAAACCCAAGCCCAAAACTAAAAAGTCAAGCCGAAAACTTAAAACCCAAGCCCAAAACTCAGACCCCAAGCCCAAAACTCAGACCCCAAGCCCAAAACCTAGACCCCAAGCACAAAACTAAAAAGTCAAGCCCAAAACTCAAAACCCAAACCCAAAACTCAGACCCCAAGCCCAAAACTCAGACCCCAACCCAAAACTCAGAGCCCAAGACCAAAACTTAGACCCCAAGCCCAAAAGTTAAAACCCAAGGCCAAAAGTTAAAACCCAAGACCAAAACTTAAAACCTAAGCCCAAAACTCAGACCCCAAGCACAAAACTCAGACCCCAAGCCGTAAACTCAGACCCCAAGCCCAAAACTAAGACCCTAAGTCCAAAACTCAGACCCCAAGCCCAAAACTCAGACCCCAAGCCCAAAACTCAGACCCCAAGCCCAAAACTCAGACCCCAAGCCCAAAAGTTAAAACCCAAGCCCAAAACTAAAAACCCAAGCCCAAAACTCAGACCCCAAGCCCAAAACTAAAAATTCAAGCCCAAAACTTAGACCCCAAGCCCAAAACTCAGACCCCAAGCCCAAAACTTAAAACCCAAGCCCAAAACTTAAAACCCAAGCCCAAAACTCAGACCCCAAGCCCAAAACTCAGACCCCAAGCCCAAAACTCAGACCCCAAGCCCAAAACTCAGACCCCAAGCCCAAAACTCAGACTGCAAGCCCAAAACTAAAATCCCAATCCGAAAACTTAAAACCCAAGCCCAAAACCTAAAACCTAAGCCCAAAACTCTGACCCCAAGCCCAAAACATAGACCCCAAGCCCAAAACTTAGACCAGAAGCCCAAAACTCAGACCCTAAGTGCAAAACTAAAAACCCAAGCGCAAAACTAAAAACCCAAGGCCAAAACTTTAAACCCAAGGCCAAAACAAAAAACCCAAGGCCAAAACTTAAAACCCAAGCCCAAAACTCAGACCCCAAGCCCAAAACTCAGACCCCAAGCCCAAAACTCAGACCCCAAGCCCAAAACTCAGAACCCAAGCCCAAAACTCAGACCCCAAGCCCAAAATTAAAAACCCAAGCCCAAAACTCAGACCCCAAGCCCAAAACTCTGACCCCAAGCCCAAAACTCAGACCCCAAGCCCAAAACTCAGACCCCAAGCCCAAAACTCAGACCCCAAGCCCAAAACTCAGACCCCAAGCCCAAAACTCTGACCCCAAGCCCAAAACCTAGACCCCAAGCACAAAACTAAAAAGTCAAGCCCAAAACTCAGACCCCAAGCCCAAAACTCTGACCCCAAGCCCAAAACTCTGACCCCAAGCCCAAAACCTAGACCCCAAGCACAAAACTAAAAAGTCAAGCCCAAAACTCAGACCCCAAGCCCAAAACTCTGACCCCAAGCCCAAAACTCTGACCCCAAGCCCAAAACTCAGACCCCAAGCCCAAAACTCAGACCCCAAGCCCAAAACTCAGACCCCAAGCCCAAAACTCAGACCCCAAGCCCAAAATTAAAAACCCAAGCCCAAAATTAAAAACCCAAGCCCAAAACTCAGACCCCAAGCCCAAAACTCTGACCCCAAGCCCAAAACTCAGACCCCAAGCCCAAAACTCAGACCCCAAGCCCAAAATTAAAAACCCAAGCCCAAAACTCAGACCCCAAGCCCAAAACTCTGACCCCAAGCCCAAAACCTAGACCCCAAGCACAAAACTAAAAAGTCAAGCCCAAAACTCAGACCCCAAGCCCAAAACCATGACCCCAAGCCCAAAACTCTGACCCCAAGCCCAAAACTCTGACCCCAAGCCCAAAATCAAAAACCCAAGCCCAAAACTCAGACCCCAAGCCCAAAACTCAGACCCCAAGCCCAAAACTCAGACCCCAAGCCCAAAACTCAGACCCCAAGCCCAAAATTAAAAACCCAAGCCCAAAACTCAGACCCCAAGCCCAAAAACTCAGACCCCAAGCCCAAAACTCAGACCCCAAGCCCAAAACTCAGACCCCAAGCCCAAAACTTAAAACCCAAGCCCAAAACTTAAAACCCAAGCCCAAAACTCAGACCCCAAGCCCAAAACTCAGACCCCAAGCCCAAAACTCAGACCCCAAGCCCAAAACTCAGACCCCAAGCCCAAAACTCTGACCCCAAGCCCAAAACTCAGACCCCAAGCCCAAAACTCTGACCCCAAGCCCAAAACTCAAACCCCAACCCCAAAACTCAGACCCCAAGCCCAAAACTCAGACCCCAAGCCCAAAACTCAGACCCCAAGCCCAAAACTCAGACCCCAAGCCCAAAACTCAGACCCCAAGCCCAAAACTTAAAACCCAAGCCCAAAAGTTAAAACCCAAGCCCAAAACTCAGACCCCAAGCCCAAAACTCAGACCCCTAGCCCAAAACTCAGACCCCAAGCCCAAAACTCAGACCCCAAGCCCAAAACTCAGACCCCAAGCCCAAAACTCAGACCCCAAGCCCAAAACTCAGACCCCAAGCCCAAAACTCAGACCCCAAGCCCAAAACTAAAATCCCAATCCGAAAACTTAAAACCCAAGCCCAAAACCTAAAACCTAGAGCCCAAAACTCTGACCCCAAGCCCAAAACAGAGACCCCAAGCCCAAAACTTAGACCACAAGCCCAAAACTCAGACCCTAAGTGCAAAACTAAAAACCCAAGCCCAAAACTAAAAACCCAAGGCCAAAACTTAAAACCCAAGGCCAAAACTTAAAACCCAAGGCCAAAACTCAGAACCCAAGCCCAAAACTTAGACCCCAAGCCCAAAACTCTGACCTCAAGCCCAAAATTAAAAACCCAAGCCCAAAACTCAGACCCCAAGACCAAAACTCTGACCCCAAGCCCAAAACTCTGACACCAAGCCCAAAACTCTGACCCCAAGCCCAAAACTCTGACCCCAAGCCCAAAACTCAGACCCCAAGCCCAAAACTCAGACCCCAAGCCCAAAACTCAGACCCCAAGCCCAAAACTCAGACCCCAAGCCCAAAACTCAGACCCCAAGCCTAAAATTAAAAACCCAAGCCCAAAAGTTAGACCCCAAGCCCAAAACTCAGAGCCCAAGCCCAAAACTCAGACCCCAAGACCAAAACTCAGACCCCAAGACCAAAACTAAAAATCCAAGCCCAAAACTTAAAACCCAAGCCCAAAACTTAGAACCCAAGCCCAAAACTCTGACCCCAAGCCCAAAACTCTGACCCCAAGCCCAAAACTAAAAACCCAAGCACGAAACTCAGAACCCAAGACCAAAATTCAGACCCCAAGCCGTAAACTCAGACCCCAAGCCCAAAACTAAGACCCTAAGTCCAAAACTCAGACCCCAAGCCCAAAACTCAGACCCAAAGCCCAAAACTCAGACCCCAAGCCCAAAACTCAGACCCCAAGCCCAAATCTAAGACCCTAAGTCCAAAACTCAGACCCCAAGCCCAAAACTCAGACCCAAAGCCCAAAACTCAGACCCCAAGCCCAAAACTCAGACCGAAGCCCAAAACTCAGACCCCAAGACCAAAACTCAGACCCCAAGCCCAAGAGTTAAAACCCAAGCCCAAAACTCAGACCCCAAGCCCAAAACTCTGACCCCAAGCCCAAAACTCTGACCCCAAGCCCAAAACTAAAAAGTCAAGCCCAAAACTTAGACCCCAAGCCCAAAACTCAGACCCCAATCCCAAAACCTAGACCCCAAGCCCAAAACTCAGACCCCAAGCCCAAAACTCAGACCCCAAGCCCAAAACTCAGACCCCAAGCCCAAAACTCAGACCCCAAGCCCAAAACCTAGACCCCAAGCACAAAACTAAAAAGTCAAGCCCAAAACTTAGACCCCAAGCCCAAAACTCAGACCCCAAGCCCAAAACTCAGACCCCAAGCCCAAAACTTCAAACCCAAGCCCAAAACTTAAAACCCAAGCCCAAAACTCAGACCCCAAGCCCAAAACCTAGACCCCAAGCACAAAATTAAAAAGTCAAGCCCAAAACTTAGACCCCAAGCCCAAAACTCAGACCCCAAGCCCAAAACTCAGACCCCAAGCCCAAAACTTAAAACCCAAGCCCAAAACTTAAAACCCAAGCCCAAAACTTAAAACCCAAGCCCAAAACTTAAAACCCAAGCCCAAAACTCAGACCCCAAGACCAAAACTCAGACCCCAAGCCCAAAACTCAGACCCCAAGCCCAAAACTCAGACCCCAAGCCCAAAACTCAGACCCCAAGCCCAAAACTAAAATCCCAATCCGAAAACTTAAAACCCAAGCCCAAAACCTAAAACCTAAGCCCAAAACTCTGACCCCAAGCCCAAAACATAGACCCCAAGCCCAAAACTTAGACCACAAGCCCAAAACTTAGACCCTAAGTGCAAAACTAAAAACCCAAGCCCAAAACTAAAAACCCAAGGCCAAAACTTAAAACCCAAGGCCAAAACTTTAAACCCAAGGCCAAAACTAAAAACCCAAGCCCAAAACTTAGACCCCAAGCCCAAAACTCAGACCCCAAGCCCAAAACTCAGACCCCAAGCCCAAAACTCTGACCCCAAGCCCAAAACTCAGACCCCAAGCCCAAAACTCAGACCCCAAGCCCAAAACTTAGACCCCAAGCCCAAAACTCAGACCCCAAGCCCAAAACTCAGACCCCAAGCCCAAAACTCAGACCCCAAGCCCAAAACTGAGACCCCAAGCCCAAAACTCAGACCACAAGCCCAAAACTTCAAACCCAAGCCCAAAATTTAAAACCCAAGCCCAAAACTTAAAACCCAAGCCCAAAACTTAAAACCCAAGCCCAAAACTCAGACACGAAGCCCAAAACTCAGACCCCAAGCCCAAAACTTCAAACCCAAGCCCAAAACTTAAAACCCAAGCCCAAAACCTAAAACCTAAGCCCAAAACTCTGACCCCAAGCCCAAAACATAGACCCCAAGCCCAAAACTTAGACCACAAACCCAAAACTCAGACCCTAAGTGCAAAACTAAAAACCCAAGCCCAAAACTAAAAACCCAAGGCCAAAACTTAAAACCCAAGGCCAAAACTTTAAACCCAAGCCCAAAACTAAAAACCCAAGCCCAAAACTTAGAACCCCAAGCCCAAAACTCAGACCCCAAGCCCAAAACTCAGACCCCAAGCCCAAAACTCAGACCCCAAGCCCAAAACTCTGACCCCAAGCCCAAAACTCAGACCCCAAGCCCAAAACTCAGACCCCAAGCCCAAAACTTAGACTCCAAGCCCAAAATTAAAAACCCAAGCCCAAAACTCAGACCCCAAGCCCAAAACTCAGACCCCAAGCCCAAAACTCTGACCCCAAGCCCAAAACTCTGACCCCAAGCCCAAAACTCAGACCCCAAGCCCAAAACTCAGACCCCAAGCCCAAAACTCAGACCCCAAGCCCAAAATTAAAAACCCAAGCCCAAAATTAAAAACCCAAGCCCAAAACTTAGACCCCAAGCCCAAAACTCAGACCCCAAGCCCAAAACTCAGACCCCAAGCCCAAAATTAAAATCCCAATCCGAAAACTTAAAACCCAAGCCCAAGACTAAAAACCCAAGCCCAAAACTAAAAACCCAAGCCCAAAACTTCAAACCCAAGCCCAAAACTTCAAACCCAAGCCCAAAACTTCAAACCCAAGCCCAAAACTTAAACCCCAAGCCCAAAACGTAGAACCCCAAGCCCAAAACTTTAAACCCAAGCCCAAAACTCAGACCCCAAGCCCAAAACTCAGACCCCAAGCCCAAAACTCAGACCCCAAGCCCAAAACTCAGACCCCAAGCCCAAAACTCAGACCCCAAGCCCAAAACTAAAATCCCAATCCGAAAACTTAAAACCCAAGCCCAAAACCTAAAACCTAGAGCCCAAAACTCTGACCCCAAGCCCAAAACAGAGACCCCAAGCCCAAAACTTAGACCACAAGCCCAAAACTCAGACCCTAAGTGCAAAACTAAAAACCCAAGCCCAAAACTAAAAACCCAAGGCCAAAACTTAAAACCCAAGGCCAAAACTTAAAACCCAAGGCCAAAACTCAGAACCCAAGCCCAAAACTTAGACCCCAAGCCCAAAACTCTGACCTCAAGCCCAAAATTAAAAACCCAAGCCCAAAACTCAGACCCCAAGACCAAAACTCTGACCCCAAGCCCAAAACTCTGACACCAAGCCCAAAACTCTGACCCCAAGCCCAAAACTCTGACCCCAAGCCCAAAACTCAGACCCCAAGCCCAAAACTCAGACCCCAAGCCCAAAACTCAGACCCCAAGCCCAAAACTCAGACCCCAAGCCCAAAACTCAGACCCCAAGCCTAAAATTAAAAACCCAAGCCCAAAAGTTAGACCCCAAGCCCAAAACTCAGAGCCCAAGCCCAAAACTCAGACCCCAAGACCAAAACTCAGACCCCAAGACCAAAACTAAAAATCCAAGCCCAAAACTTAAAACCCAAGCCCAAAACTTAGAACCCAAGCCCAAAACTCTGACCCCAAGCCCAAAACTCTGACCCCAAGCCCAAAACTAAAAACCCAAGCACGAAACTCAGAACCCAAGACCAAAATTCAGACCCCAAGCCGTAAACTCAGACCCCAAGCCCAAAACTAAGACCCCAAGCCCAAAACTCAGACCCCAAGCCCAAAACTCAGACCCCAAGCCCAAAACTAAAATCCCAATCCGAAAACTTAAAACCCAAGCCCAAAACCTAAAACCTAGAGCCCAAAACTCTGACCCCAAGCCCAAAACAGAGACCCCAAGCCCAAAACTTAGACCACAAGCCCAAAACTCAGACCCTAAGTGCAAAACTAAAAACCCAAGCCCAAAACTAAAAACCCAAGGCCAAAACTTAAAACCCAAGGCCAAAACTTAAAACCCAAGGCCAAAACTCAGAACCCAAGCCCAAAACTTAGACCCCAAGCCCAAAACTCTGACCTCAAGCCCAAAATTAAAAACCCAAGCCCAAAACTCAGACCCCAAGACCAAAACTCTGACCCCAAGCCCAAAACTCTGACACCAAGCCCAAAACTCTGACCCCAAGCCCAAAACTCTGACCCCAAGCCCAAAACTCAGACCCCAAGCCCAAAACTCAGACCCCAAGCCCAAAACTCAGACCCCAAGCCCAAAACTCAGACCCCAAGCCCAAAACTCAGACCCCAAGCCTAAAATTAAAAACCCAAGCCCAAAAGTTAGACCCCAAGCCCAAAACTCAGAGCCCAAGCCCAAAACTCAGACCCCAAGACCAAAACTCAGACCCCAAGACCAAAACTAAAAATCCAAGCCCAAAACTTAAAACCCAAGCCCAAAACTTAGAACCCAAGCCCAAAACTCTGACCCCAAGCCCAAAACTCTGACCCCAAGCCCAAAACTAAAAACCCAAGCACGAAACTCAGAACCCAAGACCAAAATTCAGACCCCAAGCCGTAAACTCAGACCCCAAGCCCAAAACTAAGACCCTAAGTCCAAAACTCAGACCCCAAGCCCAAAACTCAGACCCAAAGCCCAAAACTCAGACCCCAAGCCCAAAACTCAGACCCCAAGCCCAAATCTAAGACCCTAAGTCCAAAACTCAGACCCCAAGCCCAAAACTCAGACCCAAAGCCCAAAACTCAGACCCCAAGCCCAAAACTCAGACCGAAGCCCAAAACTCAGACCCCAAGACCAAAACTCAGACCCCAAGCCCAAGAGTTAAAACCCAAGCCCAAAACTCAGACCCCAAGCCCAAAACTCTGACCCCAAGCCCAAAACTCTGACCCCAAGCCCAAAACTAAAAAGTCAAGCCCAAAACTTAGACCCCAAGCCCAAAACTCAGACCCCAATCCCAAAACCTAGACCCCAAGCCCAAAACTCAGACCCCAAGCCCAAAACTCAGACCCCAAGCCCAAAACTCAGACCCCAAGCCCAAAACTCAGACCCCAAGCCCAAAACCTAGACCCCAAGCACAAAACTAAAAAGTCAAGCCCAAAACTTAGACCCCAAGCCCAAAACTCAGACCCCAAGCCCAAAACTCAGACCCCAAGCCCAAAACTTCAAACCCAAGCCCAAAACTTAAAACCCAAGCCCAAAACTCAGACCCCAAGCCCAAAACCTAGACCCCAAGCACAAAATTAAAAAGTCAAGCCCAAAACTTAGACCCCAAGCCCAAAACTCAGACCCCAAGCCCAAAACTCAGACCCCAAGCCCAAAACTTAAAACCCAAGCCCAAAACTTAAAACCCAAGCCCAAAACTTAAAACCCAAGCCCAAAACTTAAAACCCAAGCCCAAAACTCAGACCCCAAGACCAAAACTCAGACCCCAAGCCCAAAACTCAGACCCCAAGCCCAAAACTCAGACCCCAAGCCCAAAACTCAGACCCCAAGCCCAAAACTAAAATCCCAATCCGAAAACTTAAAACCCAAGCCCAAAACCTAAAACCTAAGCCCAAAACTCTGACCCCAAGCCCAAAACATAGACCCCAAGCCCAAAACTTAGACCACAAGCCCAAAACTTAGACCCTAAGTGCAAAACTAAAAACCCAAGCCCAAAACTAAAAACCCAAGGCCAAAACTTAAAACCCAAGGCCAAAACTTTAAACCCAAGGCCAAAACTAAAAACCCAAGCCCAAAACTTAGACCCCAAGCCCAAAACTCAGACCCCAAGCCCAAAACTCAGACCCCAAGCCCAAAACTCTGACCCCAAGCCCAAAACTCAGACCCCAAGCCCAAAACTCAGACCCCAAGCCCAAAACTTAGACCCCAAGCCCAAAACTCAGACCCCAAGCCCAAAACTCAGACCCCAAGCCCAAAACTCAGACCCCAAGCCCAAAACTGAGACCCCAAGCCCAAAACTCAGACCACAAGCCCAAAACTTCAAACCCAAGCCCAAAACTTAAAACCCAAGCCCAAAACTTAAAACCCAAGCCCAAAACTTAAAACCCAAGCCCAAAACTCAGACACGAAGCCCAAAACTCAGACCCCAAGCCCAAAACTTCAAACCCAAGCCCAAAACTTAAAACCCAAGCCCAAAACCTAAAACCTAAGCCCAAAACTCTGACCCCAAGCCCAAAACATAGACCCCAAGCCCAAAACTTAGACCACAAACCCAAAACTCAGACCCTAAGTGCAAAACTAAAAACCCAAGCCCAAAACTAAAAACCCAAGGCCAAAACTTAAAACCCAAGGCCAAAACTTTAAACCCAAGCCCAAAACTAAAAACCCAAGCCCAAAACTTAGAACCCCAAGCCCAAAACTCAGACCCCAAGCCCAAAACTCAGACCCCAAGCCCAAAACTCAGACCCCAAGCCCAAAACTCTGACCCCAAGCCCAAAACTCAGACCCCAAGCCCAAAACTCAGACCCCAAGCCCAAAACTCAGACCCCAAGCCCAAAACTTAGACTCCAAGCCCAAAATTAAAAACCCAAGCCCAAAACTCAGACCCCAAGCCCAAAACTCAGACCCCAAGCCCAAAACTCTGACCCCAAGCCCAAAACTCTGACCCCAAGCCCAAAACTCAGACCCCAAGCCCAAAACTCAGACCCCAAGCCCAAAACTCAGACCCCAAGCCCAAAATTAAAAACCCAAGCCCAAAATTAAAAACCCAAGCCCAAAACTTAGACCCCAAGCCCAAAACTCAGACCCCAAGCCCAAAACTCAGACCCCAAGCCCAAAATTAAAATCCCAATCCGAAAACTTAAAACCCAAGCCCAAGACTAAAAACCCAAGCCCAAAACTAAAAACCCAAGCCCAAAACTTCAAACCCAAGCCCAAAACTTCAAACCCAAGCCCAAAACTTAAACCCCAAGCCCAAAACGTAGAACCCCAAGCCCAAAACTTTAAACCCAAGCCCAAAACTCAGACCCCAAGCCCAAAACTCAGACCCCAAGCCCAAAACTCAGACCCCAAGCCCAAAACTCAGACCCCAAGCCCAAAACTCAGACCCCAAGCCCAAAACTTAGACGCCAAGCCCAAAATTAAAAACCCAAGACCAAAACTCTGACCCCAAGCCCAAAACTCTGACCCCAAGCCCAAAACTCTGACCCCAAGCCCAAAACTCAGACCCCAAGCCCAAAACTCAGACCCCAAGCCCAAAATTAAAAACCCAAGCCCAAAAGTTAGAACCCAAGCCCAAAACTCAGACCCCAAGGCCAAAACTCAGACCCCAAGGCCAAAACTCAGACCCCAAGGCCAAAACTCAGACCCCAAGCCCAAAACTCAGACCCCAAGCCCAAAACTCAGACCCCAAGCACAAAACTAAAAAATCAAGCCCAAAACTCAGACCCCAAGCACAAAACTAAAAAATCAAGCCCAAAACTTAGACCCCAAGCCCAAAATGTAGAACCCAAGCCCAAAACTTCAAACCCAAGCCCAAAACTTCAAACCCAAACCCCAAAACTTCAAAGCCAAGCCCAAAACTTAAACCCCAAGCCCAAAACTCAGACCCCAAGCCCAAAACTCAGACCCCAAACCCAAAACTCAAACCCCAAGCCCAAAACTCAGAACCCAAGCCCAAAACTCAGACCCCAAGCCCAAAACTCAGACCCCAAGCCCAAAACTAAGACCCCAAGCCCAAAACTCAAACCCCAAGCCCAAAACTCAGACCCCAAGCCCAAAACTCAGACCCCAAGCCCAAAACTCAGACCCCAAGCCCAAAACTTCAAACCCAAGCCCAAAACTTCAAACCCAAGCCCAAAACTTCAAACCCAAGCCCAAAACTTCAAACCCAAGCCCAAAACTTCAAACCCAAGCCCAAAACTTCAAACCCAAGCGCAAAACTTCAAACCCAAGCGCAAAACTTCAAACCCAAGCCCAAAACTCAGACCCCAAGCCCAAAACTTTAAACCCAAGCCCAAAACTTTAAACCCAAGCCCAAAACTTTAAACCCAAGCCCAAAACTTTAAACCCAAGCCCAAAACTTTAAACCCAAGCCCAAAACTTTAAACCCAAGCCCAAAACTTTAAACCCAAGCCCAAAACTTTAAACCCAAGCCCAAAACTTTAAACCCAAGCCCAAAATTTCAAACCCAAGCCCAAAATTTTAAACCCAAGCCCAAAACTTTAAACCCAAGCCCAAAACTTTAAACCCAAGCCCAATACTTTAAACCCAAGCCCAAAACATTAAACCCAAGCCCAAAACTTTAAACCCAAGCCCAAAATTTAAAACCCAAGCCCAAAACTTTGAACCCAAGCCCAAAACTTTAAACCCAAGCCCAAAACTTCAAACCCAAGCCCAAAACTCAGACCCCAAGCCCAAAACTCAGACCCCAAGCCCAAAACTTCAAACCCAAGCCCAAAACGTCAAACCCAAGCCCAAAACTTCAAACCCAAGCCCAAAACTTCAAACCCAAGCCCAAAACATAGAACCCAAGCCCAAAACTTAGAACCCAAGCCCAAAACTAAGAACCCAAGCCCAAAACTTAGAACCCAAGCCCAAAACTCAGACCCCAAGCCCAAAACTTCAAACCCAAGCCCAAAACTTAAACCCCAAGCCCAAAACTTAGAACCCAAGCCCAAAACTCAGACCCCAAGCCCAAAACTTAGAACCCAAGCCCAAAACTTAGACCCCAAGCCCAAAACTCAGACCCCAAGCCCAAAACTCAGACCCCAAGCCCAAAACTCAGAACTCAAGCCCAAAACTCAGACCCCAAGCCCAAAACTCAGACCCCAAGCCCAAAACTCAGACCCCAAGCCCAAAACTCAGACCCCAAGCCCAAAACTCAGACCCCAAGCCCAAAACTCAGACCCCAAGCCCAAAACTCAGACCCCAAGCCCAAAACTTAAAACCCAAGCCCAAAACTAAAAACCCAAGCCCAAAACTTAAACCCCAATCCCAAAACTTAAACCCCAAACCCAAAACGTAGAACCCAAGCTCAAAACGTAGAAACCAAGCTCAAAACGTAGAACCCAAGATCAAAACGTAGAACCCAAGCCCAAAACTTAGACCCCAAGCCCAAAACTCAGACCCCAAGCCCAAAACTCAGACCCCAAGCCCAAAACTCAGACCCCAAGCCGAAAACTCAGACCCCAAGCCCAAAACTTCAAACCCAAGCCCAAAACTTCAAACCCAAGCCCAAAACTTCAAACCCAAATCCCAAAACTTCAAAGCCAAGCCCAAAACTTAAACCCCAAGCCAAAAACTCAGACCCCAAGCCCAAAACTTAGAATCCAAGCCCAAAACTTAGAACCCAAGCCCAAAACTTAAAACCCAAGCCCAAAACTTAGAACTCAAGCCTAAAACTTAGAACCCAAGCCCAAAACTCAGACCCCAAGCCCAAAACTCAGACCCCAAGCCCAAAACTCTGACCCCAAGCCCAAAACTAAGACCCCAAGCCCAAAACTCAGACCCCAAGCCCAAAACTCAGACCCCAAGCCCAAAACTAAGACCCCAAGCCCAAAACTCAGACCCCAAGCCCAAAACTCAGACCCCAAGCCCAAAACTTCAAACCCAAGCCCAAAACTTCAAACCCAAGCCCAAAACTTCAAACCCAAGCCCAAAACTTCAAACCCAAGCGCAAAACTTCAAACTCAAGCCCAAAACTTCAAACCCAAGCCCAAAACTCAGACCCCAAGCCCAAAACTTCAAACCCAAGCCCAAAACGTTAAACCCAAGCCCAAAACTTTAAACCCAAGCCCAAAACTTTAAACCCAAGCCCAAAACTTTAAACCCAAGCCCAAAACTTTAAACCCAAGCCCAAAACTTTAAACCCAAGCCCAAAATTTTAAACCCAAGCCCAAAACTTTAAACCCAAGCCCAAAACTTTAAACCCAAGCCCAATACTTTAAACCCAAGCCCAAAACATTAAACCCAAGCCCAAAACTTTAAATCCAAGCCCAAAATTTTAAACCCAAGCCCAAAACTCAGAACCCAAGCCCAAAACTTTAAACCCAAGCCCAAAACTTCAAACCCAAGCCCAAAACTCAGACCCCAAGCCCAAAACTCAGACCCCAAGCCCAAAACTTCAAACCCAAGCCCAAAACGTAGAACCCAAGCCCAAAACTTCAAACCCAAGCCCAAAACTTCAAAACCAAGCCCAAAACTTCAAACCCAAGCCCAAAACTTCAAACCCAAGCCCAAAACTTAGAACCCAAGCACAAAACTTAGAACCCAAGCCCAAAACTTAGAACCCAAGCCCAAAACTTCAAACCCAAGCCCAAAACTTAAACCCCAAGCCCAAAACTTAGAATCCAAGCCAAAAACTCAGACCCCAAGCCCAAAACCTAGACCCCCAGCCCAAAACTTAGACCCCAAGCCCAAAACTCAGAACCCAAGCCCAAAACTCAGACCCCAAGCCCAAAACTCAGACCCCAAGCCCAAAACTCAGACCCCAAGCCCAAAACTCAGACCCCAAGCCCAAAACTCAGACCCCAAGCCCAAAACTCAGACCCCAAGCCCAAAACTTAGAACCCAAGCCCAAAACTCAGACCCCAAGCCCAAAACTCAGACCCCAAGCCCAAAACTCAGACCCCAAGCCCAAAACTTAGAACCCAAGCCCAAAACTCAGACCCCAAGCCCAAAACTCAGACCCCAAGCACAAAACTTAGACCACAAGCCCAAAACTCAGACCCTAAGTGCAAAACTAAAAACCCAAGCCCAAAACTAAAAACCCAAGGCCAAAACTTAAAACCCAAGGCCAAAACCTTAAACCCAAGGCCAAAACTTAGACCCCAAGCCCAAAACTCAGACCCCAAGCCCAAAACTCAGACCCCAAGACCAAAACTCAGACCCCAAGCCCAAAACTCAGACCCCAAGCCCAAAACTCAGACCCCAAGCCCAAAACTCAGACCCCAAGCCCAAAACTCAGACCCCAAGCCCAAAACTTGGACTCCAAGCTCAAAATTAAAAACCCAAGCCCAAAACTCAGACCCCAAGCCCAAAACTCAGACCCCAAGCCCAAAACTCAGACCCCAAGCCCAAAACTCAGACCCCAAGCACAAAACTAAAAATTCAAGCCCAAAACTTAGACTCCAAGCCCAAAACTCAGACCCCAAGCCCAAAACTCAGACCCCAAGCCCAAAACTCAGACCCCAATCCCAAAACTTCAAACCCAAGCCCAAAACTCAGACCCCAAGCCCAAAACTTCAAACCCAAGCCCAAAACTTCAAACCCAAGCCCAAAACGTAGAACCCAAGCCCAAAACATAGAACCCAAGCCCAAAACTTCAAACCCAAGCCCAAAACTTAGAACCCAAGCCCAAAACTTAGAACCCAAGCCCAAAACTTAGAACCCAAGCCCAAAACTCAGACCCCAAGCCCAAAACTTCAAACCCAAGCCCAAAACTTAAACCCCAAGCCCAAAACTTAGAACCCAAGCCCAAAACTCAGACCCCAAGCCCAAAACTTAGACCCCAAGCCCAAAACTCTGACCCCAAGCCCAAAACTCAGAACCCAAGCCCAAAACTCAGACCCCAAGCCCAAAACTCAGACCCCAAGCCCAAAACTCAGACCCCAAGCCCAAAACTCAGAACTCAAGCCCAAAACTCAGACCCCAAGCCCAAAACTCAGACCCCAAGCCCAAAACTCAGACCCCAAGCCCAAAACTCAGACCCAAGCCCAAAACTCAGACCCCAAGCCCAAAACTCAGATCCCAAGCCCAAAACTTAAAACCCAAGCCCAAAACTAAAAACCCAAGCCCAAAACTTAAACCCCAATCCCAAAACTTAAACCCCAAGCCCAAAACGTAGAACCCAAGCTCAAAACGTAGAACCCAAGATCAAAACGTAGAACCCAAGCCCAAAAGTTAAAACCCAAGCCCAAAACTAAAAACCCAAGCCCAAAACTCAGACCCCAAGCCCAAAACTCAGACCCCAAGCCCAAAACTCAGACCCCAAGCCCAAAACTTAAAACCCAAGCCCAAAACTTAGAACCCAAGCCCAAAACTTAAAACCCAAGCCCAAAACTTAGAACCCAAGCCCAAAACTTCAAACCCAAGCCCAAAACTCA
Organism: Psittacula echo; assembly: GCF_963264785.1. Taxonomy (NCBI): domain Eukaryota; kingdom Metazoa; phylum Chordata; class Aves; order Psittaciformes; family Psittacidae; genus Psittacula; species Psittacula echo. The sequence continues at coordinate 265,879 of NC_137742.1, forward strand.
GACCCCAAGCCCAAAACTTCAAACCCAAGCCCAAAACTTCAAACCCAAGCCCAAAACTTCAAACCCAAGCCCAAAACTTCAAACCCAAGCCCAAAACTTCAAACCCAAGCCCAAAACTTCAAACTCAAGCCCAAAACTTAAACCCCAAGCCCAAAACTTAAACCCCAAGCCCAAAATGTAGAACCCAAGCTCAAAACGTAGAACCCAAGCCCAAAACTTAGAACCCAAGCCCAAAACATAGAACCCAAGCCCAAAACTTAGAACCCAAGCCCAAAACTTAGAACCCAAGCCCAAAACTCAGACCCCAAGCCCAAAACTCAGACCCCAAGCCCAAAACTCAGACCCCAAGCCCAAAACTCAGACCCCAAGCCCAAAACTCAGACCCCAAGCCCAAAACTCAGACCCCAAGCCCAAAACTCAGACCCCAAGCCCAAAACTTTAAACCCAAGCCCAAAACTTCAAACCCAAGCCCAAAACTTCAAACCCAAGCCCAAAACTTCAAACCCAAGCCCAAAACTTCAAACCCAAGCCCAGAACTTAAACCCCAAGCCCAAAACTTAAACCCCAAGCCCAAAATGTAGAACCCAAGCTCAAAATGTAGAACCCAAGCCCAAAACTCAGACCCCAAGCCCAAAACTCAGACCCCAAGCCCAAAACTCAGACCCCAAGCCCAAAACTTAGACTCCAAGCTAAAAATTAAAAACCCAAGCCCAAAACTCAGACCCCAAGCCCAAAACTCAGACCCCAAGCCCAAAACTTCAAACCCAAGCCCAAAACTTCAAACCCAAGCCCAAAACTTAGAACCCAAGCCCAAAACTTAGAACCCAAGCCCAAAACTTAGAACCCAAGCCCAAAACTTCAAACCCAAGCCCAAAACTTAAACCCCAAGCCCAAAACTTAGAACCCAAGCCCAAAACTCAGACCCCAAGCCCAAAACTCAGACCCCAAGCCCAAAACTCAGACCCCAAGCCCAAAACTCAGACCCCAAGCCCAAAACTCAGACCCCAAGCCCAAAACTTAGAACCCAAGCCCAAAACTCAGACCCCAAGCCCAAAACTCAGACCCCAAGCCCAAAACTCAGACCCCAAGCCCAAAACTCAGACCCCAAGCCCAAAACTCAGACCCCAAACCCAAAACTTAGACCCCAAGCCCAAAACTCAGACCCCAAGCCCAAAACTCAGACCCCAAGCCCAAAACTCAGACCCCAAGCCCAAAACTCAGACCCCAAGCCCAAAACTTAAAACCCAAGCCCAAAACTTAGAACCCAAGCCCAAAACTTAAAACCCAAGCCCAAAACTCAGACCCCAAGCCCAAAACTTTAAACCCAAGCCCAAAACTCAGACCCCAAGTCCAAAACTTCAAACCCAAGCCCAAAACTTCAAACCCAAGCCCAAAACTTCAAACCCAAGCCCAAAACTTCAAACCCAAGCCCAAAACTTCAAACCCAAGCCCAAAACTTAAACCCCAAGCCCAAAACTTAAACCCCAAGCCCAAAATGTAGAACCCAAGCTCAAAACGAAGAACCCAAGGCCAAAACTTAGAACCCAAGCCCAAAACTCAGACCCCAAGCCCAAAACTCAGACCCCAAGCCCAAAACTCAGACCCCAAGCCCAAAACTCAGACCCCAAGCCCAAAACTCAGACCCCAAGCCCAAAACTCAGACCCCAAGCCAAAACTCAGACCCCAAGCCCAAAACTTTAAACCCAAGCCCAAAACTTTAAACCCAAGCCCAAAACTTCAAACCCAAGCCCAAAACTTCAAACCCAAGCCCAAAACTTCAAACCCAAGCCCAAAACTTCAAACCCAAGCCCAAAACTTAAACGCCAAGCCCAAAACTTAAACCCCAAACCCAAAATGTAGAACCCAAGCTCAAAACGTAGAACCCAAGCCCAAAACTTAGAACCCAAGCCCAAAACTTAGAACCCAAGCCCAAAACTCAGACCCCAAGCCCAAAACTCAGACCCCAAGCCCAAAACTCAGACCCCAAGCCCAAAACTCAGACCCCAAGCCCAAAACTCAGACCCCAAGCCCAAAACTCAGATCCCAAGCCCAAAATTAAAAACCCAAGCCCAAAATTAAAAACCCAAGCCCAAAAGTTAGACCCCAAGCCCAAAACTCAGACCCCAAGCCCAAAACTCAGACCCCAAGCCCAAAACTCAGACCCCAAGCCCAAAATTAAAAATCCAAGCCCAAAACTCTGACCCCAAGCCCAAAACTCTGACCCCAAGCCCAAAACTCAGACCCCAAGCCCAAAACTCAGACCCCAAGCCCAAAACTCTGACCCCAAGCCCAAAATTAAAAACCCAAGCCGAAAAGTTAGACCCCAAGCCCAAAACTCAGACCCCAAGCCCAAAACTCAGACCCCAAGACCAAAACTAAAAATCCAAGCCCAAAACTTAAAACCCAAGACCAAAACTCAGACCCCAAGCCCAAAACGTAGACCCCAAGCCCTAAATTAAAATCCCAATCCGAAAACTTAAAACCCAAGCCCAAAACTTCAAACCCAAGCCCAAAACTAAAAACCCAAGGCCAAAACTTAAAACCCAAGCCCAAAAGTTAAAACCCAAGGCCAAAACTTAAAACCCAAGCCCAAAAGTTAAAACCCAAGCCCAAAACTTGAAACTCAAGCCCAAAACTCTGACCCCAAGCCCAAAACGAAAAAATCAAGCCCAAAACTTAGACCCCAAGCCCAAACTCTGACCCCAAGCCCAAAACTAAAAACCCAAGCCCAAAACTCAGACCCCAAGCCCAAAACTCTGACCCCAAGGCCAAAACTCAGACCCCAAGCCCAAAACTCAGACCCCAAGCCCAAAACTCAGACCCCAAGCCAAAACTCAGACCCCAAGCCCAAAACTTTAAACCCAAGCCCAAAATTTTAAACCCAAGCCCAAAACTTCAAACCCAAGCCCAAAACTTCAAACCCAAGCCCAAAACTTCGAACCCAAGCCCAAAACTTAGAACCCAAGCCCAAAACTTAGAACCCAAGCCCAAAACGTAGAACCCAAGCCCAAAACTTAGAACCCAAGCCCAAAACTTAGAACCCAAGCCCAAAACTTAAACCCCAAGCCCAAAACTTAGAACCCAAGCCCAAAACTCAGACCCCAAGCCCAAAACCTAGAACCCAAGCCCAAAACTTAGACCCCAAGCCCAAAACTCAGACCCCAAGCCCAAAACTCAGACCCCAAGCCCAAAACTCAGACCCCAAGCCCAAAACTCAGACCCCAAGCCCAAAACTCAGACCCCAAGCCCAAAACTCAGACCCCAAGCCCAAAACTCAGACCCCAAGACCAAAACTTTAAACCCAAGCCCAAAACTTAGAACCCAAGCCCAAAACTTAAAACCCAAGCCCAAAACTCAGACCCCAAGCCCAAAACTTTAAACCCAAGCCCAAAACTCAGACCCCAAGCCCAAAACTCAGACCCCAAGCCCAAAACTCAGACCCCAAGACCAAAACTAAAAATCCAAGCCCAAAACTTAAAACCCAAGACCAAAACTCAGACCCCAAGCCCAAAACGTAGACCCCAAGCCCTAAATTAAAATCCCAATCCGAAAACTTAAAACCCAAGCCCAAAACTTAAAACCCAAGCCCAAAACTAAAAACCCAAGGCCAAAACTTAAAACCCAAGCCCAAAAGTTAAAACCCAAGTCCAAAAGTTAAAACCCAAGCCCAAAAGTTAAAACCCAAGCCCAAAACTTAAAACCCAAGCCCAAAACTTAGACCCCAAGCCCAAAACTAAAAAATCAAGCCCAAAACTTAGACCCCAAGCCCAAACTCTGACCCCAAGCCCAAAACTAAAAACCCAAGCCCAAAACTCAGACCCCAAGCCCAAAACTCAGACCCCAAGCCCAAAACTCAGACCCCAAGCCCAAAACTCAGACCCCAAGCCCAAAACTTAGACTCCAAGCCCAAAATTAAAAACCCAAGCCCAAAACTCAGACCCCAAGCCCAAAACTCAGACCCCAAGTCCAAAAATCTGACCCCAAGCCCAAAACTCTGACCCCAAGCCCAAAACTCAGACCCCAAGCCCAAAACTCAGACCCCAAGCCCAAAACTCAGACCCCAAGCCCAAAACTCAGACCCCAAGCCCAAAATTAAAAACCCAAGCCCAAAAGTTAGACCCCAAGCCCAAAACTCAGACCCCAAGACCAAAACTAAAAATCCAAGCCCAAAACTTAAAACCCAAGCCCAAAACTCAGACCCCAAGCCCAAAATTAAAATCCCAATCCGAAAACTTAAAACCCAAGCCCAAGACTTAAAACCCAAGCCCAAAACTAAAAACCCAAGCCCAAAACTTTAAACCCAAGCCCAAAACTTTAAACCCAACCCCCAAACTTCAAACCCAAGCCCAAAACTTCAAACCCAAGCCCAAAACTTAAACCCCAAGCCCAAAACGTAGAACCCCAAGCCCAAAATGTAGAACCCAAGCCCAAAACGTAGAACCCAAGCCCAAAACTTAGAACCCAAGCCCAAAACTTAGAACCCAAGCCCAAAACTTTAAACCCAAGCCCAAAACTCAGACCCCAAGCCCAAAACTCAGACCCCAAGCCCAAAACTCAGACCCCAAGCCCAAAACTCAGACCCCAAGCCCAAAACTCAGACCCCAAGCCCAAAACTCAGACCCCAAGCCCAAAACTTAGACGCCAAGCCCAAAATTAAAAACCCAAGCCCAAAACTCTGACCCCAAGCCCAAAACTCTGACCCCAAGCCCAAAACTCTGACCCCAAGCCCAAAACTCAGACCCCAAGCCCAAAATTAAAAACCCAAGCCCAAAAGTTAGAACCCAAGCCCAAAACTCAGACCCCAAGGCCAAAACTCAGACCCCAAGCCCAAAACTCAGACCCCAAGCCCAAAACTCAGACCCCAAGCCCAAAACTCAGACGCCAAGCACAAAACTCAGACCCCAAGCCCAAAACTAAAAAATCAAGCCCAAAAATTAGACCCCAAGCCCAAAATGTAGAACCCAAGCCCAAAACTTCAAACCCAAGCCCAAAACTTTAAACCCAAGCCCAAAACTTCAAACCCAAGCCCAAAACTTTAAACCCAAGCCCAAAACTTCAAACCCAAGCCCAAAACTTCAAACCCAAACCCCAAACTTCAAACCCAAACCCCAAAACTTCAAAGCCAAGCCCAAAACTTAAACCCCAAGCCCAAAACTCAGACCCCAAACCCAAAACTCAAACCCCAAGCCCAAAACTCAGACCCCAAGCCCAAAACTCAGACCCCAAGCCCAAAACTCAGACCCCAAGCCCAAAACTAAGACCCCAAGCCCAAAACTCAAACCCCAAGCCCAAAACTCAGACCCCAAGCCCAAAACTTCAAACCCAAGCCCAAAACTTAGAACCCAAGCCCAAAACTTCAAACCCAAGCGCAAAACTTCAAACCCAAGCGCAAAACCTCAAACCCAAGCGCAAAACTTCAAACCCAAGCGCAAAACTTCAAACCCAAGCGGAAAACTTCAAACCCAAGCCCAAAACTCAGACCCCAAGCCCAAAACTTTAAACCCAAGCCCAAAATGTTAAACCCAAGCCCAAAACTTAAAACCCAAGCCCAAAACTTTAAACCCAAGCCCAAAATTTTAAACCCAAGCCCAAAACATTAAACCCAAGCCCAAAACTTTAAACCCAAGCCCAAAATTTTAAACCCAAGCCCAAAACTTTGAAACCAAGCCCAAAACTTTAAACCCAAGCCCAAAACTTCAAACCCAAGCCCAAAACTTAGAACCCAAGCCCAAAACTTAGAACCCAAGCCCAAAACTAAGAACCCAAGCCCAAAACTTAGAACCCAAGCCCAAAACTCAGACCCCAAGCCCAAAACTTCAAACCCAAGCCCAAAACTTCAAACCCAAGCCCAAAACTTAGAACCCAAGCCCAAAACTCAGACCCCAAGCCCAAAACTTAGAACCCAAGCCCAAAACTTAGACCCCAAGCCCAAAACTCAGAACCCAAGCCCAAAACTCAGACCCCAAGCCCAAAACTCAGACCCCAAGCCCAAAACTCAGACCCCAAGCCCAAAACTCAGAACTCAAGCCCAAAACTCAGACCCCAAGCCCAAAACTCAGACCCCAAGCCCAAAACTCAGACCCCAAGCCCAAAACTCAGACCCCAAGCCCAAAACTCAGACCCCAAGCCCAAAACTCAGACCCCAAGCCCAAAACTCAGACCCCAAGCCCAAAAATTAAAACCCAAGCCCAAAACTAAAAACCCAAGCCCAAAACTTAAACCCCAATCCCAAAACTTAAACCCCAAACCCAAAACGTAGAACCCAAGCTCAAAACGTAGAAACCAAGCTCAAAACGTAGAACCCAAGATCAAAACGTAGAACCCAAGCCCAAAACTTAGACCCCAAGCCCAAAACTCAGACCCCAAGCCCAAAACTCAGACCCCAAGCCCAAAACTCAGACCCCAAGCCCAAAACTCAGACCCCAAGCCCAAAACTCAGACCCCAAGCCCAAAACTCAGACCCCAAGCCCAAAACTCAGACCCCAAGCCCAAAATTTAGAACCCAAGCCCAAAACTTAGAACCCAAGCCCAAAACTTAAAACCCAAGCCCAAAACTCAGACCCCAAGCCCAAAACTTTAAACCCAACCCCAAAACTCAGACTCCAAGCCCAAAACTTCAAATCCAAGCCCAAAACTTCAAACCCAAGCCCAAAACTTCAAACCCAAGCCCAAAACTTCAAAGCCAAGCCCAAAACTTAAACCCCAAGCCAAAAACTCAGACCCCAAGCCCAAAACTTAGAATCCAAGCCCAAAACTTAGAACCCAAGCACAAAACTTAAAACCCAAGCCCAAAACTTAGAACTCAAGCCTAAAACTTAGAACCAAAGCCCAAAACTCAGACCCCAAGCCCAAAACTCAGACCCCAAGCCCAAAACTCAGACCCCAAGCCCAAAACTCAGACCCCAAGCCCAAAACTCAGACCCCAAGCCCAAAACTCAGACCCCAAGCCCAAAACTAAGACCCCAAGCCCAAAACTCAGACCCCAAGCCCAAAACTCAGACCCCAAGCCCAAAACTAAGACCCCAAGCCCAAAACTCAGACCCCAAGCCCAAAACTCAGACTCCAAGCCCAAAACTTCAAACCCAAGCCCAAAACTTCAAACCCAAGCCCAAAATTTCAAACCCAAGCGCAAAACTTCAAACCCAAGCGCAAAATTTCAAACCCAAGCGCAAAACTTCAAACCCAAGCCCAAAACTTCAAACCCAAGCCCAAAACTCAGACCCCAAGCCCAAAACTTTAAACCCAAGCCCAAAACATTAAACCCAAGCCCAAAACTTTAAACCCAAGCCCAAAACTTTAAACCCAAGCCCAAAACTTCAAACCCAAGCCCAAAACTTTAAACCCAAGCCCAATACTTTAAACCCAAGCCCAAAACATTAAACCCAAGCCCAGAACTTTAAATCCAAGCCCAAAATTTTAAACCCAAGCCCAAAACTTTGAACCCAAGCCCAAAACTTTAAACCCAAGCCCAAAACTTCAAACCCAAGCCCAAAACTCAGACCCCAAGCCCAAAACTCAGACCCCAAGGCCAAAACTTCAAACCCAAGCCCAAAACGTAGAACCCAAGCCCAAAACTTAGACCCCAAGCCCAAAACTCAGACCCCAAGCCCAAAACTTAGAACCCAAGCCCAAAACTTAGACCCCAAGCCCAAAACTCAGAACCCAAGCCCAAAACTCAGACCCCAAGCCCAAAACTCAGACCCCAAGCCCAAAACTCAGACCCCAAGCCCAAAACTCAGAACTCAAGCCCAAAACTCAGACCCCAAGCCCAAAACTCAGACCCCAAGCCCAAAACTCAGACCCCAAGCCCAAAACTCAGACCCCAAGCCCAAAACTCAGACCCCAAGCCCAAAACTCAGACCCCAAGCCCAAAACTCAGACCCCAAGCCCAAAACTTAAAACCCAAGCCCAAAACTAAAAACCCAAGCCCAAAACTTAAACCCCAATCCCAAAACTTAAACCCCAAGCCCAAAACGTAGAACCCAAGCTCAAAACGTAGAACCCAAGCTCAAAACGTAGAACCCAAGATCAAAACGTAGAACCCAAGCCCAAAACTTAGACCCCAAGCCCAAAACTCAGACCCCAAGCCCAAAACTCAGACCCCAAGCCCAAAACTCAGACCCCAAGCCCAAAACTTAAAACCCAAGCCCAAAACTTAGAACCCAAGCCCAAAACTTAAAACCCAAGCCCAAAACTTAGAACCCAAGCCCAAAACTTCAAACCCAAGCCCAAAACTCAGACCCCAAGCCCAAAACTTCAAACCCAAGCCCAAAACTTCAAACCAAGCCCAAAACTTCAAACCCAAGCCCAAAACTTCAAACCCAAGCCCAAAACTTAGAACCCAAGCCCAAAACTTCAAACCCAAGCCCAAAACTTCAAACCCAAGCCCAGAACTTAAACCCCAAGCCCAAAACTAAAACCCCAAGCCCAAAATGTAGAACCCAAGCTCAAAATGTAGAACCCAAGCCCAAAACTCAGACCCCAAGCCCAAAACTCAGACCCCAAGCCCAAAACTCAGACCCCAAGCCCAAAACTCAGACCCCAAGCCCAAAACTTAGACTCCAAGCTAAAAATTAAAAACCCAAGCCCAAAACTCAGACCCCAAGCCCAAAACTCAGACCCCAAGCCCAAAACTTCAAACCCAAGCCCAAAACTTCAAACCCAAGCCCAAAACTTCAAACCCAAGCCCAAAACTTAGAACCCAAGCCCAAAACTTAGAACCCAAGCCCAAAACTTAGAACCCAAGCCCAAAACTTAGAACCCAAGCCCAAAACTTAGAACCCAAGCCCAAAACTTAAACCCCAAGCCCAAAACTTGGAACCCAAGCCCAAAACTCAGACCCCAAGCCCAAAACCTAGACCCCAAGCCCAAAACTTAGACGCCAAGCCCAAAACTCAGACCCCAAGCCCAAAACTCAGACCCCAAGCCCAAAACTCAGACCCCAAGCCCAAAACTCAGACCCCAAGCCCAAAACTCAGACCCCAAGCCCAAAACTCAGACCCCAAGCCCAAAACTTAGAACCCAAGCCCAAAACTCAGACCCCAAGCCCAAAACTCAGACCCCAAGCCCAAAACTCAGACCCCAAGCCCAAAACCTAGACTCCAAGCTAAAAATTAAAAACCCAAGCCCAAAACTCAGACCCCAAGCCCAAAACTCAGACCCCAAGCCCAAAACTTCAAACCCAAGCCCAAAACTTCAAACCCAAGCCCAAAACTTCAAACCCAAGCCCAAAACTTAGAACCCAAGCCCAAAACTTAGAACCCAAGCCCAAAACTTAGAACCCAAGCCCAAAACTTAGAACCCAAGCCCAAAACTTAGACCCCAAGCCCAAAACTTAAACCCCAAGCCCAAAACTTGGAACCCAAGCCCAAAACTCAGACCCCAAGCCCAAAACCTAGACCCCAAGCCCAAAACTTAGACGCCAAGCCCAAAACTCAGAACCCAAGCCCAAAACTCAGACCCCAAGCCCAAAACTCAGACCCCAAGCCCAAAACTCAGACCCCAAGCCCAAAACTCAGACCCCAAGCCCAAAACTCAGACCCCAAGCCCAAAACTTAGAACCCAAGCCCAAAACTCAGACCCCAAGCCCAAAACTCAGACCCCAAGCCCAAAACTCAGACCCCAAGCCCAAAACCTAGACTCCAAGCTAAAAATTAAAAACCCAAGCCCAAAACTCAGACCCCAAGCCCAAAACTCAGACCCCAAGCCCAAAACTTCAAACCCAAGCCCAAAACTTCAAACCCAAGCCCAAAACTTCAAACCCAAGCCCAAAACTTAGAACCCAAGCCCAAAACTTAGAACCCAAGCCCAAACTCTGACCCCAAGCCCAAAACTAAAAACCCAACCCCAAAACTCAGACCCCAAGCCCAAAACTCTGACCCCAACCCCAAAACTCAGACCCCAAGCCCAAAACTCAGACCCCAAGCCCAAAACTCAGACCCCAAGCCAAAACTCAGACCCCAAGCCCAAAACTTTAAACCCAAGCCCAAAATTTTAAACCCAAGCCCAAAACTTCAAACCCAAGCCCAAAACTTCAAACCCAAGCCCAAAACTTAGAACCCAAGCCCGAAACTTAGAACCCAAGCCCAAAACTTAGAACCCAAGCCCAAAACTTAGAACCCAAGCCCAAAACTTAGAACCCAAGCCCAAAACTTACAACCCAAGCCCAAAACTTAGAACCCAAGCCCAAAACTCAGACCCCAAGCCCAAAACCTAGAACCCAAGCCCAAAACTTAGACCCCAAGCCCAAAACTCAGACCCCAAGCCCAAAACTCAGACCCCAAGCCCAAAACTCAGACCCCAAGCCCAAAACTCAGACCCCAAGCCCAAAACTCAGACCCCAAGCCCAAAACTTAAACCCCAATCCCAAAACTTAAACCCCAAGCTCAAAACGTAGAACCCAAGCTCAAAACGTAGAACCCAAGCTCAAAACTTAGAACCCAAGATCAAAACGTAGAACCCAAGCCCAAAACTTAGACCCCAAGCCCAAAACTCAGACCCCAAGCCCAAAACTCAGACCCCAAGCCCAAAACTCAGACCCCAAGCCCAAAACTCAGACCCCAAGCCCAAAACTCAGACCCCAAGCCCAAAACTCAGACCCCAAGCCCAAAACTTCAAACCCAAGCCCAAAACTTAGAACCCAAGCCCAAAACTTAAAACCCAAGCCCAAAACTCAGACCCCAAGCCCAAAACTTTAAACCCAAGCCCAAAACTCAGACCCCAAGCCCAAAACTTCAAACCCAAGCCCAAAACGTAGAACCCAAGCCCAAAACTTCAAACCCAAGCCCAAAACTTCAAACCCAAGCCCAAAACCTCAAACCCAAGCCCAAAACTTAAACCCCAAGCCCAAAACTTAAACCCCAAGCCCAAAATGTAGAACCCAAGCTCAAAACGTAGAATCCAAGCCCAAAACTTAGAACCCAAGCCCAAAACATAGAACCCAAGCCCAAAACTCAGACCCCAAGCCAAAACTCAGACCCCAAGCCCAAAACTTCAAACCCAAGCCCAAAACTTCAAACCCAAGCCCAAAACTTAGAACCCAAGCCCAAAACTTAGAACCCAAGCCCAAAACTTAGAACCCAAGCCCAAAACTTAGAACCCAAGCCCAAAACTTAGAACCCAAGCCCAAAACTTAAACCCCAAGCCCAAAACTTGGAACCCAAGCCCAAAACTCAGACCCCAAGCCCAAAACCTAGACCCCAAGCCCAAAACTTAGACGCCAAGCCCAAAACTCAGACCCCAAGCCCAAAACTCAGACCCCAAGCCCAAAACTCAGACCCCAAGCCCAAAACTCAGACCCCAAGCCCAAAACTCAGACCCCAAGCCCAAAACTCAGACCCCAAGCCCAAAACTTAGAACCCAAGCCCAAAACTCAGACCCCAAGCCCAAAACTCAGACCCCAAGCCCAAAACTCAGACCCCAAGCCCAAAACCTAGACTCCAAGCTAAAAATTAAAAACCCAAGCCCAAAACTCAGACCCCAAGCCCAAAACTCAGACCCCAAGCCCAAAACTTCAAACCCAAGCCCAAAACTTCAAACCCAAGCCCAAAACTTCAAACCCAAGCCCAAAACTTAGAACCCAAGCCCAAAACTTAGAACCCAAGCCCAAAACTTAGAACCCAAGCCCAAAACTTAGAACCCAAGCCCAAAACTTAGAACCCAAGCCCAAAACTTAAACCCCAAGCCCAAAACTTGGAACCCAAGCCCAAAACTCAGACCCCAAGCCCAAAACCTAGACCCCAAGCCCAAAACTTAGACGCCAAGCCCAAAACTCAGAACCCAAGCCCAAAACTCAGACCCCAAGCCCAAAACTCAGACCCCAAGCCCAAAACTCAGACCCCAAGCCCAAAACTCAGACCCCAAGCCCAAAACTCAGACCCCAAGCCCAAAACTTAGAACCCAAGCCCAAAACTCAGACCCCAAGCCCAAAACTCAGACCCCAAGCCCAAAACTCAGACCCCAAGCCCAAAACCTAGACTCCAAGCTAAAAATTAAAAACCCAAGCCCAAAACTCAGACCCCAAGCCCAAAACTCAGACCCCAAGCCCAAAACTTCAAACCCAAGCCCAAAACTTCAAACCCAAGCCCAAAACTTCAAACCCAAGCCCAAAACTTAGAACCCAAGCCCAAAACTTAGAACCCAAGCCCAAACTCTGACCCCAAGCCCAAAACTAAAAACCCAACCCCAAAACTCAGACCCCAAGCCCAAAACTCTGACCCCAACCCCAAAACTCAGACCCCAAGCCCAAAACTCAGACCCCAAGCCCAAAACTCAGACCCCAAGCCAAAACTCAGACCCCAAGCCCAAAACTTTAAACCCAAGCCCAAAATTTTAAACCCAAGCCCAAAACTTCAAACCCAAGCCCAAAACTTCAAACCCAAGCCCAAAACTTAGAACCCAAGCCCGAAACTTAGAACCCAAGCCCAAAACTTAGAACCCAAGCCCAAAACTTAGAACCCAAGCCCAAAACTTAGAACCCAAGCCCAAAACTTACAACCCAAGCCCAAAACTTAGAACCCAAGCCCAAAACTCAGACCCCAAGCCCAAAACCTAGAACCCAAGCCCAAAACTTAGACCCCAAGCCCAAAACTCAGACCCCAAGCCCAAAACTCAGACCCCAAGCCCAAAACTCAGACCCCAAGCCCAAAACTCAGACCCCAAGCCCAAAACTCAGACCCCAAGCCCAAAACTTAAACCCCAATCCCAAAACTTAAACCCCAAGCTCAAAACGTAGAACCCAAGCTCAAAACGTAGAACCCAAGCTCAAAACTTAGAACCCAAGATCAAAACGTAGAACCCAAGCCCAAAACTTAGACCCCAAGCCCAAAACTCAGACCCCAAGCCCAAAACTCAGACCCCAAGCCCAAAACTCAGACCCCAAGCCCAAAACTCAGACCCCAAGCCCAAAACTCAGACCCCAAGCCCAAAACTCAGACCCCAAGCCCAAAACTTCAAACCCAAGCCCAAAACTTAGAACCCAAGCCCAAAACTTAAAACCCAAGCCCAAAACTCAGACCCCAAGCCCAAAACTTTAAACCCAAGCCCAAAACTCAGACCCCAAGCCCAAAACTTCAAACCCAAGCCCAAAACGTAGAACCCAAGCCCAAAACTTCAAACCCAAGCCCAAAACTTCAAACCCAAGCCCAAAACCTCAAACCCAAGCCCAAAACTTAAACCCCAAGCCCAAAACTTAAACCCCAAGCCCAAAATGTAGAACCCAAGCTCAAAACGTAGAATCCAAGCCCAAAACTTAGAACCCAAGCCCAAAACATAGAACCCAAGCCCAAAACTCAGACCCCAAGCCAAAACTCAGACCCCAAGCCCAAAACTTTAAACCCAAGCCCAAAACTTTAAACCCAAGCCCAAAACTTCAAACCCAAGCCCAAAACTTCAAACCCAAGCCCAAAACTTCAAACCCAAGCCCAAAACTTCAAACCGAAGCCCAGAACGTAAACCCCAAGCCCAAAACTTAAACCCCAAGCCCAAAATGTAGAACCCAAGCTCAAAACGTAGAACCCAAGCCCAAAACTTAGAACCCAAGCCCAAAACTTAGACCCCAAGCCCAAAACTCAGACCCCAAGCCCAAAATTAAAATCCCAATCCGAAAACTTAAAACCCAAGCCCAAGACTTAAAACCCAAGCCCAAAACTAAAAACCCAAGCCCAAAACTTTAAACCCAAGCCCAAAACTTTAAAACCAACCCCCAAACTTCAAACCCAAGCCCAAAACTTCAAACCCAAGCCCAAAACTTAAACCCCAAGCCCAAAACGTAGAACCCCAAGCCCAAAATGTAGAACCCAAGCCCAAAACGTAGAACCCAGGCCCAAAACTTAGAACCCAAGCCCAAAACTTAGAACCCAAGCCCAAAACTTTAAACCCAAGCCCAAAACTCAGACCCCAAGCCCAAAACTCAGACCCCAAGCCCAAAACTCAGACCCCAAGCCCAAAACTCAGACCCCAAGCCCAAAACTCAGACCCCAAGCCCAAAACTCAGACCCCAAGCCCAAAACTTAGACGCCAAGCCCAAAATTAAAAACCCAAGCCCAAAACTCTGACCCCAAGCCCAAAACTCTGACCCCAAGCCCAAAACTCTGACCCCAAGCCCAAAACTCAGACCCCAAGCCCAAAATTAAAAACCCAAGCCCAAAAGTTAGAACCCAAGCCCAAAACTCAGACCCCAAGGCCAAAACTCAGACCCCAAGGCCAAAACTCAGACCCCAAGCCCAAAACTCAGACCCCAAGCCCAAAACTCAGACCCCAAGCACAAAACTCAGACCCCAAGCACAAAACTAAAAAATCAAGCCCAAAACTTAGACCCCAAGCACAAAACTAAAAAATCAAGCCCAAAAATTAGACCCCAAGCCCAAAATGTAGAACCCAAGCCCAAAACTTCAAACCCAAGCCCAAAACTTTAAACCCAAGCCCAAAACTTCAAACCCAAGCCCAAAACTTTAAACCCAAGCCCAAAACTTCAAACCCAAGCCCAAAACTTCAAACCCAAACCCCAAAACTTCAAAGCCAAGCCCAAAACTTAAACCCCAAGCCCAAAACTCAGACCCCAAACCCAAAACTCAAACCCCAAGCCCAAAACTCAGACCCCAAGCCCAAAACTCAGACCCCAAGCCCAAAACTCAGACCCCAAGCCCAAAACTAAGACCCCAAGCCCAAAACTCAAACCCCAAGCCCAAAACTCAGACCCCAAGCCCAAAACTTCAAACCCAAGCCCAAAACTTCAAACCCAAGCCCAAAACTTCAAACCCAAGCCCAAAACTTCAAACCCAAGCGCAAAACCTCAAACCCAAGCGCAAAACTTCAAACCCAAGCGCAAAACTTCAAACCCAAGCGCAAAACTTCAAACCCAAGCCCAAAACTCAGACCCCAAGCCCAAAACTTTAAACCCAAGCCCAAAATGTTAAACCCAAGCCCAAAACTTTAAACTCAAGCCCAAAACTTTAAACCCAAGCCCAAAACTTTAAACCCAAGCCCAAAACTTTAAACCCAAGCCCAAAACTTTAAACCCAAGCCCAAAACTTTAAACCCAAGCCCAAAACTTTAAACCCAAGCCCAAAACTTTAAACCCAAGCCCAAAATTTCAAACCCAAGCCCAAAATTTTAAACCCAAGCCCAAAACTTTAAACCCAAGCCCAAAACTTTAAACCCAAGCCCAATACTTTAAACCCAAGCCCAAAACATTAAACCCAAGCCAAAAACTTTAAACCCAAGCCCAAAATTTTAAACCCAAGCCCAAAACTTTGAACCCAAGCCCAAAACTTTAAACCCAAGCCCAAAACTTCAAACCCAAGCCCAAAACTCAGACCCCAAGCCCAAAACTCAGACCCCAAGCCCAAAATTTCAAACCCAAGCCCAAAACGTCAAACCCAAGCCCAAAACTTCAAACCCAAGCCCAAAACTTCAAACCCAAGCCCAAAACTTAGAACCCAAGCCCAAAACTTAGAACCCAAGCCCAAAACTAAGAACCCAAGCCCAAAACTTAGAACCCAAGCCCAAAACTCAGACCCCAAGCCCAAAACTTCAAACCCAAGCCCAAAACTTCAAACCCAAGCCCAAAACTTAGAACCCAAGCCCAAAACTCAGACCCCAAGCCCAAAACTTAGAACCCAAGCCCAAAACTTAGACCCCAAGCCCAAAACTCAGAACCCAAGCCCAAAACTCAGACCCCAAGCCCAAAACTCAGACCCCAAGCCCAAAACTCAGACCCCAAGCCCAAAACTCAGAACTCAAGCCCAAAACTCAGACCCCAAGCCCAAAACTCAGACCCCAAGCCCAAAACTCAGACCCCAAGCCCAAAACTCAGACCCCAAGCCCAAAACTCAGACCCCAAGCCCAAAACTCAGACCCCAAGCCCAAAACTCAGACCCCAAGCCCAAAACTTAAAACCCAAGCCCAAAACTAAAAACCCAAGCCCAAAACTTAAACCCCAATCCCAAAACTTAAACCCCAAACCCAAAACGTAGAACCCAAGCTCAAAACGTAGAAACCAAGCTCAAAACGTAGAACCCAAGATCAAAACGTAGAACCCAAGCCCAAAACTTAGACCCCAAGCCCAAAACTCAGACCCCAAGCCCAAAACTCAGACCCCAAGCCCAAAACTCAGACCCCAAGCCCAAAACTCAGACCCCAAGCCCAAAACTCAGACCCCAAGCCCAAAACTCAGACCCCAAGCCCAAAACTCAGACCCCAAGCCCAAAATTTAGAACCCAAGCCCAAAACTTAGAACCCAAGCCCAAAACTTAAAACCCAAGCCCAAAACTCAGACCCCAAGCCCAAAACTTTAAACCCAAGCCCAAAACTCAGACTCCAAGCCCAAAACTTCAAATCCAAGCCCAAAACTTCAAACCCAAGCACAAAACTTCAAACCCAAGCCCAAAACTTCAAAGCCAAGCACAAAACTTAAACCCCAAGCCAAAAACTCAGACCCCAAGCCCAAAACTTAGAATCCAAGCCCAAAACTCAGACCCCAAGCCTAAAACTTAGAACCAAAGCCCAAAACTCAGACCCCAAGCCCAAAACTCAGACCCCAAGCCCAAAACTCAGACCCCAAGCCCAAAACTCAGACCCCAAGCCCAAAACTCAGACCCCAAGCCCAAAACTAAGACCCCAAGCCCAAAACTCAGACCCCAAGCCCAAAACTCAGACCCCAAGCCCAAAACTAAGACCCCAAGCCCAAAACTCAGACCCCAAGCCCAAAACTCAGACCCCAAGCCCAAAACTTCAAACCCAAGCCCAAAACTTCAAACCCAAGCCCAAAATTTCAAACCCAAGCGCAAAACTTCAAACCCAAGCGCAAAACTTCAAACCCAAGCGCAAAACTTCAAACCCAAGCCCAAAACTTCAAACCCAAGCCCAAAACTCAGACCCCAAGCCCAAAACTTTAAACCCAAGCCCAAAACGTTAAACCCAAGCCCAAAACTTTAAACCCAAGCCCAAAACTTTAAACCCAAGCCCAAAACTTCAAACCCAAGCCCAAAACTTTAAACCCAAGCCCAATACTTTAAACCCAAGCCCAAAACATTAAACCCAAGCCCAAAACTTTAAATCCAAGCCCAAAATTTTAAACCCAAGCCCAAAACTTTGAACCCAAGCCCAAAACTTTAAACCCAAGCCCAAAACTTCAAACCCAAGCCCAAAACTCAGACCCCAAGCCCAAAACTCAGACCCCAAGGCCAAAACTTCAAACCCAAGCCCAAAACGTAGAACCCAAGCCCAAAACTTAGACCCCAAGCCCAAAACTCAGACCCCAAGCCCAAAACTTAGAACCCAAGCCCAAAACTTAGACCCCAAGCCCAAAACTCAGAACCCAAGCCCAAAACTCAGACCCCAAGCCCAAAACTCAGACCCCAAGCCCAAAACTCAGACCCCAAGCCCAAAACTCAGAACTCAAGCCCAAAACTCAGACCCCAAGCCCAAAACTCAGACCCCAAGCCCAAAACTCAGACCCCAAGCCCAAAACTCAGACCCCAAGCCCAAAACTCAGACCCCAAGCCCAAAACTCAGACCCCAAGCCCAAAACTCAGACCCCAAGCCCAAAACTCAGACCCCAAGCCCAAAACTTAAAACCCAAGCCCAAAACTAAAAACCCAAGCCCAAAACTTAAACCCCAATCCCAAAACTTAAACCCCAAGCCCAAAACGTAGAACCCAAGCTCAAAACGTAGAACCCAAGCTCAAAACGTAGAACCCAAGATCAAAACGTAGAACCCAAGCCCAAAACTTAGACCCCAAGCCCAAAACTCAGACCCCAAGCCCAAAACTCAGACCCCAAGCCCAAAACTCAGACCCCAAGCCCAAAACTTAAAACCCAAGCCCAAAACTTAGAACCCAAGCCCAAAACTTAAAACCCAAGCCCAAAACTTAGAACCCAAGCCCAAAACTTCAAACCCAAGCCCAAAACTCAGACCCCAAGCCCAAAACTTCAAACCCAAGCCCAAAACTTCAAACCCAAGCCCAAAACTTCAAACCCAAGCCCAAAACTTAGAACCCAAGCCCAAAACTTCAAACCCAAGCCCAAAACTTCAAACCCAAGCCCAGAACTTAAACCCCAAGCCCAAAACTTAAACCCCAAGCCCAAAATGTAGAACCCAAGCTCAAAATGTAGAACCCAAGCCCAAAACTCAGACCCCAAGCCCAAAACTCAGACCCCAAGCCCAAAACTCAGACCCCAAGCCCAAAACTCAGACCCCAAGCCCAAAACTTAGACTCCAAGCTAAAAATTAAAAACCCAAGCCCAAAACTCAGACCCCAAGCCCAAAACTCAGACCCCAAGCCCAAAACTTCAAACCCAAGCCCAAAACTTCAAACCCAAGCCCAAAACTTCAAACCCAAGCCCAAAACTTAGAACCCAAGCCCAAAACTTAGAACCCAAGCCCAAAACTTAGAACCCAAGCCCAAAACTTAGAACCCAAGCCCAAAACTTAAACCCCAAGCCCAAAACTTAGAACCCAAGCCCAAAACTCAGACCCCAAGCCCAAAACCTAGACCCCAAGCCCAAAACTTAGACGCCAAGCCCAAAACTCAGAACCCAAGCCCAAAACTCAGACCCCAAGCCCAAAACTCAGACCCCAAGCCCAAAACTCAGACCCCAAGCCCAAAACTCAGACCCCAAGCCCAAAACTCAGACCCCAAGCCCAAAACTTAGAACCCAAGCCCAAAACTCAGACCCCAAGCCCAAAACTCAGACCCCAAGCCCAAAACTCAGACCCCAAGCCCAAAACTCAGACCCCAAGCCCAAAACTTAGACTCCAAGCTAAAAATTAAAAACCCAAGCCCAAAACTCAGACCCCAAGCCCAAAACTCAGACCCCAAGCCCAAAACTTCAAACCCAAGCCCAAAACTTCAAACCCAAGCCCAAAACTTCAAACCCAAGCCCAAAACTTAGAACCCAAGCCCAAAACTTAGAACCCAAGCCCAAACTCTGACCCCAAGCCCAAAACTAAAAACCCAACCCCAAAACTTAGAACCCAAGCCCAAAACTCTGACCCCAAGGCCAAAACTCAGACCCCAAGCCCAAAACTCAGACCCCAAGCCCAAAACTCAGACCCCAAGCCCAAAACTTTAAACCCAAGCCCAAAATTCTAAACCCAAGCCCAAAACTTCAAACCCAAGCCCAAAACTTCAAACCCAAGCCCAAAACTTAGAACCCAAGCCCGAAACTTAGAACCCAAGCCCAAAACTTAGAACCCAAGCCCAAAACTTAGAACCCAAGCCCAAAACTTAGAACCCAAGCCCAAAACTTACAACCCAAGCCCAAAACTTAGAACCCAAGCCCAAAACTCAGACCCCAAGCCCAAAACCTAGAACCCAAGCCCAAAACTTAGACCCCAAGCCCAAAACTCAGACCCCAAGCCCAAAACTCAGACCCCAAGCCCAAAACTCAGACCCCAAGCCCAAAACTCAGACCCCAAGCCCAAAACTCAGACCCCAAGCCCAAAACTCAGACCCCAAGCCCAAAACTTAAACCCCCAATCCCAAAACTTAAACCCCAAGCTCAAAACGTAGAACCCAAGCTCAAAACTTAGAACCCAAGACCAAAACGTAGAACCCAAGCCCAAAACTTAGACCCCAAGCCCAAAACTCAGACCCCAAGCCCAAAACTCAGACCCCAAGCCCAAAACTCAGACCCCAAGCCCAAAACTCAGACCCCAAGCCCAAAACTCAGACCCCAAGCCCAAAACTCAGACCCCAAGCCCAAAACTTCAAACCCAAGCCCAAAACTTAGAACCCAAGCCCAAAACTTAAAACCCAAGCCCAAAACTCAGACCCCAAGCCCAAAACTTTAAACCCAAGAACAAAACTCAGACCCCAAGCCCAAAACTTCAAACCCAAGCCCAAAACGTAGAACCCAAGCCCAAAACTTCAAACCCAAGCCCAAAACTTCAAACCCAAGCCCAAAACCTCAAACCCAAGCCCAAAACTTAAACCCCAAGCCCAAAACTTAAACCCCAAGCCCAAAATGTAGAACCCAAGCTCAAAACGTAGAATCCAAGCCCAAAACTTAGAACCCAAGCCCAAAACATAGAACCCAAGCCCAAAACTCAGACCCCAAGCCAAAACTCAGACCCCAAGCCCAAAACTTTAAACCCAAGCCCAAAACTTTAAACCCAAGCCCAAAACTTCAAACCCAAGCCCAAAACTTCAAACCCAAGCCCAAAACTTCAAACCCAAGCCCAAAACTTCAAACCCAAGCCCAAAACTTCAAACCCAAGCCCAAAACTTTAAACCCAAGCCCAAAACTTCAAACCCAAGCCCAAAACTTCAAACCCAAGCCCAAAACCTCAAACCCAAGCCCAAAACTTAAACCCCAAGCCCAAAACTTAAACCCCAAGCCCAAAATGTAGAACCCAAGCTCAAAACGTAGAACCCAAGCCCAAAACTTAGAACCCAAGCCCAAAACTTAGAACCCAAGCCCAAAACTCAGACCCCAAGCCCAAAACTCAGACCCCAAGCCCAAAACTCAGACCCCAAGCCCAAAACTCAGACCCCAAGCCCAAAACTCAGACCCCAAGCCCAAAACTCAGACCCCAAGCCCAAAATTAAAAACCCAAGCCCAAAACTCTGACCCCAAGCCGAAAACTCTGACCCCAAGCCCAAAACTCTGACCCCAAGCCCAAAACTCTGACCCCAAGCCCAAAACTCAGACCCCAAGCCCAAAACTCAGACCCCAAGCCCAAAATTAAAAACCCAAGCCGAAAAGTTAGACCCCAAGCCCAAAACTCAGACCCCAAGCCCAAAACTCAGACCCCAAGACCAAAACTAAAAATCCAAGCCCAAAACTTAAAACCCAAGACCAAAACTCAGACCCCAAGCCCAAAACGTAGACCCCAAGCCCTAAATTAAAATCCCAATCCGAAAACTTAAAACCCAAGCCCAAAACTTAAAACCCAAGCCCAAAACTAAAAACCCAAGGCCAAAACTTAAAACCCAAGCCCAAAAGTTAAAACCCAAGTCCAAAAGTTAAAACCCAAGCCCAAAAGTTAAAACCCAAGCCCAAAACTTAAAACTCAAGCCCAAAACTTAGACCCCAAGCCCAAAACGAAAAAATCAAGCCCAAAACTCAGACCCCAAGCCCAAAACTCAGACCCCAAGCCCAAAACTCAGACCCCAAGCCCAAAACTCAGACCCCAAGCCCAAAACTCAGACCCCAAGCCCAAAACTCAGACCCCAAGCCCAAAACTCAGACTGCAAGCCCAAAATTAAAAACCCAAGCCCAAAACTCTGACCCCAAGCCCAAAACTCTGACCCCAAACCCAAAACTCTGACCCCAAGCCCAAAACTCAGACCCCAAGCCCAAAACTCAGACCCCAAGCCCAAAACTCAGACCCCAAGCCCAAAATTAAAAACCCAAGCCGAAAAGTTAGACCCCAAGCCCAAAACTCAGACCCCAAGCCCAAAACTCAGACCCCAAGACCAAAACTAAAAATCCAAGCCCAAAACTTAAAACCCAAGACCAAAACTCAGACCCCAAGCCCAAAACGTAGACCCCAAGCCCTAAATTAAAATCCCAATCCGAAAACTTAAAACCCAAGACCAAAACTTAAAACCCAAGCCCAAAACTAAAAACCCAAGGCCAAAACTTAAAACCCAAGCCCAAAAGTTAAAACCCAAGTCCAAAAGTTAAAACCCAAGCCCAAAAGTTAAAACCCAAGCCCAAAACTTAAAACCCAAGCCCAAAACTTAGACCCCAAGCCCAAAACTAAAAAATCAAGCCCAAAACTTAGACCCCAAGCCCAAACTCTGACCCCAAGCCCAAAATTAAAAACCTAAGCCCAAAACTCAGACCCCAAGCCCAAAACTCAGACCCCAAGCCCAAAACTCAGACCCCAAGCCCAAAACTCAGACCCCAAGCCCAAAACTCAGACCCCAAGCCCAAAACTCAGACCCCAAGGCCAAAACTCAGACCCCAAGGCCAAAACTCAGACCCCAAGGCCAAAACTCAGACCCCAAGGCCAAAACTCAGACCCCAAGCCCAAAACTCAGACCCCAAGCCCAAAACTCAGACCCCAAGCCCAAAACTCAGACCCCAAGCCCAAAACTTAAAACCCAAGCCCAAAACTTAAAACCCAAGCCCAAAACTTTAAACCCAAGCCCAAAACTTCAAACCCAAGCCCAAAACTTCAAACCCAAGCCCAAAACTTAGAACCCAAGCCCAAAACTCAGACCCCAAGCCCAAAACTTAAACCACAAGCCCAAAACTTAAACCCCAAGCCCAAAATGTAGAACCCAAGCTCAAAACGTAGAACCCAAGCCCAAAACTTAGAACCCAAGCTCAAAACGTAGAACCCAAGCTCAAAACTTAGAACCCAAGCTCAAAACGTAGAACCCAAGCCCAAAACTTAGACCCCAAGCCCAAAACTCAGACCCCAAGCCCAAAACTCAGACCCCAAGCCCAAAACTCAGACCCCAAGCCCAAAACTCAGACCCCAAGCCCAAAACTCAGACCCCAAGCCCAAAACTCAGACCCCAAGCCCAAAACTTAAAACCCAAGCCCAAAACTTAGAACCCAAGCCCAAAACTTAAAACCCAAGCCCAAAACTCAGACCCCAAGCCCAAAACTTTAAACCCAAGCCCAAAACTCAGACCCCAAGCCCAAAACTTCAAACCCAAGCCCAAAACGTAGAACCCAAGCCCAAAACTGCAAACCCAAGCCCAAAACTTCAAACCCAAGCCCAAAACTTCAAACCCAAGCCCAAAACTTAAACCCCAAGCCCAAAACTTAAACCCCAAGCCCAAAATGTAGAACCCAAGCTCAAAACGTAGAATCCAAGCCCAAAACTTAGAACCCAACCCCAAAACATAGAACCCAAGCCCAAAACTCAGACCCCAAGCCAAAACTCAGACCCCAAGCCCAAAACTTTAAACCCAAGCCCAAAACTTTAAACCCAAGCCCAAAACTTCAAACCCAAGCCCAAAACTTCAAACCCAAGCCCAAAACTTCAAACCCAAGCCCAAAACTTCAAACCCAAGCCCAGAACGTAAACCCCAAGCCCAAAACTTAAACCCCAAGCCCAAAATGTAGAACCTAAGCTCAAAACGTAGAACCCAAGCCCAAAACTTAGAACCCAAGCCCAAAACTCAGACCCCAAGCCCAAAACTCAGACCCCAAGCTCAAAACTCAGACCCCAAGCCCAAAACTCAGACCCCAAGCCCAAAACTCAGACCCCAAGCCCAAAACTCAGACCCCAAGCCCAAAACTCAGACCCCAAGCCCAAAACTCAGACCCCAAGCCCAAAACTCAGACTCCAAGCCGAAAATTAAAAACCCAAGCCCAAAACTCTGACCCCAAGCCCAAAACTCTGACCCCAAGCCCAAAACTCTGACCCCAAGCCCAAAACTCAGACCCCAAGCCCAAAACTCAGACCCCAAGCCCAAAACTCAGACCCCAAGCCCAAAATTAAAAACCCAAGCCGAAAAGTTAGACCCCAAGCCCAAAACTCAGACCCCAAGCCCAAAACTCAGACCCCAAGACCAAAACTAAAAATCCAAGCCCAAAACTTAAAACCCAAGACCAAAACTCAGACCCCAAGCCCAAAACGTAGACCCCAAGCCCTAAATTAAAATCCCAATCCGAAAACTTAAAACCCAAGCCCAAAACTTAAAACCCAAGCCCAAAACTAAAAACCCAAGGCCAAAACTTAAAACCCAAGCCCAAAAGTTAAAACCCAAGTCCAAAAGTTAAAACTCAAGCCCAAAAGTTAAAACCCAAGCCCAAAAATTAAAACCCAAGCCCAAAACTTACACCCCAAGCCCAAAACTAAAAAATCAAGCCCAAAACTTAGACCCCAAGCCCAAAACTCAGACCCCAAGCCCAAAACTCAGACCCCAAGCCCAAAACTCAGACCCCAAGCCCAAAACTCAGACCCCAAGGCCAAAACTCAGACCCCAAGGCCAAAACTCAGACCCCAAGGCCAAAACTCAGACCCCAAGCCCAAAACTCAGACCCCAAGCCCAAAACTCAGACCCCAAGCCCAAAACTCAGACCCCAAGCCCAAAACTCAGACCCCAAGCCCAAAACTCAGACCCCAAGCCCAAAACTCAGACCCCAAGCCCAAAACTTAAAACCCAAGCCCAAAACTTCAAACCCAAGCCCAAAACTTTAAACCCAAGCCCAAAACTTCAAACCCAAGCCCAAAACTTCAAACCCAAGCCCAAAACTTAGAACCCAAGCCCAAAACTCAGACCCCAAGCCCAAAACTTAAACCACAAGCCCAAAACTTAAACCCCAAGCCCAAAATGTAGAACCCAAGCTCAAAACGTAGAACCCAAGCCCAAAACTTAGAACCCAAGCCCAAAACTTAGAACCCAAGCCCAAAACTCAGACCCCAAGCCCAAAACTCAGACCCCAAGCCCAAAACTCAGACCCCAAGCCCAAAACTCAGACCCCAAGCCCAAAACTCACACCCCAAGCCCAAAACTCACACCCCAAGCCCAAAACTAAAAACCCAAACCCAAAACTTAGAACCCAAGCCCAAAACTTAAAACCCAAGCCAAAAACTCAGACCCCAAGCCCAAAACTCAGACCCCAAGCCCAAAACTCAGACCCCAAGCCCAAAACTCAGACCCCAAGCCCAAAACTCAGACCCCAAGCCCAAAATTAAAAACCCAAGCCCAAAATTAAAAACTCAAGCCCAAAAGTTAGACCCCAAGCCCAAAACTCAGACCCCAAGCCCAAAACTCAGACCCCAAGCCCAAAACTCAGACCCCAAGCCCAAAACTCAGACTCCAAGCCCAAAATTAAAAACCCAAGCCCAAAATTCTGACCCCAAGCCCAAAACTCAGACCCCAAGCCCAAAACTCAGACCCCAAGCCCAAAACTCAGACCCCCAGGCCAAAACTCAGACCCCAAGGCCAAAACTCAGACCCCAAGCCCAAAACTCAGACCCCAAGCCCAAAACTCAGACCCCAAGCCCAAAACTCAGACCCCAAGCCCAAAACTCAGACCCCAAGCCCAAAACTCAGACCCCAAGCCCAAAACTCAGACCCCCAGGCCAAAACTCAGACCCCAAGGCCAAAACTCAGACCCCAAGCCCAAAATTAAAAACCCAAGCCCAAAACTCAGACCCCAAGCCCAAAACTCAGACCCCAAGCCCAAAACTCAGACCCCAAGCCCAAAACTCAGACCCCCAGGCCAAAACTCAGACCCCAAGGCCAAAACTCAGACCCCAAGCCCAAAACTCAGACCCCAAGCCCAAAACTCAGACCCCAAGCCCAAAACTCAGACCCCAAGCCCAAAACTTAAACCCCAAGCCCAAAACTTAAACCCCAAGCCCAAAACTTAAACGACAAGCCCAAAACGTAGAACCCAAGCTCAAAACGTAGAACCCAAGCTCAAAACGTAGAACCCAAGATCAAAACTTAGAACCCAAGCCCAAAACTTAGAACCCAAGCCCAAAACTTAGAACCCAAGCCCAAAACTTAGAACCCAAGCCCAAAACGTCAAACCCAAGCCCAAAACGTCAAACCCAAGCCCAAAACTTAGAACCTAAGCCCAAAACTTAGAACCCAAGCCCAAAACTCAGACCCCAAGCCCAAAACTCAGACCCCAAGCCCAAAACTCAGACCCCAAGCCCAAAACTCAGACCCAAAGCCCAAAACTCAGACCCCAAGCCCAAAACTTAGAACCCAAGCCCAAAACTCAGACCCCAAGCCCAAAACTTTAAACCCAAGCCCAAAACTTTAAACCCAAGCCCAAAATTTTAAACCCAAGCCCAAAACTTTAAACCCAAGCCCAAAACTTTAAACCCAAGCCCAAAACTTTAAACCCAACCCCAAAACTTTAAACCCAACCCCAAAACTTTAAACCCAAGCCCAAAACTTTAAAACCAAGCCCAAAATTTCAAACCCAAGCCCAAAATTTTAAACCCAAGCCCAAAACTTTAAACCCAAGCCCAAAACTTTAAACTCAAGCCCAATACTTTAAACCCAAGCCCAAAACATTAAACCCAAGCCCAAAACTTTAAATCCAAGCCCAAAATTTTAAACCCAAGCCCAAAACTTTGAACCCAAGCCCAAAACTTTAAACCCAAGCCCAAAACTTCAAACCCAAGCCCAAAACTCAGACCCCAAGCCCAAAACTCAGACCCCAAGCCCAAAACTTCAAACCCAAGCCCAAAACTTCAAACCCAAGCCCAAAACTTAGAACCCAAGCCCAAAACTTAGAACCCAAGCCCAAAACTTAGAACCCAAGCCCAAAACTCAGACCCCAAGCCCAAAACTTCAAACCCAAGCCCAAAACTTAAACCCCAAGCCCAAAACTTAGAACCCAAGCCCAAAATTCAGACCCCAAGCCCAAAACTTAGAACCCAAGCCCAAAACTTAGACCCCAAGCCCAAAACTCAGACCCCAAGCCCAAAACTCAGACCCCAAGCCCAAAACTCAGACCCCAAGCCCAAAACTCAGAACTCAAGCCCAAAACTCAGACCCCAAGCCCAAAACTCAGACCCCAAGCCCAAAACTCAGACCCCAAGCCCAAAACTCAGACCCCAAGCCCAAAACTCAGACCCCAAGCCCAAAACTCAGACCCCAAGCCCAAAACTCAGACCCCAAGCCCAAAACTTAAAACCCAAGCCCAAAACTAAAAACCCAAGCCCAAAACTTAAACCCCAATCCCAAAACTTAAACCCCAAGCCCAAAACGTAGAACCCAAGCTCAAAACGTAGAACCCAAGCTCAAAACGTAGAACCCAAGATCAAAACGTAGAACCCAAGCCCAAAACTCAGACCCCAAGCCCAAAACTCAGACCCCAAGCCCAAAACTCAGACCCCAAGCCCAAAACTCAGACCCCAAGCCCAAAACTCAGACCCCAAGCCCAAAACTCAGACCCCAAGCCCAAAACTTAAAACCCAAGCCCAAAACTTAGAACCCAAGCCCAAAACTTAAAACCCAAGCCCAAAACTTAGAACCCAAGCCCAAAACTTCAAACCCAAGCCCAAAACTCAGACCCCAAGCCCAAAACTTCAAACCCAAGCCCAAAACTTCAAACCCAAGCCCAAAACTTCAAACCCAAGCCCAAAACTTCAAACCCAAGCCCAAAACTTCAAACCCAAGCCCAAAACTTCAAACCCAAGCCCAAAACTTCAAACTCAAGCCCAAAACTTAAACCCCAAGCCCAAAATGTAGAACCCAAGCTCAAAATGTAGAACCCAAGCCCAAAACTTAGAACCCAAGCCCAAAACATAGAACCCAAGCCCAAAACTTAGAACCCAAGCCCAAAACTTAGAACCCAAGCCCAAAACTCAGACCCCAAGCCCAAAACTCAGACCCCAAGCCCAAAACTCAGACCCCAAGCCCAAAACTCAGACCCCAAGCCCAAAACTCAGACCCCAAGCCCAAAACTTAGAACCCAAGCCCAAAACTCAGACCCCAAGCCCAAAACTTTAAACCCAAGCCCAAAACTTTAAACCCAAGCCCAAAATTTTAAACCCAAGCCCAAAACTTTAAACCCAAGCCCAAAACTTTAAACCCAAGCCCAAAACTTTAAACCCAAGCCCAAAACTTTAAACCCAACCCCAAAACTTTAAACCCAAGCCCAAAACTTTAAAACCAAGCCCAAAATTTCAAACCCAAGCCCAAAATTTTAAACCCAAGCCCAAAACTTTAAACCCAAGCCCAAAACTTTAAACTCAAGCCCAATACTTTAAACCCAAGCCCAAAACATTAAACCCAAGCCCAAAACTTTAAATCCAAGCCCAAAATTTTAAACCCAAGCCCAAAACTTTGAACCCAAGCCCAAAACTTTAAACCCAAGCCCAAAACTTCAAACCCAAGCCCAAAACTCAGACCCCAAGCCCAAAACTCAGACCCCAAGCCCAAAACTTCAAACCCAAGCCCAAAACTTCAAACCCAAGCCCAAAACTTAGAACCCAAGCCCAAAACTTAGAACCCAAGCCCAAAACTTAGAACCCAAGCCCAAAACTCAGACCCCAAGCCCAAAACTTCAAACCCAAGCCCAAAACTTAAACCCCAAGCCCAAAACTTAGAACCCAAGCCCAAAATTCAGACCCCAAGCCCAAAACTTAGAACCCAAGCCCAAAACTTAGACCCCAAGCCCAAAACTCAGACCCCAAGCCCAAAACTCAGACCCCAAGCCCAAAACTCAGACCCCAAGCCCAAAACTCAGACCCCAAGCCCAAAACTCAGAACTCAAGCCCAAAACTCAGACCCCAAGCCCAAAACTCAGACCCCAAGCCCAAAACTCAGACCCCAAGCCCAAAACTCAGACCCCAAGCCCAAAACTCAGACCCCAAGCCCAAAACTCAGACCCCAAGCCCAAAACTCAGACCCCAAGCCCAAAACTCAGACCCCAAGCCCAAAACTTAAAACCCAAGCCCAAAACTAAAAACCCAAGCCCAAAACTTAAACCCCAATCCCAAAACTTAAACCCCAAGCCCAAAACGTAGAACCCAAGCTCAAAACGTAGAACCCAAGCTCAAAACGTAGAACCCAAGATCAAAACGTAGAACCCAAGCCCAAAACTCAGACCCCAAGCCCAAAACTCAGACCCCAAGCCCAAAACTCAGACCCCAAGCCCAAAACTCAGACCCCAAGCCCAAAACTCAGACCCCAAGCCCAAAACTCAGACCCCAAGCCCAAAACTTAAAACCCAAGCCCAAAACTTAGAACCCAAGCCCAAAACTTAAAACCCAAGCCCAAAACTTAGAACCCAAGCCCAAAACTTAGAACCCAAGCCCAAAACTCAGACCCCAAGCCCAAAACTTCAAACCCAAGCCCAAAACTTCAAACCCAAGCCCAAAACTTCAAACCCAAGCCCAAAACTTCAAACCCAAGCCCAAAACTTCAAACCCAAGCCCAAAACTTCAAACCCAAGCCCAAAACTTCAAACTCAAGCCCAAAACTTAAACCCCAAGCCCAAAATGTAGAACCCAAGCTCAAAATGTAGAACCCAAGCCCAAAACTTAGAACCCAAGCCCAAAACATAGAACCCAAGCCCAAAACTTAGAACCCAAGCCCAAAACTTAGAACCCAAGCCCAAAACTCAGACCCCAAGCCCAAAACTCAGACCCCAAGCCCAAAACTCAGACCCCAAGCCCAAAACTCAGACCCCAAGCCCAAAACTCAGACCCCAAGCCCAAAACTCAGACCCCAAGCCCAAAACTCAGACCCCAAGCCCAAAACTTTAAACCCAAGCCCAAAACTTTAAACCCAAGCCCAAAACTTCAAACCCAAGCCCAAAACTTCAAACCCAAGCCCAAAACTTCAAACCCAAGCCCAAAACTTCAAACCCAAGCCCAGAACTTAAACCCCAAGCCCAAAACTTAAACCCCAAGCCCAAAATGTAGAACCCAAGCTCAAAATGTAGAACCCAAGCCCAAAACTCAGACCCCAAGCCCAAAACTCAGACCCCAAGCCCAAAACTCAGACCCCAAGCCCAAAACTTAAAACCCAAGCCCAAAACTTAGAACCCAAGCCCAAAACTAAAAACCCAAGCCCAAAACTCAGACCCCAAGCCCAAAACTCAGACCCCAAGCCCAAAACTCAGACCCCAAGCCCAAAACTCAGACCCCAAGCCCAAAACTCAGACCCCAAGCCCAAAACTTCAAACCCAAGCCCAAAACTTAAACCCCAAGCCCAAAACTTAGAACCCAAGCCCAAAACTCAGACCCCAAGCCCAAAACCTAGACCCCAAGCCCAAAACGTAGAACCCAAGATCAAAACGTAGAACCCAAGCCCAAAACTCAGACCCCAAGCCCAAAACTCAGACCCCAAGCCCAAAACTCAGACCCCAAGCCCAAAACTCAGACCCCAAGCCCAAAACTCAGACCCCAAGCCCAAAACTCAGACCCCAAGCCCAAAACTTAGAACCCAAGCCCAAAACTCAGACCCCAAGCCCAAAACTCAGACCCCAAGCCCAAAACTTAAACCCCAATCCCAAAACTTAAACCCCAAGCTCAAAACGTATAACCCAAGCTCAAAACGTAGAACCAAAGCTCAAAACTTAGAACCCAAGATCAAAACGTAGAACCCAAGCCCAAAACTTAGACCCCAAGCCCAAAACTCAGACCCCAAGCCCAAAACTCAGACCCCAAGCCCAAAACTCAGACCCCAAGCCCAAAACTCAGACCCCAAGCCCAAAACTTAAAACCCAAGCCCAAAACATAGAACCCAAGCCCAAAACTTAAAACCCAAGCCCAAAACTCAGACCCCAAGCCCAAAACTTTAAACCCAAGCCCAAAACTCAGACCCCAAGCCCAAAACTTCAAACCCAAGCCCAAAACTTAAACCCCAAGCCCAAAACTTAAACCCCAAGCCCAAAATGTAGAACCCAAGCTCAAAACGAAGAACCCAAGCCCAAAACTTAGAACCCAAGCCCAAAACTCAGACCCCAAGACCAAAACTCAGACCCCAAGCCCAAAACTCAGACCCCAAGCCCAAAACTCAGACCCCAAGCCAAAACTCAGACCCCAAGCCCAAAACTTTAAACCCAAGCCCAAAACTTTAAACCCAAGCCCAAAACTTCAAACCCAAGCCCAAAACTTCAAACCCAAGCCCAAAACTTCAAACCCAAGCCCAAAACTTCAAACCCAAGCCCAAAACTTAAACCCCAAGCCCAAAACTTAAACCCCAAGCCCAAAATGTAGAACCCAAGCTCAAAACGTAGAACCCAAGCCCAAAACTTAGAACCCAAGCCCAAAACTTAGAACCCAAGCCCAAAACTCAGACCCCAAGCCCAAAACTCAGACCCCAAGCCCAAAACTCAGACCCCAAGCCCAAAACTCAGACCCCAAGGCCAAAACTCAGACCTCAAGGCCAAAACTCAGACCCCAAGGCCAAAACTCAGACCCCAAGCCCAAAACTCAGACCCCAAGCCCAAAACTCAGACCCCAAGCCCAAAACTCAGACCCCAAGCCCAAAACTCAGACCCCAAGGCCAAAACTCAGACCCCAAGCCCAAAACTTCAAACCCAAGCCCAAAACTTCAAACCCAAGCACAAAACTTAAAACCCAAGCCCAAAACTTTAAACCCAAGCCCAAAACTTCAAACCCAAGCCCAAAACTTCAAACCCAAGCCCAAAACTTAGAACCCAAGCCCAAAACTCAGACCACAAGCCCAAAACTTAAACCACAAGCCCAAAACTTAAACCCCAAGCCCAAAATGTAGAACCCAAGCTCAAAACGTAGAACCCAAGCCCAAAACTTAGAACCCAAGCCCAAAACTTAGAACCCAAGCCCAAAACTTAGAACCCAAGCCCAAAACTCACACTCCAAGCCCAAAACTCAGACCCCAAGCCCAAAACTTAAAACCTAAACCCAAAACTTAGAACCCAAGCCCAAAACTTAAAACCCAAGCCCAAAACTCAGACCCCAAGCCCAAAACTTTAAACCCAAGCCCAAAACTCAGACCCCAAGCCCAAAACTCTGACCCCAAGCCCAAAACTCAGACCCCAAGCCCAAAACTCAGACCCTAAGCCCAAAACTCAGACCCCAAGCCCAAAATTAAAAACCCAAGCCCAAAATTAAAAACTCAAGCCCAAAAGTTAGACCCCAAGACCAAAATGTAGACCCCAAGCCCAAAACTCAGACCCCAAGCCCAAAACTCAGACCCCAAGCCCAAAACTCAGACTCCAAGCCCAAAATTAAAAACCCAAGCCCAAAACTCTTTCCCCAAGCCCAAACTCAGACCCCAAGCCCAAAACTCAGACCCCAATCCCAAAACTCGGACCCAAAGCCCAAAACTCAGACCCCAAGGCCAAAACTCAGACCCCAAGGCCAAAACTCAGACCCCAAGGCCAAAACTCAGACCTCAAGACCAAAACTCAGACCCCAAGGCCAAAACTCAGACCCCAAGCCCAAAACTCAGACCCCAAGCCCAAAACTCAGACCCCAAGCCCAAAACTCAGACCCCAAGCCCAAAACTCAGACCCCAAGCCCAAAACTTAAACCCCAAGCCCAAAACTTAAACGACAAGCCCAAAACGTAGAACCCAAGCTCAAAACGTAGAACCCAAGCTCAAAACGTAGAACCCAAGATCAAAACTCAGACCCCAAGCCCAAAATTAAAAACCCAAGCCCAAAACTCTGACCCCAAGCCCAAAACTCTGACCTCAAGCCCAAAACTCTGACCCCAAGCCCAAAACTCAGACCCCAAGCCCAAAACTCAGACCCCAAGCCCAAAACTCAGACCCCAAGCCCAAAATTAAAAACCCAAGCCGAAAAGTTAGACCCCAAGCCCAAAACTCAGACCCCAAGCCCAAAACTCAGACCCCAAGACCAAAACTAAACATCCAAGCCCAAAACTTAAAACCCAAGACCAAAACTCAGACCCCAAGCCCAAAATGAAGACCCCAAGCCCTAAATTAAAATCCCAATCCGAAAACTTAAAACCCAAGCCCAAAACTTAAAACCCAAGCCCAAAACTAAAAACCCAAGGCCAAAACTTAAAACCCAAGCCCAAAAGTTAAAACCCAAGTCCAAAAGTTAAAACCCAAGTCCAAAAGTTAAAACCCAAGCCCAAAACTTAAAACCCAAGCCCAAAACTTAGACCCCAAGCCCAAAACTAAAAAATCAAGCCCAAAACTCAGACCCCAAGCCCAAACTCTGACCCCAAGCCCAAAACTAAAAACCCAAGCCCAAAACTCAGACCCCAAGCCCAAAACTCAGACCCCAAGCCCAAAACTCAGACCCCAAGCCCAAAACTCAGACCCCAAGCCCAAAACTCAGACCCCAAGGCCAAAACTCAGACCCCAAGCCCAAAACTCAGACCTCAAGGCCAAAACTCAGACCCCAAGGCCAAAACTCAGACCCCAAGCCCAAAACTCAGACCCCAAGCCCAAAACTCAGACCCCAAGCCCAAAACTCAGACCCCAAGCCCAAAACTCAGACCCCAAGCCCAAAACTTTAAACCCAAGCCCAAAACTTAAAACCCAAGCCCAAAACTTAAAACCCAAGCCCAAAACTTTAAACCCAAGCCCAAAACTTCAAACCCAAGCCCAAAACTTCAAACCCAAGCCCAAAACTTAGAACCCAAGCCCAAAACTCAGACCCCAAGCCCAAAACTTAAACCACAAGCCCAAAACTTAAACCCCAAGCCCAAAATGTAGAACCCAAGCTCAAAACGTAGAACCCAAGCCCAAAACTTAGAACCCAAGCCCAAAACTTAGAACCCAAGCCCAAAACTTAGAACCCAAGCACAAAACTCAGACCCCAAGCCCAAAACTCAGACCCCAAGCCCAAAACTCAGACCCCAAGCCCAAAACTCACACCCCAAGCCCAAAACTCACACCCCAAGCCCAAAACTCAGACCCCAAGCCCAAAACTTAAAACCTAAACCCAAAACTTAGAACCCAAGCCCAAAACTTAAAACCCAAGCCCAAAACTCAGACCCCAAGCCCAAAACTTTAAACCCAAGCCCAAAACTCAGACCCCAAGCCCAAAACTCTGACCCCAAGCCCAAAACTCAGACCCCAAGCCCAAAACTCAGACCCCAAGCCCAAAACTCAGACCCCAAGCCCAAAATTAAAAACCCAAGCCCAAAATTAAAAACTCAAGCCCAAAAGTTAGACCCCAAGCCCAAAACTCAGACCCCAAGCCCAAAACTCAGACCCCAAGCCCAAAACTCAGACCCCAAGCCCAAAACTCAGACTCCAAGCCCAAAATTAAAAACCCAAGCCCAAAACTCTGACCCCAAGCCCAAAACTCAGACCCCAAGCCCAAAACTCAGACCCCAAGGCCAAAACTCAGACCCCAAGGCCAAAACTCAGACCCCAAGGCCAAAACTCAGACCTCAAGGCCAAAACTCAGACCCCAAGGCCAAAACTCAGACCCCAAGCCCAAAACTCAGACCCCAAGCCCAAAACTCAGACCCCAAGCCCAAAACTTAAACCCCAAGCCCAAAACTTAAACCCCAAGCCCAAAACTTAAACGACAAGCCCAAAACGTAGAACCCAAGCTCAAAACGTAGAACCCAAGCTCAAAACGTAGAACCCAAGCTCAAAACTTAGAACCCAAGCCCAAAACTTAGAACCCAAGCCCAAAACTTAGAACCCAAGCCCAAAACTTAGAACCCAAGCCCAAAACTTAGAACCCAAGCCCAAAACTTAGAACCCAAGCCCAAAACGTCAAACCCAAGCCCAAAACGTCAAACCCAAGCCCAAAACTTAGAACCCAAGCCCAAAACTTAGAACCCAAGCCCAAAACTCAGACCCCAAGCCCAAAACTCAGACCCCAAGCCCAAAACTCAGACCCCAAGCCCAAAACTCAGACCCCAAGCCCAAAACTTAAAACCCAAGCCCAAAACTTAAAACCCAAGCCCAAAACTTTAAACCCAAGCCCAAAACTTCAAACCCAAGCCCAAAACTTCAAACCCAAGCCCAAAACTTAGAACCCAAGCCCAAAACTCAGACCCCAAGCCCAAAACTTAAACCACAAGCCCAAAACTTAAACCCCAAGCCCAAAATGTAGAACCCAAGCTCAAAACGTAGAACCCAAGCCCAAAACTTAGAACCCAAGCCCAAAACTTAGAACCCAAGCCCAAAACTTACAACCCAAGCCCAAAACTCAGACCCCAAGCCCAAAACTCAGACCCCAAGCCCAAAACTCAGACCCCAAGCCCAAAACTCAGACCCCAAGCCCAAAACTCAGACCCCAAGCCCAAAACTCAGACCCCAAGCCCAAAACTTAAAACCCAAACCCAAAACTTAGAACCCAAGCCCAAAACTTAAAACCCAAGCCCAAAACTCAGACCCCAAGCCCAAAACTTTAAACCCAAGCCCAAAACTCAGACCCCAAGCCCAAAACTCAGACCCCAAGCCCAAAACTCAGACCCCAAGCCCAAAACTCAGACCCCAAGCCCAAAACTCAGACCCCAAGCCCAAAACTCAGACCCCAAGCCCAAAACTCAGACCCCAAGCCCAAAACTCAGACCCCAAGCCCAAAACTCAGACTCCAAGCCCAAAATTAAAAACCCAAGCCCAAAACTCTGACCCCAAGCCCAAAACTCTGACCCCAAGCCCAAAACTCTGACCCCAAGCCCAAAACTCTGACCCCAAGACCAAAACTCAGACCCAAAGACCAAAACTCAGACCCCAAGCCCAAAACTCAGACCCCAAGCCCAAAATTAAAAACCTAAGCCGAAAAGTTAGACCCCAAGCCCAAAACTCAGACCCCAAGCCCAAAACTCAGACCCCAAGACCAAAACTAAAAATCCAAGCCCAAAACATAAAACCCAAGACCAAAACTCAGACCCCAAGCCCAAAACGTAGACCCCAATCCCTAAATTAAAATCCCAATCCGAAAACTTAAAACCCAAGCCCAAAACTTAAAACCCAAGCCCAAAACTAAAAACCCAAGGCCAAAACTTAAAACCCAAGCCCAAAAGTTAAAACCCAAGTCCAAAAGTTAAAACCCAAGCCCAAAAGTTAAAACCCAAGCCCAAAACTTAAAACCCAAGCCCAAAACTTAGACCCCAAGCCCAAAACTAAAAAATCAAGCCCAAAACTTAGACCCCAAGCCCAAACTCTGACCCCAAGCCGAAAACTAAAAACCCAAGCCCAAAACTTAGACCCCAAGCCCAAAACTCAGACCCCAAGCCCAAAACTCAGACCCCAAGCCCAAAACTCAGACCCCAAGCCCAAAACTCAGACCCCAAGCCCAAAACTCAGACCCCAAGCCCAAAACTCAGACCCCAAGGCCAAAACTCAGACCCCAAGGCCAAAACTCAGACCCCAAGGCCAAAACTCAGACCCCAAGCCCAAAACTCAGACCCCAAGCCCAAAACTCAGACCCCAAGCCCAAAACTTAAACCCCAAGCCCAAAACTTAAACCCCAAGCCCAAAACGAAGAACCCAAGCTCAAAACGTAGAACCCAAGCTCAAAACGTAGAACCCAAGATCAAAACTTAGAACCCAAGCCCAAAACTCAGACCCCAAGCCCAAAACTCAGACCCCAAGCCCAAAACTCAGACCCCAAGCCCAAAACTCAGACCCCAAGCCCAAAATTTAAAACCCAAGCCCAAAACTTAAAACCCAAGCCCAAAACTTTAAACCCAAGCCCAAAACTTCAAACCCACGCCCAAAACTTCAAACCCAAGCCCAAAACCTAGAACACAAGCCCAAAACTTAGAACCCAAGCCCAAAACTCAGACCCCAAGCCCAAAATTTAAACCCCAAGCCCAAAACTTAAACCCCAAGCCCAAAATGTAGAACCCAAGCTCAAAACGTAGAACCCAAGCCCAAAACTTAGAACCCAAGCCCAAAACTTAGAAAACAAGCCCAAAACTCAGACCCCAAGCCCAAAACGTAGACCCCAATCCCTAAATTAAAATCCCAATCCGAAAACTTAAAACCCAAGCCCAAAACTTAAAACCCAAGCCCAAAACTAAAAACCCAAGCCCAAAACTTAAAACCCAAGCCCAAAAGTTAAAACCCAAGTCCAAAAGTTAAAACCCAAGCCCAAAAGTTAAAACCCAAGCCCAAAACTTAAAACCCAAGACCAAAACTTAGACCCCAAGCCCAAAACTAAAAAATCAAGCCCAAAACTTAGACCCCAAGCCCAAACTCTGACCCCAAGCCCAAAACTAAAAACCCAAGCCCAAAACTTAGACCCCAAGCCCAAAACTCAGACCCCAAGCCCAAAACTCAGACCCCAAGCCCAAAACTCAGACCCCAAGCCCAAAACTCAGACCCCAAGGCCAAAACTCAGACCCCAAGGCCAAAACTCAGACCCCAAGGCCAAAACTCAGACCCCAAGGCCAAAACTCAGACCCCAAGCCCAAAACTCAGACCCCAAGCCCAAAACTCAGACCCCAAGCCCAAAACTTAAACCCCAAGCCCAAAACTTAAACCCCAAGCCCAAAACGAAGAACCCAAGCTCAAAACGTAGAACCCAAGCTCAAAACGTAGAACCCAAGATCAAAACTTAGAACCCAAGCCCAAAACTCAGACCCCAAGCCCAAAACTCAGACCCCAAGCCCAAAACTCAGACCCCAAGCCCAAAACTCAGACCCCAAGCCCAAAATTTAAAACCCAAGCCCAAAACTTAAAACCCAAGCCCAAAACTTTAAACCCAAGCCCAAAACTTCAAACCCACGCCCAAAACTTCAAACCCAAGCCCAAAACCTAGAACACAAGCCCAAAACTTAGAACCCAAGCCCAAAACTCAGACCCCAAGCCCAAAACTTAAACCCCAAGCCCAAAACTTAAACCCCAAGCCCAAAATGTAGAACCCAAGCTCAAAACGTAGAACCCAAGCCCAAAACTTAGAACCCAAGCCCAAAACTTAGAACCCAAGCCCAAAACTCAGACCCCAAGCCCAAAACTCAGACCCCAAGCCCAAAACTCAGACCCCAAGCCCAAAACTCAGACCCCAAGCCCAAAACTCAGACCCCAAGCCCAAAACTCAGACCCCAAGCCCAAAACTCAGACCCCAAGCCCAAAACTCAGACCCCAAGCCCAAAACTTAAAACCCAAACCCAAAACTTAGAACCCAAGCCCAAAACTTAAAACCCAAGCCCAAAACTCAGACCCCAAGCCCAAAACTTTAAACCCAAGCTCAAAACTCAGACCCCAAGCCCAAAACTTCAAACCCAAGCCCAAAACTTCAAACCCAAGGCCAAAACTTCAAACCCAAGCCCAAAACTTCAAACCCAAGCCCAAAACTTCAAACCCAAGCCCAAAACTTAAACCCCAAGCCCAAAATGTAGAACCCAAGCCCAAAACTTAGAACCCAAGCCCAAAACTTAGAACCCAAGCCCAAAACTTAGAACCCAAGCCCAAAACTTAGAACTCAAGCCCAAAACTCAGACCCCAAGCCCAAAACTCAGACCCCAAGCCCAAAACTCAGACCCCAAGCCCAAAACTCAGACCCCAAGCCCAAAACTCAGACCCCAAGCCCAAAACTCAGACCCCAAGGCCAAAACTCAGACCCCAAGCCCAAAACTCAGACCCCAAGCCCAAAGCTTTAAACCCAAGCCCAAAACTTTAAACCCAAGCCCAAAACTTCAAACCCAAGCCCAAAACTTCAAACCCAAGCCCAAAACTTCAAACCCAAGCCCAAAACTTCAAACCCAAGCCCAAAACTTAGAACCCAAGCCCAAAACTCAGACCCCAAGCCCAAAACTTAAACCACAAGCCCAAAACTTAAACCCCAAGCCCAAAATGTAGAACCCAAGCTCAAAACGTAGAACCCAAGCCCAAAACTTAGAACCCAAGCCCAAAACTTAGAACCCAAGCCCAAAACTTACAACCCAAGCCCAAAACTCAGACCCCAAGCCCAAAACTCAGACCCCAAGCCCAAAACTCAGACCCCAAGCCCAAAACTCAGACCCCAAGCCCAAAACTCAGACCCCAAGCCCAAAACTCAGACCCCAAGCCCAAAACTTAAAACCCAAACCCAAAACTTAGAACCCAAGCCCAAAACTTAAAACCCAAGCCCAAAACTCAGACCCCAAGCCCAAAACTTTAAACCCAAGCCCAAAACTCAGACCCCAAGCCCAAAACTCAGACCCCAAGCCCAAAACTCAGACCCCAAGCCCAAAACTCAGACCCCAAGCCCAAAACTCAGACCCCAAGCCCAAAACTCAGACCCCAAGCCCAAAACTCAGACCCCAAGCCCAAAACTCAGACCCCAAGCCCAAAACTCAGACTCCAAGCCCAAAATTAAAAACCCAAGCCCAAAACTCTGACCCCAAGCCCAAAACTCTGACCCCAAGCCCAAAACTCTGACCCCAAGCCCAAAACTCTGACCCCAAGACCAAAACTCAGACCCAAAGACCAAAACTCAGACCCCAAGCCCAAAACTCAGACCCCAAGCCCAAAATTAAAAACCTAAGCCGAAAAGTTAGACCCCAAGCCCAAAACTCAGACCCCAAGCCCAAAACTCAGACCCCAAGACCAAAACTAAAAATCCAAGCCCAAAACATAAAACCCAAGACCAAAACTCAGACCCCAAGCCCAAAACGTAGACCCCAATCCCTAAATTAAAATCCCAATCCGAAAACTTAAAACCCAAGCCCAAAACTTAAAACCCAAGCCCAAAACTAAAAACCCAAGGCCAAAACTTAAAACCCAAGCCCAAAAGTTAAAACCCAAGTCCAAAAGTTAAAACCCAAGCCCAAAAGTTAAAACCCAAGCCCAAAACTTAAAACCCAAGCCCAAAACTTAGACCCCAAGCCCAAAACTAAAAAATCAAGCCCAAAACTTAGACCCCAAGCCCAAACTCTGACCCCAAGCCGAAAACTAAAAACCCAAGCCCAAAACTTAGACCCCAAGCCCAAAACTCAGACCCCAAGCCCAAAACTCAGACCCCAAGCCCAAAACTCAGACCCCAAGCCCAAAACTCAGACCCCAAGCCCAAAACTCAGACCCCAAGCCCAAAACTCAGACCCCAAGGCCAAAACTCAGACCCCAAGGCCAAAACTCAGACCCCAAGGCCAAAACTCAGACCCCAAGCCCAAAACTCAGACCCCAAGCCCAAAACTCAGACCCCAAGCCCAAAACTTAAACCCCAAGCCCAAAACTTAAACCCCAAGCCCAAAACGAAGAACCCAAGCTCAAAACGTAGAACCCAAGCTCAAAACGTAGAACCCAAGATCAAAACTTAGAACCCAAGCCCAAAACTCAGACCCCAAGCCCAAAACTCAGACCCCAAGCCCAAAACTCAGACCCCAAGCCCAAAACTCAGACCCCAAGCCCAAAATTTAAAACCCAAGCCCAAAACTTAAAACCCAAGCCCAAAACTTTAAACCCAAGCCCAAAACTTCAAACCCACGCCCAAAACTTCAAACCCAAGCCCAAAACCTAGAACACAAGCCCAAAACTTAGAACCCAAGCCCAAAACTCAGACCCCAAGCCCAAAATTTAAACCCCAAGCCCAAAACTTAAACCCCAAGCCCAAAATGTAGAACCCAAGCTCAAAACGTAGAACCCAAGCCCAAAACTTAGAACCCAAGCCCAAAACTTAGAAAACAAGCCCAAAACTCAGACCCCAAGCCCAAAACGTAGACCCCAATCCCTAAATTAAAATCCCAATCCGAAAACTTAAAACCCAAGCCCAAAACTTAAAACCCAAGCCCAAAACTAAAAACCCAAGCCCAAAACTTAAAACCCAAGCCCAAAAGTTAAAACCCAAGTCCAAAAGTTAAAACCCAAGCCCAAAAGTTAAAACCCAAGCCCAAAACTTAAAACCCAAGACCAAAACTTAGACCCCAAGCCCAAAACTAAAAAATCAAGCCCAAAACTTAGACCCCAAGCCCAAACTCTGACCCCAAGCCCAAAACTAAAAACCCAAGCCCAAAACTTAGACCCCAAGCCCAAAACTCAGACCCCAAGCCCAAAACTCAGACCCCAAGCCCAAAACTCAGACCCCAAGCCCAAAACTCAGACCCCAAGGCCAAAACTCAGACCCCAAGGCCAAAACTCAGACCCCAAGGCCAAAACTCAGACCCCAAGGCCAAAACTCAGACCCCAAGCCCAAAACTCAGACCCCAAGCCCAAAACTCAGACCCCAAGCCCAAAACTTAAACCCCAAGCCCAAAACTTAAACCCCAAGCCCAAAACGAAGAACCCAAGCTCAAAACGTAGAACCCAAGCTCAAAACGTAGAACCCAAGATCAAAACTTAGAACCCAAGCCCAAAACTCAGACCCCAAGCCCAAAACTCAGACCCCAAGCCCAAAACTCAGACCCCAAGCCCAAAACTCAGACCCCAAGCCCAAAATTTAAAACCCAAGCCCAAAACTTAAAACCCAAGCCCAAAACTTTAAACCCAAGCCCAAAACTTCAAACCCACGCCCAAAACTTCAAACCCAAGCCCAAAACCTAGAACACAAGCCCAAAACTTAGAACCCAAGCCCAAAACTCAGACCCCAAGCCCAAAACTTAAACCCCAAGCCCAAAACTTAAACCCCAAGCCCAAAATGTAGAACCCAAGCTCAAAACGTAGAACCCAAGCCCAAAACTTAGAACCCAAGCCCAAAACTTAGAACCCAAGCCCAAAACTCAGACCCCAAGCCCAAAACTCAGACCCCAAGCCCAAAACTCAGACCCCAAGCCCAAAACTCAGACCCCAAGCCCAAAACTCAGACCCCAAGCCCAAAACTCAGACCCCAAGCCCAAAACTCAGACCCCAAGCCCAAAACTCAGACCCCAAGCCCAAAACTTAAAACCCAAACCCAAAACTTAGAACCCAAGCCCAAAACTTAAAACCCAAGCCCAAAACTCAGACCCCAAGCCCAAAACTTTAAACCCAAGCTCAAAACTCAGACCCCAAGCCCAAAACTTCAAACCCAAGCCCAAAACTTCAAACCCAAGGCCAAAACTTCAAACCCAAGCCCAAAACTTCAAACCCAAGCCCAAAACTTCAAACCCAAGCCCAAAACTTAAACCCCAAGCCCAAAATGTAGAACCCAAGCCCAAAACTTAGAACCCAAGCCCAAAACTTAGAACCCAAGCCCAAAACTTAGAACCCAAGCCCAAAACTTAGAACTCAAGCCCAAAACTCAGACCCCAAGCCCAAAACTCAGACCCCAAGCCCAAAACTCAGACCCCAAGCCCAAAACTCAGACCCCAAGCCCAAAACTCAGACCCCAAGCCCAAAACTCAGACCCCAAGCCCAAAACTCAGACCCCAAGCCCAAAGCTTTAAACCCAAGCCCAAAACTTTAAACCCAAGCCCAAAACTTCAAACCCAAGCCCAAAACTTCAAACCCAAGCCCAAAACTTCAAACCCAAGCCCAAAACTTAAACCCCAAGCCCAAAACTTAAACCCCAAGCCCAAAATGTAGAACCCAAGCTCAAAACGTAGAACCCAAGCCCAAAACTTAAAACCCAAGCCCAAAACTTAGAACCCAAGCCCAAAACTCAGACCCCAAGCCCAAAACTCAGACCCCAAGCCCAAAATTCAGACCCCAAGCCCAAAACTCAGATCCCAAGCCCAAAACTCAGACCCCAAGCCCAAAATTTAAAACCCAAGACCAAAACTCAGACCCCAAGCCCAAAACGTAGACCCCAAGCCCTAAATTAAAATCCTAATCCGAAAACTTAAAACCCAAGCCCAAAACTTAAAACCCAAGCCCAAAACTTAAAACCCAAGCCCAAAACTAAAAACCCAAGGCCAAAACTTAAAACCCAAGTCCAAAAGTTAAAACCCAAGCCCAAAAGTTAAAACCCAAGCCCAAAACTTAAAACTCAAGCACAAACTTAGACCCCAAGCCCAAAACGAAAAAATCAAGCCCAAAATTTAGACCCCAAGTCCAAACTCTGACCCCAAGCCCAAAACTAAAAACCCAAGCCCAAAACTCAGACCCCAGCCCAAAACTCAGACCCCAAGGCCAAAACTCAGACCCCAAGCCCAAAACTCAGACCCCAAGCCCAAAACTCAGACCCCAAGCCCAAAACTTCAAACCCAAGCCCAAAACTTTAAACCCAAGCCCAAAACTTCAAACCCAAGCCCAAAACTTCAAACCCAAGCCCAAAACTTAGAACCCAAGCCCAAAACTTAGAACCCAAGCCCAAAACTTAGAACCCAAGCCCAAAACTAAGAACCCAAGCCCAAAACTTCAAACCCAAGCCCAAAACTTAAACCCCAAGCCCAAAACCTAGAACCCAAGCCCAAAACTTAAACCCCAAGCCCAAAACTCAGAACCCAAGCCCAAAACTCAGACCCCAAGCCCAAAACTCAGACCCCAAGCCCAAAACGAAGAACCCAAACCCAAAACTCAGACCCCAAGCCCAAAACTCAGACCCCAAGCCCAAAACTTAGAACCCAAGCCCAAAACTCAGACCCCAAGCCCAAAACTCAGACCCCAAGCCCAAAACTCAGACCCCAAGCCCAAAACTCAGACCCCAAGCCCAAAACTAAAACCCCAAGCCCAAAACTTAAACCCCAAGCCCAAAACTTAAACCCCAAGCCCAAAACTTAAACCCCAAGCCCAAAACGTAGAACCCAAGCTCAAAATGTAGAACCCAAGCTCAAAACGTAGAACCCAAGATCAAAACTTAGAACCCAAGCCCAAAACTTAGAACCCAAGCCCAAAACTTAGAACCCAAGCCCAAAACTTAGAACCCAAGCCCAAAACTTAGAACCCAAGCCCAAAACTCAGACCCCAAGCCCAAAACTCAGACCCCAAGCCCAAAACTCAGACCCCAAGCCCAAAACTCAGACCCCAAGCCCAAAACTCAGACCCCAAGCCCAAAACTTAAAACCCAAGCCCAAAACTTAAAACCCAAGCCCAAAACTTTAAACCCAAGCCCAAAACTTCAAACCCAAGCCCAAAACTTCAAACCGAAGCCCAAAACTTAGAACCCAAGCCCAAAACTCAGACCCCAAGCCCAAAACTTAAACACCAAGCCCAAAACTTAAACACCAAGCCCAAAATGTAGAACCCAAGCTCAAAACGTAGAACCCAAGCCCAAAACTTAGAACCCAAGCCCAAAACTTAGAACCCAAGGCCAAAACATAGAACCCAAGCCCAAAACTCAGACCCCAAGCCCAAAACTCAGACCCCAAGCCCAAAACTCAGACCCCAAGCCCAAAACTTAAAACCCAAGCCCAAAACTTTAAACCCAAGCCCAAAACTTCAAACCCAAGCCCAAAACTTCAAACCCAAGCCCAAAACTTAAACCCCAAGCCCAAAACTTAAACCCCAACCCCAAAATGTAGAACCCAAGCTCAAAACGTAGAACCCAAGCCCAAAACTTAAAACCCAAGCCCAAAACTTAGAACCCAAGCCCAAAACTCAGACCCCAAGCCCAAAACTCAGACCCCAAGCCCAAAACTCAGACCCCAAGCCCAAAACTCAGATCCCAAGCCCAAAACTCAGACCCCAAGCCCAAAACTTAAAACCCAAGACCAAAACTCAGACCCCAAGCCCAAAACGTAGACCCCAAGCCCTAAATTAAAATCCCAATCCGAAAACTTAAAACCCAAGCCCAAAACTTAAAACCCAAGCCCAAAACTTAAAACCCAAGCCCAAAACTAAAAACCCAAGGCCAAAACTTAAAACCCAAGTCCAAAAGTTAAAACCCAAGCCCAAAAGTTAAAACCCAAGCCCAAAACTTAAAACTCAAGCACAAACTTAGACCCCAAGCCCAAAACGAAAAAATCAAGCCCAAAACGTAGACCCCAAGCCCAAACTCTGACCCCAAGCCCAAAACTAAAAACCCAAGCCCAAAACTCATTCCCCAGCCCAAAACTCAGACCCCAAGGCCAAAACTCAGACCCCAAGCCCAAAACTCAGACCCCAAGCCCAAAACTCAGACCCCAAGCCCAAAACTTCAAACCCAAGCCCAAAACTTTAAACCCAAGCCCAAAACTTCAAACCAAAGCCCAAAACTTCAAACCCAAGCCCAAAACTTAGAACCCAAGCCCAAAACTTAGAACCCAAGCCCAAAACTTAGAACCCAAGCCCAAAACTTAGAACCCAAGCCCAAAACTTCAAACCCAAGCCCAAAACTTAAACCCCAAGCCCAAAACCTAGAACCCAAGCCCAAAACTTAAACCCCAAGCCCAAAACTCAGAACCCAAGCCCAAAACTCAGACCCCAAGCCCAAAACTCAGACCCCAAGCCCAAAACTCAGACCCCAAGGCCAA
This sequence comes from Psittacula echo, assembly GCF_963264785.1. Lineage (NCBI taxonomy): Eukaryota > Metazoa > Chordata > Aves > Psittaciformes > Psittacidae > Psittacula > Psittacula echo. The sequence continues at coordinate 310,430 of NC_137742.1, forward strand.
AACTCAGACCCCAAGCCCAAAACTCAGACCCCAAGCCCAAAACTTAGAACCCAAGCCCAAAACTCAGACCCCAAGCCCAAAACTCAGACCCCAAGCCCAAAACTCAGACCCCAAGCCCAAAACTCAGACCCCAAGCCCAAAACTAAAACCCCAAGCCCAAAACTTAAACCCCAAGCCCAAAACTTAAACCCCAAGCCCAAAACGTAGAACCCAAGCTCAAAACGTAGAACCCAAGCTCAAAACGTAGAATCCAAGATCAAAACTTAGAACCCAAGCCCAAAACTTAGAACCCAAGCCCAAAACTTAGAACCCAAGCCCAAAACTTTAAACCCAAGCCCAAAACTTAGAACCCAAGCCCAAAACTCAGACCCCAAGCCCAAAACTCAGACCCCAAGCCCAAAACTCAGACCCCAAGCCCAAAACTCAGATCCCAAGCCCAAAACTCAGACCCCAAGCCCAAAACTTAAAACCCAAGCCCAAAACTTAAAACCCAAGCCCAAAACTTTAAACCCAAGCCCAAAACTTCAAACCCAAGCCCAAAACTTAAAACCCAAGCCCAAAACTTAAAACCCAAGCCCAAAACTTAGAACCCAAGCCCAAAACTCAGACCCCAAGCCCAAAACTTAAACCCCAAGCCCAAAACTTAAACACCAAGCCCAAAATGTAGAACCCAAGCCCAAAACGTAGAACCCAAGCCCAAAACTTAGAACCCAAGCCCAAAACTTAGAACCCAAGGCCAAAACTTAGAACCCAAGCCCAAAACTCAGACCCCAAGCCCAAAACTCAGACCCCAAGCCCAAAACTCAGACCCCAAGCCCAAAACTCACACCCCAAGCCCAAAACTCAGACCCCAAGCCCAAAACTTTAAACCCAAGCCCAAAACTCAGACCCCAAGCCCCAAACCTCAAACCCAAGCCCAAAACGTCAAACCCAAGCCCAAAACTTCAAACCCAAGCCCAAAACTTCAAACCCAAGCCCAAAACTTCAAACCCAAGCCCAAAACTTAAACCCCAAGGCCAAAACTTAAACCCCAAGCCCAAAATGTAGAACCCAAGCCCAAAACTTAGAACCCAAGCCCAAAACTTAGAACCCAAGCCCAAAACTTAGAACCCAAGCCCAAAACTTAGAATCCAAGCCCAAAACTCAGACCCCAAGCCCAAAACTCAGACCCCAAGCGCAAAACTCAGACCCCAAGCCCAAAACTCAGACCCCAAGGCCAAAACTCAGACCCCAAGCCCAAAACTCAGACCCCAAGGCCAAAACTCAGACCCCAAGCCCAAAACTCAGACCCCAAGCCCAAAGCTTTAAACCCAAGCCCAAAACTTTAAACCCAAGCCCAAAACTTCAAACCCAAGCCCAAAACTTCAAACCCAAGCCCAAAACTTCAAACCCAAGCCCAAAACTTAAACCCCAAGCCCAAAACTTAAACCCCAAGCCCAAAACTTCAAACCCAAGCCCAAAACTTAAACCCCAAGCCCAAAATGTAGAACCCAAGCTCAAAACGTAGAACCCAAGCCCAAAACTTAGAACCCAAGCCCAAAACTCAGACCCCAAGCCCAAAACTTAGAACCCAAGCCCAAAACTCAGACCCCAAGCCCAAAACTCAGACCCCAAGCCCAAAACTCAGACCCCAAGCCCAAAACTCAGACCCCAAGCCCAAAACTCAGACCCCAAGCCCAAAACTCAGACCCCAAGCCCAAAACTCAGACCCCAAGCCCAAAACTCTGACCCCAAGCCCAAAACTTAGACTCCAAGCCCAAAATTAAAAACCCAAGCCCAAAACTCTGACCCCAAGCCCAAAACTCAGACCCCAAGCCCAAAACTCTGACCCCAAGCCCAAAACTCTGACCCCAAGCCCAAAACTCAGACCCCAAGCCCAAAACTCTGACCCCAAGCCCAAAACTCTGACCCCAAGACCAAAACTCAGACCCCAAGCCCAAAACTCAGACCCCAAGCCCAAAACTCAGACCCCAAGCCCAAAATTAAAAACCCAAGCCCAAAAGTTAGAACCGAAGCCCAAAACTCAGACCCCAAGACCAAAACTAAAAATCCAAGCCCAAAACTTAAAACCCAAGACCAAAACTCAGACCCCAAGCCCAAAACGTAGACCCCAAGCCCAAAATTAAAATCCCAATCCGAAAACTCAGACCCCAAGCCCAAAACTTAAAACCCAAGCCCAAAACTAGAAACCCAAGGCCAAAACTTAAAACCCAAGCCCAAAAGTTAAAACCCAAGTCCAAAAGTTAAAACCCAAACCCAAAAGTTAAAACCCAAGCCCAAAAGTTAAAACCCAAGCCCAAAACTAAAAACCCAAGCACAAAACTTAGACCCCAAGCCCAAAACTAAAAAATCAAGCCCAAAACTTAGACCCCAAGCCCAAAACTCTGACCCCAAGCCCAAAACTAAAAACCCAAGCCCAAAATTCAGACCCCAAGGCCAAAACTCAGACCCCAAGCCCAAAACTCAGACCCCAAGGCCAAAACTCAGACCCCAAGCCCAAAACTCAGACCCCAAGCCCAAAACTCAGACCCCAAGGCCAAAACTCAGACCCCAAGCCCAAAACTCAGACCCCAAGACCAAAACTTCAAACCCAAGCCCAAAACTTCAAACCCAAGCCCAAAACTTAAACCCCAAGCCCAAAACTTAAACCCCAAGCCCAAAACTTAAACCCCAAGCCCAAAACTTAAACCCCAAGCCCAAAACGTAGAACCCAAGCTCAAAACGTAGAACCCAAGCTCAAAACGTAGAACCCAAGCCCAAAACTTAGAACCCAAGCCCAAAACTTAGAACCCAAGCCCAAAACTCAGACCCCAAGCCCAAAACTCAGACCCCAAGCCCAAAACTCAGACCCCAAGCCCAAAACTCAGACCCCAAGCCCAAAACTCAGACCCCAAGCCCAAAACTCAGACCCCAAGCCCAAAACTCAGACCCCAAGCCCAAAACTCAGACCCCAAGCCCAAAACTCAGACCCCAAGCCCAAAAATTCAAACCCAAGCCCAAAACTTCAAACCCAAGCCAAAAACTTAAACCCCAAGCCCAAAACTTAAACCCCAAGCCCAAAACTTAAACCCCAAGCCCAAAATGTAGAACCCAAGCCCAAAACTTAGAACCCAAGCCCAAAACTTAGAACCCAAGCCCAAAACTTTAAACCCAAGCCCAAAACTTTAAACCCAAGCCCAAAACTTTAAACCCAAGCCCAAAACTTTAAACCCAAGCCCAAAACGTAGACCCCAAGCCCAAAACTCTGACCCCAAGCCCAAAACTAAAAACCCAAGCCCAAAACTCAGACCCCAAGGCCAAAACTCAGACCCCAAGGCCAAAACTCAGACCCCAAGACCAAAACTCAGACCCCAAGCCCAAAACTCAGACCCCAAGCCCAAAACTCAGACCCCAAGCCCAAAACTCAGACCCCAAGCCCAAAACTCAGACCCCAAGCCCAAAACTCAGACCCCAAGCCCAAAACTCAGACCCCAAGCCCAAAACTTCAAAACCAAGCCCAAAACTTCAAAACCAAGCCCAAAACTTCAAACGCAAGCCCAAAACTTAAACCCCAAGCCCAAAACTTAAACCCCAAGGCCAAAATGTAGAACCCAAGACCAAAACTTAGAACCCAAGCCCAAAACTTAGAACCCAAGCCCAAAACTCAGACCCCAAGCCCAAAACTCAGACCCCAAGCCCAAAACTCAGACCCCAAGCCCAAAACTCAGACCCCAAGCCCAAAACTCTGACCCCAAGCCCAAAACTCAGACCCCAAGCCCAAAACTCAGACCCCAAGCCCAAAATTAAAAACCCAAGCCCAAAAGTTAGAACCCAAGCCCAAAACTCAGACCCCAAGACCAAAACTAAAAATCCAAGCCCAAAACTTAAAACCCAAGACCAAAACTCAGACCCCAAGCCCAAAACGTAGACACCAAGCCCAAAATTAAAATCCCAATCCGAAAACTCAGACCCCAAGCCCAAAACTTAAAACCCAAGCCCAAAACTAGAAACCCAAGGCCAAAACTTAAAACCCAAGCCCAAAAGTTAAAACCCAAGTCCAAAAGTTAAAACCCAAACCCAAAAGTTAAAACCCAAGCCCAAAAGTAAAAACCCAAGCCCAAAACTTAAAACCCAAGCCCAAAACTCAGACCCCAAGCCCAAAACTAAAAAATCAAGCCCAAAACTTAGACCCCAAGGCCAAAACTCAGACCCCAAGCCCAAAACTAAAAACCCAAGCCCAAAACTCAGACCCCAAGGCCAAAACTCAGACCCCAAGCCCAAAACTCAGACCCCAAGCCCAAAACTCAGAACCCAAGCCCAAAACTCAGACCCCAAGCCCAAAACTTAAAACCCAAGCCCAAAACTTAAAACCCAAGCCCAAAACTTAAAACCCAATCCCAAAACTTCAAACCCAAGCCCAAAACTTCAAACACAAGCCCAAAACTTAAACCCCAAGCCCAAAACGTAGAACCCCAAGCCCAAAATGTAGAACCCAAGCTCAAAACGTAGAACCCAAGGCCAAAACTTAGAACCCAAGCCCAAAACTTAGAACCCAAGCCCAAAACTTTAAACCCAAGCCCAAAACTCAGACCCCAAGCCCAAAACTCAGACCCCAAGCCCAAAACTCAGACCCCAAGCCCAAAACTCAGACCCCAAGCCCAAAACTTAGACGCCAAGCCCGAAATTAAAAACCCAAGCCCAAAACTCTGACCCCAAGCCCAAAACTCTGACCCCAAGCCCAAAACTCTGACCCCAAGCCCAAAACTCTGACCCCAAGCCCAAAACTCTGACCCCAAGCCCAAAACTCTGACCCCAAGCCCAAAATTAAAAACCCAAGCCCAAAAGATAGAACCCAAGGCCAAAACTCAGACCCCAAGACCAAAACTAAAAATCCAAGCCCAAAACTTAAAACCCAAGCCCAAAACTCAGACCCCAAGACCAAAACTCAGACCCCAAGCCCAAAACGTAGACACCAAGCCCAAAATTAAAATCCCAATCCGAAAACTCAGACCCCAAGCCCAAAACTTAAAACCCAAGCCCAAAACTAGAAACCCAAGGCCAAAACTTAAAACCCAAGCCCAAAAGTTAAAACCCAAGTCCAAAAGTTAAAACCCAAACCCAAAAGTTAAAACCCAAGCCCAAAAGTTAAAACCCAAGCCCAAAACTTAAAACCCAAGCCCAAAACTTAAACCCCAAGCCCAAAACTAAAAAATCAAGCCCAAAACTTAGACCCCAAGCCCAAAACTTAGACCCCAAGCCCAAAACTCAGACCCCAAGCCCAAAACTCAGACCCCAAGGCCAAAACTCAGACCCCAAGCCCAAAACTCAGACCCCAAGGCCAAAACTCAGACCCCAAGCCCAAAACTCAGATCCCAAGCCCAAAACTCAGACCCCAAGCCCAAAACTCAGACCCCAAGGCCAAAACTCAGACCCCAAGCCCAAAACTCAGACCCCAAGCCCAAAACTCAGACCCCAAGCCCAAAACTCAGACCCCAAGCCCAAAACTCAGACCCCAAGCCCAAAACTCAGACCCCAAGCCCAAAACTTCAAACCCAAGCCCAAAACTTAAACCCCAATCCCAAAACTTAAACCCCAAGCCCAAAACTTAAACCCCAAGCCCAAAACTTAAACCCCAAGCCCAAAACGTAGAACCCAAGCTCAAAACGTAGAACCCAAGCTCAAAACGTAGAACCCAAGATCAAAACTTAGAACCCAAGCCCAAAACTTAGAACCCAAGCCCAAAACTTAGAACCCAAGCCCAAAACTCAGACCCCAAGCCCAAAACTCAGACCCCAAGCCCAAAACTCAGACCCCAAGCCCAAAACTCAGACCCCAAGCCCAAAACTCAGACCCCAAGCCCAAAACTCAGACCCCAAGCCCAAAACTCAGACCCCAAGCCCAAAACTTAGACGCCAAGCCCAAAACTTAAAACCCAAGCCCAAAACTTAGACCCCAAGCCCAAAACTAAAAAATCAAGCCCAAAACTTAGACCCCAAGCCCAAAACTTAAACCCCAAGCCCAAAACTAAAAACCCAAGCCCAAAACTCAGACCCCAAGGCCAAAACTCAGACCCCAAGCCCAAAACTCAGACCCCAAGCCCAAAACTCAGACCCCAAGCCCAAAACTGAGACCCCAAGCCCAAAACTGAGACCCCAAGCCCAAAACTCAGACCCCAAGCCCAAAACTTCAAACCCAAGACCAAAACTTAAACCCCAAGCCCAAAACTTAAACCCCAAGCCCAAAACTTAAACCCCAAGCCCAAAACGTAGAACCCAAGCTCAAAACGTAGAACCCAAGCTCAAAACGTAGAACCCAAGATCAAAACTGAAAACCCAAGCCCAAAACTCAGACCCCAAGCCCAAAACTTAGACGCCAAGCCCAAAACTTAAAACCCAAGCCCAAAACTTAGACCCCAAGCACAAAACTAAAAAATCAAGCCCAAAACTTAGACCCCAAGCCCAAAACTTAAACCCCAAGACCAAAACTAAAAACCCAAGCCCAAAACTCAGACCCCAAGCCCAAAACTCAGACCCCAAGCCCAAAACTCAGACCCCAAGCCCAAAACTCAGACCCCAAGCCCAAAACTGAGACCCCAAGCCCAAAACTGAGACCCCAAGCCCAAAACTCAGACCCCAAGCCCAAAACTTCAAACCCAAGACCAAAACTTAAACCCCAAGCCCAAAACTTAAACCCCAAGCCCAAAACTTAAACCCCAAGCCCAAAACGTAGAACCCAAGCTCAAAACGTAGAACCCAAGCTCAAAACGTAGAACCCAAGATCAAAACTAAAAACCCAAGCCCAAAACTCAGACCCCAAGCCCAAAACTCAGACCCCAAGCCCAAAACTCAGACCCCAAGCCCAAAACTCAGACCCCAAGCCCAAAACTCAGACCCCAAGGCCAAAACTCAGACCCCAAGCCCAAAACTTCAAAACCAAGCCCAAAACTTCAAAACCAAGCCCAAAACTTCAAACGCAAGCCCAAAACTTAAACCCCAAGCCCAAAACTTAAACCCCAAGCCCAAAATGTAGAACCCAAGACCAAAACTTAGAACCCAAGCCCAAAACTTAGAACCCAAGCCCAAAACTCAGACTCCAAGCCCAAAACTCAGACCCCAAGCCCAAAACTCAGACCCCAAGCCCAAAACTCAGACCCCAAGCCCAAAACTCTGACCCCAAGCCCAAAACTCAGACCCCAAGCCCAAAACTCAGACCCCAAGCCCAAAATTAAAAACCCAAGCCCAAAAGTTAGAACCCAAGCCCAAAACTCAGACCCCAAGACCAAAACTAAAAATCCAAGCCCAAAACTTAAAACCCAAGACCAAAACTCAGACCCCAAGCCCAAAACGTAGACACCAAGCCCAAAATTAAAATCCCAATCCGAAAACTCAGACCCCAAGCCCAAAACTTAAAACCCAAGCCCAAAACTAGAAACCCAAGGCCAAAACTTAAAACCCAAGCCCAAAAGTTAAAACCCAAGTCCAAAAGTTAAAACCCAAACCCAAAAGTTAAAACCCAAGCCCAAAAGTAAAAACCCAAGCCCAAAACTTAAAACCCAAGCCCAAAACTCAGACCCCAAGCCCAAAACTAAAAAATCAAGCCCAAAACTTAGACCCCAAGCCCAAAACTCAGACCCCAAGCCCAAAACTAAAAACCCAAGCCCAAAACTCAGACCCCAAGGCCAAAACTCAGACCCCAAGCCCAAAACTCAGACCCCAAGCCCAAAACTCAGACCCCAAGCCCAAAACTCAGACCCCAAGCCCAAAACTCAGACCCCAAGCCCAAAACTTAAAACCCAAGCCCAAAACTTAAAACCCAAGCCCAAAACTTTATACCCAATCCCAAAACTTCAAACCCAAGCCCAAAACTTCAAACACAAGCCCAAAACTTAAACCCCAAGCCCAAAACGTAGAACCCCAAGCCCAAAATGTAGAACCCAAGCTCAAAACGTAGAACCCAAGGCCAAAACTTAGAACCCAAGCCCAAAACTTAGAACCCAAGCCCAAAACTTTAAACCCAAGCCCAAAACTCAGACCCCAAGCCCAAAACTCAGACCCCAAGCCCAAAACTCAGACCCCAAGCCCAAAACTCAGACCCCAAGCCCAAAACTTAGACGCCAAGCCCGAAATTAAAAACCCAAGCCCAAAACTCTGACCCCAAGCCCAAAACTCTGACCCCAAGCCCAAAACTCAGACCCCAAGCCCAAAACTCTGACCCCAAGCCCAAAACTCTGACCCCAAGCCCAAAACTCAGACCCCAAGCCCAAAATTAAAAACCCAAGCCCAAAAGATAGAACCCAAGGCCAAAACTCAGACCCCAAGACCAAAACTAAAAATCCAAGCCCAAAACTTAAAACCCAAGCCCAAAACTCAGACCCCAAGACCAAAACTCAGACCCCAAGCCCAAAACGTAGACACCAAGCCCAAAATTAAAATCCCAATCCGAAAACTCAGACCCCAAGCCCAAAACTTAAAACCCAAGCCCAAAACTAGAAACCCAAGGCCAAAACTTAAAACCCAAGCCCAAAAGTTAAAACCCAAGTCCAAAAGTTAAAACCCAAACCCAAAAGTTAAAACCCAAGCCCAAAAGTTAAAACCCAAGCCCAAAACTTAAAACCCAAGCCCAAAACTTAAAACCCAAGCCCAAAACTAAAAAATCAAGCCCAAAACTTAGACCCCAAGCCCAAAACTCTGACCCCAAGCCCAAAACTAAAAACCCAAGCCCAAAACTCAGACCCCAAGCCCAAAACTCAGACCCCAAGCCCAAAACTCAGACCCCAAGGCCAAAACTCAGACCCCAAGCCCAAAACTCAGATCCCAAGCCCAAAACTCAGACCCCAAGCCCAAAACTCAGACCCCAAGGCCAAAACTCAGACCCCAAGCCCAAAACTCAGACCCCAAGCCCAAAACTCAGACCCCAAGCCCAAAACTCAGACCCCAAGCCCAAAACTCAGACCCCAAGCCCAAAACTCAGACCCCAAGCCCAAAACTTCAAACCCAAGCCCAAAACTTAAACCCCAATCCCAAAACTTAAACCCCAAGCCCAAAACTTAAACCCCAAGCCCAAAACTTAAACCCCAAGCCCAAAACGTAGAACCCAAGCTCAAAACGTAGAACCCAAGCTCAAAACGTAGAACCCAAGATCAAAACTTAGAACCCAAGCCCAAAACTTAGAACCCAAGCCCAAAACTTAGAACCCAAGCCCAAAACTCAGACCCCAAGCCCAAAACTCAGACCCCAAGCCCAAAACTCAGACCCCAAGCCCAAAACTCAGACCCCAAGCCCAAAACTCAGACCCCAAGCCCAAAACTCAGACCCCAAGCCCAAAACTTAGACGCCAAGCCCAAAACTTAAAACCCAAGCCCAAAACTTAGACCCCAAGCCCAAAACTAAAAAATCAAGCCCAAAACTTAGACCCCAAGCCCAAAACTTAAATCCCAAGCCCAAAACTAAAAACCCAAGCCCAAAACTCAGACCCCAAGGCCAAAACTCAGACCCCAAGCCCAAAACTCAGACCCCAAGCCCAAAACTCAGACCCCAAGCCCAAAACTGAGACCCCAAGCCCAAAACTGAGACCCCAAGCCCAAAACTCAGACCCCAAGCCCAAAACTTCAAACCCAAGACCAAAACTTAAACCCCAAGCCCAAAACTTAAACCCCAAGCCCAAAACTTAAACCCCAAGCCCAAAACGTAGAACCCAAGCTCAAAACGTAGAACCCAAGCTCAAAACGTAGAACCCAAGATCAAAACTGAAAACCCAAGCCCAAAACTCAGACCCCAAGCCCAAAACTTAGACGCCAAGCCAAAAACTTAAAACCCAAGCCCAAAACTTAGACCCCAAGCACAAAACTAAAAAATCAAGCCCAAAACTTAGACCCCAAGCCCAAAACTTAAACCCCAAGACCAAAACTAAAAACCCAAGCCCAAAACTCAGACCCCAAGCCCAAAACTCAGACCCCAAGCCCAAAACTCAGACCCCAAGCCCAAAACTCAGACCCCAAGCCCAAAACTGAGACCCCAAGCCCAAAACTGAGACCCCAAGCCCAAAACTCAGACCCCAAGCCCAAAACTTCAAACCCAAGACCAAAACTTAAACCCCAAGCCCAAAACTTAAACCCCAAGCCCAAAACTTAAACCCCAAGCCCAAAACGTAGAACCCAAGCTCAAAACGTAGAACCCAAGCTCAAAACGTAGAACCCAAGATCAAAACTAAAAACCCAAGCCCAAAACTCAGACCCCAAGCCCAAAACTCAGACCCCAAGCCCAAAACTCAGACCCCAAGTCCAAAACTCAGACCCCAAGCCCAAAACTCAGACCCCAAGCCCAAAACTCAGACCCCAAGCCCAAAACTTCAAAACCAAGCCCAAAACTTCAAAACCAAGCCCAAAACTTCAAACGCAAGCCCAAAACTTAAACCCCAAGCCCAAAACTTAAACCCCAAGCCCAAAATGTAGAACCCAAGACCAAAACTTAGAACCCAAGCCCAAAACTTAGAACCCAAGCCCAAAACTCAGACCCCAAGCCCAAAACTCAGACCCCAAGCCCAAAACTCAGACCCCAAGCCCAAAACTCAGACCCCAAGCCCAAAACTCTGACCCCAAGCCCAAAACTCAGACCCCAAGCCCAAAACTCAGACCCCAAGCCCAAAATTAAAAACCCAAGCCCAAAAGTTAGAACCCAAGCCCAAAACTCAGACCCCAAGACCAAAACTAAAAATCCAAGCCCAAAACTTAAAACCCAAGACCAAAACTCAGACCCCAAGCCCAAAACGTAGACACCAAGCCCAAAATTAAAATCCCAATCCGAAAACTCAGACCCCAAGCCCAAAACTTAAAACCCAAGCCCAAAACTAGAAACCCAAGGCCAAAACTTAAAACCCAAGCCCAAAAGTTAAAACCCAAGTCCAAAAGTTAAAACCCAAACCCAAAAGTTAAAACCCAAGGCCAAAAGTAAAAACCCAAGCCCAAAACTTAAAACCCAAGCCCAAAACTCAGACCCCAAGCCCAAAACTAAAAAATCAAGCCCAAAACTTAGACCCCAAGCCCAAAACTCAGACCCCAAGCCCAAAACTAAAAACCCAAGCCCAAAACTCAGACCCCAAGGCCAAAACTCAGACCCCAAGCCCAAAACTCAGACCCCAAGGCCAAAACTCAGACCCCAAGCCCAAAACTCAGACCCCAAGCCCAAAACTCAGACCCCAAGCCCAAAACTCAGACCCCAAGGCCAAAACTCAGACCCCAAGCCCAAAACTCAGACCCCAAGCCCAAAACTTCAAACCCAAGCCCAAAACTTAAACCCCAAGCCCAAAACTAAAAACCCAAGCCCAAAACTCAGACCCCAAGCCCAAAACTCAGACCCCAAGCCCAAAACTCAGACCCCAAGCCCAAAACTCAGACCCCAAGCCCAAAACTCAGACCCCAAGGCCAAAACTCAGACCCCAAGCCCAAAACTCAGACCCCAAGCCCAAAACTCTGACCCCAAGCCCAAAACTTAAACCCCAAGCCCAAAACTTAAACCCCAAGCCCAAAACGTAGAATCCAAGCTCAAAACGTAGAACCCAAGATCAAAACTAAAAACCCAAGCCCAAAACTCAGACCCCAAGGCCAAAACTCAGACCCCAAGCCCAAAACTCAGACCCCAAGCCCAAAACTCAGACCCCAAGCCCAAAACTCAGACCCCAAGCCCAAAACTCAGACCCCAAGCCCAAAACTCAGACCCCAAGCCCAAAACTTCAAACCCAAGCCCAAAACTTAAACCCCAATCCCAAAACTTAAACCCCAAGCCCAAAACTTAAACCCCAAGCCCAAAACTTAAACCCCAAGCCCAAAACGTAGAACCCAAGCTCAAAACGTAGAACCCAAGCTCAAAACGTAGAACCCAAGATCAAAACTTAGAACCCAAGCCCAAAACTTAGAACCCAAGCCCAAAACTTAGAACCCAAGCCCAAAACTCAGACCCCAAGCCCAAAACTCAGACCCCAAGCCCAAAACTCAGACCCCAAGCCCAAAACTCAGACCCCAAGCCCAAAACTCAGACCCCAAGCCCAAAACTCAGACCCCAAGCCCAAAACTTAGACGCCAAGCCCAAAACTTAAAACCCAAGCCCAAAACTTAGACCCCAAGCCCAAAACTAAAAAATCAAGCCCAAAACTTAGACCCCAAGCCCAAAACTTAAATCCCAAGCCCAAAACTAAAAACCCAAGCCCAAAACTCAGACCCCAAGGCCAAAACTCAGACCCCAAGCCCAAAACTCAGACCCCAAGCCCAAAACTCAGACCCCAAGCCCAAAACTGAGACCCCAAGCCCAAAACTGAGACCCCAAGCCCAAAACTCAGACCCCAAGCCCAAAACTTCAAACCCAAGACCAAAACTTAAACCCCAAGCCCAAAACTTAAACCCCAAGCCCAAAACTTAAACCCCAAGCCCAAAACGTAGAACCCAAGCTCAAAACGTAGAACCCAAGCTCAAAACGTAGAACCCAAGATCAAAACTGAAAACCCAAGCCCAAAACTCAGACCCCAAGCCCAAAACTTAGACGCCAAGCCAAAAACTTAAAACCCAAGCCCAAAACTTAGACCCCAAGCACAAAACTAAAAAATCAAGCCCAAAACTTAGACCCCAAGCCCAAAACTTAAACCCCAAGACCAAAACTAAAAACCCAAGCCCAAAACTCAGACCCCAAGCCCAAAACTCAGACCCCAAGCCCAAAACTCAGACCCCAAGCCCAAAACTCAGACCCCAAGCCCAAAACTGAGACCCCAAGCCCAAAACTGAGACCCCAAGCCCAAAACTCAGACCCCAAGCCCAAAACTTCAAACCCAAGACCAAAACTTAAACCCCAAGCCCAAAACTTAAACCCCAAGCCCAAAACTTAAACCCCAAGCCCAAAACGTAGAACCCAAGCTCAAAACGTAGAACCCAAGCTCAAAACGTAGAACCCAAGATCAAAACTAAAAACCCAAGCCCAAAACTCAGACCCCAAGCCCAAAACTCAGACCCCAAGCCCAAAACTCAGACCCCAAGTCCAAAACTCAGACCCCAAGCCCAAAACTCAGACCCCAAGCCCAAAACTCAGACCCCAAGCCCAAAACTTCAAAACCAAGCCCAAAACTTCAAAACCAAGCCCAAAACTTCAAACGCAAGCCCAAAACTTAAACCCCAAGCCCAAAATGTAGAACCCAAGACCAAAACTTAGAACCCAAGCCCAAAACTTAGAACCCAAGCCCAAAACTCAGACCCCAAGCCCAAAACTCAGACCCCAAGCCCAAAACTCAGACCCCAAGCCCAAAACTCAGACCCCAAGCCCAAAACTCTGACCCCAAGCCCAAAACTCAGACCCCAAGCCCAAAACTCAGACCCCAAGCCCAAAATTAAAAACCCAAGCCCAAAAGTTAGAACCCAAGCCCAAAACTCAGACCCCAAGACCAAAACTAAAAATCCAAGCCCAAAACTTAAAACCCAAGACCAAAACTCAGACCCCAAGCCCAAAACGTAGACACCAAGCCCAAAATTAAAATCCCAATCCGAAAACTCAGACCCCAAGCCCAAAACTTAAAACCCAAGCCCAAAACTAGAAACCCAAGGCCAAAACTTAAAACCCAAGCCCAAAAGTTAAAACCCAAGTCCAAAAGTTAAAACCCAAACCCAAAAGTTAAAACCCAAGGCCAAAAGTAAAAACCCAAGCCCAAAACTTAAAACCCAAGCCCAAAACTCAGACCCCAAGCCCAAAACTAAAAAATCAAGCCCAAAACTTAGACCCCAAGCCCAAAACTCAGACCCCAAGCCCAAAACTAAAAACCCAAGCCCAAAACTCAGACCCCAAGGCCAAAACTCAGACCCCAAGCCCAAAACTCAGACCCCAAGGCCAAAACTCAGACCCCAAGCCCAAAACTCAGACCCCAAGCCCAAAACTCAGACCCCAAGCCCAAAACTCAGACCCCAAGGCCAAAACTCAGACCCCAAGCCCAAAACTCAGACCCCAAGCCCAAAACTTCAAACCCAAGCCCAAAACTTAAACCCCAAGCCCAAAACTAAAAACCCAAGCCCAAAACTCAGACCCCAAGCCCAAAACTCAGACCCCAAGCCCAAAACTCAGACCCCAAGCCCAAAACTCAGACCCCAAGCCCAAAACTCAGACCCCAAGGCCAAAACTCAGACCCCAAGCCCAAAACTCAGACCCCAAGCCCAAAACTTCAAACCCAAGCCCAAAACTTAAACCCCAAGCCCAAAACTTAAACCCCAAGCCCAAAACGTAGAACCCAAGCTCAAAACGTAGAACCCAAGATCAAAACTAAAAACCCAAGCCCAAAACTCAGACCCCAAGCCCAAAACTCAGACCCCAAGCCCAAAACTCAGACCCCAAGCCCAAAACTCAGACCCCAAGCCCAAAACTCAGACCCCAAGCCCAAAACTCAGACCCCAAGCCCAAAACTCAGACCCCAAGCCGAAAACTTCAAAACCAAGCCCAAAACTTCAAAACCAAGCCCAAAACTTCAAACCCAAGCCCAAAACTTAAACTCCAAGCTCAAAATGTAGAACCCAAGCCCAAAACTTAGAACCCAAGCCCAAAACTTAGAACCCAAGCCCAAAACTCAGACCCCAAGCCCAAAACTCAGACCCCAAGCCCAAAACTCAGACCCCAAGCCCAAAACTCAGACCCCAAGCCCAAAACTCAGACCCCAAGCCCAAAACTCAGACCCCAAGCCCAAAACTTAAAACCCAAGCCCAAAACTTAAAACCCAAGCCCAAAACTCAGACCCCAAGCCCAAAACTTCAAACCCAAGCCCAAAACTTCAAACACAAGACCAAAACTTAAACCCCAAGCCCAAAACGTAGAACCCCAAGCCCAAAATGTAGAAACCAAGCTCAAAACGTAGAACCCAAGCCCAAAACTTAGAACCCAAGCCCAAAACTTAGAACCCAAGCCCAAAACTTTAAACCCAAGCCCAAAACTCAGACCCCAAGCCCAAAACTCAGACCCCAAGCCCAAAACTCAGACCCCAAGCCCAAAACTCAGACCCCAAGGCCAAAACTCAGACCCCAAGCCCAAAACTCAGACCCCAAGCCCAAAACTTCAAACCCAAGCCCAAAACTTAAACCCCAAGCCCAAAACTTAAACCCCAAGCCCAAAACGTAGAACCCAAGCTCAAAACGTAGAACCCAAGATCAAAACTAAAAACCCAAGCCCAAAACTCAGACCCCAAGCCCAAAACTCAGACCCCAAGCCCAAAACTCAGACCCCAAGCCCAAAACTCAGACCCCAAGCCCAAAACTCAGACCCCAAGCCCAAAACTCAGACCCCAAGCCCAAAACTCAGACCCCAAGCCCAAAACTCAGACCCCAAGCCGAAAACTTCAAAACCAAGCCCAAAACTTCAAAACCAAGCCCAAAACTTCAAACCCAAGCCCAAAACTTAAACTCCAAGCTCAAAATGTAGAACCCAAGCCCAAAACTTAGAACCCAAGCCCAAAACTTAGAACCCAAGCCCAAAACTCAGACCCCAAGCCCAAAACTCAGACCCCAAGCCCAAAACTCAGACCCCAAGCCCAAAACTCAGACCCCAAGCCCAAAACTCAGACCCCAAGCCCAAAACTCAGACCCCAAGCCCAAAACTTAAAACCCAAGCCCAAAACTTAAAACCCAAGCCCAAAACTCAGACCCCAAGCCCAAAACTTCAAACCCAAGCCCAAAACTTCAAACACAAGACCAAAACTTAAACCCCAAGCCCAAAACGTAGAACCCCAAGCCCAAAATGTAGAAACCAAGCTCAAAACGTAGAACCCAAGCCCAAAACTTAGAACCCAAGCCCAAAACTTAGAACCCAAGCCCAAAACTTTAAACCCAAGCCCAAAACTCAGACCCCAAGCCCAAAACTCAGACCCCAAGCCCAAAACTCAGACCCCAAGCCCAAAACTCAGACCCCAAGCCCAAAACTCAGACCCCAAGCCCAAAACTCAGACCCCAAGCCCAAAACTCAGACCCCAAGCCCAAAACTTAGACGCCAAGCCCAAAATTAAAAACCCAAGCCCAAAACTCTGACCCCAAGCCCAAAACTCTGACCCCAAGCCCAAAACTCTGACCCCAAGCCCAAAACTCAGACCCCAAGCCCAAAATTAAAAACACAAGCCCAAAAGTTAGAACCCAAGCCCAAAACTCAGACCCCAAGACCAAAACTAAAAATCCAAGCCCAAAACTTAAAACCCAAGCCCAAAACTCAGACCCCAAGACCAAAACTCAGACCCCAAGCCCAAAACGTAGACCCCAAGCCCAAAATTAAAATCCCAATCCGAAAACTCAGACCCCAAGCTTAAAACTGAAAACCCAAGCCCAAAACTAGAAACCCAAGGCCAAAACTTAAAACCCAAACCCAAAAGTTAAAACCCAAGTCCAAAAGTTAAAACCCAAACCCAAAAGTTAAAACCCAAGCCCAAAAGTTAAAACCCAAGCCCAAAACTTAAAACCCAAGCCCAAAACTTAGACCCCAAGCCCAAAACTAAAAAATCAAGCCGAAAACTTAGACCCCAAGCCCAAAACTCTGACCCCAAGCCCAAAACTAAAAACCCAAGCCCAAAACTCAGACCCCAAGGCCAAAACTCAGACCCCAAGCCCAAAACTCAGACCCCAAGGCCAAACCTCAGACCCCAAGCCCAAAACTCAGATCCCAAGCCCAAAACTCAGACCCCAAGCCCAAAACTCAGACCCCAAGCCCAAAACTCAGACCCCAAGCCCAAAACTCAGACCCCAAGCCCAAAACTCAGACCCCAAGCCCAAAACTCAGACCCCAAGCCCAAAACTTCAAACCCAAGCCCAAAACTTAAACCCCAAGCCCAAAACTCAGACCCCAAGCCAAAACTCAGACCCCAAGCCCAAAACGTAGAACCCAAGCTCAAAACGTAGAACCCAAGCTCAAAACGTAGAACCCAAGATCAAAACTAAAAACCCAAGCCCAAAACTCAGACCCCAAGCCCAAAACTCAGACCCCAAGCCCAAAACTCAGACCCCAAGCCCAAAACTCAGACCCCAAGCCCAAAACTCAGACCCCAAGCCCAAAACTCAGACCCCAAGCCCAAAACTTCAAAACCAAGCCCAAAACTTCAAACCCAAGCCCAAAACATAAACCCCAAGCCCAAAACTTAAACCCCAAGCCCAAAATGTAGAACCCAAGCCCAAAACTTAGAACCCAAGCCCAAAACTTAGAACCCAAGCCCAAAACTCAGACCCCAAGCCCAAAACTCAGACCCCAAGCCCAAAACTCAGACCCCAAGCCCAAAACTCAGACCCCAAGCCCAAAACTCAGACCCCAAGCCCAAAACTCAGACCCCAAGCCCAAAACTTAAAACCCAAGCCCAAAACTTAAAACCCAAGCCCAAAACTTTAAACCCAAGCCCAAAACTTCAAACCCAAGCCCAAAACTTCAAACCCAAGCCCAAAACTTAAACTCCAAGCCCAAAACGTAGAACCCCAAGCCCAAAATGTAGAACCCAAGCTCAAAACGTAGAACCCAAGCCCAAAACTTAGAACCCAAGCCCAAAACTTAGAACCCAAGCCCAAAACTTTAAACCCAAGCCCAAAACTCAGACCCCAAGCCCAAAACTCAGACCCCAAGCCCAAAACTCAGACCCCAAGCCCAAAACTCAGACCCCAAGCCCAAAACTCAGACCCCAAGCCCAAAACTCAGACCCCAAGCCCAAAACTCAGACCCCAAGCCCAAAACTTAGACGCCAAGCCCAAAATTAAAAACCCAAGCCCAAAACTCAGACCCCAAGCCCAAAACTCTGACCCCAAGCCCAAAACTCTGACCCCAAGCCCAAAACTCAGACCCCAAGCCCAAAACTCAGACCCCAAGCCCAAAATTAAAAACCCAAGCCCAAAAGTTAGAACCCAAGACCAAAACTAAAAATCCAAGCCCAAAACTTAAAACCCAAGACCAAAACTCAGACCCCAAGCCCAAAATTAAAATCCCAATCCGAAAACTCAGACCCCAAGCCCAAAACTTAAAACCCAAGCCCAAAACTAGAAACCCAAGGCCAAAACTTAAAACCCAAGCCCAAAAGTTAAAACCCAAGTCCAAAAGTTAAAACCCAAACCCAAAAGTTAAAACCCAAGCCCAAAAGTTAAAACCCAAGCCCAAAACTTAAAACCCAAGCCCAAAACTTAGACCCCAAGCCCAAAACTAAAAAATCAAGCCCAAAACTTAGACCCCAAGCCCAAAACTCTGACCCCAAGCCCAAAACTAAAAACCCAAGCCCAAAACTTAAACCCCAAGCCCAAAACTTAAACCCCAAGCCCAAAACTCAGACCCCAAGCCCAAAACTCAGACCCCAAGCCCAAAATTAAAAACCCAAGCCCAAAAGTTAGAACCCAAGCCCAAAACTCAGACCCCAAGACCAAAACTAAAAATCCAAGCCCAAAACTTAAAACCCAAGACCAAAACTCAGACCCCAAGCCCAAAACGTAGACCCCAAGCCCAAAATTAAAATCCCAATTCAAAACTCAGACCCCAAGCCCAAAACTTAAAACCCAAGCCCAAAACTAGAAACCCAAGGCCAAAACATAAAACCCAAGCCCAAAAGTTAAAACCCAAGTCCAAAAGTTAAAATACAAACCCAAAAGTTAAAACCCAAGCCCAAAACTTCAAACCCAAGCCCAAAACTTCAAACCCAAGCCCAAAACTTCAGACCCCAAGCCCAAAACTTAGACCCCAAGCCCAAAACTTAGACCCCAAGCCCAAAACTCTGACCCAAAGCCCAAAACTAAAAACCCAAGCCCAAAACTCAGACCCCAAGGCCAAAACTCAGACCCCAAGCCCAAAACTCAGACCCCAAGGCCAAAACTCAGACCCCAAGCCCAAAACTCAGACCCCAAGCCCAAAACTCAGACCCCAAACCCAAAACACAGACCCCAAGCCCAAAACTCAGACCCCAAGCCCAAAACTTCAAACCCAAGCCCAAAACTTCAAACCCAAGCCCAAAACTTAAACCCCAAGCCCAAAACTTAAACCCCAAGCCCAAAACTTAAACCCCAAGCCCAAAACTTAAACCCCAAGCCCAAAATGTAGAACCCAAGCCCAAAACTTAGAACCCAAGCCCAAAACTTAGAACCCAAGCCCAAAACTTTAAACCCAAGCCCAAAACTTTAAACCCAAGCCCAAAACTTTAAACCCAAGCCCAAAACTTTAAACCCAAGCCCAAAACTTTAATCCCAAGCCTAAAACTTAGAACCCAAGCCCAAAACTCAGACCCCAAGCCCAAAACTCAGACCCCAAGCCCAAAACTCAGACCCCAAGCCCAAAACTCAGACCCCAAGCCCAAAACTCAGACCCCAAGCCCAAAACTCAGACCCCAAGCCCAAAACTCAGACCCCAAGCCCAAAACTTCAAACCCAAGCCCAAAACTCTGACCCCAAGCCCAAAACTTAAACCCCAAGCCCAAAACTTAAACCCCAAGCCCAAAACGTAGAACCCAAGCTCAAAACGTAGAACCCAAGCTCAAAACGTAGAACCCAAGATCAAAACTTAGAACCCAAGCCCAAAACTTAGAACCCAAGCCCAAAACTTTAAACCCAAGCCCAAAACTTTAAACCCAAGCCCAAAACTTTAAACCCAAGCCCAAAACTTTAATCCCAAGCCTAAAACTTAGAACCCAAGCCCAAAACTCAGACCCCAAGCCCAAAACTCTGACCCCAAGCCCAAAACTAAAAACCCAAGCCCAAAACTCAGACCCCAAGCCCAAAACTCAGACCCCAAGCCCAAAACTTCAAACCCAAGCCCAAAACTTAAACCCCAAGCCCAAAACTTAAACCCCAAGCCCAAAACTTAAACCCCAAGCCCAAAACGTAGAACCCAAGCTCAAAACGTAGAACCCAAGATCAAAACTTAGAACCCAAGCCCAAAACTTAGAACCCAAGCCCAAAACTCAGACCCCAAGCCCAAAACTCAGACCCCAAGCCCAAAACTCAGACCCCAAGCCCAAAACTCAGACCCCAAGCCCAAAACTCAGACCCCAAGCCCAAAACTCAGACCCCAAGCCCAAAACTTCAAACCCAAGCCCAAAATTTCAAACCCAAGCCCAAAACTTAAACCCCAAGCCCAAAACTTAAACCCCAAGGCCAAAACTTAAACCCCAAGCCCAAAATGTAGAACCCAAGCCCAAAACTTAGAACTCAAGCACAAAACTTAGAACCCAAGCCCAAAACTTTAAACCCAAGCCCAAAACTTTAAACCCAAGCCCAAAACTTTAAACCCAAGCCCAAAACTTTAAACCCAAGCCCAAAACTTTAAACCCAAGCCCAAAACTTTAAACCCAAGCCCAAAAGTTTAAACCCAAGCCCAAAACTTTAAACCCAAGCCTAAAACTTAGAACCCAAGCCCAAAACTCAGACCCCAAGCCGAAAACTCTGACCCCAAGCCCAAAACTAAAAACCGAAGCCCAAAACTCAGACCCCAAGGCCAAAACTCAGACCCCAAGGCCAAAACTCAGACCCCAAGCCCAAAACTCAGACCCCAAGCCCAAAACTCAGACCCCAAGCCCAAAACTCAGACCCCAAGCCCAAAACTTCAAACCCAAGCCCAAAACTTAAACCCCAAGCCCAAAACTTAAACCCCAAGCCCAAAACTTAAACCCCAAGCCCAAAACGTAGAACCCAAGCTCAAAACGTAGAACCCAAGCTCAAAACGTAGAACCCAAGATCAAAACTTAGAACCCAAGCCCAAAACTTAGAACCCAAGCCCAAAACTTAGAACCCAAGCCCAAAACTCAGAACCCAAGCCCAAAACTCAGACCCCAAGCCCAAAACTCAGACCCCAAGCCCAAAACTCAGACCCCAAGCCCAAAACTCAGACCCCAAGCCCAAAACTCAGACCCCAAGCCCAAAACTCAGACCCCAAGCCCAAAACTCAGACCCCAAGCCCAAAACTTCAAACCCAAGCCCAAAACTTCAAACCCAAGCCCAAAACTTAAACCCCAAGCCCAAAACTTAAACCCCAAGCCCAAAACTTAGAACCCAAGCCCAAAACTTAGAACCCAAGCCCAAAACTTAGAACCCAAGCCCAAAACTTTAAACCCAAGCCCAAAACTTTAAACCCAAACCCAAAACTTTAAACCCAAGCCCAAAACTTTAAACCCAAGCCTAAAACTTAGAACCCAAGCCCAAAACTCAGACCCCAAGCCAAAACTCTGACCCCAAGCCCAAAACTAAAAACCCAAGCCCAAAACTCAGACCCCAAGGCCAAAACTCAGACCCCAAGCCCAAAACTCAGACCCCAAGGCCAAAACTCAGACCCCAAGCCCAAAACTCAGACCCCAAGCCCAAAACTCAGACCCCAAGCCCAAAACTCAGATCCCAAGCCCAAAACTCAGACCCCAAGCCCAAAACTCAGACCCCAAGCCCAAAACTCAGACCCCAAGCCCAAAACTTAAACCCCAAGCCCAAAACTTCAAACCCAAGCCCAAAACGTAGAACCCAAGCTCAAAACTTAGAACCCAAGCTCAAAACGTAGAACCCAAGATCAAAACTGAGAACCCAAGCCCAAAACTTAGAACCCAAGCCCAAAACTTAGACCCCAAGCCCAAAACTTAGAACCCAAACCCAAAACTTAGAACCCAAGCCCAAAACTCAGACCCCAAGCCCAAAACTCAGACCCCAAGCCCAAAACTCAGACCCCAAGCCCAAAACTTCAAACCCAAGCCCAAAACTTAAACCCCAAGCCCAAAACTTAAACCCCAAGCCCAAAACTTAAACCCCAAGCCCAAAACTTAAACCCCAAGCCCAAAACGTTAGAACCCAAGCTCAAAACGTAGAACCCAAGCTCAAAACGTAGAACCCAAGATCAAAACTTAGAACCCAAGCCCAAAACTTAGAACCCAAGCCCAAAACTTAGAACCCAAGCCCAAAATTAGAACCCAAGCCCAAAACTTAGAACCCAAGCCCAAAACTCAGACCCCAAGCCCAAAACTCAGACCCCAAGCCCAAAACTCAGACCCCAAGGCCAAAACTCAGACCCCAAGCCCAAAACTCAGACCCCAAGCCCAAAACTCAGACCCCAAGCCCAAAACTCAGACCCCAAGCCCAAAACTTAAAACCCAAGCCCAAAACTTAAAACCCAAGCCCAAAACTTAAAACCCAAGCCCAAAACTTTAAACCCAAGCCCAAAACTTAGAACCCAAGCCCAAAACCTAGAACCCAAGCCCAAAACTTAAACCCCAAGCCCAAAACGTAGAACCCCAAGCCCAAAATATAGAACCCAAGCTCAAAACGTAGAACCCAAGCCCAAAACTTAGAACCCAAGCCCAAAACTTAGAACCCAAGCCCAAAACTTTAAACCCAAGCCCAAAACTCAGACCCCAAGCCCAAAACTCAGACCCCAAGCCCAAAACTCAGACCCCAAGCCCAAAACTTTGACCCCAAGCCCAAAACTCAGACCCCAAGCCCAAAACTCAGACCCCAAGCCCAAAATTAAAAACCCAAGCCCAAAAGTTAGAACCCAAGCCCAAAACTCAGACCCCAAGACCAAAACTAAAAATCCAAGCCCAAAACTTAAAACCCAAGACCAAAACTCAGACCCCAAGCCCAAAACGTAGACCCCAAGCCCAAAATTAAAATCCCAATCCGAAAACTCAGACCCCAAGCCCAAAACTTAAAACCCAAGCCCAAAACTAGAAACCCAAGGCCAAAACTTAAAACCCAAGCCCAAAAGTTAAAACCCAAGTCCAAAAGTTAAAACCCAAACCCAAAAGTTAAAACCCAAGCCCAAAAGTTAAAACCCAAGCCCAAAACTTAAAACCCAATCCCAAAACTTAGACCCCAAGCACAAAACTAAAAAATCAAGCTCAAAACTTAGACCCCAAGCCCAAAACTCTGACCCCAAGCCCAAAACTAAA
Source organism: Psittacula echo (assembly GCF_963264785.1). Taxonomy (NCBI): domain Eukaryota; kingdom Metazoa; phylum Chordata; class Aves; order Psittaciformes; family Psittacidae; genus Psittacula; species Psittacula echo. The sequence continues at coordinate 333,281 of NC_137742.1, forward strand.
AACCCAAGCCCAAAACTCAGACCCCAAGGCCAAAACTCAGACCCCAAGGCCAAAACTCAGACCCCAAGCCCAAAACTCAGACCCCAAGCCCAAAACTCAGACCCCAAGCCCAAAACTCAGACCCCAAGCCCAAAACTCAGACCCCAAGCCCAAAACTCAGACCCCAAGCCCAAAACTCAGACCCCAAGCCCAAAACTTCAAACCCAAGACCAAAACTTAAACCCCAAGCCCAAAATTTAAACCCCAAGCCCAAAACTTAAACCCCAAGCCCAAAACGTAGAACCCAAGCTCAAAACGTAGAACCCAAGCTCAAAACGTAGAACCCAAGCTCAAAACTTAGAACCCAAGCCCAAAACTTAGAACCCAAGCCCAAAACTCAGACCCCAAGCCCAAAACTTCAAACCCAAGCCCAAAATTTCAAACCCAAGCCCAAAACTTAAACCCCAAGCCCAAAACTTAAACCCCAAGGCCAAAACTTAAACCCCAAGCCCAAAATGTAGAACCCAAGCCCAAAACTTAGAACTCAAGCACAAAACTTAGAACCCAAGCCCAAAACTTTAAACCCAAGCCCAAAACTTTAAACCCAAGCCCAAAACTTTAAACCCAAGCCCAAAACTTTAAACCCAAGCCCAAAACTTTAAACCCAAGCCCAAAAGTTTAAACCCAAGCCCAAAACTTTAAACCCAAGCCTAAAACTTAGAACCCAAGCCCAAAACTCAGACCCCAAGCCGAAAACTCTGACCCCAAGCCCAAAACTAAAAACCGAAGCCCAAAACTCAGACCCCAAGGCCAAAACTCAGACCCCAAGGCCAAAACTCAGACCCCAATCCCAAAACTCAGACCCCAAGCCCAAAACTCAGACCCCAAGCCCAAAACTCAGACCCCAAGCCCAAAACTTCAAACCCAAGCCCAAAACTTAAACCCCAAGCCCAAAACTTAAACCCCAAGCCCAAAACTTAAACCCCAAGCCCAAAACGTAGAACCCAAGCTCAAAACGTAGAACCCAAGCTCAAAACGTAGAACCCAAGATCAAAACTTAGAACCCAAGCCCAAAACTTAGAACCCAAGCCCAAAACTTAGAACCCAAGCCCAAAACTCAGAACCCAAGCCCAAAACTCAGACCCCAAGCCCAAAACTCAGACCCCAAGCCCAAAACTCAGACCCCAAGCCCAAAACTCAGACCCCAAGCCCAAAACTCAGACCCCAAGCCCAAAACTCAGACCCCAAGCCCAAAACTCAGACCCCAAGCCCAAAACTCAGACCCCAAGCCCAAAACTTCAAACCCAAGCCCAAAACTTCAAACCCAAGCCCAAAACTTAAACCCCAAGCCCAAAACTTAAACCCCAAGCCCAAAACTTAGAACCCAAGCCCAAAACTTAGAACCCAAGCCCAAAACTTTAAACCCAAGCCCAAAACTTTAAACCCAAACCCAAAACTTTAAACCCAAGCCCAAAACTTTAAACCCAAGCCTAAAACTTAGAACCCAAGCCCAAAACTCAGACCCCAAGCCCAAAACTCTGACCCCAAGCCCAAAACTAAAAACCCAAGCCCAAAACTCAGACCCCAAGGCCAAAACTCAGACCCCAAGCCCAAAACTCAGACCCCAAGGCCAAAACTCAGACCCCAAGCCCAAAACTCAGACCCCAAGCCCAAAACTCAGACCCCAAGCCCAAAACTCAGATCCCAAGCCCAAAACTCAGACCCCAAGCCCAAAACTCAGACCCCAAGCCCAAAACTCAGACCCCAAGCCCAAAACTTAAACCCCAAGCCCAAAACTTCAAACCCAAGCCCAAAACGTAGAACCCAAGCTCAAAACTTAGAACCCAAGCTCAAAACGTAGAACCCAAGATCAAAACTGAGAACCCAAGCCCAAAACTTAGAACCCAAGCCCAAAACTTAGACCCCAAGCCCAAAACTTAGAACCCAAACCCAAAACTTAGAACCCAAGGCCAAAACTCAGACCCCAAGCCCAAAACTCAGACCCCAAGCCCAAAACTCAGACCCCAAGCCCAAAACTTCAAACCCAAGCCCAAAACTTAAACCCCAAGCCCAAAACTTAAACCCCAAGCCCAAAACTTAAACCCCAAGCCCAAAACTTAAACCCCAAGCCCAAAACGTTAGAACCCAAGCTCAAAACGTAGAACCCAAGCTCAAAACGTAGAACCCAAGATCAAAACTTAGAACCCAAGCCCAAAACTTAGAACCCAAGCCCAAAACTTAGAACCCAAGCCCAAAATTAGAACCCAAGCCCAAAACTTAGAACCCAAGCCCAAAACTCAGACCCCAAGCCCAAAACTCAGACCCCAAGCCCAAAACTCAGACCCCAAGGCCAAAACTCAGACCCCAAGCCCAAAACTCAGACCCCAAGCCCAAAACTCAGACCCCAAGCCCAAAACTCAGACCCCAAGCCCAAAACTTAAAACCCAAGCACAAAACTTAAAACCCAAGCCCAAAACTTAAAACCCAAGCCCAAAACTTTAAACCCAAGCCCAAAACTTAGAACCCAAGCCCAAAACCTAGAACCCAAGCCCAAAACTTAAACCCCAAGCCCAAAACGTAGAACCCCAAGCCCAAAATATAGAACCCAAGCTCAAAACGTAGAACCCAAGCCCAAAACTTAGAACCCAAGCCCAAAACTTAGAACCCAAGCCCAAAACTTTAAACCCAAGCCCAAAACTCAGACCCCAAGCCCAAAACTCAGACCCCAAGCCCAAAACTCAGACCCCAAGCCCAAAACTTTGACCCCAAGCCCAAAACTCAGACCCCAAGCCCAAAATTAAAAACCCAAGCCCAAAAGTTAGAACCCAAGCCCAAAACTCAGACCCCAAGACCAAAACTAAAAATCCAAGCCCAAAACTTAAAACCCAAGACCAAAACTCAGACCCCAAGCCCAAAACGTAGACCACAAGCCCAAAATTAAAATCCCAATCCGAAAACTCAGACCCCAAGCCCAAAACTTAAAACCCAAGCCCAAAACTAGAAACCCAAGGCCAAAACTTAAAACCCAAGCCCAAAAGTTAAAACCCAAGTCCAAAAGTTAAAACCCAAACCCAAAAGTTAAAACCCAAGCCCAAAAGTTAAAACCCAAGCCCAAAACTTAAAACCCAATCCCAAAACTTAGACCCCAAGCACAAAACTAAAAAATCAAGCTCAAAACTTAGACCCCAAGCCCAAAACTCTGACCCCAAGCCCAAAACTAAAAACCCAAGCCCAAAACTCAGACCCCAAGGCCAAAACTCAGACCCCAAGGCCAAAACTCAGACCCCAAGCCCAAAACTCAGACCCCAAGCCCAAAACTCAGACCCCAAGCCCAAAACTCAGACCCCAAGCCCAAAACTCAGACCCCAAGCCCAAAACTCAGACCCCAAGCCCAAAACTTCAAACCCAAGACCAAAACTTAAACCCCAAGCCCAAAATTTAAACCCCAAGCCCAAAACTTAAACCCCAAGCCCAAAACGTAGAACCCAAGCTCAAAACGTAGAACCCAAGCTCAAAACGTAGAACCCAAGCTCAAAACTTAGAACCCAAGCCCAAAACTTAGAACCCAAGCCCAAAACTTAGAACCCAAGCCCAAAACTTAGAACCCAAGCCTAAAACTTAGAACCCAAGCCCAAAACTCAGACCCCAAGCCCAAAACTCAGACCCCAAGCCCAAAACTCAGACCCCAAGCCCAAAACTCAGACCCCAAGCCCAAAACTCAGACCCCAAGACCAAAACTCAGACCCCAAGCCCAAAACTCAGACCCCAAGCCCAAAACTTCAAACCCAAGCCCAAAACTTAAACCCCAAGCCCAAAACTTAAACCCCAAGCCCAAAACTTAAACCCCAAGCCCAAAACGTAGAACCCCAAGCCCAAAATGTAGAACCCAAGCCCAAAACTTAGAACCCAAGCCCAAAACTTTAAACCCAAGCCCAAAACTTTAAACCCAAGCCCAAAACTCAGACCCCAAGCCCAAAACTCAGACCCCAAGCCCAAAACTCAGACCCCAAGCCCAAAACTTAAACCCCAAGCCCAAAACTAAAAACCCAAGCCCAAAACTCAGACCCCAAGGCCAAAACTCAGACCCCAAGCCCAAAACTCAGACCCCAAGCCCAAAACTCAGACCCCAAGCCCAAAACTCAGACCCCAAGCCCAAAACTCAGACCCCAAGCCCAAAACTCAGACCCCAAGCCCAAAACTCAGACCCCAAGCCCAAAACTTCAAACCCAAGCCCAAAACTTAAACTCCAAGCCCAAAACTTAAACCCCAAGCCCAAAACTCTGACCCCAAGCCCAAAACGTAGAACCCAAGCTCAAAACGTAGAACCCAACCTCAAAACGTAGAACCCAAGATCAAAACTTAGAACCCAAGCCCAAAACTTAGAACCCAAGCCCAAAACTCAGACCCCAAGCCCAAAACTCAGACCCCAAGCCCAAAACTCAGACCCCAAGCCCAAAACTTCAAACCGAAGCCCAAAACTTAAACCCCAAGCCCAAAACTTAAACCCCAAGCCCAAAACTTAAACCCCAAGCCCAAAACGTTAGAACCCAAGCTCAAAACGTAGACCCCAAGCTCAAAACGTAGAACCCAAGATCAAAACTTAGAACCCAAGCCCAAAACTTAGAACCCAAGCCCAAAACTTCAAACCCAAGCCCAAAACTCAGACCCCAAGCCCAAAACTCAGACCCCAAGCCCAAAACTCAGACCCCAAGCCCAAAACTCAGACCCCAAGCCCAAAACTCAGACCCCAAGCCCAAAACTTAAAACCCAAGCCCAAAACTTAAAACCCAAGCCCAAAACTTTAAACCCAAGCCCAAAACTTAGAACCCAAGCCCAAAACTTAGAACCCAAGCCCAAAACTTAAACCCCAAGCCCAAAACGTAGAACCCCAAGCCCAAAATATAGAACCCAAGCTCAAAACGTAGAACCCAAGCCCAAAACTTAGAACCCAAGCCCAAAACTCAGACCCCAAGCCCAAAACTTTAAACCCAAGCCCAAAACTCAGACCCCAAGCCCAAAACTCAGACCCCAAGCCCAAAACTCAGACCCCAAGCCCAAAACTTTGACCCCAAGCCCAAAACTCAGACCCCAAGCCCAAAACTCAGACCCCAAGCCCAAAATTAAAAACCCAAGCCCAAAAGTTAGAACCCAAGCCCAAAACTCAGACCCCAAGACCAAAACTAAAAATCCAAGCCCAAAACTTAAAACCCAAGACCAAAACTCAGACCCCAAGCCCAAAACGTAGACCCCAAGCCCAAAATTAAAATCCCAATCCGAAAACTCAGACCCCAAGCCCAAAACTTAAAACCCAAGCCCAAAACTAGAAACCCAAGGCCAAAACTTAAAACCCAAGCCCAAAAGTTAAAACCCAAGTCCAAAAGATAAAACCCAAACCCAAAAGTTAAAACCCAAGCCCAAAAGTTAAAACCCAAGCCCAAAACTTAAAACCCAATCCCAAAACTTAGACCCCAAGCACAAAACTAAAAAATCAAGCCCAAAACGTAGACCCCAAGCCCAAAACTCTGACCCCAAGCCCAAAACTAAAAACCCAAGCCCAAAACTCAGACCCCAAGCCCAAAACTCAGACCCCAAGGCCAAAACTCAGACCCCAAGGCCAAAACTCAGACCCCAAGGCCAAAACTCAGACCCCAAGGCCAAAACTCAGACCCCAAGCCCAAAACTCAGACCCCAAGCCCAAAACTCAGACCCCTAGCCCAAAACTCAGACCCCAAGCCCAAAACTTCAAACCCAAGCCCAAAACTTAAATCCCAAGCCCAAAATTTAAACCCCAAGCCCAAAACTTAAACCCCAAGCCCAAAACGTAGAACCCAAGCTCAAAACGTAGAACCCAAGCTCAAAACGTAGAACCCAAGCTCAAAACTTAGAACCCAAGCCCAAAACTTAGAACCCAAGCCCAAAACTTAGAACCCAAGCCCAAAACTTAGAACCCAAGCCTAAAACTTAGAACCCAAGCCCAAAACTCAGACCCCAAGCCCAAAACTCAGACCCCAAGCCCAAAACTCAGACCCCAAGCCCAAAACTCAGACCCCAAGCCCAAAACTCAGACCCCAAGCCCAAAACTCAGACCCCAAGCCCAAAACTCAGACCCCAAGGCCAAAACTCAGACCCCAAGCCCAAAACTTCAAACCCAAGCCCAAAACTTCAAACCCAAGCCCAAAACTTAAACCCCAAGCCCAAAACTTAAACCCCAAGCCCAAAACGTAGAACCCCAAGCCCAAAATGTAGAACCCAAGCCCAAAACTTAGAATCCAAGCCCAAAACTTTAAACCCAAGCCCAAAACTTTAAACCCAAGCCCAAAACTCAGACCCCAAGCCCAAAACTCAGACCCCAAGCCCAAAACTCAGACCCCAAGCCCAAAACTCAGACCCCAAGCCCAAAACTCAGACCCCAAGCCCAAAACTCAGACCCCAAGCCCAAAACTCAGACCCCAAGCCCAAAACTCAGACCCCAAGCCCAAAACTTCAAAGCCAAGCCCAAAACTTAAACCCCAAGCCCAAAACTTAAACCCCAAGTCCAAACTTAGAACCCAAGCCCAAAACTTCAAACCCAAGCCCAAAATTTTAAACCCAAGCCCAAAACTCAGACCCCAAGCCCAAAACTCAGACCCCAAGCCCAAAACTCAGACCCCAAGCCCAAAACTCTGACCCCAAGCCCAAAACTCAGACCCCAAGCCCAAAATTAAAAACCCAAGCCCAAAAGTTAGAACCCAAGCCCAAAACTCAGACCCCAAGACCAAAACTAAAAATCCAAGCCCAAAACTTAAAACCCAAGACCAAAACTCAGACCCCAAGCCCAAAACGTAGACCCCAAGCCCAAAATTAAAATCCCAATCCGAAAACTCAGACCCCAAGCCCAAAACTTAAAACCCAAGCCCAAAAGTTAAAACCCAAGCCCAAAAGTTAAAACCCAAACCCAAAAGTTAAAACCCAAGCCCAAAAGTTAAAACCCAAGCCCAAAACTTAAAACCCAAGCCCAAACCTTCAAACCCAAGCCCAAAACTTCAAACCCAAGCCCAAAACTTAGACCCCAATCCCAAAACTCAGACCCCAAGCCCAAAACTTCAAACCCAAGCCCGAAACTCAGACCCCAAGGCCAAAACTCAGACCCCAAGCCCAAAACTCAGACCCCAAGGCCAAAACTCAGACCCCAAGCCCAAAACTCAGACCCCAAGCCCAAAACTCAGACCCCAAGCCCAAAACTCAGACCCCAAGCCCAAAACTCAGACCCCAAGCCCAAAACTCAGACCCCAAGCCCAAAACTCAGACCCCAAGCCCAAAACTCAGACCCCAAGCCCAAAACTCAGACCCCAAGCCCAAAACTTCAAACCCAAGCCCAAAACTCAGACCCCAAGCCCAAAACTTAAACCCCAAGCCCAAAACTTAAACCCCAAGCCCAAAACGTAGAACCCAAGCTCAAAACGTAGAACCCAAGCTCAAAACTTAGAACCCAAGATCAAAACTTAGAACCCAAGCCCAAAACTTAGAACCCAAGCCCAAAACTCAGAACCCAAGCCCGAAACTCAGACCCCAAGCCCAAAACTCAGACCCCAAGCCCAAAACTCAGACCCCAAGCCCAAAACTAAGACCCCAAGCCCAAAACTCAGACCCCAAGCCCAAAACTTCAAAACCCAAGCCCAAAACTTCAAACCCAAGCCCAAAACTTAAACCCCAAGCCCAAAACTTAAACCCCAAGCCCAAAATGTAGAACCCAAGCCCAAAAGATAAAACCCAAGCCCAAAACTTAGAACCCAAGCCCAAAACTTTGAACCCAAGCCCAAAACTTAGAACCCAAGCCCAAAACTTAGAACCCAAGCCCAAAACTCAGACCCCAAGCCCAAAACTCAGACCCCAAGCCCAAAACTCAGACCCCAAGCCCAAAACTCTGACCCCAAGCCCAAAACTTAGAACCCAAGCCCAAAATTAAAAACCCAAGCCCAAAACTCTGACCCCAAGCCCAAAACTTCAAACCCAAGCCCAAAACTTAAACCCCAAGTCCAAACTTAGAACCCAAGCCCAAAACTTCAAACCCAAGCCCAACACTTTAAACCCAAGCCCAAAACTCAGACCCCAAGCCCAAAACTCAGACCCCAAGCCCAAAACTCAGACCCCAAGCCCAAAACTCTGACCCCAAGCCCAAAACTCAGACCCCAAGCCCAAAACTCAGACCCCAAGCCCAAAATTAAAAACCCAACCCCAAAAGTTAGAACCCAAGCCCAAAACTCAGACCCCAAGACCAAAACTAAAAATCCAAGCCCAAAACTTAAAACCCAAGACCAAAACTCAGACCCCAAGCCCAAAACGTAGACCCCAAGCCCAAAATTAAAATCCCAATCCGAAAACTCAGACCCCAAGCCCAAAACTTAAAACCCAAGCCCAAAACTAGAAACCCAAGGCCAAAACTTAAAACCCAAGCCCAAAACTTAAAACCCAAGTCCAAAAGTTAAAACCCAAACCCAAAAGTTAAAACCCAAGCCCAAAAGTTAAAACCCAAGCCCAAAACTTAAAACCCAAGCCCAAAACTTAGACCCCAAGCACAAAACTAAAAAATCAAGCCCAAAACTTAGACCCCAAGCCCAAAACTCTGACCCCAAGCCCAAAACTAAAAACCCAAGCCCAAAACTCAGACCCCAAGGCCAAAACTCAGACCCCAAGCCCAAAACTCAGACCCCAAGGCCAAAACTCAGACCCCAAGGCCAAAACTCAGACCCCAAGCCCAAAACTCAGACCCCAAGGCCAAAACTCAGACCCCAAGCCCAAAACTCTGACCGCAAGCCCAAAACTCTGACCCCAAGCCCAAAACTCAGACCCCAAGCCCAAAACTCAGACCCCAAGCCCAAAACTTCAAACCCAAGACCAAAACTTAGACGCCAAGCCCAAAATTAAAAACCCAAGCCCAAAACTCTGACCCCAAGCCCAAAACTTAGACCCCAAGCCCAAAACTCAGACCCCAAGCCCAAAACTTCAAAACCCAAGCCCAAAACTTCAAACCCAAGCCCAAAACTTAAACCCCAAGCCCAAAACTTAAACCCCAAGCCCAAAATGTAGAACCCAAGCCCAAAAGATAAAACCCAAGCCCAAAACTTAGAACCCAAGCCCAAAACTTTGAACCCAAGCCCAAAACTTAGAACCCAAGCCCAAAACTTAGAACCCAAGCCCAAAACTCAGACCCCAAGCCCAAAACTCAGACCTCAAGCCCAAAACTCAGACCCCAAGCCCAAAACTCTGACCCCAAGCCCAAAACTTAGAACCCAAGCCCAAAATTAAAAACCCAAGCCCAAAACTCTGACCCCAAGCCCAAAACTTCAAACCCAAGCCCAAAACTTAAACCCCAAGCCCAAAACTTAAACCCCAAGTCCAAACTTAGAACCCAAGCCCAAAACTTCAAACCCAAGCCCAACACTTTAAACCCAAGCCCAAAACTCAGACCCCAAGCCCAAAACTCAGACCCCAAGGCCAAAACTCAGACGCCAAGCCCAAAACTCTGACCCCAAGCCCAAAACTCAGACCCCAAGCCCAAAACTCAGACCCCAAGCCCAAAATTAAAAACCCAACCCCAAAAGTTAGAACCCAAGCCCAAAACTCAGACCCCAAGACCAAAACTAAAAATCCAAGCCCAAAACTTAAAACCCAAGACCAAAACTCAGACCCCAAGCCCAAAACGTAGACCCCAAGCCCAAAATTAAAATCCCAATCCGAAAACTCAGACCCCAAGCCCAAAACTTAAAACCCAAGCCCAAAACTAGAAACCCAAGGCCAAAACTTAAAACCCAAGCCCAAATCTTAAAACCCAAGTCCAAAAGTTAAAACCCAAACCCAAAAGTTAAAACCCAAGCCCAAAAGTTAAAACCCAAGCCCAAAACTTAAAACCCAAGCCCAAAACTTAGACCCCAAGCACAAAACTAAAAAATCAAGCCCAAAACTTAGACCCCAAGCCCAAAACTCTGACCCCAAGCCCAAAACTAAAAACCCAAGCCCAAAACTCAGACCCCAAGGCCAAAACTCAGACCCCAAGCCCAAAACTCAGACCCCAAGGCCAAAACTCAGACCCCAAGGCCAAAACTCAGACCCCAAGCCCAAAACTCAGACCCCAAGGCCAAAACTCAGACCCCAAGCCCAAAACTCTGACCCCAAGCCCAAAACTCTGACCCCAAGCCCAAAACTCAGACCCCAAGCCCAAAACTCAGACCCCAAGCCCAAAACTTCAAACCCAAGACCAAAACTTAGACGCCAAGCCCAAAATTAAAAACCCAAGCCCAAAACTCTGACCCCAAGCCCAAAACTCAGACCCCAAGCCCAAAACTCAGACCCCAAGCCCAAAATTAAAAACCCAAGCCCAAAAGTTAGAACCCAAGCCCAAAACTCAGACCCCAAGACCAAAACTAAAAATCCAAGCCCAAAACTTAAAACTCAAGACCAAAACTCAGACCCCAAGCCCAAAACGTAGACCCCAAGCCCAAAATTAAAATCCCAATCCGAAAACTCAGACCCCAAGCCCAAAACTTAAAACCCAAGCCCAAAACAAGAAACCCAAGGCCAAAACTTAAAACCCAAGCCCAAAAGTTAAAACCCAAGTCCAAAAGTTAAAACCCAAACCCAAAAGTTAAAACCCAAGCCCAAAAGTTAAAACCCAAGCCCAAAACTTAAAACCCAAGCCCAAACCTTCAAACCCAAGCCCAAAACTTCAAACCCAAGCCCAAAACTTCAAACCCAAGCCCAAAACTTAGACCCCAAGCCCAAAACTCAGACCCCAAGGCCAAAACTCAGACCCCAAGCCCAAAACTCAGACCCCAAGGCCAAAACTCAGACCCCAAGCCCAAAACTCAGACCCCAAGCCCAAAACTCAGACCCCAAGCCAAAACTCAGACCCCAAGGCCAAAACTCAGACCCCAAGGCCAAAACTCAGACCCCAAGGCCAAAACTCAGACCCCAAGCCCAAAACTCAGACCCCAAGCCCAAAACTCAGACCCCAAGCCCAAAACTCAGACCTCAAGCCCAAAACTCAGACCCCAAGCCCAAAACTCTGACCCCAAGCCCAAAACTTAGAACCCAAGCCCAAAATTAAAAACCCAAGCCCAAAACTCTGACCCCAAGCCCAAAACTTCAAACCCAAGCCCAAAACTTAAACCCCAAGCCCAAAACTTAAACCCCAAGTCCAAACTTAGAACCCAAGCCCAAAACTTCAAACCCAAGCCCAACACTTTAAACCCAAGCCCAAAACTCAGACCCCAAGCCCAAAACTCAGACCCCAAGGCCAAAACTCAGACGCCAAGCCCAAAACTCTGACCCCAAGCCCAAAACTCAGACCCCAAGCCCAAAACTCAGACCCCAAGCCCAAAATTAAAAACCCAACCCCAAAAGTTAGAACCCAAGCCCAAAACTCAGACCCCAAGACCAAAACTAAAAATCCAAGCCCAAAACTTAAAACCCAAGACCAAAACTCAGACCCCAAGCCCAAAACGTAGACCCCAAGCCCAAAATTAAAATCCCAATCCGAAAACTCAGACCCCAAGCCCAAAACTTAAAACCCAAGCCCAAAACTAGAAACCCAAGGCCAAAACTTAAAACCCAAGCCCAAAACTTAAAACCCAAGTCCAAAAGTTAAAACCCAAACCCAAAAGTTAAAACCCAAGCCCAAAAGTTAAAACCCAAGCCCAAAACTTAAAACCCAAGCCCAAAACTTAGACCCCAAGCACAAAACTAAAAAATCAAGCCCAAAACTTAGACCCCAAGCCCAAAACTCTGACCCCAAGCCCAAAACTAAAAACCCAAGCCCAAAACTCAGACCCCAAGGCCAAAACTCAGACCCCAAGCCCAAAACTCAGACCCCAAGGCCAAAACTCAGACCCCAAGGCCAAAACTCAGACCCCAAGCCCAAAACTCAGACCCCAAGGCCAAAACTCAGACCCCAAGCCCAAAACTCTGACCCCAAGCCCAAAACTCTGACCCCAAGCCCAAAACTCAGACCCCAAGCCCAAAACTCAGACCCCAAGCCCAAAACTTCAAACCCAAGACCAAAACTTAGACGCCAAGCCCAAAATTAAAAACCCAAGCCCAAAACTCTGACCCCAAGCCCAAAACTCTGACCCCAAGCCCAAAACTCTGACCCCAAGCCCAAAACTCAGACCCCAAGCCCAAAACTCAGACCCCAAGCCCAAAATTAAAAACCCAAGCCCAAAAGTTAGAACCCAAGCCCAAAACTCAGACCCCAAGACCAAAACTAAAAATCCAAGCCCAAAACTTAAAACTCAAGACCAAAACTCAGACCCCAAGCCCAAAACGTAGACCCCAAGCCCAAAATTAAAATCCCAATCCGAAAACTCAGACCCCAAGCCCAAAACTTAAAACCCAAGCCCAAAACAAGAAACCCAAGGCCAAAACTTAAAACCCAAGCCCAAAAGTTAAAACCCAAGTCCAAAAGTTAAAACCCAAACCCAAAAGTTAAAACCCAAGCCCAAAAGTTAAAACCCAAGCCCAAAACTTAAAACCCAAGCCCAAACCTTCAAACCCAAGCCCAAAACTTCAAACCCAAGCCCAAAACTTCAAACCCAAGCCCAAAACTTAGACCCCAAGCCCAAAACTCAGACCCCAAGGCCAAAACTCAGACCCCAAGCCCAAAACTCAGACCCCAAGGCCAAAACTCAGACCCCAAGCCCAAAACTCAGACCCCAAGCCCAAAACTCAGACCCCAAGCCAAAACTCAGACCCCAAGGCCAAAACTCAGACCCCAAGGCCAAAACTCAGACCCCAAGCCCAAAACTCAGACCCCAAGCCCAAAACTCAGACCCCAAGCCCAAAACTCAGACCCCAAGCCCAAAACTCAGACCCCAAGCCCAAAACTCAGACCCCAAGCCCAAAACTCAGACCCCAAGCCCAAAACTCAGACCTCAAGCCCAAAACTCAGACCCCAAGCCCAAAACTCAGACCCCAAGCCCAAAACTCAGACCCCAAGCCCAAAACTTCAAACCCAAGCCCAAAACTCAGACCCCAAGCCCAAAACTTAAACCCCAAGCCCAAAACTAAAACCCCAAGCCCAAAACGTAGAACCCAAGCTCAAAACGTAGAACCCAAGCTCAAAACTTAGAACCCAAGATCAAAACTTAGAACCCAAGCCCAAAACTTAGAACCCAAGCCCAAAACTCAGAACCCAAGCCCAAAACTCAGACCCCAAGCCCAAAACTCAGACCCCAAGCCCAAAACTCAGACCCCAAGCCCAAAACTCAGACCCCAAGCCCAAAACTTAGACCCCAAGCCCAAAACTTAGACCCCAAGCCCAAAACTTCAAAACCCAAGCCCAAAACTTCAAACCCAAGCCCAAAACTTAAACCCCAAGCCCAAAACTTAAACCCCAAGCCCAAAATGTAGAACCCAAGCCCAAAAGATAAAACCCAAGCCCAAAACTTAGAACCCAAGCCCAAAACTTTGAACCCAAGCCCAAAACTTAGAACCCAAGCCCAAAACTTTGAACCCAAGCCCAAAACTTAGAACCCAAGCCCAAAACTCAGACCCCAAGCCCAAAACTCAGACCCCAAGCCCAAAACTCAGACCCCAAGCCCAAAACTCTGACCCCAAGCCCAAAACTAAGAACCCAAGCCCAAAATTAAAAACCCAAGCCCAAAACTCTGACCCCAAGCCCAAAACTCTGACCCCAAGCCCAAAACTCAGACCCCAAGCCCAAAACTCAGACCCCAAGCCCAAAACTCAGACCCCAAGCCCAAAACTCAGACCCCAAGCCCAAAATTAAAAACCCAAGCCCAAAAGTTAGAACCCAAGCCCAAAACTCAGACCCCAAGACCAAAACTAAAAATCCAAGCCCAAAACTTAAAACCCAAGACCAAAACTCAGACCCCAAGCCCAAAACGTAGACCCCAAGCCCAAAATTAAAATCCCAATCCGAAAACTCAGACCCCAAGCCCAAAACTTAAAACCCAAGCCCAAAACTAGAAACCCAAGGCCAAAACTTAAAACCCAAGCCCAAAAGTTAAAACCCAAGTCCAAAAGTTAAAACCCAAACCCAAAAGTTAAAACCCAAGCCCAAAAGTTAAAACCCAAGCCCAAAAGTTAAAACCCAAGCCCAAACCTTCAAACCCAAGCCCAAAACTTCAAACCCAAGCCCAAAACTTAGACCCCAAGCCCAAAACTCAGACCCCAAGCCCAAAACTAAAAACCCAAGCCCAGAACTCAGACCCCAAGGCCAAAACTCAGACCCCAAGCCCAAAACTCAGACCCCAAGGCCAAAACTCAGACCCCAAGCCCAAAATTCAGACCCCAAGCCCAAAACTCAGACCCCAAGCCCAAAACTCAGACCCCAAGCCCAAAACTCAGACCCCAAGCCCAAAACTCAGACCCAAAGCCCAAAACTTCAAACCCAAGCCCAAAACTTAAACCCCAAGCCCAAAACTTAAACCCCAAGCCCAAAACGTAGAACCCAAGCTCAAAACGTAGAACCCAAGCTCAAAACGTAGAACCCAAGCTCAAAACTTAGAACCCAAGCCCAAAACTTAGAACCCAAGCCCAAAACTTAGAACCCAAGCCCAAAACTTAGAACCCAAGCCTAAAACTTAGAACCCAAGCCCAAAACTCAGACCCCAAGCCCAAAACTCAGACCCCAAGCCCAAAACTCAGACCCCAAGCCCAAAACTCAGACCCCAAGCCCAAAACTCAGACCCCAAGCCCAAAACTTCAAACCCAAGCCCAAAACTTCAAACCCAAGCCCAAAACTTAAACCCCAATCCCAAAACTTCAAACCCAAGCCCAAAACTTAATCCCCAAGCCCAAAATGTAGAACCCAAGCCCAAAACTTAGAACCCAAGCCCAAAACTTCAAACCCAAGCCCAAAACTCAGACCCCAAGCCCAAAACTCAGACCCCAAGCCCAAAATTAAAAATCCAAGCCCAAAAGTTAGAACCCAAGCCCAAAACTCAGACCCCAAGCCCAAAACTTCAAACCCAAGCCCAAAACTCAGACCCCAAGCCCAAAACTCAGACCCCAAGCCCAAAACTTAAACCCCAAGCCCAAAACGTAGAACCCAAGCTCAAAACGTAGAACCCAAGCTCAAAACGTAGAACCCAAGATCAAAACTTAGAACCCAAGCCCAAAACTTAGAACCCAAGCCCAAAACTCAGACCCCAAGCCCAAAACTCAGACCCCAAGCCCAAAACTCAGACCCCAAGCCCAAAACTCAGACCCCAAGCCCAAAACTCAGACCCCAAGCCCAAAACTTCAAACCCAAGCCCAAAACTTCAAACCCAAGCCCAAAACTTAAACCCCAAAGCCAAAACTTAAACCCCAAGCCCAAAACTTAAACCCCAAGCCCAAAATGTAGAACCCAAGCCCAAAAGTTAAAACCCAAGCCCAAAACTTAAAACCCAAGCCCAAACCTTCAAACCCAAGCCCAAAACTTCAAACCCAAGCCCAAAACTTAGACCCCAAGCCCAAAACTCAGACCCCAAGCCCAAAACTTCAAACCCAAGCCCAAAACTCAGACCCCAAGGCCAAAACTCAGACCCCAAGCCCAAAACTCAGACCCCAAGGCCAAAACTCAGACCCCAAGACCAAAACTCAGACCCCAAGGCCAAAACTCAGACCCCAAGCCCAAAACTCAGACCTCAAGCCCAAAACTCAGACCCCAAGCCCAAAACTCTGACCCCAAGCCCAAAACTCAGACCCCAAGGCCAAAACTCAGACCCCAAGCCCAAAACTCAGACCCCAAGCCCAAAACTCAGACCCCAAGCCCAAAACTCAGACCCCAAGCCCAAAACTCAGACCCCAAGCCCAAAACTCAGACCCCAAGCCCAAAACTTCAAACCCAAGCCCAAAACTCAGACCCCAAGCCCAAAACTTAAACCCCAAGCCCAAAACTTAAACCCCAAGCCCAAAACGTAGAACCCAAGCTCAAAACGTAGAACCCAAGCTCAAAACTTAGAACCCAAGATCAAAACTTAGAACCCAAGCGCAAAACTTCAAACCCAAGCCCAAAACTCAGAACCCAAGCCCAAAACTCAGACCCCAAGCCCAAAACTCAGACCCCAAGCCCAAAACTAAAAACCCAAGCACAAAACTTAAACCCCAAGACCAAAACTTAGACCCCAAGCCCAAAACTTCAAAACCCAAGCCCAAAACTTCAAACCCAAGCCCAAAACTTAAACCCCAAGCCCAAAACTTAAACCCCAAGCCCAAAACTTAAACCCCAAGCCCAAAAGATAAAACCCAAGCCCAAAACTTAGAACCCAAGCCCAAAACTTTGAACCCAAGCCCAAAACTTAGAACCCAAGCCCAAAACTTAGAACCCAAGCCCAAAACTCAGACCCCAAGCCCAAAACTCAGACCCCAAGCCCAAAACTCAGACCCCAAGCCCAAAACTCAGACCCCAAGCCCAAAACTTAGAACCCAAGCCCAAATTTAAAAACCCAAGCCCAAAACTCTGACCCCAAGCCCAAAACTCTGACCCCAAGCCCAAAACTCAGACCCCAAGCCCAAAACTCAGACCCCAAGCCCAAAATTAAAAACCCAAGCCCAAAAGTTAGAACCCAAGCCCAAAACTCAGACCCCAAGACCAAAACTAAAAATCCAAGCCCAAAACTTAAAACCCAAGACCAAAACTCAGACCTCAAGCCCAAAACGTAAACCCCAAGCCCAAAATTAAAATCCCAATCCGAAAACTCAGACCCCAAGCCCAAAACTTAAAACCCAAGCCCAAAACTAGAAACTCAAGGCCAAAACTTAAAACCCAAGCCCAAAAGTTAAAACCCAAGTCCAAAAGTTAAAACCCAAACCCAAAAGATAAAACCCAAGCCCAAAAGTTAAAACCCAAGCCCAAAAGTTAAAACCCAAGCCCAAACCTTCAAACCCAAGCCCAAAACTTCAAACCCAAGCCCAAAACTCAGACCCCAAGCCCAAAACTCAGACCCCAAGCCCAAAACTAAAAACCCAAGCCCAGAACTCAGACCCCAAGGCCAAAACTCAGACCCCAAGCCCAAAACTCAGACCCCAAGGCCAAAACTCAGACCCCAAGCCCAAAACTCAGACCCCAAGCCCAAAACTCAGACCCCAAGGCCAAAACTCAGACCCCAAGGCCAAAACTCTGACCCCAAGCCCAAAACTCAGACCCCAAGGCCAAAACTCAGACCCCAAGCCCAAAACTCAGACCCCAAGCCCAAAACTCAGACCCCAAGCCCAAAACTCAGACCCCAAGCCCAAAACTCAGACCCCAAGCCCAAAACTCAGACCCCAAGCCCAAAACTCAGACCCCAAGCCCAAAACTTCAAACCCAAGCCCAAAACTCAGACCCCAAGCCCAAAACTTAAACCCCAAGCCCAAAACTTAAACCCCAAGCCCAAAACGTAGAACCCAAGCTCAAAACGTAGAACCGAAGCTCAAAACTTAGAACCCAAGATCAAAACTTAGAACCCAAGCGCAAAACTTCAAACCCAAGCCCAAAACTCAGACCCCAAGCCCAAAACTCAGACCCCAAGCCCAAAACTCAGACCCCAAGCCCAAAACTCAGACCCCAAGCCCAAAACTTAGACCCAAGCCCAAAACTTAGACCCCAAGCCCAAAACTTCAAAACCCAAGCCCAAAACTTCAAACCCAAGCCCAAAACTTAAACCCCAAGCCCAAAACTTAAACCCCAAGCCCAAAACTTAAACCCCAAGCCCAAAAGATAAAACCCAAGCCCAAAACTTAGAACCCAAGCCCAAACCTTTGAACCCAAGCCCAAAACTTAGAACCCAAGCCCAAAACTTAGAACCCAAGCCCAAAACTCAGACCCCAAGCCCAAAACTCAGACCCCAAGCCCAAAACTCAGACCCCAAGCCCAAAACTCAGACCCCAAGCCCAAAACTTAGAACCCAAGCCCAAATTTAAAAACCCAAGCCCAAAACTCTGACCCCAAGCCCAAAACTCTGACCCCAAGCCCAAAACTCAGACCCCAAGCCCAAAACTCAGACCCCAAGCCCAAAACTCAGACCCCAATCCCAAAATTAAAAACCCAAGCCCAAAAGTTAGAACCCAAGCCCAAAACTCAGACCCCAAGACCAAAACTAAAAATCCAAGCCCAAAACTTAAAACCCAAGACCAAAACTCAGACCTCAAGCCCAAAACGTAAACCCCAAGCCCAAAATTAAAATCCCAATCCGAAAACTCAGACCCCAAGCCCAAAACTTAAAACCCAAGCCCAAAACTAGAAACTCAAGGCCAAAACTTAAAACCCAAGCCCAAAAGTTAAAACCCAAGTCCAAAAGTTAAAACCCAAACCCAAAAGATAAAACCCAAGCCCAAAACTCAGACCCCAAGCCCAAAACTTCAAACCCAAGCCCAAAACTTCAAACCCAAGCCCAAAACTTCAAACCCAAGCCCAAAATATAGACCCCAAGCCCAAAACTTAAACCCCAAGCCCAAAACTTAAACCCCAAACCCAAAACTTAAACCCCAAGCCCAAAATGTAGAACCCAAGCCCAAAACTTAGAACCCAAGCCCAAAACTTAGAACCCAAGCCCAAAACTTTAAACCCAAGCCCAAAACTTTAAACCCAAGCCCAAAACTTAGACCCCAAGCCCAAAACTCAGACCCCAAGCCCAAAACTCAGACCCCAAGCCCAAAACTTAGAACCCAAGCCCAAAACTCAGACCCCAAGCCCAAAACTTCAAACCCAAGCCCAAAACTTAAACCCCAAGCCCAAAACTTAAACCCCAAGCCCAAAATATAGAACCCAAGCCCAAAACTTAGAACCCAAGCCCAAAACTTAGAACCCAAGCCCAAAACTTAGAACCCAAGCCCAAAACTTAGAACCCAAGCCCAAAACTTAGAACCCAAGCCCAAAACTTAGAACCCAAGCCCAAAACTTTAAACCCAAGCCCTAAACTTAGACCCCAAGCCCAAAACTCAGACCCCAAGACCAAAACTCAGACCCCAAGCCCAAAACTCAGACCCCAAGCCCAAAACTTTGACCCCAAGCCCAAAACTCAGACCCCAAGCCCAAAACTCAGACCCCAAGCCCAAAACTTCAAACCCAAGCCCAAAACTTAAACCCCAAGCCCAAAATGTAGAACCCAAGCCCAAAACTTAGAACCCAAGCCCAAAACTTAGAAGCCAAGCCCAAAATGTAGAACCCAAGCCCAAAACTTTAAACCCAAGCCCAAAACTTTAAACCCAAGCCCAAAACTTTAAACCCAAGCCCAAAACTTTAAACCCAAGCCCAAAACTCAGACCCCAAGCCCAAAACTCAGACCCCAAGCCCAAAACTCAGACCCCAAGCCCAAAACTCAGACCCCAAGCCCAAAATTAAAAACCCAAGCCCAAAAGTTAGAACCCAAGCCCAAAACTCAGACCCCAAGCCCAAAACTTCAAACCCAAGCCCAAAACTCAGACCACAAGCCCAAAAATCAGACCCCAAGCCCAAAACTTCAAACCCAAGCCCAAAACGTAGAACCCAAGCTCAAAACGTAGAACCCAAGCTCAAAACGTAGAACCCAAGCTCAAAACGTAGAACCCAAGATCAAAACTTAGAACCCAAACCCAAAACTTTGAACCCAAGCCCAAAACTTTGAACCCAAGCCCAAAACTTCAAACCCAAGCCCAAAACTTAGACCCCAAGCCCAAAACTCAGACCCCAAGCCCAAAACTAAAAACCCAAGCCCAAAACTCAGACCCCAAGGCCAAAACTCAGACCCCAAGCCCAAAACTCAGACCCCAAGGCCAAAACTCAGACCCCAAGCCCAAAACTCAGACCCCAAGGCCAAAACTCAGACCCCAAGGCCAAAACTCAGACCCCAAGGCCAAAACTCAGACCCCAAGCCCAAAACTCAGACCCCAAGCCCAAAACTCAGACCCAAAGCCCAAAACTTCAAACCCAAGCCCAAAACTTAAACCCCAAGCCCAAAACTTAAACTCCAAGCCCAAAACTTAAACCCCAAGCCCAAAACGTAGAACCCAAGCTCAAAACGTAGAACCCAAGCTCAAAACGTAGAACCCAAGCTCAAAACTTAGAACCCAAGCCCAAAACTTAGAACCCAAGCCCAAAACTTAGAACCCAAGCCCAAAACTTAGAACCCAAGCCTAAAACTTAGAACCCAAGCCCAAAACTCAGACCCCAAGCCCAAAACTCAGACCCCAAGCCCAAAACTCAGACCCCAAGCCCAAAACTCAGACCCCAAGCCCAAAACTCAGACCCCAAGCCCAAAACTCAGACCCCAAGCCCAAAACTCAGACCCCAATCCCAAAACTGCAAACCCAAGCCCAAAACTTCAAACCCAAGCCCAAAACTTAAACCCCAAGCCCAAAACTTAAACCCCAAGCCCAAAACTTAAACCCCAAGCCCAAAACATAAACCCCAAGCCCAAAATGTAGAACCCAAGCCCAAAACTTAGAACCCAAGCCCAAAACTCTGACCCCAAGCCCAAAACTTAGAACCCAAGCCCAAAACTTTAAACCCAAGCCCAAAACTTAGACCCCAAGCCCAAAACTCAGACCCCAAGCCCAAAACTCAGACCCCAAGCCCAAAACTCAGACCCCAAGCCCAAAACTCAGACCCCAAGCCCAAAACTCAGACCCCAAGCCCAAAACTCAGACCCCAAGCCCAAAACTCAGACCCCAAGCCCAAAACTTCAAACCCAAGCCCAAAACTTAAACCCCAAGCCGAAAACTTAAACCCCAAGCCCAAAACTTAAACCCCAAGCCCAAAACTTAAACCCCAAGCTCAAAATGTAGAACCCAAGCCCAAAACTTAGAACCCAAGCCCAAAACTTAGAACCCAAGCCAAAAATGTAGAACCCAAGCCCAAAACTTTAAACCCAAGCCCAAAACTTTAAACCCAAGCCCAAAACTTTAAACCCAAGCCCAAAACTTTAAACCCAAGCCCAAAACTCAGACCCCAAGCCCAAAACTCAGACCCCAAGCCCAAAACTCAGACCCCAAGCCCAAAACTCAGACCCCAAGCCCAAAACTCAGACCCCAAGCCCAAAACTCAGACCCCAAGCCCAAAACTCAGACCCCAAGCCCAAAACTCAGACCCCAAGCCCAAAATTAAAAATCCAAGCCCAAAAGTTAGAACCCAAGCCCAAAACTCAGACCCCAAGCCCAAAACTTCAAACCCAAGCCCAAAACTCAGACCCCAAGCCCAAAACTCAGACCCCAAGCCCAAAACTTAAACCCCAAGCCCAAAACGTAGAACCCAAGCTCAAAACGTAGAACCCAAGCTCAAAACGTAGAACCCAAGATCAAAACTTAGAACCCAAGCCCAAAACTTAGAAACCAAGCCCAAAACTCAGACCCCAAGCCCAAAACTCAGACCCCAAGCCCAAAACTCAGACCCCAAGCCCAAAACTCAGACCCCAAGCCCAAAACTCAGACCCCAAGCCCAAAACTTCAAACCCAAGCCCAAAACTTCAAACCCAAGCCCAAAATTTAAACCCCAAAGCCAAAACTTAAACCCCAAGCCCAAAACTTAAACCCCAAGCCCAAAATGTAGAACCCAAGCCCAAAAGTTAAAACCCAAGCCCAAAACTTAAAACCCAAGCCCAAACCTTCAAACCCAAGCCCAAAACTTCAAACCCAAGCCCAAAACTTAGACCCCAAGCCCAAAACTCAGACCCCAAGCCCAAAACTTCAAACCCAAGCCCAAAACTCAGACCCCAAGGCCAAAACTCAGACCCCAAGCCCAAAACTCAGACCCCAAGGCCAAAACTCAGACCCCAAGCCCAAAACTCAGACCCCAAGCCCAAAACTCAGACCCCAAGGCCAAAACTCTGACCCCAAGCCCAAAACTCAGACCCCAAGGCCAAAACTCAGACCCCAAGCCCAAAACTCAGACCCCAAGCCCAAAACTCAGACCCCAAGCCCAAAACTCAGACCCCAAGCCCAAAACTCAGACCTCAAGCCCAAAACTCAGACCCCAAGCCCAAATCTCAGACCCCAAGCCCAAAACTCAGACCCCAAGCCCAAAACTTCAAACCCAAGCCCAAAACTCAGACCCCAAGCCCAAAACTTAAACCCCAAGCCCAAAACTTAAACCCCAAGCCCAAAACGTAGAACCCAAGCTCAAAACGTAGAACCCAAGCTCAAAACGTAGAACCCAAGATCAAAACTCAGACCCCAAGCCCAAAACTTAGAACCCAAGCCCAAAACTCAGAACCCAAGCCCAAAACTCAGACCCCAAGCCCAAAACTCAGACCCCAAGACCAAAACTCAGACCCCAAGCCCAAAACTTAGAAACCAAGCCCAAAACTCAGACCCCAAGCCCAAAACTCAGACCCCAAGCCCAAAACTCTGACCCCAAGCCCAAAACTTAGAACCCAAGCCCAAAATTAAAAACCCAAGCCCAAAACTCTGACCCCAAGCCCAAAACTCTGACCCCAAGCCCAAAACTCTGACCCCAAGCCCAAAACTCAGACCCCAAGCCCAAAACTCTGACCCCAAGCCCAAAACTCAGACCCCAAGCCCAAAATTAAAAACCCAAGCCCAAAAGTTAGAACCCAAGCCCAAAACTCAGACCCCAAGACCAAAACTAAAAATCCAAGCCCAAAACTTAAAACCCAAGACCAAAACTCAGACCCCAAGCCCAAAACGTAGACCCCAAGCCCAAAATTAAAATCCCAATCCGAAAACTCAGACCCCAAGCCCAAAACTTAAAACCCAAGCCCAAAACTAGAAACCCAAGGCCAAAACTTAAAACCCAAGCCCAAAAGTTAAAACCCAAGTCCAAAAGTTAAAACCCAAACCCAAAAGTTAAAACCCAAGCCCAAAAGTTAAAACCCAAGCCCAAAAGTTAAAACCCAAGCCCAAACCTTCAAACCCAAGCCCAAAACTTCAAACCCAAGCCCAAAACTTAGACCCCAAGCCCAAAACTCAGACCCCAAGCCCAAAACTAAAAACCCAAGCCCAGAACTCAGACCCCAAGGCCAAAACTCAGACCCCAAGCCCAAAACTCAGACCCCAAGGCCAAAACTCAGACCCCAAGCCCAAAACTCAGACCCCAAGCCCAAAACTCAGACCCCAAGCCCAAAACTCAGACCCCAAGGCCAAAACTCAGACCCCAAGCCCAAAACTCAGACCCCAAGCCCAAAACTCAGACCCCAAGCCCAAAACTCAGACCCAAAGCCCAAAACTTCAAACCCAAGCCCAAAACTTAAACCCCAAGCCCAAAACTTAAACCCCAAGCCCAAAACGTAGAACCCAAGCTCAAAACGTAGAACCCAAGCTCAAAACGTAGAACCCAAGCTCAAAACTTAGAACCCAAGCCCAAAACTTAGAACCCAAGCCCAAAACTTAGAACCCAATACCAAAACTTAGAACCCAAGCCTAAAACTTAGAACCCAAGCCCAAAACTCAGACCCCAAGCCCAAAACTCAGACCCCAAGCCCAAAACTCAGACCCCAAGCCCAAAACTCAAACCCCAAGCCCAAAACTCAGACCCCAAGCCCAAAACTCAGACCCCAAGCCCAAAACTTCAAACCCAAGCCCAAAACTTCAAACCCAAGCCCAAAACTTAAACCCCAAGCCCAAAACTTAAACCCCAAGCCCAAAACTTAAACCCCAAGCCCAAAACTTAAACCCCAAGCCCAAAATGTAGAACCCAAGCCCAAAACTTAGAACCCAAGCCCAAAACTTAGAACCCAAGCCCAAAACTTAGAACCCAAGCCCAAAACTTTAAACCCAAGCCCAAAACTTTAAACCCAAGCCCAAAACTTAGACCCCAAGCCCAAAACTCAGACCCCAAGCCCAAAACTCAGACCCCAAGCCCAAAACTCAGACCCCAAGCCCAAAACTCAGACCCCAAGCCCAAAACTTCAAACCCAAGCCCAAAACTTAAACCCCAAGCCCAAAACTTAAACCCCAAGCCCAAAACTTAAACCCCAAGCCCAAAATGTAGAACCCAAGCCCAAAACTTAGAACCCAAGCCCAAAACTTAGAACCCAAGCCCAAAACTTAGAACCCAAGCCCAAAACTTAGAACCCAAGCCCAAAACTCAGACCCCAAGCCCAAAACTCAGACCCCAAGCCCAAAACTTCAAACCCAAGCCCAAAACTTCAAACCCAAGCCCAAAACTTAAACCCCAAAGCCAAAACATAAACCCCAAGCCCAAAACTTAAACCCCAAGCCCAAAATGTAGAACCCAAGCCCAAAAGTTAAAACCCAAGCCCAAAACTTAAAACCCAAGCCCAAACCTTCAAACCCAAGCCCAAAACTTCAAACCCAAGCCCAAAACTTAGACCCCAAGCCCAAAACTCAGACCCCAAGCCCAAAACTTCAAACCCAAGCCCAAAACTCAGACCCCAAGGCCAAAACTCAGACCCCAAGCCCAAAACTCAGACCCCAAGGCCAAAACTCAGACCCCAAGCCCAAAACTCAGACCCCAAGCCCAAAACTCAGACCCCAAGGCCAAAACTCTGACCCCAAGCCCAAAACTCAGACCCCAAGGCCAAAACTCAGACCCCAAGCCCAAAACTCAGACCCCAAGCCCAAAACTCAGACCCCAAGCCCAAAACTCAGACCTCAAGCCCAAAACTCAGACCCCAAGCCCAAAACTCAGACCCCAAGCCCAAAACTCAGACCCCAAGCCCAAAACTCAGACCCCAAGCCCAAAACTCAGACCCCAAGCCCAAAACTTAAACCCCAAGCCCAAAACTGAAACCCCAAGCCCAAAACGTAGAACCCAAGCTCAAAACGTAGAACCCAAGCTCAAAACGTAGAACCCAAGATCAAAACTTAGAACCCAAGCCCAAAACTTAGAACCCAAGCCCAAAACTCAGACCCCAAGCCCAAAACTCAGACCCCAAGCCCAAAACTCAGACCCCAAGACCAAAACTCAGACCCCAAGCCCAAAACTTAGACCCCAAGCCCAAAACTTAGACCCCAAGCCCAAAACTTCAAAACCCAAGCCCAAAACTTCAAACCCAAGCCCAAAACTTAAACCCCAAGCCCAAAACTTAAACCCCAAGCCCAAAATGTAGAACCCAAGCCCAAAAGATAAAACCCAAGCCCAAAACTTAGAACCCAAGCCCAAAACTTTGAACCCAAGCCCAAAACTTAGAACCCAAGCCCAAAACTTAGAACCCAAGCCCAAAACTCAGACCTCAAGCCCAAAACTCAGACCCCAAGCCCAAAACTCTGACCCCAAGCCCAAAACTTAGAACCCAAGCCCAAAATTAAAAACCCAAGCCCAAAACTCTGACCCCAAGCCCAAAACTCTGACCCCAAGCCCAAAACTCAGACCCCAAGCCCAAAACTCTGACCCCAAGCCCAAAACTCAGACCCCAAGCCCAAAATTAAAAACCCAAGCCCAAAAGTTAGAACCCAAGCCCAAAACTCAGACCCCAAGACCAAAACTAAAAATCCAAGCCCAAAACTTAAAACCCAAGACCAAAACTCAGACCCCAAGCCCAAAACGTAGACACCAAGCCCAAAATTAAAATCCCAATCCGAAAACTCAGACCCCAA
Source organism: Psittacula echo (assembly GCF_963264785.1). Classification (NCBI taxonomy): domain Eukaryota; kingdom Metazoa; phylum Chordata; class Aves; order Psittaciformes; family Psittacidae; genus Psittacula; species Psittacula echo. Next base: position 358,712 of record NC_137742.1, read on the forward strand.
GCCCAAAACTTAAAACCCAAGCCCAAAACTAGAAACCCAAGTCCAAAACTTAAAACCCAAGCCCAAAAGTTAAAACCCAAGTCCAAAAGTTAAAACCCAAACCCAAAAGTTAAAACCCAAGCCCAAAAGTTAAAACCCAAGCCCAAAAGTTAAAACCCAAGCCCAAACCTTCAAACCCAAGCCCAAAACTTCAAACCCAAGCCCAAAACTCAGACCCCAAGCCCAAAACTCAGACCCCAAGCCCAAAACTAAAAACCCAAGCCCAGAACTCAGACCCCAAGCCCAAAACTCAGACCCCAAGCCCAAAACTCAGACCCCAAGCCCAAAACTCAGACCCCAAGCCCAAAACTCAGACCCCAAGCCCAAAACTCAGACCCCAAGGCCAAAACTCAGACCCCAAGGCCAAAACTCAGACCCCAAGCCCAAAACTCAGACCCCAAGCCCAAAACTCAGACCCCAAGCCCAAAACTCAGACCCCAAGCCCAAAACTCAGACCCAAAGCCCAAAACTTCAAACCCAAGCCCAAAACTTAAACCCCAAGCCCAAAACTTAAACCCCAAGCCCAAAACGTAGAACCCAAGCTCAAAACGTAGAACCCAAGCTCAAAACGTAGAACCCAAGCTCAAAACTTAGAACCCAAGCCCAAAACTTAGAACCCAAGCCCAAAACTTAGAACCCAATACCAAAACTTAGAACCCAAGCCTAAAACTTAGAACCCAAGCCCAAAACTCAGACCCCAAGCCCAAAACTCAGACCCCAAGCCCAAAACTCAGACCCCAAGCCCAAAACTCAGACCCCAAGCCCAAAACTCAGACCCCAAGCCCAAAACTCAGACCCCAAGCCCAAAACTTCAAACCCAAGCCCAAAACTTCAAACCCAAGCCCAAAACTTAAACCCCAAGCCCAAAACTTAAACCCCAAGCCCAAAACTTAAACCCCAAGCCCAAAATGTAGAACCCAAGCCCAAAACTTACAACCCAAGCCCAAAACTTAGAACCCAAGCCCAAAACTTAGAACCCAAGCCCAAAACTTAGAACCCAAGCCCAAAACTTTAAACCCAAGCCCAAAACTTTAAACCCAAGCCCAAAACTTAGACCCCAAGCCCAAAACTCAGACCCCAAGCCCAAAACTCAGACCCCAAGCCCAAAACTCAGACCCCAAGCCCAAAACTCAGACCCCAAGCCCAAAACTTCAAACCCAAGCCCAAAACTTAAACCCCAAGCCCAAAACTTAAACCCCAAGCCCAAAACTTAAACCCCAAGCCCAAAATGTAGAACCCAAGCCCAAAACTTAGAACCCAAGCCCAAAACTTAGAACCCAAGCCCAAAACTTAGAACCCAAGCCCAAAACTTAGAACCCAAGCCCAAAACTTAGAACCCAAGCCCAAAACTTAGAACCCAAGCCCAAAACTTAGAACCCAAGCCCAAAATGTAGAACCCAAGCCCAAAACTTTAAACCCAAGCCCAAAATTTTAAACCCAAGCCCAAAACTTTAAACCCAAGCCCAAAACTTTAAACCCAAGCCCAAAACTCAGACCCCAAGCCCAAAACTCAGACCCCAAGCCGAAAAATTAAACCCCAAGCCCAAAACTCAGACCCCAAGCCCAAAACTCAGACCCCAAGCCCAAAACTCAGACCCCAAGCCCAAAATTAAAAACCCAAGCCCAAAAGTTAGAACCCAAGCCCAAAACTCAGACCCCAAGCCCAAAACTTCAAACCCAAGCCCAAAACTCAGACCCCAAGCCCAAAACTCAGACCCCAAGCCCAAAACTTAAACCCCAAGCCCAAAACGTAGAACCCAAGCTCAAAACGTAGAACCCAAGCTCAAAACGTAGAACCCAAGATCAAAACTTAGAACCCAAGCCCAAAACCTAGAACCCAAGCCCAAAACTCAGACCCCAAGCCCAAAACTCAGACCCCAAGCCCAAAACTCAGACCCCAAGCCCAAAACTCAGACCCCAAGCCCAAAACTTCAAACCCAAGCCCAAAACTTCAAACCCAAGCCCAAAACTTCAAACCCAAAGCCAAAACTTAAACCCCAAGCCCAAAACTTAAACCCCAAGCCCAAAATGTAGAACCCAAGCCCAAAAGTTAAAACCCAAGCCCAAAACTTTGAACCCAAGCCCAAAACTTCAAACCCAAGCCCAAAACTTCAAACCCAAGCCCAAAACTTAGACCCCAAGCCCAAAACTCAGACCCCAAGCCCAAAACTAAAAACCCAAGCCCAAAACTCAGACCCCAAGGCCAAAACTCAGACCCCAAGCCCAAAACTCAGACCCCAAGGCCAAAACTCAGACCCCAAGGCCAAAACTCAGACCCCAAGCCCAAAACTCAGACCCCAAGGCCAAAACTCAGACCCCAAGGCCAAAACTCAGACCCCAAGGCCAAAACTCAGACCCCAAGCCCAAAACTCAGACCCAAAGCCCAAAACTTCAAACCCAAGCCCAAAACTTAAACCCCAAGCCCAAAACTTAAACCCCAAGCCCAAAACTTAAACCCCAAGCCCAAAACGTAGAACCCAAGCTCAAAACGTAGAACCCAACCTCAAAACTTAGAACCCAAGCCCAAAACTTAGAACCCAAGCCCAAAACTCTGACCCCAAGCCCAAAACTCAGACCCCAAGCCCAAAACTCAGACCCCAAGCCCAAAATTAAAAACCCAACCCCAAAAGTTAGAACCCAAGCCCAAAACTCAGACCCCAAGACCAAAACTAAAAATCCAAGCCCAAAACTTAAAACCCAAGACCAAAACTCAGACCCCAAGCCCAAAACGTAGACCCCAAGCCCAAAATTAAAATCCCAATCCGAAAACTCAGACCCCAAGCCCAAAACTTAAAACCCAAGCCCAAAACTAGAAACCCAAGGCCAAAACTTAAAACCCAAGCCCAAAACTTAAAACCCAAGCCCAAAACTTAAAACCCAAGCCCAAAACTTAAAACCCAAGCCCAAAACTTAGACCCCAAGCACAAAACTAAAAAATCAAGCCCAAAACTTAGACCCCAAGCCCAAAACTCTGACCCCAAGCCCAAAACTAAAAACCCAAGCCCAAAACTCAGACCCCAAGGCCAAAACTCAGACCCCAAGCCCAAAACTCAGACCCCAAGGCCAAAACTCAGACCCCAAGGCCAAAACTCAGACCCCAAGCCCAAAACTCAGACCCCAAGGCCAAAACTCAGACCCCAAGCCCAAAACTCTGACCCCAAGCCCAAAACTCTGACCCCAAGCCCAAAACTCAGACCCCAAGCCCAAAACTCAGACCCCAAGCCCAAAACTTCAAACCCAAGACCAAAACTTAGACGCCAAGCCCAAAATTAAAAACCCAAGCCCAAAACTCTGACCCCAAGCCCAAAACTCTGACCCCAAGCCCAAAACTCTGACCCCAAGCCCAAAACTCAGACCCCAAGCCCAAAACTCAGACCCCAAGCCCAAAACTCAGACCCCAAGCCCAAAATTAAAAACCCAAGCCCAAAAGTTAGAACCCAAGCCCAAAACTCAGACCCAAAGACCAAAACTAAAAATCCAAGCCCAAAACTTAAAACTCAAGACCAAAACTCAGACCCCAAGCCCAAAACGTAGACCCCAAGCCCAAAATTAAAATCCCAATCCGAAAACTCAGACCCCAAGCCCAAAACTTAAAACCCAAGCCCAAAACAAGAAACCCAAGGCCAAAACTTAAAACCCAAGCCCAAAAGTTAAAACCCAAGTCCAAAAGTTAAAACCCAAACCCAAAAGTTAAAACCCAAGCCCAAAAGTTAAAACCCAAGCCCAAAACTTAAAACCCAAGCCCAAACCTTCAAACCCAAGCCCAAAACTTCAAACCCAAGCCCAAAACTTCAAACCCAAGCCCAAAACTTAGACCCCAAGCCCAAAACTCAGACCCCAAGGCCAAAACTCAGACCCCAAGCCCAAAACTCAGACCCCAAGGCCAAAACTCAGACCCCAAGGCCAAAACTCAGACCCCAAGCCCAAAACTCAGACCCCAAGCCAAAACTCAGACCCCAAGGCCAAAACTCAGACCCCAAGGCCAAAACTCAGACCCCAAGGCCAAAACTCAGACCCCAAGCCCAAAACTCAGACCCCAAGCCCAAAACTCAGACCCCAAGCCCAAAACTCAGACCCCAAGCCCAAAACTCAGACCCCAAGCCCAAAACTCAGACCCCAAGCCCAAAACTCAGACCTCAAGCCCAAAACTCAGACCCCAAGCCCAAAACTCAGACCCCAAGCCCAAAACTCAGACCCCAAGCCCAAAACTCAGACCCCAAGCCCAAAACTTCAAACCCAAGCCCAAAACTCAGACCCCAAGCCCAAAACTTAAACCCCAAGCCCAAAACTAAAACCCCAAGCCCAAAACGTAGAACCCAAGCTCAAAACGTAGAACCCAAGCTCAAAACTTAGAACCCAAGATCAAAACTTAGAACCCAAGCCCAAAACTTAGAACCCAAGCCCAAAACTCAGAACCCAAGCCCAAAACTCAGACCCCAAGCCCAAAACTCAGACCCCAAGCCCAAAACTCAGACCCCAAGCCCAAAACTCAGACCCCAAGCCCAAAACTCAGACCCCAAGCCCAAAACTTAGACCCCAAGCCCAAAACTTCAAAACCCAAGCCCAAAACTTCAAACCCAAGCCCAAAACTTAAACCCCAAGCCCAAAACTTAAACCCCAAGCCCAAAATGTAGAACCCAAGCCCAAAAGATAAAACCCAAGCCCAAAACTTAGAACCCAAGCCCAAAACTTTGAACCCAAGCCCAAAACTTAGAACCCAAGCCCAAAACTTAGAACCCAAGCCCAAAACTCAGACCCCAAGCCCAAAACTCAGACCCCAAGCCCAAAACTCAGACCCCAAGCCCAAAACTCTGACCCCAAGCCCAAAACTCAGACCCCAAGCCCAAAACTCAGACCCCAAGGCCAAAACTCAGACCCCAAGCCCAAAACTCAGACCCCAAGCCCAAAATTAAAAACCCAAGCCCAAAAGTTAGAACCCAAGCCCAAAACTCAGACCCCAAGACCAAAACTAAAAATCCAAGCCCAAAACTTAAAACCCAAGACCAAAACTCAGACCCCAAGCCCAAAACGTAGACCCCAAGCCCAAAATTAAAATCCCAATCCGAAAACTCAGACCCCAAGCCCAAAACTTAAAACCCAAGCCCAAAACTAGAAACCCAAGGCCAAAACTTAAAACCCAAGCCCAAAAGTTAAAACCCAAGTCCAAAAGTTAAAACCCAAACCCAAAAGTTAAAACCCAAGCCCAAAAGTTAAAACCCAAGCCCAAAAGTTAAAACCCAAGCCCAAACCTTCAAACCCAAGCCCAAAACTTCAAACCCAAGCCCAAAACTTAGACCCCAAGCCCAAAACTCAGACCCCAAGCCCAAAACTAAAAACCCAAGCCCAGAACTCAGACCCCAAGGCCAAAACTCAGACCCCAAGCCCAAAACTCAGACCCCAAGGCCAAAACTCAGACCCCAAGCCCAAAATTCAGACCCCAAGCCCAAAACTCAGACCCCAAGCCCAAAACTCAGACCCCAAGCCCAAAACTCAGACCCCAAGCCCAAAACTCAGACCCCAAGCCCAAAACTCAGACCCCAAGCCCAAAACTCAGACCCAAAGCCCAAAACTTCAAACCCAAGCCCAAAACTTAAACCCCAAGCCCAAAACTTAAACCCCAAGCCCAAAACGTAGAACCCAAGCTCAAAACGTAGAACCCAAGCTCAAAACGTAGAACCCAAGCTCAAAACTTAGAACCCAAGCCCAAAACTTAGAACCCAAGCCCAAAACTTAGAACCCAAGCCCAAAACTTAGAACCCAAGCCTAAAACTTAGAACCCAAGCCCAAAACTCAGACCCCAAGCCCAAAACTCAGACCCCAAGCCCAAAACTCAGACCCCAAGCCCAAAACTCAGACCCCAAGCCCAAAACTCAGACCCCAAGCCCAAAACTTCAAACCCAAGCCCAAAATTTCAAACCCAAGCCCAAAACTTAAACCCCAATCCCAAAACTTCAAACCCAAGCCCAAAACTTAATCCCCAAGCCCAAAATGTAGAACCCAAGCCCAAAACTTAGAACCCAAGCCCAAAACTTCAAACCCAAGCCCAAAACTCAGACCCCAAGCCCAAAACTCAGACCCCAAGCCCAAAATTAAAAATCCAAGCCCAAAAGTTAGAACCCAAGCCCAAAACTCAGACCCCAAGCCCAAAACTTCAAACCCAAGCCCAAAACTCAGACCCCAAGCCCAAAACTCAGACCCCAAGCCCAAAACTTAAACCCCAAGCCCAAAACGTAGAACCCAAGCTCAAAACGTAGAACCCAAGCTCAAAACGTAGAACCCAAGATCAAAACTTAGAACCCAAGCCCAAAACTTAGAACCCAAGCCCAAAACTCAGACCCCAAGCCCAAAACTCAGACCCCAAGCCCAAAACTCAGACCCCAAGCCCAAAACTCAGACCCCAAGCCCAAAACTCAGACCCCAAGCCCAAAACTTCAAACCCAAGCCCAAAACTTCAAACCCAAGCCCAAAACTTAAACCCCAAAGCCAAAACTTAAACCCCAAGCCCAAAACTTAAACCGCAAGCCCAAAATGTAGAACCCAAGCCCAAAAGTTAAAACCCAAGCCCAAAACTTAAAACCCAAGCCCAAACCTTCAAACCCAAGCCCAAAACTTCAAACCCAAGCCCAAAACTTAGACCCCAAGCCCAAAACTCAGACCCCAAGCCCAAAACTTCAAACCCAAGCCCAAAACTCAGACCCCAAGGCCAAAACTCAGACCCCAAGCCCAAAACTCAGACCCCAAGGCCAAAACTCAGACCCCAAGCCCAAAACTCAGACCCCAAGGCCAAAACTCAGACCCCAAGCCCAAAACTCAGACCTCAAGCCCAAAACTCAGACCCCAAGGCCAAAACTCTGACCCCAAGCCCAAAACTCAGACCCCAAGGCCAAAACTCAGACCCCAAGCCCAAAACTCAGACCCCAAGCCCAAAACTCAGACCCCAAGCCCAAAACTCAGACCCCAAGCCCAAAACTCAGACCCCAAGCCCAAAACTCAGACCCCAAGCCCAAAACTTCAAACCCAAGCCCAAAACTCAGACCCCAAGCCCAAAACTTAAACCCCAAGCCCAAAACTTAAACCCCAAGCCCAAAACGTAGAACCCAAGCTCAAAACGTAGAACCCAAGCTCAAAACTTAGAACCCAAGATCAAAACTTAGAACCCAAGCGCAAAACTTCAAACCCAAGCCCAAAACTCAGAACCCAAGCCCAAAACTCAGACCCCAAGCCCAAAACTCAGACCCCAAGCCCAAAACTAAAAACCCAAGCACAAAACTTAAACCCCAAGACCAAAACTTAGACCCCAAGCCCAAAACTTCAAAACCCAAGCCCAAAACTTCAAACCCAAGCCCAAAACTTAAACCCCAAGCCCAAAACTTAAACCCCAAGCCCAAAACTTAAACCCCAAGCCCAAAAGATAAAACCCAAGCCCAAAACTTAGAACCCAAGCCCAAAACTTTGAACCCAAGCCCAAAACTTAGAACCCAAGCCCAAAACTTAGAACCCAAGCCCAAAACTCAGACCCCAAGCCCAAAACTCAGACCCCAAGCCCAAAACTCAGACCCCAAGCCCAAAACTCAGACCCCAAGCCCAAAACTTAGAACCCAAGCCCAAATTTAAAAACCCAAGCCCAAAACTCTGACCCCAAGCCCAAAACTCTGACCCCAAGCCCAAAACTCAGACCCCAAGCCCAAAACTCAGACCCCAAGCCCAAAACTCAGACCCCAAGCCCAAAATTAAAAACCCAAGCCCAAAAGTTAGAACCCAAGCCCAAAACTCAGACCCCAAGACCAAAACTAAAAATCCAAGCCCAAAACTTAAAACCCAAGACCAAAACTCAGACCTCAAGCAAAAAACGTAAACCCCAAGCCCAAAATTAAAATCCCAATCCGAAAACTCAGACCCCAAGCCCAAAACTTAAAACCCAAGCCCAAAACTAGAAACTCAAGGCCAAAACTTAAAACCCAAGCCCAAAAGTTAAAACCCAAGTCCAAAAGTTAAAACCCAAACCCAAAAGATAAAACCCAAGCCCAAAAGTTAAAACCCAAGCCCAAAAGTTAAAACCCAAGCCCAAACCTTCAAACCCAAGCCCAAAACTTCAAACCCAAGCCCAAAACTCAGACCCCAAGCCCAAAACTCAGACCCCAAGCCCAAAACTAAAAACCCAAGCCCAGAACTCAGACCCCAAGGCCAAAACTCAGACCCCAAGCCCAAAACTCAGACCCCAAGGCCAAAACTCAGACCCCAAGCCCAAAACTCAGACCCCAAGCCCAAAACTCAGACCCCAAGGCCAAAACTCAGACCCCAAGGCCAAAACTCTGACCCCAAGCCCAAAACTCAGACCCCAAGGCCAAAACTCAGACCCCAAGCCCAAAACTCAGACCCCAAGCCCAAAACTCAGACCCCAAGCCCAAAACTCAGACCCCAAGGCCAAAACTCAGACCCCAAGCCCAAAACTCAGACCCCAAGCCCAAAACTCAGACCCCAAGCCCAAAACTCAGACCCCAAGCCCAAAACTCAGACCCCAAGCCCAAAACTCAGACCCCAAGCCCAAAACTCAGACCCCAAGCCCAAAACTTCAAACCCAAGCCCAAAACTCAGACCCCAAGCCCAAAACTTAAACCCCAAGCCCAAAACTTAAACCCCAAGCCCAAAACGTAGAACCCAAGCTCAAAACGTAGAACCGAAGCTCAAAACTTAGAACCCAAGATCAAAACTTAGAACCCAAGCGCAAAACTTCAAACCCAAGCCCAAAACTCAGAACCCAAGCCCAAAACTCAGACCCCAAGCCCAAAACTCAGACCCCAAGCCCAAAACTCAGACCCCAAGCCCAAAACTTAGACCCAAGCCCAAAACTTAGACCCCAAGCCCAAAACTTCAAAACCCAAGCCCAAAACTTCAAACCCAAGCCCAAAACTTAAACCCCAAGCCCAAAACTTAAACCCCAAGCCCAAAACTTAAACCCCAAGCCCAAAAGATAAAACCCAAGCCCAAAACTTAGAACCCAAGCCCAAACCTTTGAACCCAAGCCCAAAACTTAGAACCCAAGCCCAAAACTTAGAACCCAAGCCCAAAACTCAGACCCCAAGCCCAAAACTCAGACCCCAAGCCCAAAACTCAGACCCCAAGCCCAAAACTCAGACCCCAAGCCCAAAACTTAGAACCCAAGCCCAAATTTAAAAACCCAAGCCCAAAACTCTGACCCCAAGCCCAAAACTCTGACCCCAAGCCCAAAACTCAGACCCCAAGCCCAAAACTCAGACCCCAAGCCCAAAACTCAGACCCCAATCCCAAAATTAAAAACCCAAGCCCAAAAGTTAGAACCCAAGCCCAAAACTCAGACCCCAAGACCAAAACTAAAAATCCAAGCCCAAAACTTAAAACCCAAGACCAAAACTCAGACCTCAAGCCCAAAACGTAAACCCCAAGCCCAAAATTAAAATCCCAATCCGAAAACTCAGACCCCAAGCCCAAAACTTAAAACCCAAGCCCAAAACTAGAAACTCAAGGCCAAAACTTAAAACCCAAGCCCAAAAGTTAAAACCCAAGTCCAAAAGTTAAAACCCAAAACCAAAAGATAAAACCCAAGCCCAAAACTCAGACCCCAAGCCCAAAACTTCAAACCCAAGCCCAAAACTTCAAACCCAAGCCCAAAACTTCAAACCCAAGCCCAAAATATAGACCCCAAGCCCAAAACTTAAACCCCAAGCCCAAAACTTAAACCCCAAACCCAAAACTTAAACCCCAAGCCCAAAATGTAGAACCCAAGCCCAAAACTTAGAACCCAAGCCCAAAACTTAGAACCCAAGCCCAAAACTTTAAACCCAAGCCCAAAACTTTAAACCCAAGCCCAAAACTTAGACCCCAAGCCCAAAACTCAGACCCCAAGCCCAAAACTCAGACCCCAAGCCCAAAACTTAGAACCCAAGCCCAAAACTCAGACCCCAAGCCCAAAACTTAAAACCCAAGCCCAAAACTTAAACCCCAAGCCCAAAACTTAAACCCCAAGCCCAAAATATAGAACCCAAGCCCAAAACTTAGAACCCAAGCCCAAAACTTAGAACCCAAGCCCAAAACTTAGAACCCAAGCCCAAAACTTAGAACCCAAGCCCAAAACTTAGAACCCAAGCCCAAAACTTAGAACCCAAGCCCAAAACTTTAAACCCAAGCCCTAAACTTAGACCCCAAGCCCAAAACTCAGACCCCAAGACCAAAACTCAGACCCCAAGCCCAAAACTCAGACCCCAAGCCCAAAACTTTGACCCCAAGCCCAAAACTCAGACCCCAAGCCCAAAACTCAGACCCCAAGCCCAAAACTTCAAACCCAAGCCCAAAACTTAAACCCCAAGCCCAAAATGTAGAACCCAAGCCCAAAACTTTAAACCCAAGCCCAAAACTTTAAACCCAAGCCCAAAACTTTAAACCCAAGCCCAAAACTTTAAACCCAAGCCCAAAACTCAGACCCCAAGCCCAAAACTCAGACCCCAAGCCCAAAACTCAGACCCCAAGCCCAAAACTCAGACCCCAAGCCCAAAACTCAGACCCCAAGCCCAAAACTCAGACCCCAAGCCCAAAACTCAGACCCCAAGCCCAAAACTCAGACCCCAAGCCCAAAATTAAAAACCCAAGCCCAAAAGTTAGAACCCAAGCCCAAAACTCAGACCCCAAGCCCAAAACTTCAAACCCAAGCCCAAAACTCAGACCTCAAGCCCAAAACTCAGACCCCAAGCCCAAAACTTCAAACCCAAGCCCAAAACGTAGAACCCAAGCTCAAAACGTAGAACCCAAGCTCAAAACGTAGAACCCAAGATCAAAACTTAGAACCCAAGCCCAAAATTCAGACCCCAAGCCCAAAACTCAGACCCCAAGCCCAAAACTCAGACCCCAAGCCCAAAACTCAGACCCCAAGCCCAAAACTCAGACCCCAAGCCCAAAACTTCAAACCCAAGCCCAAAACTTCAAACCCAAGCCCAAAACTTAAACCCCAAAGCCAAAACTTAAACCCCAAGCCCAAAACTTAAACCCCAAGCCCAAAATGTAGAACCCAAGCCCAAAAGTTAAAACCCAAGCCCAAAACTTTGAACCCAAGCCCAAAACTTTGAACCCAAGCCCAAAACTTCAAACCCAAGCCCAAAACTTAGACCCCAAGCCCAAAACTCAGACCCCAAGCCCAAAACTAAAAACCCAAGCCCAAAATTCAGACCCCAAGGCCAAAACTCAGACCCCAAGGCCAAAACTCAGACCCCAAGGCCAAAACTCAGACCCCAAGCCCAAAACTCAGACTCCAAGCCCAAAACTCAGACCCAAAGCCCAAAACTTCAAACCCAAGCCCAAAACTTAAACCCCAAGCCCAAAACTTAAACTCCAAGCCCAAAACTTAAACCCCAAGCCCAAAACGTAGAACCCAAGCTCAAAACGTAGAACCCAAGCTCAAAACGTAGAACCCAAGCTCAAAACTTAGAACCCAAGCCCAAAACTTAGAACCCAAGCCCAAAACTTAGAACCCAAGCCCAAAACTTAGAACCCAAGCCTAAAACTTAGAACCCAAGCCCAAAACTCAGACCCCAAGCCCAAAACTCAGACCCCAAGCCCAAAACTCAGACCCCAAGCCCAAAACTCAGACCCCAAGCCCAAAACTCAGACCCCAAGCCCAAAACTCAGACCCCAAGCCCAAAACTCAGACCCCAAGCCCAAAACTTCAAACCCAAGCCCAAAACTTCAAACCCAAGCCCAAAACTTAAACTCCAAGCCCAAAACTCAGACCCCAAGCCCAAAACTCAGACCCCAAGCCCAAAACTCAGACCCCAAGCCCAAAACTCAGACCCCAAGCCCAAAACTCAGACCCCAAGCCGAAAACTCAGACCCCAAGCCCAAAACTCAGACCCCAAGCCCAAAATTAAAAATCCAAGCCCAAAAGTTAGAACCCAAGCCCAAAACTCAGACACCAAGCCCAAAACTTCAAACCCAAGCCCAAAACTCAGACCCCAAGCCCAAAACTTAAACCCCAAGCCCAAAACGTAGAACCCAAGCTCAAAACGTAGAACCCAAGCTCAAAACGTAGAACCCAAGATCAAAACTTAGAACCCAAGCCCAAAACTTAGAACCCAAGCCCAAAACTCAGACCCCAAGCCCAAAACTCAGACCCCAAGCCCAAAACGTAGAACCCAAGCTCAAAACGTAGAACCCAAGCTCAAAACGTAGAACCCAAGATCAAAACGTAGAACCCAAGCTCAAAACGTAGAACCCAAGATCAAAACTTAGAACCCAAGCCCAAAACTTAGAACCCAAGCCCAAAACTCAGACCCAAGCCCAAAACTTAAACCCCAAGCCCAAAACGTAGAACCCAAGCTCAAAACGTAGAACCCAAGCTCAAAACGTAGAACCCAAGATCAAAACTTAGAACCCAAGCCCAAAACTTAGAACCCAAGCCCAAAACTCAGACCCCAAGCCCAAAACTCAGACCCCAAGCCCAAAACTCAGACCCCAAGCCCAAAACTCAGACCCCAAGCCCAAAACTCAGACCCCAAGCCCAAAATTCAGACCCCAAGCCCAAAACTTCAAACCCAAGCCCAAAACTTCAAACCCAAGCCCAAAACTTAAACCCCAAAGCCAAAACTTAAACCCCAAGCCCAAAACTTAAACCCCAAGCCCAAAATGTAGAACCCAAGCCCAAAAGTTAAAACCCAAGCCCAAAACTTAAAACCCAAGCCCAAACCTTCAAACCCAAGCCCAAAACTTCAAACCCAAGCCCAAAACTTAGACCCCAAGCCCAAAACTCAGACCCCAAGCCCAAAACTTCAAACCCAAGCCCAAAACTCAGACCCCAAGGCCAAAACTCAGACCCCAAGCCCAAAACTCAGACCCCAAGCCCAAAACTCAGACCCCAAGCCCAAAACTCAGACCCCAAGCCCAAAACTCAGACCCCAAGGCCAAAACTCTGACCCCAAGCCCAAAACTCAGACCCCAAGCCCAAAACTCAGAACTCAAGCCCAAAACTCAGACCCCAAGCCCAAAACTCAGACCCCAAGCCCAAAACTCAGACCCCAAGCCCAAAACTCAGACCCCAAGCCCAAAACTCAGACCCCAAGCCCAAAACTTCAAACCCAAGCCCAAAACTCAGACCCCAAGCCCAAAACTTAAACCCCAAGCCCAAAACTTAAACCCCAAGCCCAAAAGGTAGAACCCAAGCTCAAAACGTAGAACCCAAGCTCAAAACTTAGAACCCAAGCTCAAAACTTAGAACCCAAGATCAAAACTTAGAACCCAAGCCCAAAACTTAGAAACCAAGCCCAAAACTCAGACCCCAAGCCCAAAACTCAGACCCCAAGCCCAAAACTCAGACCCCAAGCCCAAAACTCAGACCCCAAGCCCAAAACTCAGACCTCAAGCCCAAAACTCAGACCCCAAGCCCAAAACTCAGACCCCAAGCCCAAAACTCAGACCCCAAGCCCAAAACTTCAAACCCAAGCCCAAAACTCAGACCCCAAGCCCAAAACTTAAACCCCAAGCCCAAAACTTAAACCCCAAGCCCAAAAGGTAGAACCCAAGCTCAAAACGTAGAACCCAAGCTCAAAACTTAGAACCCAAGATCAAAACTTAGAACCCAAGCCCAAAACTTAGAACCCAAGCCCAAAACTCAGACCCCAAGCCCAAAACTCAGACCCCAAGCCCAAAACTCAGACCCCAAGCCCAAAACTCAGACCCCAAGCCCAAAACTCAGACCCCAAGCCCAAAACTTAGACCCCAAGCCCAAAACTTCAAAACCCAAGCCCAAAACTTCAAACCCAAGCCCAAAACTTAAACCCCAAGCCCAAAACTTAAACCCCAAGCCCAAAATGTAGAACCCAAGCCCAAAAGATAAAACCCAAGCCCAAAACTTAGAACCCAAGCCCAAACCTTTGAACCCAAGCCCAAAACTTAGAACCCAAGCCCAAAACTTAGAACCCAAGCCCAAAACTCAGACCCCAAGCCCAAAACTCAGACCCCAAGCCCAAAACTCAGACCCCAAGCCCAAAACTCAGACCCCAAGCCCAAAACTCTGACCCCAAGCCCAAAACTTAGAACACAAGCCCAAAATTAAAAACCCAAGCCCAAAACTCTGACCCCAAGCCCAAAACTCAGACCCCAAGCCCAAAACTCAGACCCCAAGCCCAAAACTCAGACCCCAAGCCCAAAACTCAGACCCCAAGCCCAAAATTAAAAACCCAAGCCCAAAAGTTAGAACCCAAGCCCAAAACTCAGACCCCAAGACCAAAACTAAAAATCCAAGCCCAAAACTTAAAACCCAAGACCAAAACTCAGACCCCAAGCCCAAAACGTAGACCCCAAGCCCAAAATTAAAATCCCAATCCGAAAACTCAGACCCCAAGCCCAAAACTTAAAACCCAAGCCCAAAACTAGAAACTCAAGGCCAAAACTTAAAACCCAAGCCCAAAAGTTAAAACCCAAGTCCAAAAGTTAAAACCCAAACCCAAAAGTTAAAACCCAAGCCCAAAAGTTAAAACCCAAGCCCAAAAGTTAAAACCCAAGCCCAAACCTTCAAACCCAAGCCCAAAACTTCAAACCCAAGCCCAAAACTTAGACCCCAAGCCCAAAACTCAGACCCCAAGCCCAAAACTAAAAACCCAAGCCCAGAACTCAGACCCCAAGGCCAAAACTCAGACCCCAAGCCCAAAACTCAGACCCCAAGGCCAAAACTCAGACCCCAAGCCCAAAACTCAGACCCCAAGGCCAAAACTCAGACCCCAAGGCCAAAACTCAGACCCCAAGGCCAAAACTCAGACCCCAAGCCCAAAACTCAGACCCCAAGGCCAAAACTCAGACCCCAAGGCCAAAACTCAGACCCCAAGCCCAAAACTCAGACCCCAAGCCCAAAACTCAGACCCAAAGCCCAAAACTTCAAACCCAAGCCCAAAACTTAAACCCCAAGCCCAAAACTTAAACCCCAAGCCCAAAACTTAAACCCCAAGCCCAAAATGTAGAACCCAAGCCCAAAACTTAGAACCCAAGCCCAAAACTTAGAACCCAAGCCCAAAACTTTAAACCCAAGCCCAAAACTTTAAACCCAAGCCCAAAACTTAGACCCCAAGCCCAAAACTCAGACCCCAAGCCCAAAACTCAGACCCCAAGCCCAAAACTTCAAACCCAAGCCCAAAACTCAGACCCCAAGCCCAAAACTTCAAACCCAAGCCCAAAACTTAAACCCCAAGCCCAAAACTTAAACCTCAAGCCCAAAACTTAAACCCCAAGCCCAAAATGTAGAACCCAAGCCCAAAACTTAGAACCCAAGCCCAAAACTTAGAACCCAAGCCCAAAACTTAGAACCCAAGCCCAAAACTTAGAACCCAAGCCCAAAACTTTAAACCCAAGCCCAAAACTTTAAACCCAAGCCCTAAACTTAGACCCCAAGCCCAAAACTCAGACCCCAAGACCAAAACTCAGACCCCAAGCCCAAAACTCAGATCCCAAGCCCAAAACTCAGACCCCAAGCCCAAAACTCAGACCCCAAGCCCAAAACTCAGACCCCAAGCCCAAAACTCAGACCCCAAGCCCAAAACTTCAAACCCAAGCCCAAAACTTAAACCCCAAGCCCAAAATGTAGAACCCAAGCCCAAAACTTAGAACCCAAGCCCAAAACTTAGAACCCAAGCCCAAAATGTAGAACCCAAGCCCAAAACTTTAAACCCAAGCCCAAAACTTTAAACCCAAGCCCAAAACTTTAAACCCAAGCCCAAAACTTTAAACCCAAGCCCAAAACTTCAAACCCCAAGCCCAAAACTCAGACCCCAAGCCCAAAACTCAGACCCCAAGCCCAAAACTCAGACCCCAAGCCCAAAATTAAAAACCCAAGCCCAAAAGTTAGAACCCAAGCCCAAAACTCAGACCCCAAGCCCAAAACTTCAAACCCAAGCCCAAAACTCAGACCCCAAGCCCAAAACTCAGACCCCAAGCCCAAAACTCAGACCCCAAGCCCAAAACTCAGACCCCAAGCCCAAAACTTCAAACCCAAGCCCAAAACTTCAAACCCAAGCCCAAAACTTAAACCCCAAAGCCAAAACTTAAACCCCAAGCCCAAAACTTAAACCCCAAGCCCAAAATGTAGAACCCAAGCCCAAAAGTTAAAACCCAAACCCAAAACTTTGAACCCAAGCCCAAAACTTTGAACCCAAGCCCAAAACTTCAAACCCAAGCCCAAAACTTAAACCCCAAGCCCAAAACGTAGAACCCAAGCTCAAAACGTAGAACCCAAGCTCAAAACGTAGAACCC
Source organism: Psittacula echo (assembly GCF_963264785.1). Lineage (NCBI taxonomy): Eukaryota > Metazoa > Chordata > Aves > Psittaciformes > Psittacidae > Psittacula > Psittacula echo. The sequence continues at coordinate 375,012 of NC_137742.1, forward strand.
AAGCTCAAAACTTAGAACCCAAGCCCAAAACTCAGACCCCAAGCCCAAAACTTAGAACCCAAGCCCAAAACTTAGAACCCAAGCCTAAAACTTAGAACCCAAGCCCAAAACTCAGACCCCAAGCCCAAAACTCAGACCCCAAGCCCAAAACTCAGACCCCAAGCCCAAAACTCAGACCCCAAGCCCAAAACTCAGACCCCAAGCCCAAAACTCAGACCCCAAGCCCAAAACTCAGACCCCAAGCCCAAAACTTCAAACCCAAGCCCAAAACTTCAAACCCAAGCCCAAAACTTAAACCCCAAGCCCAAAACTTAAACCCCAAGCCCAAAACTTAAACCCCAAGCCCAAAACATAAACCCCAAGCTCAAAATGTAGAACCCAAGCCCAAAACTTAGAACCCAAGCCCAAAACTCTGACCCCAAGCCCAAAACTTAGAACCCAAGCCCAAAACTTTAAACCCAAGCCCAAAACTTAGACCCCAAGCCCAAAACTCAGACCCCAAGCCCAAAACTCAGACCCCAAGCCCAAAACTCAGACCCCAAGCCCAAAACTCAGACCCCAAGCCCAAAACTCAGACCCCAAGCCCAAAACTCAGACCCCAAGCCCAAAACTCAGACCCCAAGCCCAAAACTTCAAACCCAAGCCCAAAACTTAAACCCCAAGCCGAAAACTTAAACCCCAAGCCCAAAACTTAAACCCCAAGCCCAAAACTTAAACCCCAAGCTCAAAATGTAGAACCCAAGCCCAAAACTTAGAACCCAAGCCCAAAACTTAGAACCCAAGCCCAAAATGTAGAACCCAAGCCCAAAACTTAGAACCCAAGCCCAAAACTTTAAACCCAAGCCCAAAACTTAGACCCCAAGCCCAAAACTCAGACCCCAAGCCCAAAACTCAGACCCCAAGCCCAAAACTCAGACCCCAAGCCCAAAACTCAGACCCCAAGCCCAAAACTCAGACCCCAAGCCCAAAACTCAGACCCCAAGCCCAAAACTCAGACCCCAAGCCCAAAACTTCAAACCCAAGCCCAAAACTTAAACCCCAAGCCGAAAACTTAAACCCCAAGCCCAAAACTTAAACCCCAAGCCCAAAACTTAAACCCCAAGCTCAAAATGTAGAACCCAAGCCCAAAACTTAGAACCCAAGCCCAAAACTTAGAACCCAAGCCCAAAATGTAGAACCCAAGCCCAAAACTTTAAACCCAAGCCCAAAACTTTAAACCCAAGCCCAAAACTTTAAACCCAAGCCCAAAACTTTAAACCCAAGCCCAAAACTCAGACCCCAAGCCCAAAACTCAGACCCCAAGCCCAAAACTCAGACCCCAAGCCCAAAACTCAGACCCCAAGCCCAAAACTCAGACCCCAAGCCCAAAACTCAGACCCCAAGCCCAAAACTCAGACCCCAAGCCCAAAATTAAAAATCCAAGCCCAAAAGTTAGAACCCAAGCCCAAAACTCAGACCCCAAGCCCAAAACTTCAAACCCAAGCCCAAAACTCAGACCCCAAGCCCAAAACTCAGACCCCAAGCCCAAAACTTAAACCCCAAGCCCAAAACGTAGAACCCAAGCTCAAAACGTAGAACCCAAGCTCAAAACGTAGAACCCAAGATCAAAACTTAGAACCCAAGCCCAAAACTTAGAAACCAAGCCCAAAACTCAGACCCCAAGCCCAAAACTCAGACCCCAAGCCCAAAACTCAGACCCCAAGCCCAAAACTCAGACCCCAAGCCCAAAACTCAGACCCCAAGCCCAAAACTTCAAACCCAAGCCCAAAACTTCAAACCCAAGCCCAAAATTTAAACCCCAAAGCCAAAACTTAAACCCCAAGCCCAAAACTTAAACCCCAAGCCCTAAATGTAGAACCCAAGCCCAAAAGTTAAAACCCAAGCCCAAAACTTAAAACCCAAGCCCAAACCTTCAAACCCAAGCCCAAAACTTCAAACCCAAGCCCAAAACTTAGACCCCAAGCCCAAAACTCAGACCCCAAGCCCAAAACTTCAAACCCAAGCCCAAAACTCAGACCCCAAGGCCAAAACTCAGACCCCAAGCCCAAAACTCAGACCCCAAGGCCAAAACTCAGACCCCAAGCCCAAAACTCAGACCCCAAGCCCAAAACTCAGACCCCAAGGCCAAAACTCTGACCCCAAGCCCAAAACTCAGACCCCAAGGCCAAAACTCAGACCCCAAGCCCAAAACTCAGACCCCAAGCCCAAAACTCAGACCCCAAGCCCAAAACTCAGACCCCAAGCCCAAAACTCAGACCTCAAGCCCAAAACTCAGACCCCAAGCCCAAAACTCAGACCCCAAGCCCAAAACTCAGACCCCAAGCCCAAAACTTCAAACCCAAGCCCAAAACTCAGACCCCAAGCCCAAAACTTAAACCCCAAGCCCAAAACTTAAACCCCAAGCCCAAAACGTAGAACCCAAGCTCAAAACGTAGAACCCAAGCTCAAAACGTAGAACCCAAGATCAAAACTTAGAACCCAAGCCCAAAACTTAGAACCCAAGCCCAAAACTCAGAACCCAAGCCCAAAACTCAGACCCCAAGCCCAAAACTCAGACCCCAAGACCAAAACTCAGACCCCAAGCCCAAAACTTCAAACCCAAGCCCAAAACTTAGACCCCAAGCCCAAAACTTCAAAACCCAAGCCCAAAACTTCAAACCCAAGCCCAAAACTTAAACCCCAAGCCCAAAACTTAAACCCCAAGCCCAAAATGTAGAACCCAAGCCCAAAAGATAAAACCCAAGCCCAAAACTTAGAACCCAAGCCCAAAACTTTGAACCCAAGCCCAAAACTTAGAACCCAAGCCCAAAACTTAGAACCCAAGCCCAAAACTCAGACCCCAAGCCCAAAACTCAGACCCCAAGCCCAAAACTCTGACCCCAAGCCCAAAACTTAGAACCCAAGCCCAAAATTAAAAACCCAAGCCCAAAACTCTGACCCCAAGCCCAAAACTCTGACCCCAAGCCCAAAACTCTGACCCCAAGCCCAAAACTCAGACCCCAAGCCCAAAACTCTGACCCCAAGCCCAAAACTCAGACCCCAAGCCCAAAATTAAAAACCCAAGCCCAAAAGTTAGAACCCAAGCCCAAAACTCAGACCCCAAGACCAAAACTAAAAATCCAAGCCCAAAACTTAAAACCCAAGACCAAAACTCAGACCCCAAGCCCAAAACGTAGACCCCAAGCCCAAAATTAAAATCCCAATCCGAAAACTCAGACCCCAAGCCCAAAACTTAAAACCCAAGCCCAAAACTAGAAACCCAAGGCCAAAACTTAAAACCCAAGCCCAAAAGTTAAAACCCAAGTCCAAAAGTTAAAACCCAAACCCAAAAGTTAAAACCCAAGCCCAAAAGTTAAAACCCAAGCCCAAAAGTTAAAACCCAAGCCCAAACCTTCAAACCCAAGCCCAAAACTTCAAACCCAAGCCCAAAACTTAGACCCCAAGCCCAAAACTCAGACCCCAAGCCCAAAACTAAAAACCCAAGCCCAGAACTCAGACCCCAAGGCCAAAACTCAGACCCCAAGCCCAAAACTCAGACCCCAAGGCCAAAACTCAGACCCCAAGCCCAAAACTCAGACCCCAAGCCCAAAACTCAGACCCCAAGCCCAAAACTCAGACCCCAAGGCCAAAACTCAGACCCCAAGCCCAAAACTCAGACCCCAAGCCCAAAACTCAGACCCCAAGCCCAAAACTCAGACCCAAAGCCCAAAACTTCAAACCCAAGCCCAAAACTTAAACCCCAAGCCCAAAACTTAAACCCCAAGCCCAAAACGTAGAACCCAAGCTCAAAACGTAGAACCCAAGCTCAAAACGTAGAACCCAAGCTCAAAACTTAGAACCCAAGCCCAAAACTTAGAACCCAAGCCCAAAACTTAGAACCCAATACCAAAACTTAGAACCCAAGCCTAAAACTTAGAACCCAAGCCCAAAACTCAGACCCCAAGCCCAAAACTCAGACCCCAAGCCCAAAACTCAGACCCCAAGCCCAAAACTCAAACCCCAAGCCCAAAACTCAGACCCCAAGCCCAAAACTCAGACCCCAAGCCCAAAACTTCAAACCCAAGCCCAAAACTTCAAACCCAAGCCCAAAACTTAAACCCCAAGCCCAAAACTTAAACCCCAAGCCCAAAACTTAAACCCCAAGCCCAAAACTTAAACCCCAAGCCCAAAATGTAGAACCCAAGCCCAAAACTTAGAACCCAAGCCCAAAACTTAGAACCCAAGCCCAAAACTTAGAACCCAAGCCCAAAACTTTAAACCCAAGCCCAAAACTTTAAACCCAAGCCCAAAACTTAGACCCCAAGCCCAAAACTCAGACCCCAAGCCCAAAACTCAGACCCCAAGCCCAAAACTCAGACCCCAAGCCCAAAACTCAGACCCCAAGCCCAAAACTTCAAACCCAAGCCCAAAACTTAAACCCCAAGCCCAAAACTTAAACCCCAAGCCCAAAACTTAAACCCCAAGCCCAAAATGTAGAACCCAAGCCCAAAACTTAGAACCCAAGCCCAAAACTTAGAACCCAAGCCCAAAACTTAGAACCCAAGCCCAAAACTCAGACCCCAAGCCCAAAACTCAGACCCCAAGCCCAAAACTTCAAACCCAAGCCCAAAACTTCAAACCCAAGCCCAAAACTTAAACCCCAAAGCCAAAACATAAACCCCAAGCCCAAAACTTAAACCCCAAGCCCAAAATGTAGAACCCAAGCCCAAAAGTTAAAACCCAAGCCCAAAACTTAAAACCCAAGCCCAAACCTTCAAACCCAAGCCCAAAACTTCAAACCCAAGCCCAAAACTTAGACCCCAAGCCCAAAACTCAGACCCCAAGCCCAAAACTTCAAACCCAAGCCCAAAACTCAGACCCCAAGGCCAAAACTCAGACCCCAAGCCCAAAACTCAGACCCCAAGGCCAAAACTCAGACCCCAAGCCCAAAACTCAGACCCCAAGCCCAAAACTCAGACCCCAAGGCCAAAACTCTGACCCCAAGCCCAAAACTCAGACCCCAAGGCCAAAACTCAGACCCCAAGCCCAAAACTCAGACCCCAAGCCCAAAACTCAGACCCCAAGCCCAAAACTCAGACCCCAAGCCCAAAACTCAGACCTCAAGCCCAAAACTCAGACCCCAAGCCCAAAACTCAGACCCCAAGCCCAAAACTCAGACCCCAAGCCCAAAACTCAGACCCCAAGCCCAAAACTCAGACCCCAAGCCCAAAACTTAAACCCCAAGCCCAAAACTGAAACCCCAAGCCCAAAACGTAGAACCCAAGCTCAAAACGTAGAACCCAAGCTCAAAACGTAGAACCCAAGATCAAAACTTAGAACCCAAGCCCAAAACTTAGAACCCAAGCCCAAAACTCAGAACCCAAGCCCAAAACTCAGACCCCAAGCCCAAAACTCAGACCCCAAGACCAAAACTCAGACCCCAAGCCCAAAACTTAGACCCCAAGCCCAAAACTTAGACCCCAAGCCCAAAACTTCAAAACCCAAGCCCAAAACTTCAAACCCAAGCCCAAAACTTAAACCCCAAGCCCAAAACTTAAACCCCAAGCCCAAAATGTAGAACCCAAGCCCAAAAGATAAAACCCAAGCCCAAAACTTAGAACCCAAGCCCAAAACTTTGAACCCAAGCCCAAAACTTAGAACCCAAGCCCAAAACTTAGAACCCAAGCCCAAAACTCAGACCTCAAGCCCAAAACTCAGACCCCAAGCCCAAAACTCTGACCCCAAGCCCAAAACTTAGAACCCAAGCCCAAAATTAAAAACCCAAGCCCAAAACTCTGACCCCAAGCCCAAAACTCTGACCCCAAGCCCAAAACTCAGACCCCAAGCCCAAAACTCTGACCCCAAGCCCAAAACTCAGACCCCAAGCCCAAAATTAAAAACCCAAGCCCAAAAGTTAGAACCCAAGCCCAAAACTCAGACCCCAAGACCAAAACTAAAAATCCAAGCCCAAAACTTAAAACCCAAGACCAAAACTCAGACCCCAAGCCCAAAACGTAGACCCCAAGCCCAAAATTAAAATCCCAATCCGAAAACTCAGACCCCAAGCCCAAAACTTAAAACCCAAGCCCAAAACTAGAAACCCAAGTCCAAAACTTAAAACCCAAGCCCAAAAGTTAAAACCCAAGTCCAAAAGTTAAAACCCAAACCCAAAAGTTAAAACCCAAGCCCAAAAGTTAAAACCCAAGCCCAAAAGTTAAAACCCAAGCCCAAACCTTCAAACCCAAGCCCAAAACTTCAAACCCAAGCCCAAAACTCAGACCCCAAGCCCAAAACTCAGACCCCAAGCCCAAAACTAAAAACCCAAGCCCAGAACTCAGACCCCAAGCCCAAAACTCAGACCCCAAGCCCAAAACTCAGACCCCAAGCCCAAAACTCAGACCCCAAGCCCAAAACTCAGACCCCAAGCCCAAAACTCAGACCCCAAGCCCAAAACTCAGACCCCAAGCCCAAAACTCAGACCCCAAGCCCAAAACTCAGACCCCAAGCCCAAAACTCAGACCCAAAGCCCAAAACTTCAAACCCAAGCCCAAAACTTAAACCCCAAGCCCAAAACTTAAACCCCAAGCCCAAAACGTAGAACCCAAGCTCAAAACGTAGAACCCAAGCTCAAAACGTAGAACCCAAGCTCAAAACTTAGAACCCAAGCCCAAAACTTAGAACCCAAGCCCAAAACTTAGAACCCAATACCAAAACTTAGAACCCAAGCCTAAAACTTAGAACCCAAGCCCAAAACTCAGACCCCAAGCCCAAAACTCAGACCCCAAGCCCAAAACTCAGACCCCAAGCCCAAAACTCAGACCCCAAGCCCAAAACTCAGACCCCAAGCCCAAAACTTCAAACCCAAGCCCAAAACTTCAAACCCAAGCCCAAAACTTAAACCCCAAGCCCAAAACTTAAACCCCAAGCCCAAAACTTAAACCCCAAGCCCAAAATGTAGAACCCAAGCCCAAAACTTACAACCCAAGCCCAAAACTTAGAACCCAAGCCCAAAACTTAGAACCCAAGCCCAAAACTTTAAACCCAAGCCCAAAACTTTAAACCCAAGCCCAAAACTTAGACCCCAAGCCCAAAACTCAGACCCCAAGCCCAAAACTCAGACCCCAAGCCCAAAACTCAGACCCCAAGCCCAAAACTTCAAACCCAAGCCCAAAACTTAAACCCCAAGCCCAAAACTTAAACCCCAAGCCCAAAATGTAGAACCCAAGCCCAAAACTTAGAACCCAAGCCCAAAACTTAGAACCCAAGCCCAAAACTTAGAACCCAAGCCCAAAACTTAGAACCCAAGCCCAAAACTTAGAACCCAAGCCCAAAACTTAGAACCCAAGCCCAAAACTTAGAACCCAAGCCCAAAATGTAGAACCCAAGCCCAAAACTTTAAACCCAAGCCCAAAATTTTAAACCCAAGCCCAAAACTTTAAACCCAAGCCCAAAACTTTAAACCCAAGCCCAAAACTCAGACCCCAAGCCCAAAACTCAGACCCCAAGCCGAAAAATTAAACCCCAAGCCCAAAACTCAGACCCCAAGCCCAAAACTCAGACCCCAAGCCCAAAACTCAGACCCCAAGCCCAAAATTAAAAACCCAAGCCCAAAAGTTAGAACCCAAGCCCAAAACTCAGACCCCAAGCCCAAAACTTCAAACCCAAGCCCAAAACTCAGACCCCAAGCCCAAAACTCAGACCCCAAGCCCAAAACTTAAACCCCAAGCCCAAAACGTAGAACCCAAGCTCAAAACGTAGAACCCAAGATCAAAACTTAGAACCCAAGCCCAAAACCTAGAACCCAAGCCCAAAACTCAGACCCCAAGCCCAAAACTCAGACCCCAAGCCCAAAACTCAGACCCCAAGCCCAAAACTCAGACCCCAAGCCCAAAACTTCAAACCCAAGCCCAAAACTTCAAACCCAAGCCCAAAACTTCAAACCCAAAGCCAAAACTTAAACCCCAAGCCCAAAACTTAAACCCCAAGCCCAAAATGTAGAACCCAAGCCCAAAAGTTAAAACCCAAGCCCAAAACTTTGAACCCAAGCCCAAAACTTCAAACCCAAGCCCAAAACTTCAAACCCAAGCCCAAAACTTAGACCCCAAGCCCAAAACTCAGACCCCAAGCCCAAAACTAAAAACCCAAGCCCAAAACTCAGACCCCAAGGCCAAAACTCAGACCCCAAGCCCAAAACTCAGACCCCAAGGCCAAAACTCAGACCCCAAGGCCAAAACTCAGACCCCAAGCCCAAAACTCAGACCCCAAGGCCAAAACTCAGACCCCAAGGCCAAAACTCAGACCCCAAGCCCAAAACTCAGACCCAAAGCCCAAAACTTCAAACCCAAGCCCAAAACTTAAACCCCAAGCCCAAAACTTAAACCCCAAGCCCAAAACTTAAACCCCAAGCCCAAAACGTAGAACCCAAGCTCAAAACGTAGAACCCAACCTCAAAACTTAGAACCCAAGCCCAAAACTTAGAACCCAAGCCCAAAACTTAGAACCCAAGCCCAAAACTTAGAACCCAAGCCTAAAACTTAGAACCCAAGCCCAAAACTCAGACCCCAAGCCCAAAACTCAGACCCCAAGCCCAAAACTCAGACCCCAAGCCCAAAACTCAGACCCCAAGCCCAAAACTCAGACCCCAAGCCCAAAACTCAGACCCCAAGCCCAAAACTCAGACCCCAAGCCCAAAACTCAGACCCCAAGCCCAAAACTTCAAACCCAAGCCCAAAACTTCAAACCCAAGCCCAAAACTTAAACCCCAAGCCCAAAACTTAAACCCCAAGCCCAAAACTTAAACCCCAAGCCCAAAATGTAGAACCCAAGCCCAAAACTTAGAACCCAAGCCCAAAACTCAGACCCCAAGCCCAAAACTTAGAACCCAAGCCCAAAACTTCAAACCCAAGCCCAAAACTTAAACCCCAAGCCCAAAATGTAGAACCCAAGCCCAAAACTTAGACCCCAAGCCCAAAACTCAGACCCCAAGCCCAAAACTCAGACCCCAAGCCCAAAACTCAGACCCCAAGCCCAAAACTCAGACCCCAAGCCCAAAACTTCAAACCCAAGCCCAAAACTTAAACCCCAAGCCCAAAACTTAGAACCCAAGCCCAAAACTTAAACCCCAAGCCCAAAATGTAGAACCCAAGCCCAAAACTTAGAACCCAAGCCCAAAACTTAGAACCCAAGCCCAAAACTTAGAACCCAAGCCCAAAACTTAGAACCCAAGCCCAAAACTTAGAACCCAAGCCCAAAACTTAGACCCCAAGCCCAAAACTTAGACCCCAAGCCCAAAACTTCAAAACCCAAGCCCAAAACTTCAAACCCAAGCCCAAAACTTAAACCCCAAGCCCAAAACTTAAACCCCAAGCCCAAAATGTAGAACCCAAGCCCAAAAGATAAAACCCAAGCCCAAAACTTAGAACCCAAGCCCAAAACTTTGAACCCAAGCCCAAAACTTAGAACCCAAGCCCAAAACTTAGAACCCAAGCCCAAAACTCAGACCTCAAGCCCAAAACTCAGACCCCAAGCCCAAAACTCTGACCCCAAGCCCAAAACTTAGAACCCAAGCCCAAAATTAAAAACCCAAGCCCAAAACTCTGACCCCAAGCCCAAAACTCTGACCCCAAGCCCAAAACTCAGACCCCAAGCCCAAAACTCTGACCCCAAGCCCAAAACTCAGACCCCAAGCCCAAAATTAAAAACCCAAGCCCAAAAGTTAGAACCCAAGCCCAAAACTCAGACCCCAAGACCAAAACTAAAAATCCAAGCCCAAAACTTAAAACCCAAGACCAAAACTCAGACCCCAAGCCCAAAACGTAGACCCCAAGCCCAAAATTAAAATCCCAATCCGAAAACTCAGACCCCAAGCCCAAAACTTAAAACCCAAGCCCAAAACTAGAAACCCAAGTCCAAAACTTAAAACCCAAGCCCAAAAGTTAAAACCCAAGTCCAAAAGTTAAAACCCAAACCCAAAAGTTAAAACCCAAGCCCAAAAGTTAAAACCCAAGCCCAAAAGTTAAAACCCAAGCCCAAACCTTCAAACCCAAGCCCAAAACTTCAAACCCAAGCCCAAAACTCAGACCCCAAGCCCAAAACTCAGACCCCAAGCCCAAAACTAAAAACCCAAGCCCAGAACTCAGACCCCAAGCCCAAAACTCAGACCCCAAGCCCAAAACTCAGACCCCAAGCCCAAAACTCTGACCCCAAGCCCAAAACTCAGACCCCAAGCCCAAAACTCAGACCCCAAGCCCAAAACTCAGACCCCAAGCCCAAAACTCAGACCCCAAGGCCAAAACTCAGACCCCAAGCCCAAAACTCAGACCCCAAGCCCAAAACTCAGACCCCAAGCCCAAAACTCAGACCCAAAGCCCAAAACTTCAAACCCAAGCCCAAAACTTAAACCCCAAGCCCAAAACTTAAACCCCAAGCCCAAAACGTAGAACCCAAGCTCAAAACGTAGAACCCAAGCTCAAAACGTAGAACCCAAGCTCAAAACTTAGAACCCAAGCCCAAAACTTAGAACCCAAGCCCAAAACTTAGAACCCAATACCAAAACTTAGAACCCAAGCCTAAAACTTAGAACCCAAGCCCAAAACTCAGACCCCAAGCCCAAAACTCAGACCCCAAGCCCAAAACTCAGACCCCAAGCCCAAAACTCAGACCCCAAGCCCAAAACTCAGACCCCAAGCCCAAAACTCAGACCCCAAGCCCAAAACTTCAAACCCAAGCCCAAAACTTCAAACCCAAGCCCAAAACTTAAACCCCAAGCCCAAAACTTAAACCCCAAGCCCAAAACTTAAACCCCAAGCCCAAAATGTAGAACCCAAGCCCAAAACTTACAACCCAAGCCCAAAACTTAGAACCCAAGCCCAAAACTTAGAACCCAAGCCCAAAACTTTAAACCCAAGCCCAAAACTTTAAACCCAAGCCCAAAACTTAGACCCCAAGCCCAAAACTCAGACCCCAAGCCCAAAACTCAGACCCCAAGCCCAAAACTCAGACCCCAAGCCCAAAACTCAGACCCCAAGCCCAAAACTTCAAACCCAAGCCCAAAACTTAAACCCCAAGCCCAAAACTTAAACCCCAAGCCCAAAACTTAAACCCCAAGCCCAAAATGTAGAACCCAAGCCCAAAACTTAGAACCCAAGCCCAAAACTTAGAACCCAAGCCCAAAACTTAGAACCCAAGCCCAAAACTTAGAACCCAAGCCCAAAACTTAGAACCCAAGCCCAAAACTTAGAACCCAAGCCCAAAACTTAGAACCCAAGCCCAAAACTTAGAACCCAAGCCCAAAATGTAGAACCCAAGCCCAAAACTTTAAACCCAAGCCCAAAATTTTAAACCCAAGCCCAAAACTTTAAACCCAAGCCCAAAACTTTAAACCCAAGCCCAAAACTCAGACCCCAAGCCCAAAACTCAGACCCCAAGCCCAAAACTCAGACCCCAAGCCCAAAACTCAGACCCCAAGCCCAAAACTCAGACCCCAAGCCCAAAACTCAGACCCCAAGCCCAAAACTTCAAACCCAAGCCCAAAACTTCAAACCCAAGCCCAAAACTTAAACCCCAAGCCCAAAACTTAAACCCCAAGCCCAAAACTTAAACCCCAAGCCCAAAACTTAAACCCCAAGCCCAAAATGTAGAACCCAAGCCCAAAACTTAGAACCCAAGCCCAAAACTTAGAACCCAAGCCCAAAACTTTAAACCCAAGCCCAAAACTTTAAACCCAAGCCCAAAACTTAGACCCCAAGCCCAAAACTCAGACCCCAAGCCCAAAACTCAGACCCCAAGCCCAAAACTCAGACCCCAAGCCCAAAACTTCAAACCCAAGCCCAAAACTCAGACCCCAAGCCCAAAACTTAAACCCCAAGCCCAAAATGTAGAACCGAAGCCCAAAACTTAGAACCCAAGCCCAAAACTTAGAACCCAAGCCCAAAACTTAGAACCCAAGCCCAAAACTTAGAACCCAAGCCCAAAACTTAGAACCCAAGCCCAAAACTTAGAACCCAAGCCCAAAACTTTAAACCCAAGCCCAAAACTTTAAACCCAAGCCCAAAACTTAGACCCCAAGCCCAAAACTCAGACCCCAAGCCCAAAACTCAGACCCCAAGCCCAAAACTCAGACCCCAAGCCCAAAACTCAGACCCCAAGCCCAAAACTTCAAACCCAAGCCCAAAACTTAAACCCCAAAACGAAAACTTAAACCCCAAGCCCAAAACTTAAACCCCAAGCCCAAAACTTAAACCCCAAGCCCAAAATGTAGAACCCAAGCCCAAAACTTAGAACCCAAGCCCAAAACTTTAAACCCAAGCCCAAAATGTAGAACCCAAGCCCAAAACTTTAAACCCAAGCCCAAAACTTTAAACCCAAGCCCAAAACTTTAAACCCAAGCCCAAAACTTTAAACCCAAGCCCAAAACTCAGACCCCAAGCCCAAAACTCAGACCCCAAGCCCAAAACTCAGACCCCAAGCCCAAAACTCAGACCCCAAGCCCAAAACTCAGACCCCAAGCCCAAAACTCAGACCCCAAGCCCAAAACTTCAAACCCAAGCCCAAAACTCAGACCCCAAGCCCAAAACTCAGACCCCAAGCCCAAAACTTAAACCCCAAGCCCAAAACGCAGAACCCAAGCTCAAAACGTAGAACCCAAGCCCAAAACTTAGAACCCAAGCCCAAAACTCAGACCCCAAGCCCAAAACTCAGACCCCAAGCCCAAAACTCAGACCCCAAGCCCAAAACTCAGACCCCAAGCCCAAAACTCAGACCCCAAGCCCAAAACTTCAAACCCAAGCCCAAAACTTCAAACCCAAGCCCAAAACTTAAACCTCAAAGCCAAAACTTAAACCCCAAGCCCAAAACTTAAACCCCAAGCCCAAAATGTAGAACCCAAGCCCAAAAGTTAAAACCCAAGCCCAAAACTTTAAACCCAAGCCCAAAACTTTGAACCCAAGCCCAAAACTTCAAACCCAAGCCCAAAACTTAGACCCCAAGCCCAAAACTCAGACCCCAAGCCCAAAACTAAAAACCCAAGCCCAAAACTCAGACCCCAAGGCCAAAACTCAGACCCCAAGCCCAAAACTCAGACCCCAAGCCCAAAACTCAGACCCCAAGCCCAAAACTCAGACCCCAAGGCCAAAACTCAGACCCCAAGGCCAAAACTCAGACCCCAAGCCCAAAACTCAGACCCCAAGCCCAAAACTCAGACCCCAAGCCCAAAACTCAGACCCCAAGCCCAAAACTTCAAACCCAAGCCCAAAACTTCAAACCCAAGCCCAAAACTTAAACCCCAAGCCCAAAACTTAAACCCCAAGCCCAAAACTTAAACCCCAAGCCCAAAATGTAGAACCCAAGCCCAAAACTTAGAACCCAAGCCCAAAACTTAGAACCCAAGCCCAAAACTTTAAACCCAAGCCCAAAACTTTAAACCCAAGCCCAAAACTTAGACCCCAAGCCCAAAACTCAGACCCCAAGCCCAAAACTCAGACCCCAAGCCCAAAACTTAAACCCCAAGCCCAAAATGTAGAACCCAAGCCCAAAACTCAGACCCCAAGCCCAAAACTTAGACCCCAAGCCCAAAACTCAGACCCCAAGCCCAAAACTCAGACCCCAAGCCCAAAACTCAGACCCCAAGCCCAAAACTTCAAACCCAAGCCCAAAACTCAGACCCCAAGCCCAAAACTTAAACCCCAAGCCCAAAATGTAGAACCCAAGCCCAAAACTTTGAACCCAAGCCCAAAACTTCAAACCCAAGCCCAAAACTTCAAACCCAAGCCCAAAACTTAGACCCCAAGCCCAAAACTCAGACCCCAAGCCCAAAACTAAAAACCCAAGCCCAAAACTCAGACCCCAAGGCCAAAACTCAGACCCCAAGCCCAAAACTCAGACCCCAAGGCCAAAACTCAGACCCCAAGGCCAAAACTCAGACCCCAAGCCCAAAACTCAGACCCCAAGGCCAAAACTCAGACCCCAAGGCCAAAACTCAGACCCCAAGCCCAAAACTCAGACCCAAAGCCCAAAACTTCAAACCCAAGCCCAAAACTTAAACCCCAAGCCCAAAACTTAAACCCCAAGCCCAAAACTTAAACCCCAAGCCCAAAACGTAGAACCCAAGCTCAAAACGTAGAACCCAACCTCAAAACTTAGAACCCAAGCCCAAAACTTAGAACCCAAGCCCAAAACTTAGAACCCAAGCCCAAAACTTAGAACCCAAGCCTAAAACTTAGAACCCAAGCCCAAAACTCAGACCCCAAGCCCAAAACTCAGACCCCAAGCCCAAAACTCAGACCCCAAGCCCAAAACTCAGACCCCAAGCCCAAAACTCAGACCCCAAGCCCAAAACTCAGACCCCAAGCCCAAAACTCAGACCCCAAGCCCAAAACTCAGACCCCAAGCCCAAAACTTCAAACCCAAGCCCAAAACTTCAAACCCAAGCCCAAAACTTAAACCCCAAGCCCAAAACTTAAACCCCAAGCCCAAAACTTAAACCCCAAGCCCAAAATGTAGAACCCAAGCCCAAAACTTAGAACCCAAGCCCAAAACTCAGACCCCAAGCCCAAAACTTAGAACCCAAGCCCAAAACTTCAAACCCAAGCCCAAAACTTAAACCCCAAGCCCAAAATGTAGAACCCAAGCCCAAAACTTAGACCCCAAGCCCAAAACTCAGACCCCAAGCCCAAAACTCAGACCCCAAGCCCAAAACTCAGACCCCAAGCCCAAAACTCAGACCCCAAGCCCAAAACTTCAAACCCAAGCCCAAAACTTAAACCCCAAGCCCAAAACTTAGAACCCAAGCCCAAAACTTAAACCCCAAGCCCAAAATGTAGAACCCAAGCCCAAAACTTAGAACCCAAGCCCAAAACTTAGAACCCAAGCCCAAAACTTAGAACCCAAGCCCAAAACTTAGAACCCAAGCCCAAAACTTAGAACCCAAGCCCAAAACTTAGACCCCAAGCCCAAAACTTAGACCCCAAGCCCAAAACTTCAAAACCCAAGCCCAAAACTTCAAACCCAAGCCCAAAACTTAAACCCCAAGCCCAAAACTTAAACCCCAAGCCCAAAATGTAGAACCCAAGCCCAAAAGATAAAACCCAAGCCCAAAACTTAGAACCCAAGCCCAAAACTTTGAACCCAAGCCCAAAACTTAGAACCCAAGCCCAAAACTTAGAACCCAAGCCCAAAACTCAGACCTCAAGCCCAAAACTCAGACCCCAAGCCCAAAACTCTGACCCCAAGCCCAAAACTTAGAACCCAAGCCCAAAATTAAAAACCCAAGCCCAAAACTCTGACCCCAAGCCCAAAACTCTGACCCCAAGCCCAAAACTCAGACCCCAAGCCCAAAACTCTGACCCCAAGCCCAAAACTCAGACCCCAAGCCCAAAATTAAAAACCCAAGCCCAAAAGTTAGAACCCAAGCCCAAAACTCAGACCCCAAGACCAAAACTAAAAATCCAAGCCCAAAACTTAAAACCCAAGACCAAAACTCAGACCCCAAGCCCAAAACGTAGACCCCAAGCCCAAAATTAAAATCCCAATCCGAAAACTCAGACCCCAAGCCCAAAACTTAAAACCCAAGCCCAAAACTAGAAACCCAAGTCCAAAACTTAAAACCCAAGCCCAAAAGTTAAAACCCAAGTCCAAAAGTTAAAACCCAAACCCAAAAGTTAAAACCCAAGCCCAAAAGTTAAAACCCAAGCCCAAAAGTTAAAACCCAAGCCCAAACCTTCAAACCCAAGCCCAAAACTTCAAACCCAAGCCCAAAACTCAGACCCCAAGCCCAAAACTCAGACCCCAAGCCCAAAACTAAAAACCCAAGCCCAGAACTCAGACCCCAAGCCCAAAACTCAGACCCCAAGCCCAAAACTCAGACCCCAAGCCCAAAACTCTGACCCCAAGCCCAAAACTCAGACCCCAAGCCCAAAACTCAGACCCCAAGCCCAAAACTCAGACCCCAAGCCCAAAACTCAGACCCCAAGGCCAAAACTCAGACCCCAAGCCCAAAACTCAGACCCCAAGCCCAAAACTCAGACCCCAAGCCCAAAACTCAGACCCAAAGCCCAAAACTTCAAACCCAAGCCCAAAACTTAAACCCCAAGCCCAAAACTTAAACCCCAAGCCCAAAACGTAGAACCCAAGCTCAAAACGTAGAACCCAAGCTCAAAACGTAGAACCCAAGCTCAAAACTTAGAACCCAAGCCCAAAACTTAGAACCCAAGCCCAAAACTTAGAACCCAATACCAAAACTTAGAACCCAAGCCTAAAACTTAGAACCCAAGCCCAAAACTCAGACCCCAAGCCCAAAACTCAGACCCCAAGCCCAAAACTCAGACCCCAAGCCCAAAACTCAGACCCCAAGCCCAAAACTCAGACCCCAAGCCCAAAACTCAGACCCCAAGCCCAAAACTTCAAACCCAAGCCCAAAACTTCAAACCCAAGCCCAAAACTTAAACCCCAAGCCCAAAACTTAAACCCCAAGCCCAAAACTTAAACCCCAAGCCCAAAATGTAGAACCCAAGCCCAAAACTTACAACCCAAGCCCAAAACTTAGAACCCAAGCCCAAAACTTAGAACCCAAGCCCAAAACTTTAAACCCAAGCCCAAAACTTTAAACCCAAGCCCAAAACTTAGACCCCAAGCCCAAAACTCAGACCCCAAGCCCAAAACTCAGACCCCAAGCCCAAAACTCAGACCCCAAGCCCAAAACTCAGACCCCAAGCCCAAAACTTCAAACCCAAGCCCAAAACTTAAACCCCAAGCCCAAAACTTAAACCCCAAGCCCAAAACTTAAACCCCAAGCCCAAAATGTAGAACCCAAGCCCAAAACTTAGAACCCAAGCCCAAAACTTAGAACCCAAGCCCAAAACTTAGAACCCAAGCCCAAAACTTAGAACCCAAGCCCAAAACTTAGAACCCAAGCCCAAAACTTAGAACCCAAGCCCAAAACTTAGAACCCAAGCCCAAAACTTAGAACCCAAGCCCAAAATGTAGAACCCAAGCCCAAAACTTTAAACCCAAGCCCAAAATTTTAAACCCAAGCCCAAAACTTTAAACCCAAGCCCAAAACTTTAAACCCAAGCCCAAAACTCAGACCCCAAGCCCAAAACTCAGACCCCAAGCCCAAAACTCAGACCCCAAGCCCAAAACTCAGACCCCAAGCCCAAAACTCAGACCCCAAGCCCAAAACTCAGACCCCAAGCCCAAAACTTCAAACCCAAGCCCAAAACTTCAAACCCAAGCCCAAAACTTAAACCCCAAGCCCAAAACTTAAACCCCAAGCCCAAAACTTAAACCCCAAGCCCAAAACTTAAACCCCAAGCCCAAAATGTAGAACCCAAGCCCAAAACTTAGAACCCAAGCCCAAAACTTAGAACCCAAGCCCAAAACTTTAAACCCAAGCCCAAAACTTTAAACCCAAGCCCAAAACTTAGACCCCAAGCCCAAAACTCAGACCCCAAGCCCAAAACTCAGACCCCAAGCCCAAAACTCAGACCCCAAGCCCAAAACTTCAAACCCAAGCCCAAAACTCAGACCCCAAGCCCAAAACTTAAACCCCAAGCCCAAAATGTAGAACCGAAGCCCAAAACTTAGAACCCAAGCCCAAAACTTAGAACCCAAGCCCAAAACTTAGAACCCAAGCCCAAAACTTAGAACCCAAGCCCAAAACTTAGAACCCAAGCCCAAAACTTAGAACCCAAGCCCAAAACTTTAAACCCAAGCCCAAAACTTTAAACCCAAGCCCAAAACTTAGACCCCAAGCCCAAAACTCAGACCCCAAGCCCAAAACTCAGACCCCAAGCCCAAAACTCAGACCCCAAGCCCAAAACTCAGACCCCAAGCCCAAAACTTCAAACCCAAGCCCAAAACTTAAACCCCAAAACGAAAACTTAAACCCCAAGCCCAAAACTTAAACCCCAAGCCCAAAACTTAAACCCCAAGCCCAAAATGTAGAACCCAAGCCCAAAACTTAGAACCCAAGCCCAAAACTTTAAACCCAAGCCCAAAATGTAGAACCCAAGCCCAAAACTTTAAACCCAAGCCCAAAACTTTAAACCCAAGCCCAAAACTTTAAACCCAAGCCCAAAACTTTAAACCCAAGCCCAAAACTCAGACCCCAAGCCCAAAACTCAGACCCCAAGCCCAAAACTCAGACCCCAAGCCCAAAACTCAGACCCCAAGCCCAAAACTCAGACCCCAAGCCCAAAACTCAGACCCCAAGCCCAAAACTTCAAACCCAAGCCCAAAACTCAGACCCCAAGCCCAAAACTCAGACCCCAAGCCCAAAACTTAAACCCCAAGCCCAAAACGCAGAACCCAAGCTCAAAACGTAGAACCCAAGCCCAAAACTTAGAACCCAAGCCCAAAACTCAGACCCCAAGCCCAAAACTCAGACCCCAAGCCCAAAACTCAGACCCCAAGCCCAAAACTCAGACCCCAAGCCCAAAACTCAGACCCCAAGCCCAAAACTTCAAACCCAAGCCCAAAACTTCAAACCCAAGCCCAAAACTTAAACCTCAAAGCCAAAACTTAAACCCCAAGCCCAAAACTTAAACCCCAAGCCCAAAATGTAGAACCCAAGCCCAAAAGTTAAAACCCAAGCCCAAAACTTTAAACCCAAGCCCAAAACTTTGAACCCAAGCCCAAAACTTCAAACCCAAGCCCAAAACTTAGACCCCAAGCCCAAAACTCAGACCCCAAGCCCAAAACTAAAAACCCAAGCCCAAAACTCAGACCCCAAGGCCAAAACTCAGACCCCAAGCCCAAAACTCAGACCCCAAGCCCAAAACTCAGACCCCAAGCCCAAAACTCAGACCCCAAGGCCAAAACTCAGACCCCAAGGCCAAAACTCAGACCCCAAGCCCAAAACTCAGACCCCAAGCCCAAAACTCAGACCCCAAGCCCAAAACTCAGACCCCAAGCCCAAAACTTCAAACCCAAGCCCAAAACTTCAAACCCAAGCCCAAAACTTAAACCCCAAGCCCAAAACTTAAACCCCAAGCCCAAAACTTAAACCCCAAGCCCAAAATGTAGAACCCAAGCCCAAAACTTAGAACCCAAGCCCAAAACTTAGAACCCAAGCCCAAAACTTTAAACCCAAGCCCAAAACTTTAAACCCAAGCCCAAAACTTAGACCCCAAGCCCAAAACTCAGACCCCAAGCCCAAAACTCAGACCCCAAGCCCAAAACTTAAACCCCAAGCCCAAAATGTAGAACCCAAGCCCAAAACTCAGACCCCAAGCCCAAAACTTAGACCCCAAGCCCAAAACTCAGACCCCAAGCCCAAAACTCAGACCCCAAGCCCAAAACTCAGACCCCAAGCCCAAAACTTCAAACCCAAGCCCAAAACTCAGACCCCAAGCCCAAAACTTAAACCCCAAGCCCAAAATGTAGAACCCAAGCCCAAAACTTAGAACCCAAGCCCAAAACTTAGAACCCAAGCCCAAAACTTAGAACCCAAGCCCAAAACTTAGAACCCAAGCCCAAAACTTAGAACCCAAGCCCAAAACTTTAAACCCAAGCCCAAAACTTTAAACCCAAGCCCAAAACTTAGACCCCAAGCCCAAAACTCAGACCCCAAGCCCAAAACTCAGACCCCAAGCCCAAAACTCAGACCCCAAGCCCAAAACTTCAAACCCAAGCCCAAAACTTAAACCCCAAGCCGAAAACTTAAACCCCAAGCCCAAAACTTAAACCCCAAGCCCAAAACTTAAACCCCAAGCCCAAAATGTAGAACCCAAGCCCAAAACTTAGAACCCAAGCCCAAAACTTTAAACCCAAGCCCAAAATGTAGAACCCAAGCCCAAAACTTAAACCCCAAGCCCAAAACTTAAACCCCAAGCCCAAAACTTAAACCCCAAGCCCAAAATGTAGAACCCAAGCCCAAAACTTACAACCCAAGCCCAAAACTTAGAACCCAAGCCCAAAACTTAGAACCCAAGCCCAAAACTTTAAACCCAAGCCCAAAACTTTAAACCCAAGCCCAAAACTTAGACCCCAAGCCCAAAACTCAGACCCCAAGCCCAAAACTCAGACCCCAAGCCCAAAACTCAGACCCCAAGCCCAAAACTCAGACCCCAAGCCCAAAACTTCAAACCCAAGCCCAAAACTTAAACCCCAAGCCCAAAACTTAAACCCCAAGCCCAAAACTTAAACCCCAAGCCCAAAATGTAGAACCCAAGCCCAAAACTTAGAACCCAAGCCCAAAACTTAGAACCCAAGCCCAAAACTTAGAACCCAAGCCCAAAACTTAGAACCCAAGCCCAAAACTTAGAACCCAAGCCCAAAACTTAGAACCCAAGCCCAAAACTTAGAACCCAAGCCCAAAACTTAGAACCCAAGCCCAAAATGTAGAACCCAAGCCCAAAACTTTAAACCCAAGCCCAAAATTTTAAACCCAAGCCCAAAACTTTAAACCCAAGCCCAAAACTTTAAACCCAAGCCCAAAACTCAGACCCCAAGCCCAAAACTCAGACCCCAAGCCCAAAACTCAGACCCCAAGCCCAAAACTCAGACCCCAAGCCCAAAACTCAGACCCCAAGCCCAAAACTCAGACCCCAAGCCCAAAACTTCAAACCCAAGCCCAAAACTTCAAACCCAAGCCCAAAACTTAAACCCCAAGCCCAAAACTTAAACCCCAAGCCCAAAACTTAAACCCCAAGCCCAAAACTTAAACCCCAAGCCCAAAATGTAGAACCCAAGCCCAAAACTTAGAACCCAAGCCCAAAACTTAGAACCCAAGCCCAAAACTTTAAACCCAAGCCCAAAACTTTAAACCCAAGCCCAAAACTTAGACCCCAAGCCCAAAACTCAGACCCCAAGCCCAAAACTCAGACCCCAAGCCCAAAACTCAGACCCCAAGCCCAAAACTTCAAACCCAAGCCCAAAACTCAGACCCCAAGCCCAAAACTTAAACCCCAAGCCCAAAATGTAGAACCGAAGCCCAAAACTTAGAACCCAAGCCCAAAACTTAGAACCCAAGCCCAAAACTTAGAACCCAAGCCCAAAACTTAGAACCCAAGCCCAAAACTTAGAACCCAAGCCCAAAACTTAGAACCCAAGCCCAAAACTTTAAACCCAAGCCCAAAACTTTAAACCCAAGCCCAAAACTTAGACCCCAAGCCCAAAACTCAGACCCCAAGCCCAAAACTCAGACCCCAAGCCCAAAACTCAGACCCCAAGCCCAAAACTCAGACCCCAAGCCCAAAACTTCAAACCCAAGCCCAAAACTTAAACCCCAAAACGAAAACTTAAACCCCAAGCCCAAAACTTAAACCCCAAGCCCAAAACTTAAACCCCAAGCCCAAAATGTAGAACCCAAGCCCAAAACTTAGAACCCAAGCCCAAAACTTTAAACCCAAGCCCAAAATGTAGAACCCAAGCCCAAAACTTTAAACCCAAGCCCAAAACTTTAAACCCAAGCCCAAAACTTTAAACCCAAGCCCAAAACTTTAAACCCAAGCCCAAAACTCAGACCCCAAGCCCAAAACTCAGACCCCAAGCCCAAAACTCAGACCCCAAGCCCAAAACTCAGACCCCAAGCCCAAAACTCAGACCCCAAGCCCAAAACTCAGACCCCAAGCCCAAAACTTCAAACCCAAGCCCAAAACTCAGACCCCAAGCCCAAAACTCAGACCCCAAGCCCAAAACTTAAACCCCAAGCCCAAAACGCAGAACCCAAGCTCAAAACGTAGAACCCAAGCCCAAAACTTAGAACCCAAGCCCAAAACTCAGACCCCAAGCCCAAAACTCAGACCCCAAGCCCAAAACTCAGACCCCAAGCCCAAAACTCAGACCCCAAGCCCAAAACTCAGACCCCAAGCCCAAAACTTCAAACCCAAGCCCAAAACTTCAAACCCAAGCCCAAAACTTAAACCTCAAAGCCAAAACTTAAACCCCAAGCCCAAAACTTAAACCCCAAGCCCAAAATGTAGAACCCAAGCCCAAAAGTTAAAACCCAAGCCCAAAACTTTAAACCCAAGCCCAAAACTTTGAACCCAAGCCCAAAACTTCAAACCCAAGCCCAAAACTTAGACCCCAAGCCCAAAACTCAGACCCCAAGCCCAAAACTAAAAACCCAAGCCCAAAACTCAGACCCCAAGGCCAAAACTCAGACCCCAAGCCCAAAACTCAGACCCCAAGCCCAAAACTCAGACCCCAAGCCCAAAACTCAGACCCCAAGGCCAAAACTCAGACCCCAAGGCCAAAACTCAGACCCCAAGCCCAAAACTCAGACCCCAAGCCCAAAACTCAGACCCCAAGCCCAAAACTCAGACCCCAAGCCCAAAACTTCAAACCCAAGCCCAAAACTTCAAACCCAAGCCCAAAACTTAAACCCCAAGCCCAAAACTTAAACCCCAAGCCCAAAACTTAAACCCCAAGCCCAAAATGTAGAACCCAAGCCCAAAACTTAGAACCCAAGCCCAAAACTTAGAACCCAAGCCCAAAACTTTAAACCCAAGCCCAAAACTTTAAACCCAAGCCCAAAACTTAGACCCCAAGCCCAAAACTCAGACCCCAAGCCCAAAACTCAGACCCCAAGCCCAAAACTTAAACCCCAAGCCCAAAATGTAGAACCCAAGCCCAAAACTCAGACCCCAAGCCCAAAACTTAGACCCCAAGCCCAAAACTCAGACCCCAAGCCCAAAACTCAGACCCCAAGCCCAAAACTCAGACCCCAAGCCCAAAACTTCAAACCCAAGCCCAAAACTCAGACCCCAAGCCCAAAACTTAAACCCCAAGCCCAAAATGTAGAACCCAAGCCCAAAACTTAGAACCCAAGCCCAAAACTTAGAACCCAAGCCCAAAACTTAGAACCCAAGCCCAAAACTTAGAACCCAAGCCCAAAACTTAGAACCCAAGCCCAAAACTTTAAACCCAAGCCCAAAACTTTAAACCCAAGCCCAAAACTTAGACCCCAAGCCCAAAACTCAGACCCCAAGCCCAAAACTCAGACCCCAAGCCCAAAACTCAGACCCCAAGCCCAAAACTTCAAACCCAAGCCCAAAACTTAAACCCCAAGCCGAAAACTTAAACCCCAAGCCCAAAACTTAAACCCCAAGCCCAAAACTTAAACCCCAAGCCCAAAATGTAGAACCCAAGCCCAAAACTTAGAACCCAAGCCCAAAACTTTAAACCCAAGCCCAAAATGTAGAACCCAAGCCCAAAACTTTAAACCCAAGCCCAAAACTTTAAACCCAAGCCCAAAACTTTAAACCCAAGCCCAAAACTTTAAACCCAAGCCCAAAACTCAGACCCCAAGCCCAAAACTCAGACCCCAAGCCCAAAACTCAGACCCCAAGCCCAAAACTCAGACCCCAAGCCCAAAACTCAGACCCCAAGCCCAAAACTCAGACCCCAAGCCCAAAACTTCAAACCCAAGCCCAAAACTCAGACCCCAAGCCCAAAACTCAGACCCCAAGCCCAAAACTTAAACCCCAAGCCCAAAACGCAGAACCCAAGCTCAAAACGTAGAACCCAAGCCCAAAACTTAGAACCCAAGCCCAAAACTCAGACCCCAAGCCCAAAACTCAGACCCCAAGCCCAAAACTCAGACCCCAAGCCCAAAACTCAGACCCCAAGCCCAAAACTCAGACCCCAAGCCCAAAACTTCAAACCCAAGCCCAAAACTTCAAACCCAAGCCCAAAACTTAAACCTCAAAGCCAAAACTTAAACCCCAAGCCCAAAACTTAAACCCCAAGCCCAAAATGTAGAACCCAAGCCCAAAAGTTAAAACCCAAGCCCAAAACTTAGAACCCAAGCCCAAAACTTTAAACCCAAGCCCAAAACTTTAAACCCAAGCCCAAAACTTAGACCCCAAGCCCAAAACTCAGACCCCAAGCCCAAAACTCAGACCCCAAGCCCAAAACTCAGACCCCAAGCCCAAAACTCAGACCCCAAGCCCAAAACTTCAAACCCAAGCCCAAAACTTAAACCCCAAGCCCAAAACTTAAACCCCAAGCCCAAAACTTAAACCCCAAGCCCAAAACTTAAACCCCAAGCCCAAAACTTAAACCCCAAGCCCAAAATGTAGAACCCAAGCCCAAAACTAAGAACCCAAGCCCAAAATGTAGAAACCAAGCCCAAAATGTAGAACCCAAGCCCAAAACTTTGAACCCAAGCCCAAAACTTTAAACCCAAGCCCAAAACTTTAAACCCAAGCCCAAAACTTTAAACCCAAGCCCAAAACTTTAAACCCAAGCCCAAAACTCAGACCCCAAGCCCAAAACTCAGACCCCAAGCCCAAAACTCAGACCCCAAGCCCAAAACTCAGACCCCAAGCCCAAAACTCAGACCCCAAGCCCAAAACTCAGACCCCAAGTCCAAAACTCAGACCCCAAGCCCAAAACTTCAAACCCAAGCCCAAAACTCAGACCTCAAGCCCAAAACTCAGACCCCAAGCCCAAAACTTAAACCCCAAGCCCAAAACGTAGAACCCAAGCTCAAAACGTAGAACCCAAGCTCAAAACGTAGAACCCAAGATCAAAACTTAGAACCCAAGCCCAAAACTTAGAACCCAAGCCCAAAACTCAGACCCCAAGCCCAAAACTCAGACCCCAAGCCCAAAACTCAGACCCCAAGCCCAAAACTCAGACCCCAAGCCCAAAACTTTAAACCCAAGCCCAAAACTTAGACCCCAAGCCCAAAACTCAGACCCCAAGCCCAAAACTCAGACCCCAAGCCCAAAACTCAGACCCCAAGCCCAAAACTCAGACCCCAAGCCCAAAACTTCAAACCCAAGCCCAAAACTTAAACCCCAAGCCGAAAACTTAAACCCCAAGCCCAAAACTTAAACCCCAAGCCCAAAACTTAAACCCCAAGCCCAAAATGTAGAACCCAAGCCCAAAACTTAGAACCCAAGCCCAAAACTCAGACCCCAAGCCCAAACCTACAAACCCAAGCCCAAAACTTTGAACCCAAGCCCAAAACTTTAAACCCAAGCCCAAAACTTTAAACCCAAGCCCAAAACTTTAAACCCAAGCCCAAAACTTCAAACCCAAGCCCAAAACTCAGACCCCAAGCCCAAAACTCAGACCCCAAGCCCAAAACTCAGACCCCAAGCCCAAAACTCAGACCCCAAGCCCAAAACTCAGACCCCAAGCCCAAAACTCAGACCCCAAGCCCAAAACTCAGACCCCAAGCCCAAAACTTTAAACCCAAGCCCAAAACTTAGACCCCAAGCCCAAAACTCAGACCCCAAGCCCAAAACTCAGACCCCAAGCCCAAAACTCAGACCCCAAGCCCAAAACTCAGACCCCAAGCCCAAAACTTCAAACCCAAGCCCAAAACTTAAACCCCAAGCCGAAAACTTAAACCCCAAGCCCAAAACTTAAACCCCAAGCCCAAAACTTAAACCCCAAGCCCAAAATGTAGAACCCAAGCCCAAAACTTAGAACCCAAGCCCAAAACTCAGACCCCAAGCCCAAACCTTCAAACCCAAGCCCAAAACTTTGAACCCAAGCCCAAAACTTTAAACCCAAGCCCAAAACTTTAAACCCAAGCCCAAAACTTTAAACCCAAGCCCAAAACTTCAAACCCAAGCCCAAAACTCAGACCCCAAGCCCAAAACTCAGACCCCAAGCCCAAAACTCAGACCCCAAGCCCAAAACTCAGACCCCAAGCCCAAAACTCAGACCCCAAGCCCAAAACTCAGACCCCAAGCCCAAAACTCAGACCCCAAGCCCAAAACTTTAAACCCAAGCCCAAAACTTAGACCCCAAGCCCAAAACTCAGACCCCAAGCCCAAAACTCAGACCCCAAGCCCAAAACTCAGACCCCAAGCCCAAAACTCAGACCCCAAGCCCAAAACTTCAAACCCAAGCCCAAAACTTAAACCCCAAGCCCAAAACTTAAACCCCAAGCCCAAAACTTAAACCCCAAGCCCAAAACTTAAACCCCAAGCCCAAAATGTAGAACCCAAGCCCAAAACTTAGAACCCAAGCCCAAAACTTAGAACCCAAGCCCAAAATGTAGAACCCAAGCCCAAAATGTAGAACCCAAGCCCAAAACTTTAAACCCAAGCCCAAAACTTTAAACCCAAGCCCAAAACTTTAAACCCAAGCCCAAAACTTTAAACCCAAGCCCAAAACTCAGACCCCAAGCCCAAAACTCAGACCCCAAGCCCAAAACTCAGACCCCAAGCCCAAAACTCAGACCCCAAGCCCAAAACTCAGACCCCAAGCCCAAAACTCAGACCCCAAGCCCAAAACTCAGACCCCAAGCCCAAAACTCAGACCCCAAGCCCAAAACTTAAAACCCAAGCCCAAAACTCAGACCCCAAGCCCAAAACTCAGACCCCAAGCCCAAAACTTAAACCCCAAGCCCAAAACGTAGAACCCAAGCCCAAAACTTAGAACCCAAGCTCAAAACGTAGAACCCAAGATCAAAACTTAGAACCCAAGCCCAAAACTTAGAACCCAAACCCAAAACTCAGACCCCAAGCCCAAAACTCAGACCCCAAGCCCAAAACTCAGACCCCAAGCCCAAAACTCAGACCCCAAGCCCAAAACTCAGACCCCAAGCCCAAAACTTCAAACCCAAGCCCAAAACTTAGAACCCAAGCCCAAAACTTAAACCCCAAAGCCAAAACTTAAACCCCAAGCCCAAAACTTAAACCCCAAGCCCAAAATGTAGAACCCAAGCCCAAAACTTAGAACCCAAGCCCAAAACTTAGAACCCAAGCCCAAAACTCAGACCCCAAGCCCAAAACTCAGACCCCAAGCCCAAAACTCAGACCCCAAGCCCAAAACTCTGACCCCAAGCCCAAAACTCTGACCCCAAGCACAAAACTCTGACCCCAAGCCCAAAACTCTGACCCCAAGCCCAAAACTCTGACCCCAAGCCCAAAACTCTGACCCCAAGCCCAAAACTCTGACCCCAAGCCCAAAATTAAAAACCCAACCCCAAAACTCAGACCCCAAGCCCAAAACTCAGACCCCAAGCCCAAAACTCTGACCCCAAGCCCAAAACTCTGACCCCAAGCACAAAACTCTGACCCCAAGCCCAAAACTCTGACCCCAAGCCCAAAACTCTGACCCCAAGCCCAAAACTCTGACCCCAAGCCCAAAATTAAAAACCCAAGCCCAAAACTCAGACCCCAAGCCCAAAACTCAGACCCCAAGACCAAAACTAAAAATCCAAGCCCAAAACATAAAACCCAAGACCAAAACTCAGACCCCAATCCGAAAACTCAGACCCCAAGCCCAAAACTTATAACCCAAGCCCAAAACTAAAAACCCAAGGCCAAAACTTAAAACCAAAGCCCAAAAGTTAAAACCCAAGCCCAAAACTTAAAACCCAAGCCCAAAACTTAGACCCCAAGCCCAAAACTAAAAAATCAAGCCCAAAACTTAGACCCCAAGCCCAAAACTCTGACCCCAAGCCCAAAACTAAAAACCCAAGCCCAAAACTCAGACCCCAAGCCCAAAACTCAGACCCCAAGCCCAAAACTCAGACCCCAAGCCCAAAACTCAGACCCCAAGCCCAAAACTCAGACCCCAAGACCAAAACTAAAAACCCAAGCCCAAAACTTAAAACCCAAGCCCAAAACTTAGACCCCAAGCCCAAAACTAAAAAATCAAGCCCAAAACTTAGACCCCAAGCCCAAAACTCTGACCCCAAGCCCAAAACTAAAAACCCAAGCCCAAAACTCAGACCCCAAGCCCAAAACTCAGACCCCAAGCCCAAAACTCAGACCCCAAGCCCAAAACTCAGACCCCAAGCCCAAAACTCAGACCCCAAGACCAAAACTAAAAACCCAAGCCCAAAACTTAAAACCCAAGCCCAAAACTTAGACCCCAAGCCCAAAACTAAAAAATCAAGCCCAAAACTCTGACCCCAAGCCCAAAACTTCAAACCCAAGCCCAAAACTCAGACCCCAAGCCCAAAACTCAGACCCCAAGGCCAAAACAAAGACCCCAAGGCCAAAACTCAGACCCCAAGGCCAAAACTCAGACCCCAAGCCCAAAACTCAGACCCCAAGCCCAAAACTCAGACCCCAAGCCCAAAACTCAGACCCCAAGCCTAAAACTTCAAACCCAAGCCCAAAACTTAAACCCCAAGCCCAAAACTCAGACCCCAAGCCCAAAACTCAGAACCCAAGCCCAAAACTCAGACCCCAAGCCCAAAACTCAGACCCCAAGCCCAAAACTCAGACCCCAAGCCCAAAACTCAGACCCCAAGCCCAAAACTTTAAACCCAAGCCCAAAACTTTAAACCCAAGCCCAAAACTTTAAACCCAAGCCCAAAACTTTAAACCCAAGCCCAAAACTTTAAACCCAAGCCCAAAACTAAAAACCCAAGCCCAAAACTAAAAACCCAAGGCCAAAACTCAGACCCCAAGGCCAAAACTCAGACCCCAAGCCCAAAACTCAGACCCCAAGCCCAAAACTTAAAACCCAAGCCCAAAACTCAGACCCCAGGCCCAAAACTCAGACCCCAAGCCCAAAACTCAGACCCCAAGCCCAAAACTTAAACCCCAAGCCCAAAACGTAGAACCCAAGCTCAAAACGTAGAACCCAAGCTCAAAACGTAGAACCCAAGATCAAAACTTAGAACCCAAGCCCAAAACTTAGAACCCAAGCCCAAAACTCAGACCCCAAGCCCAAAACTCAGACCCCAAGCCCAAAACTCAGACCCCAAGACCAAAACTCAGACCCCAAGCCCAAAACTTTAAACCCAAGCCCAAAACTTAGATACCAAGCCCAAAACTCAGACCCCAAGCCCAAAACTCAGACCCCAAGCCCAAAACTCAGACCCCAAGCCCAAAACTCAGACCCCAAGCCCAAAACTTCAAACCCAAGCCCAAAACTTAAACCCCAAGCCGAAAACTTAAACCCCAAGCCCAAAACTTAAACCCCAAGCCCAAAACTTAAACCCCAAGCCCAAAATGTAGAACCCAAGCCCAAAACTTAGAACCCAAGCCCAAAACTTAGAACCCAAGCCCAAAATGTAGAACCCAAGCCCAAAACTTTGAACCCAAGCCCAAAACTTTAAACCCAAGCCCAAAACTTTAAACCCAAGCCCAAAACTCAGACCCCAAGCCCAAAACTCAGACCCCAAGCCCAAAACTCAGACCCCAAGCCCAAAACTCAGACCCCAAGCCCAAAACTCAGACCCCAAGCCCAAAACTTAAACCCCAAGCCCAAAACGTAGAACCCAAGCTCAAAACGTAGAACCCAAGCTCAAAACGTAGAACCCAAGGCCAAAACTCAGACCCCAAGGCCAAAACTCAGACCCCAAGCCCAAAACTCAGACCCCAAGCCCAAAACTCAGACCCCAAGCCCAAAACTTCAAACCCAAGCCCAAAACTTCAAACCCAAGCCCAAAACTTAAACCCCAAGCCCAAAACTTAAACCCCAAGCCCAAAACTTAAACCCCAAGCCCAAAACTTAAACCCCAAGCCCAAAATGTAGAACCCAAGCCCAAAACTTAGAACCCAAGCCCAAAACTTAGAACCCAAGCCCAAAACTTTAAACCCAAGCCCAAAACTTTAAACCCAAGCCCAAAACTTAGACCCCAAGCCCAAAACTCAGACCCCAAGCCCAAAACTCAGACCCCAAGCCCAAAACTCAGACCCCAAGCCCAAAACTCAGACCCCAAGCCCAAACCTTCAAACCCAAGCCCAAAACTTAAACCCAAGCCCAAAACTTTAAACCCAAGCCCAAAACTTTAAACCCAAGCCCAAAACTTAGACCCCAAGCCCAAAACTCAGACCCCAAGCCCAAAACTCAGACCCCAAGCCCAAAACTCAGACCCCAAGCCCAAAACTCAGACCCCAAGCCCAAAACTTAAACCCCAAGCCCAAAACGTAGAACCCAAGCTCAAAACGTAGAACCCAAGCTCAAAACGTAGAACCCAAGGCCAAAACTCAGACCCCAAGGCCAAAACTCAGACCCCAAGCCCAAAACTCAGACCCCAAGCCCAAAACTCAGACCCCAAGCCCAAAACTTCAAACTCAAGCCCAAAACTTAAAACCCAAGCCCAAAACTTAAACCCCAAGCCCAAAACTTAAACCCCAAGCCCAAAACTTAAACCCCAAGCCCAAAATGTAGAACCCAAGCCCAAAACTTAGAACCCAAGCCCAAAACTTAGAACCCAAGCCCAAAACTTTAAACCCAAGCCCAAAACTTTAAACCCAAGCCCAAAACTTAGACCCCAAGCCCAAAACTCAGACCCCAAGCCCAAAACTCAGACCCCAAGCCCAAAACTCAGACCCCAAGCCCAAAACTCAGACCCCAAGCCCAAACCTTCAAACCCAAGCCCAAAACTTAAACCCCAAGCCGAAAACTTAAACCCCAAGCCGAAAACTTAAACCCCAAGCCCAAAACTTAAACCCCAAGCCCAAAATGTAGAACCCAAGCCCAAAACTTAGAACCCAAGCCCAAAACTTAGAACCCAAGCCCAAAATGTAGAACCCAAGCCCAAAACTTTGAACCCAAGCCCCAAACTTTAAACCCAAGCCCAAAACTTTAAACCCAAGCCCAAAACTTTAAACCCAAGCCCAAAACTTTAAACCCAAGCCCAAAACTTTAAACCCAAGCCCAAAACTTCAAACCCAAGCCCAAAACTCAGACCCCAAGCCCAAAACTCAGACCCCAAGCCCAAAACTCAGACCCCAAGCCCAAAACTCAGACCCCAAGCCCAAAACTCAGACCCCAAGCCCAAAACTCAGACCCCAAGTCCAAAACTCAGACCCCAAGCCCAAAACTTCAAACCCAAGCCCAAAACTCAGACCCCAAGCCCAAAACTCAGACCCCAAGCCCAAAACTTAAACCCCAAGCCCAAAACGTAGAACCCAAGCTCAAAACGTAGAACCCAAGCTCAAAACGTAGAACCCAAGATCAAAACTTAGAACCCAAGCCCAAAACTTAGAACCCAAGCCCAAAACTCAGACCCCAAGCCCAAAACTCAGACCCCAAGCCCAAAACTCAGACCCCAAGCCCAAAACTCAGACCCCAAGCCCAAAACTCAGACCCCAAGCCCAAAACTCAGACCCCAAGCCCAAAACTTTAAACCCAAGCCCAAAACTTAGACCCCAAGCCCAAAACTCAGACCCCAAGCCCAAAACTCAGACCTCAAGCCCAAAACTCAGACCCCAAGCCCAAAACTCAGACCCCAAGCCCAAAACTTCAAACCCAAGCCCAAAACTTAAACCCCAAGCCGAAAACTTAAACCCCAAGCCCAAAACTTAAACCCCAAGCCCAAAACTTAAACCCCAAGCCCAAAATGTAGAACCCAAGCCCAAAACTTAGAACCCAAGCCCAAAACTTAGAACCCAAGCCCAAAATGTAGAACCCAAGCCCAAAACTTTGAACCCAAGCCCAAAACTTTAAACCCAAGCCCAAAACTTTAAACCCAAGCCCAAAACTTTAAACCCAAGCCCAAAACTTTAAACCCAAGCCCAAAACTCAGACCCCAAGTCCAAAACTCAGACCCCAAGCCCAAAACTCAGACCCCAAGCCCAAAACTCAGACCCCAAGCCCAAAACTCAGACCCCAAGCCCAAAACTCAGACCCCAAGCCCAAAACTTTAAACCCAAGCCCAAAACTCAGACCCCAAGCCCAAAACTCAGACCCCAAGCCCAAAACTTAAACCCCAAGCCCAAAACGTAGAACCCAAGCTCAAAACGTAGAACCCAAGCTCAAAACGTAGAACCCAAGATCAAAACTTAGAACCCAAGCCCAAAACTTAGAACCCAAGCCCAAAACTCAGACCCCAAGCCCAAAACTCAGACCCCAAGCCCAAAACTCAGACCCCAAGCCCAAAACTCAGACCCCAAGCCCAAAACTTTAAACCCAAGCCCAAAAATTAGATACCAAGCCCAAAACTCAGACCCCAAGCCCAAAACTCAGACCCCAAGCCCAAAACTCAGACCCCAAGCCCAAAACTCAGACCCCAAGCCCAAAACTTCAAACCCAAGCCCAAAACTTAAACCCCAAGCCGAAAACTTAAACCCCAAGCCCAAAACTTAAACCCCAAGCCCAAAACTTAAACCCCAAGCCCAAAATGTAGAACCCAAGCCCAAAACTTAGAACCCAAGCCCAAAACTTAGAACCCAAGCCCAAAATGTAGAACCCAAGCCCAAAACTTTGAACCCAAGCCCAAAACTTTAAACCCAAGCCCAAAACTTTAAACCCAAGCCCAAAACTTTAAACCCAAGCCCAAAACTTTAAACCCAAGCCCAAAACTTAAAACCCAAGCCCAAAACTCAGACCCCAAGCCCAAAACTCAGACCCCAAGCCCAAAACTCAGACCCCAAGTCCAAAACTCAGACCCCAAGCCCAAAACTTCAAACCCAAGCCCAAAACTCAGACCCCAAGCCCAAAACTCAGACCCCAAGCCCAAAACTTAAACCCCAAGCCCAAAACGTAGAACCCAAGCTCAAAACGTAGAACCCAAGCTCAAAACGTAGAACCCAAGATCAAAACTTAGAACCCAAGCCCAAAACTTAGAACCCAAGCCCAAAACTCAGACCCCAAGCCCAAAACTCAGACCCCAAGCCCAAAACTCAGACCCCAAGCCCAAAACTCAGACCCCAAGCCCAAAACTTTAAACCCAAGTCCAAAACTTAGACCCCAAGCCCAAAACTCAGACCCCAAGCCCAAAACTCAGACCCCAAGCCCAAAACTCAGACCCCAAGCCCAAAACTCAGACCCCAAGCCCAAAACTTCAAACCCAAGCCCAAAACTTAAACCCCAAGCCGAAAACTTAAACCCCAAGCCCAAAACTTAAACCCCAAGCCCAAAACTTAAACCCCAAGCCCAAAATGTAGAACCCAAGCCCAAAACTTAGAACCCAAGCCCAAAACTAAGAACCCAAGCCCAAAATGTAGAACCCAAGCCCAAAACTTTGAACCCAAGCCCAAAACTTTAAACCCAAGCCCAAAACTTTAAACCCAAGCCCAAAACTTTAAACCCAAGCCCAAAACTTTAAACCCAAGCCCAAAACTCAGACCCCAAGCCCAAAACTCAGACCCCAAGCCCAAAACTCAGACCCCAAGGCCAAAACTCAGACCCCAAGCCCAAAACTCAGACCCCAAGCCCAAAACTTAAACCCCAAGCCCAAAACGTAGAACCCAAGCTCAAAACGTAGAACCCAAGCTCAAAACGTAGAACCCAAGGCCAAAACTCAGACCCCAAGCCCAAAACTCAGACCCCAAGCCCAAAACTCAGACCCCAAGCCCAAAACTCAGACCCCAAGCCTAAAACTTCAAACCCAAGCCCAAAACTTAAACCCCAAGCCCAAAACTCAGACCCCAAGCCCAAAACTCAGAACCCAAGCCCAAAACTCAGACCCCAAGCCCAAAACTCAGACCCCAAGCCCAAAACTCAGACCCCAAGCCCAAAACTCAGACCCCAAGCCCAAAACTTTAAACCCAAGCCCAAAACTTTAAACCCAAGCCCAAAACTCAGACCCCAAGCCCAAAACTCAGACCCCAAGCCCAAAACTCAGACCCCAAGCCCAAAACTCAGACCCCAAGCCCAAAACTCAGACCCCAAGCCCAAAACTCAGACCCCAAGCCCAAAACTTCAAACCCAAGCCCAAAACTCAGACCTCAAGCCCAAAACTCAGACCCCAAGCCCAAAACTTAAACCCCAAGCCCAAAACGTAGAACCCAAGCTCAAAACGTAGAACCCAAGCTCAAAACGTAGAACCCAAGATCAAAACTTAGAACCCAAGCCCAAAACTTAGAACCCAAACCCAAAACTCAGACCCCAAGCCCAAAACTCAGACCCCAAGCCCAAAACTCAGACCCCAAGCCCAAAACTCAGACCCCAAGCCCAAAACTCAGACCCCAAGCCCAAAACTTCAAACCCAAGCCCAAAACTTAGAACCCAAGCCCAAAACTTAAACCCCAAAGCCAAAACTTAAACCCCAAGCCCAAAACTTAAACCCCAAGCCCAAAATGTAGAACCCAAGCCCAAAACTTAGAACCCAAGCCCAAAACTTAGAACCCAAGCCCAAAACTCAGACCCCAAGCCCAAAACTCAGACCCCAAGCCCAAAACTCTGACCCCAAGCCCAAAACTTCAAACCCAAGCCCAAAACTTAAACCCCAAGCCGAAAACTTAAACCCCAAGCCCAAAACTTAAACCCCAAGCCCAAAATGTAGAACCCAAGCCCAAAAGTTAAAACCCAAGCCCAAAACTTTAAACCCAAGCCCAAAACTTTGAACCCAAGCCCAAAACTTCAAACCCAAGCCCAAAACTTAGACCCCAAGCCCAAAACTCAGACCCCAAGCCCAAAACTAAAAACCCAAGCCCAAAACTCAGACCCCAAGGCCAAAACTCAGACCCCAAGCCCAAAACTCAGACCCCAAGGCCAAAACTCAGACCCCAAGCCCAAAACTCAGACCCCAAGGCCAAAACTCAGACCCCAAGGCCAAAACTCAGACCCCAAGCCCAAAACTCAGACCCCAAGCCCAAAACTCAGACCCCAAGCCCAAAACTCAGACCCCAAGCCCAAAACTTCAAACCCAAGCCCAAAACTTCAAACCCAAGCCCAAAACTTAAACCCCAAGCCCAAAACTTAAACCCCAAGCCCAAAACTTAAACCCCAAGCCCAAAATGTAGAACCCAAGCCCAAAACTTAGAACCCAAGCCCAAAACTTAGAACCCAAGCCCAAAACTTTAAACCCAAGCCCAAAACTTTAAACCCAAGCCCAAAACTTAGACCCCAAGCCCAAAACTCAGACCCCAAGCCCAAAACTCAGACCCCAAGCCCAAAACTCAGACCCCAAGCCCAAAACTCAGACCCCAAGCCCAAAACTTCAAACCCAAGCCCAAAACTCAGACCCCAAGCCCAAAACTTAAACCCCAAGCCCAAAATGTAGAACCCAAGCCCAAAACTTAGAACCCAAGCCCAAAACTTAGAACCCAAGCCCAAAACTTAGAACCCAAGCCCAAAACTTAGAACCCAAGCCCAAAACTTAGAACCCAAGCCCAAAACTTTAAACCCAAGCCCAAAACTTTAAACCCAAGCCCAAAACTTAGACCCCAAGCCCAAAACTCAGACCCCAAGCCCAAAACTCAGACCCCAAGCCCAAAACTCAGACCCCAAGCCCAAAACTTCAAACCCAAGCCCAAAACTTAAACCCCAAGCCGAAAACTTAAACCCCAAGCCCAAAACTTAAACCCCAAGCCCAAAACTTAAACCCCAAGCCCAAAATGTAGAACCCAAGCCCAAAACTTAGAACCCAAGCCCAAAACTTTAAACCCAAGCCCAAAATGTAGAACCCAAGCCCAAAACTTTAAACCCAAGCCCAAAACTTTAAACCCAAGCCCAAAACTTTAAACCCAAGCCCAAAACTTTAAACCCAAGCCCAAAACTCAGACCCCAAGCCCAAAACTCAGACCCCAAGCCCAAAACTCAGACCCCAAGCCCAAAACTCAGACCCCAAGCCCAAAACTCAGACCCCAAGCCCAAAACTCAGACCCCAAGCCCAAAACTTCAAACCCAAGCCCAAAACTCAGACCCCAAGCCCAAAACTCAGACCCCAAGCCCAAAACTTAAACCCCAAGCCCAAAACGCAGAACCCAAGCTCAAAACGTAGAACCCAAGCCCAAAACTTAGAACCCAAGCCCAAAACTCAGACCCCAAGCCCAAAACTCAGACCCCAAGCCCAAAACTCAGACCCCAAGCCCAAAACTCAGACCCCAAGCCCAAAACTCAGACCCCAAGCCCAAAACTCAGACCCCAAGCCCAAAACTTCAAACCCAAGCCCAAAACTTCAAACCCAAGCCCAAAACTTAAACCTCAAAGCCAAAACTTAAACCCCAAGCCCAAAACTTAAACCCCAAGCCCAAAATGTAGAACCCAAGCCCAAAAGTTAAAACCCAAGCCCAAAACTTAGAACCCAAGCCCAAAACTTTAAACCCAAGCCCAAAACTTTAAACCCAAGCCCAAAACTTAGACCCCAAGCCCAAAACTCAGACCCCAAGCCCAAAACTCAGACCCCAAGCCCAAAACTCAGACCCCAAGCCCAAAACTCAGACCCCAAGCCCAAAACTTCAAACCCAAGCCCAAAACTTAAACCCCAAGCCCAAAACTTAAACCCCAAGCCCAAAACTTAAACCCCAAGCCCAAAACTTAAACCCCAAGCCCAAAATGTAGAACCCAAGCCCAAAACTAAGAACCCAAGCCCAAAATGTAGAAACCAAGCCCAAAATGTAGAACCCAAGCCCAAAACTTTGAACCCAAGCCCAAAACTTTAAACCCAAGCCCAAAACTTTAAACCCAAGCCCAAAACTTTAAACCCAAGCCCAAAACTTTAAACCCAAGCCCAAAACTCAGACCCCAAGCCCAAAACTCAGACCCCAAGCCCAAAACTCAGACCCCAAGCCCAAAACTCAGACCCCAAGCCCAAAACTCAGACCCCAAGTCCAAAACTCAGACCCCAAGCCCAAAACTTCAAACCCAAGCCCAAAACTCAGACCTCAAGCCCAAAACTCAGACCCCAAGCCCAAAACTTAAACCCCAAGCCCAAAACGTAGAACCCAAGCTCAAAACGTAGAACCCAAGCTCAAAACGTAGAACCCAAGATCAAAACTTAGAACCCAAGCCCAAAACTTAGAACCCAAGCCCAAAACTCAGACCCCAAGCCCAAAACTCAGACCCCAAGCCCAAAACTCAGACCCCAAGCCCAAAACTCAGACCCCAAGCCCAAAACTTTAAACCCAAGCCCAAAACTTAGACCCCAAGCCCAAAACTCAGACCCCAAGCCCAAAACTCAGACCCCAAGCCCAAAACTCAGACCCCAAGCCCAAAACTCAGACCCCAAGCCCAAAACTTCAAACCCAAGCCCAAAACTTAAACCCCAAGCCGAAAACTTAAACCCCAAGCCCAAAACTTAAACCCCAAGCCCAAAACTTAAACCCCAAGCCCAAAATGTAGAACCCAAGCCCAAAACTTAGAACCCAAGCCCAAAACTCAGACCCCAAGCCCAAACCTACAAACCCAAGCCCAAAACTTTGAACCCAAGCCCAAAACTTTAAACCCAAGCCCAAAACTTTAAACCCAAGCCCAAAACTTTAAACCCAAGCCCAAAACTTCAAACCCAAGCCCAAAACTCAGACCCCAAGCCCAAAACTCAGACCCCAAGCCCAAAACTCAGACCCCAAGCCCAAAACTCAGACCCCAAGCCCAAAACTCAGACCCCAAGCCCAAAACTCAGACCCCAAGCCCAAAACTCAGACCCCAAGCCCAAAACTTTAAACCCAAGCCCAAAACTTAGACCCCAAGCCCAAAACTCAGACCCCAAGCCCAAAACTCAGACCCCAAGCCCAAAACTCAGACCCCAAGCCCAAAACTCAGACCCCAAGCCCAAAACTTCAAACCCAAGCCCAAAACTTAAACCCCAAGCCCAAAACTTAAACCCCAAGCCCAAAACTTAAACCCCAAGCCCAAAACTTAAACCCCAAGCCCAAAATGTAGAACCCAAGCCCAAAACTTAGAACCCAAGCCCAAAACTTAGAACCCAAGCCCAAAATGTAGAACCCAAGCCCAAAATGTAGAACCCAAGCCCAAAACTTTAAACCCAAGCCCAAAACTTTAAACCCAAGCCCAAAACTTTAAACCCAAGCCCAAAACTTTAAACCCAAGCCCAAAACTCAGACCCCAAGCCCAAAACTCAGACCCCAAGCCCAAAACTCAGACCCCAAGCCCAAAACTCAGACCCCAAGCCCAAAACTCAGACCCCAAGCCCAAAACTCAGACCCCAAGCCCAAAACTCAGACCCCAAGCCCAAAACTTCAAACCCAAGCCCAAAACTCAGACCCCAAGCCCAAAACTCAGACCCCAAGCCCAAAACTTAAACCCCAAGCCCAAAACGTAGAACCCAAGCCCAAAACTTAGAACCCAAGCTCAAAACGTAGAACCCAAGATCAAAACTTAGAACCCAAGCCCAAAACTTAGAACCCAAACCCAAAACTCAGACCCCAAGCCCAAAACTCAGACCCCAAGCCCAAAACTCTGACCCCAAGCCCAAAACTCAGACCCCAAGCCCAAAACTCAGACCCCAAGCCCAAAACTTCAAACCCAAGCCCAAAACTTAGAACCCAAGCCCAAAACTTAAACCCCAAAGCCAAAACTTAAACCCCAAGCCCAAAACTTAAACCCCAAGCCCAAAATGTAGAACCCAAGCCCAAAACTTAGAACCCAAGCCCAAAACTTAGAACCCAAGCCCAAAACTCAGACCCCAAGCCCAAAACTCAGACCCCAAGCCCAAAACTCAGACCCCAAGCCCAAAACTCTGACCCCAAGCCCAAAACTCTGACCCCAAGCACAAAACTCTGACCCCAAGCCCAAAACTCTGACCCCAAGCCCAAAACTCTGACCCCAAGCCCAAAACTCTGACCCCAAGCCCAAAACTCTGACCCCAAGCCCAAAATTAAAAACCCAACCCCAAAACTCAGACCCCAAGCCCAAAACTCAGACCCCAAGCCCAAAACTCTGACCCCAAGCCCAAAACTCTGACCCCAAGCACAAAACTCTGACCCCAAGCCCAAAACTCTGACCCCAAGCCCAAAACTCTGACCCCAAGCCCAAAACTCTGACCCCAAGCCCAAAATTAAAAACCCAAGCCCAAAACTCAGACCCCAAGCCCAAAACTCAGACCCCAAGACCAAAACTAAAAATCCAAGCCCAAAACATAAAACCCAAGACCAAAACTCAGACCCCAATCCGAAAACTCAGACCCCAAGCCCAAAACTTATAACCCAAGCCCAAAACTAAAAACCCAAGGCCAAAACTTAAAACCAAAGCCCAAAAGTTAAAACCCAAGCCCAAAACTTAAAACCCAAGCCCAAAACTTAGACCCCAAGCCCAAAACTAAAAAATCAAGCCCAAAACTTAGACCCCAAGCCCAAAACTCTGACCCCAAGCCCAAAACTAAAAACCCAAGCCCAAAACTCAGACCCCAAGCCCAAAACTCAGACCCCAAGCCCAAAACTCAGACCCCAAGCCCAAAACTCAGACCCCAAGCCCAAAACTCAGACCCCAAGACCAAAACTAAAAACCCAAGCCCAAAACTTAAAACCCAAGCCCAAAACTTAGACCCCAAGCCCAAAACTAAAAAATCAAGCCCAAAACATAGACCCCAAGCCCAAAACTCTGACCCCAAGCCCAAAACTTCAAACCCAAGCCCAAAACTCAGACCCCAAGCCCAAAACTCAGACCCCAAGGCCAAAACAAAGACCCCAAGGCCAAAACTCAGACCCCAAGGCCAAAACTCAGACCCCAAGCCCAAAACTCAGACCCCAAGCCCAAAACTCAGACCCCAAGCCCAAAACTCAGACCCCAAGCCTAAAACTTCAAACCCAAGCCCAAAACTTAAACCCCAAGCCCAAAACTCAGACCCCAAGCCCAAAACTCAGAACCCAAGCCCAAAACTCAGACCCCAAGCCCAAAACTCAGACCCCAAGCCCAAAACTCAGACCCCAAGCCCAAAACTCAGACCCCAAGCCCAAAACTTTAAACCCAAGCCCAAAACTTTAAACCCAAGCCCAAAACTTTAAACCCAAGCCCAAAACTTTAAACCCAAGCCCAAAACTTTAAACCCAAGCCCAAAACTAAAAACCCAAGCCCAAAACTAAAAACCCAAGGCCAAAACTCAGACCCCAAGGCCAAAACTCAGACCCCAAGCCCAAAACTCAGACCCCAAGCCCAAAACTTAAAACCCAAGCCCAAAACTCAGACCCCAGGCCCAAAACTCAGACCCCAAGCCCAAAACTCAGACCCCAAGCCCAAAACTTAAACCCCAAGCCCAAAACGTAGAACCCAAGCTCAAAACGTAGAACCCAAGCTCAAAACGTAGAACCCAAGATCAAAACTTAGAACCCAAGCCCAAAACTTAGAACCCAAGCCCAAAACTCAGACCCCAAGCCCAAAACTCAGACCCCAAGCCCAAAACTCAGACCCCAAGCCCAAAACTCAGACCCCAAGCCCAAAACTTTAAACCCAAGCCCAAAACTTAGATACCAAGCCCAAAACTCAGACCCCAAGCCCAAAACTCAGACCCCAAGCCCAAAACTCAGACCCCAAGCCCAAAACTCAGACCCCAAGCCCAAAACTTCAAACCCAAGCCCAAAACTTAAACCCCAAGCCGAAAACTTAAACCCCAAGCCCAAAACTTAAACCCCAAGCCCAAAACTTAAACCCCAAGCCCAAAATGTAGAACCCAAGCCCAAAACTTAGAACCCAAGCCCAAAACTTAGAACCCAAGCCCAAAATGTAGAACCCAAGCCCAAAACTTTGAACCCAAGCCCAAAACTTTAAACCCAAGCCCAAAACTTTAAACCCAAGCCCAAAACTCAGACCCCAAGCCCAAAACTCAGACCCCAAGCCCAAAACTCAGACCCCAAGCCCAAAACTCAGACCCCAAGCCCAAAACTCAGACCCCAAGCCCAAAACTTAAACCCCAAGCCCAAAACGTAGAACCCAAGCTCAAAACGTAGAACCCAAGCTCAAAACGTAGAACCCAAGGCCAAAACTCAGACCCCAAGGCCAAAACTCAGACCCCAAGCCCAAAACTCAGACCCCAAGCCCAAAACTCAGACCCCAAGCCCAAAACTTCAAACCCAAGCCCAAAACTTCAAACCCAAGCCCAAAACTTAAACCCCAAGCCCAAAACTTAAACCCCAAGCCCAAAACTTAAACCCCAAGCCCAAAACTTAAACCCCAAGCCCAAAATGTAGAACCCAAGCCCAAAACTTAGAACCCAAGCCCAAAACTTAGAACCCAAGCCCAAAACTTTAAACCCAAGCCCAAAACTTTAAACCCAAGCCCAAAACTTAGACCCCAAGCCCAAAACTCAGACCCCAAGCCCAAAACTCAGACCCCAAGCCCAAAACTCAGACCCCAAGCCCAAAACTCAGACCCCAAGCCCAAACCTTCAAACCCAAGCCCAAAACTTAAACCCAAGCCCAAAACTTTAAACCCAAGCCCAAAACTTTAAACCCAAGCCCAAAACTTAGACCCCAAGCCCAAAACTCAGACCCCAAGCCCAAAACTCAGACCCCAAGCCCAAAACTCAGACCCCAAGCCCAAAACTCAGACCCCAAGCCCAAAACTTAAACCCCAAGCCCAAAACGTAGAACCCAAGCTCAAAACGTAGAACCCAAGCTCAAAACGTAGAACCCAAGGCCAAAACTCAGACCCCAAGGCCAAAACTCAGACCCCAAGCCCAAAACTCAGACCCCAAGCCCAAAACTCAGACCCCAAGCCCAAAACTTCAAACCCAAGCCCAAAACTTCAAACCCAAGCCCAAAACTTAAACCCCAAGCCCAAAACTTAAACCCCAAGCCCAAAACTTAAACCCCAAGCCCAAAATGTAGAACCCAAGCCCAAAACTTAGAACCCAAGCCCAAAACTTAGAACCCAAGCCCAAAACTTTAAACCCAAGCCCAAAACTTTAAACCCAAGCCCAAAACTTAGACCCCAAGCCCAAAACTCAGACCCCAAGCCCAAAACTCAGACCCCAAGCCCAAAACTCAGACCCCAAGCCCAAAACTCAGACCCCAAGCCCAAACCTTCAAACCCAAGCCCAAAACTTAAACCCCAAGCCGAAAACTTAAACCCCAAGCCGAAAACTTAAACCCCAAGCCCAAAACTTAAACCCCAAGCCCAAAATGTAGAACCCAAGCCCAAAACTTAGAACCCAAGCCCAAAACTTAGAACCCAAGCCCAAAATGTAGAACCCAAGCCCAAAACTTTGAACCCAAGCCCCAAACTTTAAACCCAAGCCCAAAACTTTAAACCCAAGCCCAAAACTTTAAACCCAAGCCCAAAACTTTAAACCCAAGCCCAAAACTTCAAACCCAAGCCCAAAACTCAGACCCCAAGCCCAAAACTCAGACCCCAAGCCCAAAACTCAGACCCCAAGCCCAAAACTCAGACCCCAAGCCCAAAACTCAGACCCCAAGTCCAAAACTCAGACCCCAAGCCCAAAACTTCAAACCCAAGCCCAAAACTCAGACCCCAAGCCCAAAACTCAGACCCCAAGCCCAAAACTTAAACCCCAAGCCCAAAACGTAGAACCCAAGCTCAAAACGTAGAACCCAAGCTCAAAACGTAGAACCCAAGATCAAAACTTAGAACCCAAGCCCAAAACTTAGAACCCAAGCCCAAAACTCAGACCCCAAGCCCAAAACTCAGACCCCAAGCCCAAAACTCAGACCCCAAGCCCAAAACTCAGACCCCAAGCCCAAAACTCAGACCCCAAGCCCAAAACTCAGACCCCAAGCCCAAAACTTTAAACCCAAGCCCAAAACTTAGACCCCAAGCCCAAAACTCAGACCCCAAGCCCAAAACTCAGACCTCAAGCCCAAAACTCAGACCCCAAGCCCAAAACTCAGACCCCAAGCCCAAAACTTCAAACCCAAGCCCAAAACTTAAACCCCAAGCCGAAAACTTAAACCCCAAGCCCAAAACTTAAACCCCAAGCCCAAAACTTAAACCCCAAGCCCAAAATGTAGAACCCAAGCCCAAAACTTAGAACCCAAGCCCAAAACTTAGAACCCAAGCCCAAAATGTAGAACCCAAGCCCAAAACTTTGAACCCAAGCCCAAAACTTTAAACCCAAGCCCAAAACTTTAAACCCAAGCCCAAAACTTTAAACCCAAGCCCAAAACTTTAAACCCAAGCCCAAAA
This sequence comes from Psittacula echo, assembly GCF_963264785.1. NCBI lineage: Eukaryota > Metazoa > Chordata > Aves > Psittaciformes > Psittacidae > Psittacula > Psittacula echo. The sequence continues at coordinate 417,624 of NC_137742.1, forward strand.
CTCAGACCCCAAGTCCAAAACTCAGACCCCAAGCCCAAAACTCAGACCCCAAGCCCAAAACTCAGACCCCAAGCCCAAAACTCAGACCCCAAGCCCAAAACTCAGACCCCAAGCCCAAAACTTTAAACCCAAGCCCAAAACTCAGACCCCAAGCCCAAAACTCAGACCCCAAGCCCAAAACTTAAACCCCAAGCCCAAAACGTAGAACCCAAGCTCAAAACGTAGAACCCAAGCTCAAAACGTAGAACCCAAGATCAAAACTTAGAACCCAAGCCCAAAACTTAGAACCCAAGCCCAAAACTCAGACCCCAAGCCCAAAACTCAGACCCCAAGCCCAAAACTCAGACCCCAAGCCCAAAACTCAGACCCCAAGCCCAAAACTTTAAACCCAAGCCCAAAAATTAGATACCAAGCCCAAAACTCAGACCCCAAGCCCAAAACTCAGACCCCAAGCCCAAAACTCAGACCCCAAGCCCAAAACTCAGACCCCAAGCCCAAAACTTCAAACCCAAGCCCAAAACTTAAACCCCAAGCCGAAAACTTAAACCCCAAGCCCAAAACTTAAACCCCAAGCCCAAAACTTAAACCCCAAGCCCAAAATGTAGAACCCAAGCCCAAAACTTAGAACCCAAGCCCAAAACTTAGAACCCAAGCCCAAAATGTAGAACCCAAGCCCAAAACTTTGAACCCAAGCCCAAAACTTTAAACCCAAGCCCAAAACTTTAAACCCAAGCCCAAAACTTTAAACCCAAGCCCAAAACTTTAAACCCAAGCCCAAAACTTAAAACCCAAGCCCAAAACTCAGACCCCAAGCCCAAAACTCAGACCCCAAGCCCAAAACTCAGACCCCAAGTCCAAAACTCAGACCCCAAGCCCAAAACTTCAAACCCAAGCCCAAAACTCAGACCCCAAGCCCAAAACTCAGACCCCAAGCCCAAAACTTAAACCCCAAGCCCAAAACGTAGAACCCAAGCTCAAAACGTAGAACCCAAGCTCAAAACGTAGAACCCAAGATCAAAACTTAGAACCCAAGCCCAAAACTTAGAACCCAAGCCCAAAACTCAGACCCCAAGCCCAAAACTCAGACCCCAAGCCCAAAACTCAGACCCCAAGCCCAAAACTCAGACCCCAAGCCCAAAACTTTAAACCCAAGTCCAAAACTTAGACCCCAAGCCCAAAACTCAGACCCCAAGCCCAAAACTCAGACCCCAAGCCCAAAACTCAGACCCCAAGCCCAAAACTCAGACCCCAAGCCCAAAACTTCAAACCCAAGCCCAAAACTTAAACCCCAAGCCGAAAACTTAAACCCCAAGCCCAAAACTTAAACCCCAAGCCCAAAACTTAAACCCCAAGCCCAAAATGTAGAACCCAAGCCCAAAACTTAGAACCCAAGCCCAAAACTAAGAACCCAAGCCCAAAATGTAGAACCCAAGCCCAAAACTTTGAACCCAAGCCCAAAACTTTAAACCCAAGCCCAAAACTTTAAACCCAAGCCCAAAACTTTAAACCCAAGCCCAAAACTTTAAACCCAAGCCCAAAACTCAGACCCCAAGCCCAAAACTCAGACCCCAAGCCCAAAACTCAGACCCCAAGGCCAAAACTCAGACCCCAAGCCCAAAACTCAGACCCCAAGCCCAAAACTTAAACCCCAAGCCCAAAACGTAGAACCCAAGCTCAAAACGTAGAACCCAAGGCCAAAACTCAGACCCCAAGCCCAAAACTCAGACCCCAAGCCCAAAACTCAGACCCCAAGCCCAAAACTCAGACCCCAAGCCTAAAACTTCAAACCCAAGCCCAAAACTTAAACCCCAAGCCCAAAACTCAGACCCCAAGCCCAAAACTCAGAACCCAAGCCCAAAACTCAGACCCCAAGCCCAAAACTCAGACCCCAAGCCCAAAACTCAGACCCCAAGCCCAAAACTCAGACCCCAAGCCCAAAACTTTAAACCCAAGCCCAAAACTTTAAACCCAAGCCCAAAACTCAGACCCCAAGCCCAAAACTCAGACCCCAAGCCCAAAACTCAGACCCCAAGCCCAAAACTCAGACCCCAAGCCCAAAACTCAGACCCCAAGCCCAAAACTCAGACCCCAAGCCCAAAACTTCAAACCCAAGCCCAAAACTCAGACCTCAAGCCCAAAACTCAGACCCCAAGCCCAAAACTTAAACCCCAAGCCCAAAACGTAGAACCCAAGCTCAAAACGTAGAACCCAAGCTCAAAACGTAGAACCCAAGATCAAAACTTAGAACCCAAGCCCAAAACTTAGAACCCAAACCCAAAACTCAGACCCCAAGCCCAAAACTCAGACCCCAAGCCCAAAACTCAGACCCCAAGCCCAAAACTCAGACCCCAAGCCCAAAACTCAGACCCCAAGCCCAAAACTCAGACCCCAAGCCCAAAACTCAGACCCCAAGCCCAAAACTTTAAACCCAAGCCCAAAAATTAGATACCAAGCCCAAAACTCAGACCCCAAGCCCAAAACTCAGACCCCAAGCCCAAAACTCAGACCCCAAGCCCAAAACTCAGACCCCAAGCCCAAAACTTCAAACCCAAGCCCAAAACTTAAACCCCAAGCCGAAAACTTAAACCCCAAGCCCAAAACTTAAACCCCAAGCCCAAAACTTAAACCCCAAGCCCAAAATGTAGAACCCAAGCCCAAAACTTAGAACCCAAGCCCAAAACTTAGAACCCAAGCCCAAAATGTAGAACCCAAGCCCAAAACTTTGAACCCAAGCCCAAAACTTTAAACCCAAGCCCAAAACTTTAAACCCAAGCCCAAAACTTTAAACCCAAGCCCAAAACTTTAAACCCAAGCCCAAAACTTAAAACCCAAGCCCAAAACTCAGACCCCAAGCCCAAAACTCAGACCCCAAGCCCAAAACTCAGACCCCAAGTCCAAAACTCAGACCCCAAGCCCAAAACTTCAAACCCAAGCCCAAAACTCAGACCCCAAGCCCAAAACTCAGACCCCAAGCCCAAAACTTAAACCCCAAGCCCAAAACGTAGAACCCAAGCTCAAAACGTAGAACCCAAGCTCAAAACGTAGAACCCAAGATCAAAACTTAGAACCCAAGCCCAAAACTTAGAACCCAAGCCCAAAACTCAGACCCCAAGCCCAAAACTCAGACCCCAAGCCCAAAACTCAGACCCCAAGCCCAAAACTCAGACCCCAAGCCCAAAACTTTAAACCCAAGTCCAAAACTTAGACCCCAAGCCCAAAACTCAGACCCCAAGCCCAAAACTCAGACCCCAAGCCCAAAACTCAGACCCCAAGCCCAAAACTCAGACCCCAAGCCCAAAACTTCAAACCCAAGCCCAAAACTTAAACCCCAAGCCGAAAACTTAAACCCCAAGCCCAAAACTTAAACCCCAAGCCCAAAACTTAAACCCCAAGCCCAAAATGTAGAACCCAAGCCCAAAACTTAGAACCCAAGCCCAAAACTAAGAACCCAAGCCCAAAATGTAGAACCCAAGCCCAAAACTTTGAACCCAAGCCCAAAACTTTAAACCCAAGCCCAAAACTTTAAACCCAAGCCCAAAACTTTAAACCCAAGCCCAAAACTTTAAACCCAAGCCCAAAACTCAGACCCCAAGCCCAAAACTCAGACCCCAAGCCCAAAACTCAGACCCCAAGGCCAAAACTCAGACCCCAAGCCCAAAACTGAGACCCCAAGCCCAAAACTTAAACCCCAAGCCCAAAACGTAGAACCCAAGCTCAAAACGTAGAACCCAAGCTCAAAACGTAGAACCCAAGGCCAAAACTCAGACCCCAAGCCCAAAACTCAGACCCCAAGCCCAAAACTCAGACCCCAAGCCCAAAACTCAGACCCCAAGCCTAAAACTTCAAACCCAAGCCCAAAACTTAAACCCCAAGCCCAAAACTCAGACCCCAAGCCCAAAACTCAGAACCCAAGCCCAAAACTCAGACCCCAAGCCCAAAACTCAGACCCCAAGCCCAAAACTCAGACCCCAAGCCCAAAACTCAGACCCCAAGCCCAAAACTTTAAACCCAAGCCCAAAACTTTAAACCCAAGCCCAAAACTCAGACCCCAAGCCCAAAACTCAGACCCCAAGCCCAAAACTCAGACCCCAAGCCCAAAACTCAGACCCCAAGCCCAAAACTCAGACCCCAAGCCCAAAACTCAGACCCCAAGCCCAAAACTTCAAACCCAAGCCCAAAACTCAGACCTCAAGCCCAAAACTCAGACCCCAAGCCCAAAACTTAAACCCCAAGCCCAAAACGTAGAACCCAAGCTCAAAACGTAGAACCCAAGCTCAAAACGTAGAACCCAAGATCAAAACTTAGAACCCAAGCCCAAAACTTAGAACCCAAACCCAAAACTCAGACCCCAAGCCCAAAACTCAGACCCCAAGCCCAAAACTCAGACCCCAAGCCCAAAACTCAGACCCCAAGCCCAAAACTCAGACCCCAAGCCCAAAACTTCAAACCCAAGCCCAAAACTTAGAACCCAAGCCCAAAACTTAAACCCCAAAGCCAAAACTTAAACCCCAAGCCCAAAACTTAAACCCCAAGCCCAAAATGTAGAACCCAAGCCCAAAACTTAGAACCCAAGCCCAAAACTTAGAACCCAAGCCCAAAACTCAGACCCCAAGCCCAAAACTCAGACCCCAAGCCCAAAACTCTGACCCCAAGCCCAAAACTCTGACCCCAAGCCCAAAACTCTGACCCCAAGCACAAAACTCTGACCCCAAGCCCAAAACTCTGACCCCAAGCCCAAAATTAAAAACCCAAGCCCAAAACTCAGACCCCAAGCCCAAAACTCAGACCCCAAGACCAAAACTAAAAATCCAAGCCCAAAACTTAAAACCCAAGACCAAACCTCAGACCCCAATCCGAAAACTCAGACCCCAAGCCCAAAACTTAAAACCCAAGCCCAAAACTAAAAACCCAAGGCCAAAACTTAAAACCCAAGCCCAAAAGTTAAAACCCAAGCCCAAAACTTAAAACCCAAGCCCAAAACTTAGACCCCAAGCCCAAAACTAAAAAATCAAGCCCAAAACTTAGACCCCAAGCCCAAAACTCTGACCCCAAGCCCAAAACTAAAAACCCAAGCCCAAAACTCAGACCCCAAGCCCAAAACTCAGACCCCAAGCCCAAAACTCAGACCCCAAGCCCAAAACTCAGACCCCAAGCCCAAAACTCAGACCCCAAGACCAAAACTAAAAATCCAAGCCCAAAACTTAAAACCCAAGACCAAAACTCAGACCCCAATCCGAAAACTCAGACCCCAAGCCCAAAACTTAAAACCCAAGCATAAAACTAAAAACCCAAGGCCAAAACTTAAAACCCAAGCCCAAAAGTTAAAACCCAAGCCCAAAACTTAAAACCCAGGCCCAAAACTTAGACCCCAAGCCCAAAACTAAAAAATCAAGCCCAAAACATAGACCCCAAGCCCAAAACTCTGACCCCAAGCCCAAAACTAAAAACCCAAGCCCAAAACTCAGACCCCAAGCCCAAAACTCAGACCCCAAGGCCAAAACAAAGACCCCAAGGCCAAAACTCAGACCCCAAGGCCAAAACTCAGACCGCAAGCCCAAAACTCAGACCCCAAGCCCAAAACTCAGACCCCAAGCCCAAAACTCTGACCCCAAGCCCAAAACTCAGACCCCAAGCCCAAAACTCAGACCCCAAGCCCAAAACTCAGACCCCAAGCCTAAAGCTTCAAACCCAAGCCCAAAACTTAAACCCCAAGCCCAAAACTCAGACCCCAAGCCCAAAACTCAGACCCCAAGCCCAAAACTCAGACCCCAAGCCCAAAACTCAGACCCCAAGCCCAAAACTCAGACCCCAAGCCCAAAACTCAGACCCCAAGCCCAAAACTTAAACCCAAGCCCAAAACTTTAAACCCAAGCCCAAAACTTTAAACCCAAGCCCAAAACTTTAAACCCAAGCCCAAAACTTTAAACCCAAGCCCAAAACTAAAAACCCAAGCCCAAAACTAAAAACCCAAGGCCAAAACTCAGACCCCAAGGCCAAAACTCAGACCCCAAGCCCAAAACTCAGACCCCAAGCCCAAAACTTCAAACCCCAAGCCCAAAACTAAAAACCCAAGGCCAAAACTCAGACCCCAAGGCCAAAACTCAGACCCCAAGCCCAAAACTCAGACCCCAGGCCCAAAACTTCAAACCCCAAGCCCAAAACTTAAACCCCAAGCCCAAAACTTAAACCCCAAGCCCAAAACGTAGAACCCAAGCTCAAAACGTAGAACCCAAGCTCAAAACGTAGAACCCAAGATCAAAACTTAGAACCCAAGCCCAAAACTAAGAACCCAAGCCCAAAACTTAGAACCCAAGCCCAAAACTTAGAACCCAAACCCAAAACTTAGAACCCAAGCCCAAAACTTCAAACCCAAGCCCAAAACTTCAAACCCAAGCCCAAAACTTAAACCCCAAGCCCAAAACTTAAACCCCAAGCCCAAAACTTAAACCCCAAGCCCAAAACTTAGAACCCAAGCCCAAAACTTAGAACCCAAGCCCAAAACTTCAAACCCAAGCCCAAAACTTCAAACCCAAGCCCAAAACTTAAACCCCAAGACCAAAACTTAAACCCCAAGCCCAAAACTTAAACCCCAAGCCCAAAATGTAGAATCCAAGCCCAAAACTTAGAACCCAAGCCCAAAACTTTAAACCCAAGCCCAAAACTTTAAACCCAAGCCCAAAACTTTAAACCCAAGCCCAAAACTTAGACCCCAAGCCCAAAACTAAAAACCCAAGCCCAAAACTAAAAACCCAAGCCCAAAACTTAAACCCCAAGCCCAAAACTTAAACCCCAAGCCCAAAACTTAGAACCCAAGACCAAAACTTAGAACCCAAGCCCAAAACTTTAAAACCAAGCCCAAAACTTAAAACCCAAACCCAAAACTTTAAACCCAAGCCCAAAACTTTAAACCCAATCCCAAAACTCAGAACCCAAGCCCAAAACTCAGACCCCAAGCCCAAAACTCTGACCCCAAGCCCAAAACTAAAAACCCAAGCCCAAAACTCAGACCCCAAGGCCAAAACTCAGACCCCAAGCCCAAAACTCAGACCCCAAGCCCAAAACTCAGACCCCAAGCCCAAAACTCAGACCCCAAGCCCAAAACTCAGACCCCAAGCCCAAAACATTAAACCCAAGCCCAAAACTTTAAACCCAAGCCCAAAACTTTAAACCCAAGCCCAAAACTTTAAACCCAAGCCCAAAACTAAAAACCCAAGCCCAAAACTAAAAACCCAAGGCCAAAACTCAGACCCCAAGCCCAAAACTCAGACCCCAAGCCCAAAACTCAGACCCCAAGCCCAAAACTCAAACCCCAGGCCCAAAACTTAAACCCCAAGCCCAAAACTTAAACCCCAAGCCCAAAACTTAAACCCCAAGCCCAAAACGTAGAACCCAAGCTCAAAACGTAGAACCCAAGCTCAAAACGTAGAACCCAAGATCAAAACTTAGAACCCAAGCCCAAAACTAAGAACCCAAGCCCAAAACTTAGAACCCAAGCCCAAAACTTAGAACCCAAGCCCAAAACTTAGAACCCAAGCCCAAAACTTCAAACCCAAGCCCAAAACTTCAAACCCAAGCCCAAAACTTAAACCCCAAGCCCAAAACTTAAACCCCAAGCCCAAAACTTAAACCCCAAGCCCAAAACTTAGAACCCAAGCCCAAAACTTCAAACCCAAGCCCAAAACTTCAAACCCAAGCCCAAAACTTAAACCCCAAGCCCAAAACTTAAACCCCAAGCCCAAAACTTAAACCCCAAGCCCAAAATGTAGAACCCAAGCCCAAAACTTAGAACCCAAGCCCAAAACTTTAAACCCAAGCCCAAAACATTAAACCCAAGCCCAAAACTTTAAACCCAAGCCCAAAACTTTAAACCCAAGCCCAAAACTTTAAACCCAAGCCCAAAACTAAAAACCGAAGCCCAAAACTAAAAACCCAAGCCCAAAACTTAAACCCCAAGCCGAAAACTTAAACCCCAAGCCCAAAACTTAGAACCCAAGCCCAAAACATTAAACCCAAGCCCAAAACTTAGAACCCAAGCCCAAAACTTTAAACCCAAGCCCAAAACTTTAAACCCAAACCCAAAACTTTAAATCCAAGCCCAAAACTTTAAACCCAAGCCTAAAACTTAGAACCCAAGCCCAAAACTCAGACCCCAAGCCCAAAACTCTGACCCCAAGCCCAAAACTAAAAACCCAAGCCCAAAACTCAGACCCCAAGGCCAAAACTCAGACCCCAAGCCCAAAACTCAGACCCCAAGCCCAAAACTCAGACCCCAAGCCCAAAACTCAGACCCCAAGCCCAAAACTCAGACCCCAAGCCCAAAACTCAGATCCCAAGCCCAAAACTCAGACCCCAAGCCCAAAACTCAGACCCCAAGCCCAAAACTTCAAACCCAAGCCCAAAACGTAGAACCCAAGCCCAAAACTTAGAACCCAAGCTCAAAACGTAGAACCCAAGATCAAAACTTAGAACCCAAGCCCAAAACGTAGAACCCAAGCCCAAAACTTAGAACCCAAGCCCAAAATTAGAACCCAAGCCCAAAACTTAGAACCCAAGCCCAAAACTCAGACCCCAAGCCCAAAACTCAGACCCCAAGCCCAAAACTCAGACCCCAAGCCCAAAACTCAGACCCCAAGCCCAAAACTCAGACCCCAAGCCCAAAACTCAGACCCCAAGCCCAAAACTCTGACCCCAAGCCCAAAACTTAAAACCCAAGCCCAAAACTTAAAACCCAAGCCCAAAACTTTAAACCCAAGCCCAAAACTTAGAACCCAAGCCCAAAACTTAGAACCCAAGCCCAAAACTTAGAACCCAAGCCCAAAACTTAAACCCCAAGCCCAAAACGTAGAACCCCAAGCCCAAAATATAGAACCCAAGCTCAAAACGTAGAACCCAAGACCAAAACTTAGAACCCAAGCCCAAAACTTAGAACCCAAGCCCAAAACTTTAAACCCAAGCCCAAAACTCAGACCCCAAGCCCAAAACTCAGACCCCAAGCCCAAAACTCAGACCCCAAGCCCAAAACTTTGACCCCAAGCCCAAAACTCAGACCCCAAGCCCAAAACTCAGACCCCAAGCCCAAAATTAAAAACCCAAGCCCAAAAGTTAGAACCCAAGCCCAAAACTCAGACCCCAAGACCAAAACTAAAAATCCAAGCCCAAAACTTAAAACCCAAGACCAAAACTCAGACCCCAAGCCCAAAACGTAGACCCCAAGCCCAAAATTAAAATCCCAATCCGAAAACTCAGACCCCAAGCCCAAAACTTAAAACCCAAGCCCAAAACTAGAAACCCAAGGCCAAAACTTAAAACCCAAGCCCAAAAGTTAAAACCCAAGTCCAAAAGTTAAAACCCAAACCCAAAAGTTAAAACCCAAGCCCAAAAGTTAAAACCCAAGCCCAAAACTTAAAACCCAATCCCAAAACTTAGACCCCAAGCACAAAACTAAAAAATAAAGCTCAAAACTTAGACCCCAAGCCCAAAACTCAGACCCCAAGCCCAAAACTAAAAACCCAAGCCCAAAACTCAGACCCCAAGGCCAAAACTCAGACCCCAAGCCCAAAACTCAGACCCCAAGCCCAAAACTCAGACCCCAAGCCCAAAACTCAGACCCCAAGCCCAAAACTTAAAACCCAAGCCCAAAACTTAAAACCCAAGCCCAAAACTTAAAACCCAAGCCCAAAACTTTAAACCCAAGCCCAAAACTTAGAACCCAAGCCCAAAACTTAGAACCCAAGCCCAAAACTTAGAACCCAAGCCCAAAACTTAAACCCCAAGCCCAAAACGTAGAACCCCAAGCCCAAAATATAGAACCCAAGCTCAAAACGTAGAACCCAAGACCAAAACTTAGAACCCAAGCCCAAAACTTAGAACCCAAGCCCAAAACTTTAAACCCAAGCCCAAAACTCAGACCCCAAGCCCAAAACTCAGACCCCAAGCCCAAAACTCAGACCCCAAGCCCAAAACTTTGACCCCAAGCCCAAAACTCAGACCCCAAGCCCAAAACTCAGACCCCAAGCCCAAAATTAAAAACCCAAGCCCAAAAGTTAGAACCCAAGCCCAAAACTCAGACCCCAAGACCAAAACTAAAAATCCAAGCCCAAAACTTAAAACCCAAGACCAAAACTCAGACCCCAAGCCCAAAACGTAGACCCCAAGCCCAAAATTAAAATCCCAATCCGAAAACTCAGACCCCAAGCCCAAAACTTAAAACCCAAGCCCAAAACTAGAAACCCAAGGCCAAAACTTAAAACCCAAGCCCAAAAGTTAAAACCCAAGTCCAAAAGTTAAAACCCAAACCCAAAAGTTAAAACCCAAGCCCAAAAGTTAAAACCCATGCCCAAAACTAAAAAATAAAGCTCAAAACTTAGACCCCAAGCCAAAAACTCAGACCCCAAGGCCAAAACTAAAAACCCAAGCCCAAAACTCAGACCCCAAGGCCAAAACTCAGACCCCAAGGCCAAAACTCAGACCCCAAGGCCAAAACTCAGACCCCAAGGCCAAAACTCAGACCCCAAGCCCAAAACTCAGACCCCAAGCCCAAAACTCAGACCCCAAGCCCAAAACTCAGACCCCAAGCCCAAAACTCAGACCCCAAGCCCAAAACTTCAAACCCAAGCCCAAAACTTAAACCCCAAGCCCAAAATTTAAACCCCAAGCCCAAAACTTAAACCCCAAGCCCAAAACTTAGAACCCAAGCTCAAAACGTAGAACCCAAGCTCAAAACTTAGAACCCAAGCCCAAAACTTAGAACCCAAGCCCAAAACTTAGAACCCAAGCCCAAAACTTAGAACCCAAGCCTAAAACTTAGAACCCAAGCCCAAAACTCAGACCCCAAGCCCAAAACTCAGACCCCAAGCCCAAAACTCAGACCCCAAGCCCAAAACTCAGACCCCAAGCCCAAAACTTCAAACCCAAGCCCAAAACTTCAAACCCAAGCCCAAAACTTAAACCCCAAGCCCAAAACTTAAACCCCAAGCCCAGAACGTAGAACCCCAAGCCCAAAACTCAGACCCCAAGCCCAAAACTTAGAACCCAAGCCCAAAACTTTAAACCCAAGCCCAAAACTTTAAACCCAAGCCCAAAACTCAGACCCCAAGCCCAAAACTCAGACCCCAAGCCCAAAACTCAGACCCCAAGCCCAAAACTCAGACCCCAAGCCCAAAACTTAGAACCCAAGCCCAAAACTTAGAACCCCAAGCCCAAAACTTAAACCCCAAGTCCAAACTTAGAACCCAAGCCCAAAACTTAGAACCCAAGCCCAAAACTTTAAACCCAAGCCCAAAACTCAGACCCCAAGCCCAAAACTCAGACCCCAAGCCCAAAACTCAGACCCCAAGCCCAAAACTCTGACCCCAAGCCCAAAACTCAGACCCCAAGCCCAAAACTCAGACCCCAAGCCCAAAATTAAAAACCCAAGCCCAAAAGTTAGAACCCAAGCCCAAAACTCAGACCCCAAGACCAAAACTAAAAATCCAAGCCCAAAACTTAAAACCCAAGACCAAAACTCAGACCCCAAGCCCAAAACGTAGACCCCAAGCCCAAAATTAAAATCCCAATCCGAAAACTCAGACTCAAAGCCCAAAACTTAAAACCCAAGCCCAAAACTAGAAACCCAAGGCCAAAACTTAAAACCCAAGCCCAAAAGTTAAAACCCAAGTCCAAAAGTTAAAACCCAAACCCAAAAGTTAAAACCCAAGCCCAAAAGTTAAAACCCAAGCCCAAAACTTAAAACCCAAGCCGAAAACTTAGACCCCAAGCACAAAACGAAAAAATCAAGCCCAAAACTTAGACCCCAAGCCCAAAACTCTGACCCCAAGCCCAAAACTAAAAACCCAAGCCCAAAACTCAGACCCCAAGGCCAAAACTCAGACCCCAAGCCCAAAACTCAGACCCCAAGGCCAAAACTCAGACCCCAAGCCCAAAACTCAGACCCCAAGCCCAAAACTCAGACCCCAAGCCCAAAACTCAGACCCCAAGCCCAAAACTCAGACCCCAAGCCCAAAACTCAGACCCCAAGCCCAAAACTTCAAACCCAAGCCCAAAACTTAAACCCCAAGCCCAAAACTTAAACCCCAAGCCCAAAACTTAAACCCCAAGCCCAAAACGTAGAACCCAAGCTCAAAACGTAGAACCCAAGCTCAAAACGTAGAACCCAAGATCAAAACTTAGAACCCAAGCCCAAAACTTCGAACCCAAGCCCAAAACTTCGAACCCAAGCCCAAAACTTCGAACCCAAGCCTAAAACTTAGAACCCAAGCCCAAAACTCAGACCCCAAGCCCAAAACTCAGACCCCAAGCCCAAAACTCAGACCCCAAGCCCAAAACTCAGACCCTAAGCCCAAAACTCAGACCCCAAGCCCAAAACTCAGACCCCAAGCCCAAAACTCAGACCCCAAGCCCAAAACTTCAAACCTAAGCCCAAAACTTCAAACCCAAGCCCAAAACTTAAACCCCAAGCCCAAAACTTAAACCCCAAGCCCAAAACTTAAACCCCAAGCCCAAAACGTAGAACCCCAAGCCCAAAATGTAGAACCCAAGCCCAAAACTTAGAACCCAAGCCCAAAACTTAGAACCCAAGCCCAAAACTTTAAACCCAAGCCCAAAACTCAGACCCCAAGCCCAAAACTCAGACCCCAAGCCCAAAACTCAGACCCCAAGCCCAAAACTTAAACCCCAAGCCCAAAACTAAAAACCCAAGCCCAAAACTCAGACCCCAAGCCCAAAACTCAGACCCCAAGCCCAAAACTCAGACCCCAAGCCCAAAACTCAGACCCCAAGCCCAAAACTCAGACCCCAAGCCCAAAACTCAGACCCCAAGCCCAAAACTCAGATCCCAAGCCCAAAACTCAGACCCCAAGCCCAAAACTCAGACCCCAAGCCCAAAACTTCAAACCCAAGCCCAAAACTTAAACCCCAAGCCCAAAACTTAAACCCCAAGCCCAAAACTTAAACCCCAAGCCCAAAACGTAGAACCCAAGCTCAAAACGTAGAACCCAAGCTCAAAACGTAGAACCCAAGATCAAAACTTAGAACCCAAGCCCAAAACTTAGAACCCAAGCCCAAAACTCAGACCCCAAGCCCAAAACTCAGACCCCAAGCCCAAAACTCAGACCCCAAGCCCAAAACTTCAAATCCAAGCCCAAAACTTAAACCCCAAGCCCAAAACTTAAACCCCAAGCCCAAAACTTAAACCCCAAGCCCAAAACGTTAGAACCCAAGCTCAAAACGTAGAACCCAAGCTCAAAACGTAGAACCCAAGATCAAAACTTAGAACCCAAGCCCAAAACTTAGAACCCAAGCCCAAAACTTAGAACCCAAGCCCAAAACTTAGAACCCAAGCCCAAAACTTAGAACCCAAGCCCAAAACTCAGACCCCAAGCCCAAAACTCAGACCCCAAGCCCAAAACTCAGACCCCAAGCCCAAAACTCAGACCCCAAGCCCAAAACTCAGACCCCAAGCCCAAAACTCAGACCCCAAGCCCAAAACTTAGAACCCAAGCCCAAAACTTAGAACCCAAGCCCAAAACTTAGAACCCAAGCCCAAAACTTAAACCCCAAGCCCAAAACGTAGAACCCCAAGCCCAAAATATAGAACCCAAGCTCAAAACGTAGAACCCAAGCCCAAAACTTAGAACCCAAGCCCAAAACTTAGAACCCAAGCCCAAAACTTTAAACCCAAGCCCAAAACTCAGACCCCAAGCCCAAAACTCAGACCCCAAGCCCAAAACTCAGACCCCAAGCCCAAAACTTTGACCCCAAGCCCAAAACTCAGACCCCAAGCCCAAAACTCAGACCCCAAGCCCAAAATTAAAAACCCAAGCCCAAAAGTTAGAACCCAAGCCCAAAACTCAGACCCCAAGACCAAAACTAAAAATCCAAGCCCAAAACTTAAAACCCAAGACCAAAACTCAGACCTCAAGCCCAAAACGTAGACCCCAAGCCCAAAATTAAAATCCCAATCCGAAAACTCAGACCCCAAGCCCAAAACTTAAAACCCAAGCCCAAAACTAGAAACCCAAGGCCAAAACTTAAAACCCAAGCCCAAAAGTTAAAACCCAAGTCCAAAAGTTAAAACCCAAACCCAAAAGTTAAAACCCAAGCCCAAAAGTTAAAACCCAAGCCCAAAACTTAAAACCCAATCCCAAAACTTAGATCCCAAGCACAAAACTAAAAAATCAAGCCCAAAACGTAGACCCCAAGCCCAAAACTCTGACCCGAAGCCCAAAACTAAAAACCCAAGCCCAAAACTCAGACCCCAAGCCCAAAACTCAGACCCCAAGCCCAAAACTCAGACCCCAAGCCCAAAACTCAGACCCCAAGGCCAAAACTCAGACCCCAAGGCCAAAACTCAGACCCCAAGGCCAAAACTCAGACCCCAAGGCCAAAACTCAGACCCCAAGCCCAAAACTCAGACCCCAAGCCCAAAACTCAGACCCCAAGCCCAAAACTCAGACCCCAAGCCCAAAACTTCAAACCCAAGCCCAAAACTTAAACCCCAAGCCCAAAATTTAAACCCCAAGCCAAAACTTAAACCCCAAGCCCAAAACGTAGAACCCAAGCTCAAAACGTAGAACCCAAGCTCAAAACGTAGAACCCAAGCTCAAAACTTAGAACCCAAGCCCAAAACTTAGAACCCAAGCCTAAAACTTAGAACCCAAGCCCAAAACTCAGACCCCAAGCCCAAAACTCAGACCCCAAGCCCAAAACTCAGACCCCAAGCCCAAAACTCAGACCCCAAGCCCAAAACTCAGATCCCAAGCCCAAAACTCAGACCCCAAGCCCAAAACTCAGACCCCAAGCCCAAAACTCAGACCCCAAGCCCAAAACTCAGACCCCAAGCCCAAAACTTCAAACCCAAGCCCAAAACTTAAACCCCAAGCCCAAAACTTAAACCCCAAGTCCAAACTTAGAACCCAAGCCCAAAACTTCAAACCCAAGCCCAAAACTTTAAACCCAAGCCCAAAACTCAGACCCCAAGCCCAAAACTCAGACCCCAAGCCCAAAACTCAGACCCCAAGCCCAAAACTCAGACCCCAAGCCCAAAACTCTGACCCCAAGCCCAAAATTAAAAACCCAAGCCCAAAAGTTAGAACCCAAGCCCAAAACTCAGACCCCAAGACCAAAACTAAAAATCCAAGCCCAAAACTTAAAACCCAAGCCCAAAACTCAGACCCCAAGCACAAAACTAAAAAATCAAGCCCAAAACTTAGACCCCAAGCCCAAAACTCAGACCCCAAGCCCAAAACTCTGACCCCAAGCCCAAAACTCAGACCCCAAGGCCAAAACTCAGACCCCAAGGCCAAAACTCAGACCCCAAGGCCAAAACTCAGACCCCAAGGCCAAAACTCAGACCCCAAGCCCAAAACTCAGACCCCAAGCCCAAAACTCTGACCCCAAGCCCAAAACTCAGACCCCAAGCCCAAAACTCAGACCCCAAGCCCAAAACTCAAACCCCAAGCCCAAAACTTAGACGCCAAGCCCAAAATTAAAAACCCAAGCCCAAAACTCTGACCCCAAGCCCAAAACTCTGACCCCAAGCCCAAAACTCTGACCCCAAGCCCAAAACTCAGACCCCAAGCCCAAAACTCAGACCCCAAGCCCAAAATTAAAAACCCAAGCCCAAAACTCAGACCCCAAGACCAAAACTAAAAATCCAAGCCCAAAACTTAAAACCCAAGACCAAAACTCAGACCCCAAGCCCAAAACGTAGACCCCAAGCCCAAAATTAAAATCCCAATCCGAAAACTCAGACCCCAAGCCCAAAACTTAAAACCCAAGCCCAAAACTAGAAACCCAAGGCCAAAACTTAAAACCCAAGCCCAAAAGTTAAAACCCAAGTCCAAAAGTTAAAACCCAAACCCAAAAGTTAAAACCCAAGCCCAAAAGTTAAAACCCAAGCCCAAAACTTAAAACCCAAGCCCAAACCTTCAAACCCAAGCCCAAAACTTCAAACCCAAGCCCAAAACTTAGACCCCAAGCCCAAAACTCAGACCCCAAGCCCAAAACTTAGAACCCAAGCCCAAAACTCAGACCCCAAGCCCAAAACTCAGACCCCAAGCCCAAAACTCAGACCCCAAGCCCAAAACTCAGACCCCAAGCCCAAAACTCAGACCCCAAGCCCAAAACTCAGACCCCAAGCCCAAAACTCAGACCCCAAGCCCAAAACTCAGACCCCAAGCCCAAAACTTCAAACCCAAGCCCAAAACTTCAAACCCAAGCCCAAAACTTAAACCCCAAGCCCAAAACTTAAACCCCAAGCCCAAAACTTAAACCCCAAGCCCAAAACTTAAACCCCAAGCCCAAAACGTAGAACCCCAAGCCCAAAATGTAGAACCCAAGCCCAAAACTTAGAACCCAAGCCCAAAACTTTAAACCCAAGCCCAAAACTTTAAACCCAAGCCCAAAACTCAGACCCCAAGCCCAAAACTCAGACCCCAAGGCCAAAACTCAGACCCCAAGCCCAAAACTCAGACCCCAAGCCCAAAACTCAGATCCCAAGCCCAAAACTCAGACCCCAAGCCCAAAACTCAGACCCCAAGCCCAAAACTCAGACCCCAAGCCCAAAACTCAGACCCCAAGCCCAAAACTCAGACCCCAAGCCCAAAACTCAGACCCCAAGCCCAAAACTTAAAACCCAAGCCCAAAACTTAAAACCCAAGCCCAAAACTTTAAACGCAAGCCCAAAACTTCAAACCCAAGCCCAAAACTTAAACCCCAAGCCCAAAACTTAAACCCCAAGCCCAAAACGTAGAACCCAAGCTCAAAACGTAGAACCCAAGCTCAAAACGTAGAACCCAAGATCAAAACTTAGAACCCAAGCCCAAAACTTAGAACCCAAGCCCAAAACTCAGACCCCAAGCCCAAAACTCAGACCCCAAGCCCAAAACTCAGACCCCAAGCCCAAAACTCAGACCCCAAGCCCAAAACTCAGACCCCAAGCCCAAAACTTCAAACCCAAGCCCAAAACTTAAACCCCAAGCCCAAAACTTAAACCCCAAGCCCAAAACTTAAACCCCAAGCCCAAAACGTTAGAACCCAAGCTCAAAACGTAGAACCCAAGCTCAAAACGTAGAACCCAAGATCAAAACTTAGAACCCAAGCCCAAAACTTAGAACCCAAGCCCAAAACTTAGAACCCAAGCCCAAAACTTAGAACCCAAGCCCAAAACTTAGAACCCAAGCCCAAAACTCAGACCCCAAGCCCAAAACTCAGACCCCAAGCCCAAAACTCAGACCCCAAGCGCAAAACTCAGACCCCAAGCCCAAAACTCAGACCCCAAGCCCAAAACTCAGACCCCAAGCCCAAAACTCAGACCCCAAGCCCAAAACTCAGACCCCAAGCCCAAAACTCAGACCCCAAGCCCAAAACTCAGACCCCAAGCCCAAAACTCAGACCCCAAGCGCAAAACTCAGACCCCAAGCCCAAAACTCAGACCCCAAGCCCAAAACTCAGACCCCAAGCCCAAAACTCAGACCCCAAGCGCAAAACTCAGACCCCAAGCCCAAAACTCAGACCCCAAGCCCAAAACTCAGACCCCAAGCCCAAAACTCAGACCCCAAGCCCAAAACTCAGACCCCAAGCGCAAAACTCAGACCCCAAGCCCAAAACTCAGACCCCAAGCCCAAAACTCAGACCCCAAGCCCAAAACTCAGACCCCAAGCGCAAAACTCAGACCCCAAGCCCAAAACTCAGACCCCAAGCCCAAAACTCAGACCCCAAGCCCAAAACTCAGACCCCAAGCGCAAAACTCAGACCCCAAGCCCAAAACTCAGACCCCAAGCCCAAAACTCAGACCCCAAACCCAAAACTTAAAACCCAAGCCCAAAACTTAAAACCCAAGCCCAAAACTTTAAACCCAAGCCCAAAACTTAGAACCCAAGCCCAAAACTTAGAACCCAAGCCCAAAACTTAAACCCCAAGCCCAAAACGTAGAACCCCAAGCCCAAAATATAGAACCCAAGCTCAAAACGTAGAACCCAAGCCCAAAACTTAGAACCCAAGCCCAAAACTTAGAACCCAAGCCCAAAACTTTAAACCCAAGCCCAAAACTCAGACCCCAAGCCCAAAACTCAGACCCCAAGCCCAAAACTCAGACCCCAAGCCCAAAATTCAGACCCCAAGCCCAAAACTCAGACCCCAAGCCCAAAACTCAGACCCCAAGCCCAAAATTAAAAACCCAAGCCCAAAAGTTAGAACCCAAGCCCAAAACTCAGACCCCAAGACCAAAACTAAAAATCCAAGCCCAAAACTTAAAACCCAAGACCAAAACTCAGACCCCAATCCGAAAACTCAGACCCCAAGCCCAAAACTTAAAACCCAAGCCCAAAACTAGAAACCCAAGGCCAAAACTTAAAACCCAAGCCCAAAAGTTAAAACCCAAGTCCAAAAGTTAAAACCCAAACCCAAAAGTTAAAACCCAAGCCCAAAAGTTAAAACCCAAGCCCAAAACTTAAAACCCAATCCCAAAACTTAGACCCCAAGCACAAAACTAAAAAATCAAGCCCAAAACGTAGACCCCAAGCCCAAAACTCTGACCCCAAGCCCAAAACTAAAAACCCAAGCCCAAAACTCAGACCCCAAGCCCAAAACTCAGACCCCAAGCCCAAAACTCAGACCCCAAGGCCAAAACTCAGACCCCAAGGCCAAAACTCAGACCCCAAGCCCAAAACTCAGACCCCAAGCCCAAAACTCAGACCCCAAGCCCAAAACTCAGACCCCAAGCCCAAAACTTTGACCCCAAGCCCAAAACTCAGACCCCAAGCCCAAAATTAAAAAACCAAGCCCAAAAGTTAGAACCCAAGCCCAAAACTCAGACCCCAAGACCAAAACTAAAAATCCAAGCCCAAAACTTAAAACCCAAGACCAAAACTCAGACCCCAAGCCCAAAACGTAGACCCCAAGCCCAAAATTAAAATCCCAATCCGAAAACTCAGACCCCAAGCCCAAAACTTAAAACCCAAGCCCAAAACTAGAAACCCAAGGCCAAAACTTAAAACCCAAGCCCAAAAGTTAAAACCCAAGTCCAAAAGTTAAAACCCAAACCCAAAACTTAAACCCCAAGCCCAAAACGTAGAACCCAAGCTCAAAACGTAGAACCCAAGCTCAAAACGTAGAACCCAAGATCAAAACTTAGAACCCAAGCCCAAAACTTAGAACCCAAGCCCAAAACTCAGACCCCAAGCCCAAAACTCAGACCCCAAGCCCAAAACTCAGACCCCAAGCCCAAAACTCAGACCCCAAGCCCAAAACTTCAAATCCAAGCCCAAAACTTAAACCCCAAGCCCAAAACTTAAACCCCAAGCCCAAAACTTAAACCCCAAGCCCAAAACGTTAGAACCCAAGCTCAAAACGTAGAACCCAAGCTCAAAATTAAAAACCCAAGATCAAAACTTAGAACCCAAGCCCAAAACTTAGAACCCAAGCCCAAAACTTAGAACCCAAGCCAAAAACTTAGAACCCAAGCCCAAAACTCAGACCCCAAGCCCAAAACTCAGACCCCAAGCCCAAAACTCAGACCCCAAGCCCAAAACTCAGACCCCAAGCCCAAAACTCAGACCCCAAGCCCAAAACTTAGAACCCAAGCCCAAAACTTAAAACCCAAGCCCAAAACTTAAAACCCAAGCCCAAAACTTAGAACCCCAAGCCCAAAACTTAGAACCCAAGCCCAAAACTTAGAACCCAAGCCCAAAACTTAAACCCCAAGCCCAAAACGTAGAACCCCAAGCCCAAAATATAGAACCCAAGCTCAAAACGTAGAACCCAAGCCCAAAACTTAGAACCCAAGCCCAAAACTTAGAACCCAAGCCCAAAACTTTAAACCCAAGCCCAAAACTCAGACCCCAAGCCCAAAACTCAGACCCCAAGCCCAAAACTCAGACCCCAAGCCCAAAACTCAGACCCCAAGCCCAAAACTCAGACCCCAAGCCCAAAACTCAGACCCCAAGCCCAAAACTCAGACCCCAAGCCCAAAACTTCAAACCCAAGCCCAAAACTTAAACCCCAAGCCCAAAACTTAAACCCCAAGCCCAAAACGTAGAACCCAAGCTCAAAACGTAGAACCCAAGCTCAAAACGTAGAACCCAAGATCAAAACTTAGAACCCAAGCCCAAAACTCAGACCCCAAGCCCAAAACTCAGACCCCAAGCCCAAAACTCAGACCCCAAGCCCAAAACTCAGACCCCAAGCCCAAAACTCAGACCCCAAGCCCAAAACTTAAACCCCAAGCCCAAAACTTAAACCCCAAGCCCAAAACTTAAACCCCAAGCCCAAAACGTTAGAACCCAAGCTCAAAACGTAGAACCCAAGCTCAAAATGTAGAACCCAAGATCAAAACTTAGAACCCAAGCCCAAAACTTAGAACCCAAGCCCAAAACTTAGAACCCAAGCCCAAAACTTAGAACCCAAGCCCAAAACTTAGAACCCAAGCCCAAAACTCAGACCCCAAGCCCAAAACTCAGACCCCAAGCCCAAAACTCAGACCCCAAGCGCAAAACTCAGACCCCAAGCCCAAAACTCAGACCCCAAGCCCAAAACTCAGACCCCAAGGCCAAAACTCAGACCCCAAGCCCAAAACTTAAAACCCAAGCCCAAAACTTAAAACCCAAGCCCAAAACTTTAAACCCAAGCCCAAAACTTTAAACCCAAGCCCAAAACTTAGAACCCAAGCCCAAAACTTAAACCCCAAGCCCAAAACGTAGAACCCCAAGCCCAAAATATAGAACCCAAGCTCAAAACGTAGAACCCAAGCCCAAAACTTAGAACCCAAGCCCAAAACTTTAAACCCAAGCCCAAAACTTTAAACCCAAGCCCAAAACTCAGACCCCAAGCCCAAAACTCAGACCCCAAGCCCAAAACTCAGACCCCAAGCCCAAAACTCAGACCCCAAGCCCAAAACTCAGACCCCAAGCCCAAAACTCAGACCCCAAGCCCAAAATTAAAAACCCAAGCCCAAAAGTTAGAACCCAAGCCCAAAACTCAGACCCCAAGACCAAAACTAAAAATCCAAGCCCAAAACTTAAAACCCAAGACCAAAACTCAGACCCCAAGCCCAAAACTTAAAACCCAAGCCCAAAACTAGAAACCCAAGCCCAAAACTTAAAACCCAAGCCCAAAAGTTAAAACCCAAGTCCAAAAGTTAAAACCCAAACCCAAAAGTTAAAACCCAAGCCCAAAAGTTAAAACCCAAGCCCAAAACTTAAAACCCAATCCCAAAACATAGACCCCAAGCACAAAACTAAAAAATCAAGCCCAAAACGTAGACCCCAAGCCCAAAACTCTGACCCCAAGCCCAAAACTAAAAACCCAAGCCCAAAACTCAGACCCCAAGCCCAAAACTCAGACCCCAAGCCCAAAACTCAGACCCCAAGCCCAAAACTCAGACCCCAAGCCCAAAACTCAGACCCCAAGCCCAAAACTCAGACCCCAAGCCCAAAACTCAGACCCCAAGCCCAAAACTTTGACCCCAAGCCCAAAACTCAGACCCCAAGCCCAAAATTAAAAAACCAAGCCCAAAAGTTAGAACCCAAGCCCAAAACTCAGACCCCAAGACCAAAACTAAAAATCCAAGCCCAAAACTTAAAACCCAAGACCAAAACTCAGACCCCAAGCCCAAAACGTAGACCCCAAGCCCAAAATTAAAATCCCAATCCGAAAACTCAGACCCCAAGCCCAAAACTTAAAACCCAAGCCCAAAACTAGAAACCCAAGGCCAAAACTTAAAACCCAAGCCCAAAAGTTAAAACCCAAGTCCAAAAGTTAAAACCCAAGCCCAAAACTTAAACCCCAAGCCCAAAACGTAGAACCCAAGCTCAAAACGTAGAACCCAAGCTCAAAACGTAGAACCCAAGATCAAAACTTAGAACCCAAGCCCAAAACTTAGAACCCAAGCCCAAAACTCAGACCCCAAGCCCAAAACTCAGACCCCAAGCCCAAAACTCAGACCCCAAGCCCAAAACTTCAAATCCAAGCCCAAAACTTAAACCCCAAGCCCAAAACTTAAACCCCAAGCCCAAAACTTAAACCCCAAGCCCAAAACGTTAGAACCCAAGCTCAAAACGTAGAACCCAAGCTCAAAACGTAGAACCCAAGATCAAAACTTAGAACCCAAGCCCAAAACTTAGAACCCAAGCCCAAAACTCAGACCCCAAGCCCAAAACTCAAACCCCAAGCCCAAAACTCAGACCCCAAGCCCAAAACTCAGACCCCAAGCCCAAAACTTAGAACCCAAGCCCAAAACTTAAAACGCAAGCCCAAAACTTAAAACCCAAGCCCAAAACTTTAAACCCAAGCCCAAAACTTAGAACCCAAGCCCAAAACTTAGAACCCAAGCCCAAAACTTAAACCCCAAGCCCAAAACGTAGAACCCCAAGCCCAAAATATAGAACCCAAGCCCAAAACGTAGAACCCAAGCCCAAAACTTAGAACCCAAGCCCAAAACTTACAACCCAAGCCCAAAACTTTAAACCCAAGCCCAAAACTCAGACCCCAAGCCCAAAACTCAGACCCCAAGCCCAAAACTCAGACCCCAAGCCCAAAACTTTGACCCCAAGCCCAAAACTCAGACCCCAAGCCCAAAACTCAGACCCCAAGCCCAAAATTAAAAACCCAAGCCCAAAAGTTAGAACCCAAGCCCAAAACTCAGACCCCAAGACCAAAACTAAAAATTCAAGCCCAAAACTTAAAACCCAAGACCAAAACTCAGACCCCAAGCCCAAAACGTAGACCCCAAGCCCAAAATTAAAATCCCAATCCGAAAACTCAGACCCCAAGCCCAAAATTTAAAACCCAAGCCCAAAACTAGAAACCCAAGGCCAAAACTTAAAACCCAAGCCCAAAACTAGAAACCCAAGCCCAAAACTTAAAACCCAATCCCAAAACTTAGACCCCAAGCACAAAACTAAAAAATCAAGCCCAAAACGTAGACCCCAAGCCCAAAACTCTGACCCCAAGCCCAAAACTAAAAACCCAAGCCCAAAACTCAGACCCCAAGCCCAAAACTCAGACCCCAAGCCCAAAACTCAGACCCCAAGGCCAAAACTCAGACCCCAAGGCCAAAACTCAGACCCCAAGCCCAAAACTTAAAACCCAAGCCCAAAACTAGAAACCCAAGGCCAAAACTTAAAACCCAAGCCCAAAAGTTAAAACCCAAGTCCAAAAGTTAAAACCCAAACCCAAAAGTTAAAACCCAAGCCCAAAACTTAAACGCCAAGCCCAAAACGTAGAACCCAAGCTCAAAACGTAGAACCCAAGCTCAAAACGTAGAACCCAAGCTCAAAACTTAGAACCCAAGCCCAAAACTTAGAACCCAAGCCCAAAACTTAGAACCCAAGCCCAAAACTTAGAACCCAAGCCCAAAACTCAGACCCCAAGCCCAAAACTCAGACCCCAAGGCCAAAACTCAGACCCCAAGCGCAAAACTCAGACCCCAAGCCCAAAACTCAGACCCCAAGCCCAAAACTCAGACCCCAAGCCCAAAACTCAGACCCCAAGCCCAAAACTTAAAACCCAAGCCCAAAACTTTAAACCCAAGCCCAAAACTTAGAACCCAAGCCCAAAACTTAGAACCCAAGCCCAAAACTTAAACCCCAAGCCCAAAACGTAGAACCCCAAGCCCAAAATATAGAACCCAAGCTCAAAACGTAGAACCCAAGGCCAAAACTTAGAACCCAAGCCCAAAACTTAGAACCCAAGCCCAAAACTTTAAACCCAAGCCCAAAACTCAGACCCCAAGCCCAAAACTCAGACCCCAAGCCCAAAACTCAGACCCCAAGCCCAAAACTCAGACCCCAAGCCCAAAACTCAGACCCCAAGCCCAAAACTCAGACCCCAAGCCCAAAACTCAGACCCCAAGCCCAAAATTAAAAACCCAAGCCCAAAAGTTAGAACCCAAGCCCAAAACTCAGACCCCAAGACCAAAACTAAAAATCCAAGCCCAAAACTTAAAACCCAAGACCAAAACTCAGACCCCAAGCCCAAAACGTAGACCCCAAGCCCAAAATTAAAATCCCAATCCGAAAACTCAGACCCCAAGCCCAAAACTAAAAAACCCAAGCCCAAAACTAGAAACCCAAGGCCAAAACTTAAAACCCAAGACCAAAACTTAAAACCCAAGTCCAAAAGTTAAAACCCAAACCCAAAAGTTAAAACCCAAGCCCAAAAGTTAAAACCCAAGCCCAAAACTTAAAACCCAATCCCAAAACTTAGACCCCAAGCACAAAACTAAAAAATCAAGCCCAAAACGTAGACCCCAAGCCCAAAACTCTGACCCCAAGCCCAAAACTAAAAACCCAAGCCCAAAACTCAGACCCCAAGCCCAAAACTCTGACCCCAAGGCCAAAACTCAGACCCCAAGGCCAAAACTCAGACCCCAAGCCCAAAACTCAGACCCCAAGCCCAAAACTCAGACCCCAAGCCCAAAACTTTGACCCCAAGCCCAAAACTCAGACCCCAAGCCCAAAATTAAAAAACCAAGCCCAAAAGTTAGAACCCAAGCCCAAAACTCAGACCCCAAGACCAAAACTAAAAATCCAAGCCCAAAACTTAAAACCCAAGACCAAAACTCAGACCCCAAGCCCAAAACGTAGACCCCAAGCCCAAAATTAAAATCCCAATCCGAAAACTCAGACCCCAAGCCCAAAACTTAAAACCCAAGCCCAAAACTAGAAACCCAAGGCCAAAACTTAAAACCCAAGCCCAAAAGTTAAAACCCAAGTCCAAAAGTTAAAACCCAAACCCAAAAGTTAAAACCCAATCCCAAAACTTAGACCCCAAGCACAAAACTAAAAAATCAAGCCCAAAACGTAGACCCCAAGCCCAAAACTAAAAACCCAAGCCCAAAACTCAGACCCCAAGCCCAAAACTCAGACCCCAAGCCCAAAACTCAGACCCCAAGCCCAAAACTCAGACCCCAAGCCCAAAACTCAGACCCCAAGGCCAAAACTCAGACCCCAAGGCCAAAACTCAGACCCCAAGGCCAAAACTCAGACCCCAAGCCCAAAACTCAGACCCCAAGCCCAAAACTTCAAACCCAAGCCCAAAATTTAAACCCCAAGCCCAAAACTTAAACCCCAAGCCCAAAACGTAGAACCCAAGCTCAAAACGTAGAACCCAAGCTCAAAACGTAGAACCCAAGCTCAAAACGTAGAACCCAAGCCCAAAACTTAGAACCCAAGCCCAAAACTTAGAACCCAAGCCCAAAACTTAGAACCCAAGCCCAAAACTTAGAACCCAAGCCCAAAACTTAGAACCCAAGCCCAAAACTCAGACCCCAAGCCCAAAACTCAGACCCCAAGCCCAAAACTCAGACCCCAAGCCCAAAACTCAGACCCCAAGCCCAAAACTCAGACCCCAAGCCCAAAACTCAGACCCCAAGCCCAAAACTTCAAACCCAAGCCCAAAACTTCAAACCCAAGCCCAAAACTTAAACCCCAAGCCCAAAACTTAAACCCCAAGCCCAAAACGTAGAACCCCAAGCCCAAAATGTAGAACCCAAGCCCAAAACTTAGAACCCAAGCCCAAAACTTTAAACCCAAGACCAAAACTTTAAACCCAAGCCCAAAACTCAGACCCCAAGCCCAAAACTCAGACCCCAAGCCCAAAACTCAGACCCCAAGCCCAAAACTCAGACCCCAAGCCCAAAACTCAGACCCCAAGCCCAAAACTTCAAACCCAAGCCCAAAACTTAAACCCCAAGCCCAAAACTTAAACCCCAAGTCCAAACTTAGAACCCAAGCCCAAAACTTCAAACCCAAGCCCAAAACTTTAAACCCAAGCCCAAACCTCAGACCCCAAGCCCAAAACTCAGACCCCAAGCCCAAAACTCAGACCCCAAGCCCAAAACTCAGACCCCAAGCCCAAAACTCAGACCCCAAGCCCAAAACTCAGACCCCAAGCCCAAAACTCTGACCCCAAGCCCAAAACTCAGACCCCAAGCCCAAAACTCAGACCCCAAGCCCAAAATTAAAAACCCAAGCCCAAAAGTTAGAACCCAAGCCCAAAACTCAGACCCCAAGACCAAAACTAAAAATCCAAGCCCAAAACTTAAAACCCAAGACCAAAACTCAGACCCCAAGCCCAAAACGTAGACCCCAAGCCCAAAATTAAAATCCCAATCCGAAAACTCAGACCCCAAGCCCAAAACTTAAAACCCAAGCCCAAAACTAGAAACCCAAGGCCAAAACTTAAAACCCAAGCCCAAAAGTTAAAACCCAAGTCCAAAAGTTAAAACCCAAACCCAAAAGTTAAAACCCAAGCCCAAAAGTTAAAACCCAAGCCCAAAACTTCAAACCCAAGCCCAAAACTTAGACCCCAAGCACAAAACTAAAAAATCAAGCCCAAAACTTAGACCCCAAGCCCAAAACTCTGACCCCAAGCCCAAAACTAAAAACCCAAGCCCAAAACTCAGACCCCAAGGCCAAAACTCAGACCCCAAGGCCAAAACTCAGACCCCAAGCCCAAAACTCAGACCCCAAGGCCAAAACTCAGACCCCAAGCCCAAAACTCAGACCCCAAGCCCAAAACTCAGACCCCAAGCCCAAAACTCTGACCCCAAGGCCAAAATTCAGACCCCAAGCCCAAAACTCAGACCCCAAGCCCAAAACTTCAAACCCAAGCCCAAAACTTAGACGCCAAGCCCAAAATTAAAAACCCAAGCCCAAAACTCTGACCCCAAGCCCAAAACTCTGACCCCAAGCCCAAAACTCTGACCCCAAGCCCAAAACTCTGACCCCAAGCCCAAAACTCTGACCCCAAGCCCAAAACTCAGACCCCAAGCCCAAAATTAAAAACCCAAGCCCAAAAGTTAGAACCCAAGCCCAAAACTCAGACCCCAAGACCAAAACTAAAAATCCAAGCCCAAAACTTAAAACCCAAGACCAAAACTCAGACCCCAAGCCCAAAACGTAGACCCCAAGCCCAAAATTAAAATCCCAATCCGAAAACTCAGACCCCAAGCCCAAAACTTAAAACCCAAGCCCAAAACTAGAAACCCAAGTCCAAAACTTAAAACCCAAGCCCAAAAGTTAAAACCCAAGTCCAAAAGTTAAAACCCAAACCCAAAAGTTAAAACCCAAGCCCAAAAGTTAAAACCCAAGCCCAAAACTTAAAACCCAAGCCCAAACCTTCAAACCCAAGCCCAAACCTTCAAACCCAAGCCCAAAACTTAGACCCCAAGCCCAAAACTCAGACCCCAAGCCCAAAACTAAAAACCCAAGCCCAAAACTCAGACCCCAAGCCCAAAACTCAGACCCCAAGCCCAAAACTCAGACCCCAAGCCCAAAACTCAGACCCCAAGCCCAAAACTCAGACCCCAAGCCCAAAACTTCAAACCCAAGCCCAAAACTTCAAACCCAAGCCCAAAACTTAAACCCCAAGCCCAAAACTTAAACCCCAAGCCCAAAACGTAGAACCCCAAGCCCAAAATGTAGAACCCAAGCCCAAAACTTAGAACCCAAGCCCAAAACTTTAAACCCAAGCCCAAAACTTTAAACCCAAGCCCAAAACTCAGACCCCAAGCCCAAAACTCAGACCCCAAGCCCAAAACTCAGACCCCAAGCCCAAAACTCAGACCCCAAGCCCAAAACTCAGACCCCAAGCCCAAAACTTCAAACCCAAGCCCAAAACTTAAACCCCAAGCCCAAAACTTAAAACCCAAGTCCAAACTTAGAACCCAAGCCCAAAACTTCAAACCCAAGCCCAAAACTTTAAACCCAAGCCCAAAACTCAGACCCCAAGCCCAAAACTCAGACCCCAAGCCCAAAACTCAGACCCCAAGCCCAAAACTCTGACCCCAAGCCCAAAACTCAGACCCCAAGCCCAAAACTCAGACCCCAAGTCCAAAACTAAAAACCCAAGCCCAAAAGTTAGAACCCAAGCCCAAAACTCAGACCCCAAGACCAAAACTAAAAATCCAAGCCCAAAACTTAAAACCCAAGACCAAAACTCAGACCCCAAGCCCAAAACGTAGACCCCAAGCCCAAAATTAAAATCCCAATCCGAAAACTCAGACCCCAAGCCCAAAACTTAAAACCCAAGCCCAAAACTAGAAACCCAAGGCCAAAACTTAAAACCCAAGCCCAAAAGTTAAAACCCAAGTCCAAAAGTTAAAACCCAAACCCAAAAGTTAAAACCCAAGCCCAAAAGTTAAAACCCAAGCCCAAAACTTAAAACCCAAGCCCAAACATTCAAACCCAAGCCCAAAACTTCAAACCCAAGCCCAAAACTTAGACCCCAAGCCCAAAACTCAGACCCCAAGCCCAAAACTTAGAACCCAAGCCCAAAACTCAGACCCCAAGCCCAAAACTCAGACCCCAAGCCCAAAACTCAGACCCCAAGCCCAAAACTCAGACCCCAAGCCCAAAACTTCAAACCCAAGCCCAAAACTTAGACGCCAAGCCCAAAATTAAAAACCCAAGCCCAAAACTCTGACCCCAAGCCCAAAACTCTGACCCCAAGCCCAAAACTCTGACCCCAAGCCCAAAACTCAGACCCCAAGCCCAAAATTAAAAACCCAAGCCCAAAAGTTAGAACCCAAGCCCAAAACTCAGACCCCAAGACCAAAACTAAAAATCCAAGCCCAAAACTTAAAACCCAAGACCAAAACTCAGACCCCAAGCCCAAAACGTAGACCCCAAGCCCAAAATTAAAATCCCAATCCGAAAACTCAGACCCCAAGCCCAAAACTTAAAACCCAAGCCCAAAACTAGAAACCCAAGTCCAAAACTTAAAACCCAAGCCCAAAAGTTAAAACCCAAGTCCAAAAGTTAAAACCCAAACCCAAAAGTTAAAACCCAAGCCCAAAAGTTAAAACCCAAGCCCAAAACTTAAAACCCAAGCCCAAACCTTCAAACCCAAGCCCAAACCTTCAAACCCAAGCCCAAAACTTAGACCCCAAGCCCAAAACTCAGACCCCAAGCCCAAAACTAAAAACCCAAGCCCAAAACTCAGACCCCAAGGCCAAAACTCAGACCCCAAGCCCAAAACTCAGACCCCAAGCCCAAAACTCAGACCCCAAGCCCAAAACTCAGACCCCAAGCCCAAAACTTCAAACCCAAGCCCAAAACTTCAAACCCAAGCCCAAAACTTAAACCCCAAGCCCAAAACTTAAACCCCAAGCCCAAAACGTAGAACCCCAAGCCCAAAATGTAGAACCCAAGCCCAAAACTTAGAACCCAAGCCCAAAACTTTAAACCCAAGCCCAAAACTTTAAACCCAAGCCCAAAACTCAGACCCCAAGCCCAAAACTCAGACCCCAAGCCCAAAACTCAGACCCCAAGCCCAAAACTCAGACCCCAAGCCCAAAACTCAGACCCCAAGCCCAAAACTTCAAACCCAAGCCCAAAACTTAAACCCCAAGCCCAAAACTTAAACCCCAAGTCCAAACTTAGAACCCAAGCCCAAAACTTCAAACCCAAGCCCAAAACTTTAAACCCAAGCCCAAAACTCAGACCCCAAGCCCAAAACTCAGACCCCAAGCCCAAAACTCAGACCCCAAGCCCAAAACTCAGACCCCAAGCCCAAAACTCAGACCCCAAGCCCAAAACTCAGACCCCAAGCCCAAAACTCAGACCCCAAGCCCAAAACTCAGACCCCAAGCCCAAAACTCAGACCCCAAGCCCAAAACTTCAAACCCAAGCCCAAAACTTAAACCCCAAGCCCAAAACTTAAACCCCAAGCCCAAAACTTAAACCCCAAGCCCAAAACGTAGAACCCAAGCTCAAAACGTAGAACCCAAGCTCAAAACGTAGAACCCAAGATCAAAACTTAGAACCCAAGCCCAAAACTTAGAACCCAAGCCCAAAACTCAGACCCCAAGCCCAAAACTCAGACCCCAAGGCCAAAACTCAGACCCCAAGCGCAAAACTCAGACCCCAAGCCCAAAACTCAGACCCCAAGCCCAAAACTCAGACCCCAAGCCCAAAACTCAGACCCCAAGCCCAAAACTTAAAACCCAAGCCCAAAACTTTAAACCCAAGCCCAAAACTTAGAACCCAAGCCCAAAACTTAGAACCCAAGCCCAAAACTTAAACCCCAAGCCCAAAACGTAGAACCCCAAGCCCAAAATATAGAACCCAAGCTCAAAACGTAGAACCCAAGCCCAAAACTTAGAACCCAAGCCCAAAACTTAGAACCCAAGCCCAAAACTTTAAACCCAAGCCCAAAACTCAGACCCCAAGCCCAAAACTCAGACCCCAAGCCCAAAACTCAGACCCCAAGCCCAAAACTCAGACCCCAAGCCCAAAACTCAGACCCCAAGCCCAAAACTCAGACCCCAAGCCCAAAATTAAAAACCCAAGCCCAAAAGTTAGAACCCAAGCCCAAAACTCAGACCCCAAGACCAAAACTAAAAATCCAAGCCCAAAACTTAAAACCCAAGACCAAAACTCAGACCCCAAGCCCAAAACGTAGACCCCAAGCCCAAAATTAAAATCCCAATCCGAAAACTCAGACCCCAAGCCCAAAACTAAAAAACCCAAGCCCAAAACTAGAAACCCAAGGCCAAAACTTCAAACCCAAGACCAAAAGTTAAAACCCAAGTCCAAAAGTTAAAACCCAAACCCAAAAGTTAAAACCCAAGCCCAAAAGTTAAAACCCAAGCCCAAAACTTAAAACCCAATCCCAAAACTTAGACCCCAAGCACAAAACTAAAAAATCAAGCCCAAAACGTAGACCCCAAGCCCAAAACTCTGACCCCAAGCCCAAAACTAAAAACCCAAGCCCAAAACTCAGACCCCAAGCCCAAAACTCAGACCCCAAGCCCAAAACTCAGACCCCAAGGCCAAAACTCAGACCCCAAGGCCAAAACTCAGACCCCAAGCCCAAAACTCAGACCCCAAGCCCAAAACTCAGACCCCAAGCCCAAAACTTTGACCCCAAGCCCAAAACTCAGACCCCAAGCCCAAAATTAAAAAACCAAGCCCAAAAGTTAGAACCCAAGCCCAAAACTCAGACCCCAAGACCAAAACTAAAAATCCAAGCCCAAAACTTAAAACCCAAGACCAAAACTCAGACCCCAAGCCCAAAACGTAGACCCCAAGCCCAAAATTAAAATCCCAATCCGAAAACTCAGACCCCAAGCCCAAAACTTAAAACCCAAGCCCAAAACTAGAAACCCAAGGCCAAAACTTAAAACCCAAGCCCAAAAGTTAAAACCCAAGTCCAAAAGTTAAAACCCAAACCCAAAAGTTAAAACCCAATCCCAAAACTTAGACCCCAAGCACAAAACTAAAAAATCAAGCCCAAAACGTAGACCCCAAGCCCAAAACTAAAAACCCAAGCCCAAAACTCAGACCCCAAGCCCAAAACTCAGACCCCAAGCCCAAAACTCAGACCCCAAGCCCAAAACTCAGACCCCAAGGCCAAAACTCAGACCCCAAGGCCAAAACTCAGACCCCAAGCCCAAAACTCAGACCCCAAGCCCAAAACTTCAAACCCAAGCCCAAAATTTAAACCCCAAGCCCAAAACTTAAACCCCAAGCCCAAAACGTAGAACCCAAGCTCAAAACGTAGAACCCAAGCTCAAAACGTAGAACCCAAGCCCAAAACGTAGAACCCAAGCCCAAAACTTAGAACCCAAGCCCAAAACTTAGAACCCAAGCCCAAAACTTAGAACCCAAGCCCAAAACTTAGAACCCAAGCCCAAAACTTAGAACCCAAGCCCAAAACTCAGACCCCAAGCCCAAAACTCAGACCCCAAGCCCAAAACTCAGACCCCAAGCCCAAAACTCAGACCCCAAGCCCAAAACTCAGACCCCAAGCCCAAAACTCAGACCCCAAGCCCAAAACTCAGACCCCAAGCCCAAAACTCAGACCCCAAGCCCAAAACTTCAAACCCAAGCCCAAAACTTCAAACCCAAGCCCAAAACTTAAACCCCAAGCCCAAAACTTAAACCCCAAGCCCAAAACGTAGAACCCCAAGCCCAAAATGTAGAACCCAAGCCCAAAACTTAGAACCCAAGCCCAAAACTTTAAACCCAAGACCAAAACTTTAAACCCAAGCCCAAAACTCAGACCCCAAGCCCAAAACTCAGACCCCAAGCCCAAAACTCAGACCCCAAGCCCAAAACTCAGACCCCAAGCCCAAAACTTCAAACCCAAGCCCAAAACTCAGACCCCAAGCCCAAAACTTAAACCCCAAGTCCAAACTTAGAACCCAAGCCCAAAACTTCAAACCCAAGCCCAAAACTTTAAACCCAAGCCCAAAACTCAGACCCCAAGCCCAAAACTCAGACCCCAAGCCCAAAACTCAGACCCCAAGCCCAAAACTCAGACCCCAAGCCCAAAACTCAGACCCCAAGCCCAAAACTCAGACCCCAAGCCCAAAACTCTGACCCCAAGCCCAAAACTCAGACCCCAAGCCCAAAACTCAGACCCCAAGCCCAAAATTAAAAACCCAAGCCCAAAAGTTAGAACCCAAGCCCAAAACTCAGACCCCAAGACCAAAACTAAAAATCCAAGCCCAAAACTTAAAACCCAAGACCAAAACTCAGACCCCAAGCCCAAAACGTAGACCCCAAGCCCAAAATTAAAATCCCAATCCGAAAACTCAGACCCCAAGCCCAAAACTTAAAACCCAAGCCCAAAACTAGAAACCCAAGGCCAAAACTTAAAACCCAAGCCCAAAAGTTAAAACCCAAGTCCAAAAGTTAAAACCCAAACCCAAAAGTTAAAACCCAAGCCCAAAAGTTAAAACCCAAGCCCAAAACTTAAAACCCAAGCCCAAAACTTAGACCCCAAGAACAAAACTAAAAAATCAAGCCCAAAACTTAGACCCCAAGCCCAAAACTCTGACCCCAAGCCCAAAACTAAAAACCCAAGCCCAAAACTCAGACCCCAAGGCCAAAACTCAGACCCCAAGGCCAAAACTCAGACCCCAAGCCCAAAACTCAGACCCCAAGCCCAAAACTCAGACCCCAAGCCCAAAACTCAGACCCCAAGCCCAAAACTCAGACCCCAAGCCCAAAACTCTGACCCCAAGCCCAAAACTCAGACCCCAAGCCCAAAACTCAGACCCCAAGCCCAAAACTTCAAACCCAAGCCCAAAACTTAGACGCCAAGCCCAAAATTAAAAACCCAAGCCCAAAACTCTGACCCCAAGCCCAAAACTCTGACCCCAAGCCCAAAACTCTGACCCCAAGCCCAAAACTCTGACCCCAAGCCCAAAACTCTGACCCCAAGCCCAAAACTCAGACCCCAAGCCCAAAATTAAAAACCCAAGCCCAAAAGTTAGAACCCAAGCCCAAAACTCAGACCCCAAGACCAAAACTAAAAATCCAAGCCCAAAACTTAAAACCCAAGACCAAAACTCAGACCCCAAGCCCAAAACGTAGACCCCAAGCCCAAAATTAAAATCCCAATCCGAAAACTCAGACCCCAAGCCCAAAACTTAAAACCCAAGCCCAAAACTAGAAACCCAAGTCCAAAACTTAAAACCCAAGCCCAAAAGTTAAAACCCAAGTCCAAAAGTTAAAACCCAAACCCAAAAGTTAAAACCCAAGCCCAAAAGTTAAAACCCAAGCCCAAAACTTAAAACCCAAGCCCAAACCTTCAAACCCAAGCCCAAACCTTCAAACCCAAGCCCAAAACTTAGACCCCAAGCCCAAAACTCAGACCCCAAGCCCAAAACTAAAAACCCAAGCCCAAAACTCAGACCCCAAGGCCAAAACTCAGACCCCAAGCCCAAAACTCAGACCCCAAGGCCAAAACTCAGACCCCAAGCCCAAAACTCAGACCCCAAGCCCAAAACTCAGACCCCAAGCCCAAAACTCAGACCCCAAGGCCAAAACTCAGACCCCAAGGCCAAAACTCAGACCCCAAGCCCAAAACTCAGACCCAAGCCCAAAACTTCAAACCCAAGCCCAAAACTTAAACCCCAAGCCCAAAACTTAAACCCCAAGCCCAAAATGTAGAACCCAAGCCCAAAAGATAAAACCCAAGCCCAAAACTTAGAACCCCAAGCCCAAAACTTTGAACCCAAGCCCAAAACTTAGAACCCAAGCCCAAAACTTAGAACCCAAGCCCAAAACTCAGACCCCAAGCCCAAAACTCAGACCCCAAGCCCAAAACTCAGACCCCAAGCCCAAAACTCTGACCCCAAGCCCAAAACTTAGAACCCAAGCCCAAAATTAAAAACCCAAGCCCAAAACTCTGACCCCAAGCCCAAAACTCTGACCCCAAGCCCAAAACTCAGACCCCAAGCCCAAAACTCTGACCCCAAGCCCAAAACTCAGACCCCAAGCCCAAAACTCAGACCCCAAGCCCAAAATTAAAAACCCAAGCCCAAAAGTTAGAACCCAAGCCCAAAAGTTAGAACCCAAGCCCAAAACTCAGACCCCAAGACCAAAACTAAAAATCCAAGCCCAAAACTTAAAACCCAAGACCAAAACTCAGACCCCAAGCCCAAAACGTAGACCCCAAGCCCAAAATTAAAATCCCAATCCGAAAACTCAGACCCCAAGCCCAAAACTTAAAACCCAAGCCCAAAAGTTAAAACCCAAGTCCAAAAGTTAAAACCCAAACCCAAAAGTTAAAACCCAAGCCCAAAAGTTAAAACCCAAGCCCAAAACTTCAAACCCAAGCCCAAAACTTAGACCCCAAGCCCAAAACTCAGACCCTAAGCCCAAAACTAAAAACCCAAGCCCAAAACTTAAACCCCAAGCCCAAAACTCAGACCCCAAGCCCAGAACTCAGACCCCAAGGCCAAAACTCAGACCCCAAGCCCAAAACTCAGACCCCAAGGCCAAAACTCAGACCCCAAGCCCAAAACTCAGACCCCAAGCCCAAAACTCAGACCCAAAGCCCAAAACTTCAAACCCAAGCCCAAAACTTAAACCCCAAGCCCAAAACTTAAACCCCAAGCCCAAAACTTAAACCCCAAGCCCAAAACGTAGAACCCAAGCTCAAAACGTAGAACCCAAGCTCAAAACTTAGAACCCAAGCCCAAAACTTAGAACCCAAGCTCAAAACTTAGAACCCAAGCCCAAAACTTAGAACCCAAGCCCAAAACTTAGAACCCAAGCCCAAAACGTAGACCCCAAGCCCAAAACTTAGACCCCAAGCCCAAAACTCAGACCCCAAGCCCAAAACTCAGACCCCAAGGCCAAAACTCAGACCCCAAGCCCAAAACTCAGACCCCAAGGCCAAAACTCAGACCCCAAGCCCAAAACTCAGACCCCAAGCCCAAAACTCAGACCCAAAGCCCAAAACTTCAAACCCAAGCCCAAAACTTAAACCCCAAGCCCAAAACTTAAACCCCAAGCCCAAAACTTAAACCCCAAGCCCAAAACGTAGAACCCAAGCTCAAAACGTAGAACCCAAGCTCAAAACTTAGAACCCAAGCCCAAAACTTAGAACCCAAGCCCAAAACTTAGAACCCAAGCCCAAAACTTAGAACCCAAGCCTAAAACTTAGAACCCAAGCCCAAAACTCAGACCCCAAGCCCAAAACTCAGACCCCAAGCCCAAAACTCAGACCCCAAGCCCAAAACTCAGACCCCAAGCCCAAAACTCAGACCCCAAGCCCAAAACTCAGACCCCAAGCCCAAAACTCAGACCCCAAGCCCAAAACTCAGACCCCAAGCCCAAAACTTCAAACCCAAGCCCAAAACTTAAACCCCAAGCCCAAAACTTAAACCCCAAGCCCAAAACTTAAACCCCAAGCCCAAAACTTAAACCCCAAGCCCAAAATGTAGAACCCAAGCCCAAAACTTAGAACCCAAGCCCAAAACTTAGAACCCAAGCCCAAAACTTTAAACCCAAGCCCAAAACTTTAAACCCAAGCCCAAAACTTAGACCCCAAGCCCAAAACTCAGACCCCAAGCCCAAAACTCAGACCCCAAGCCCAAAACTCAGACCCCAAGCCCAAAACTCAGACCCCAAGCCCAAAACTTCAAACCCAAGCCCAAAACTTAAACCCCAAGCCCAAAACTTAAACCCCAAGCCCAAAACTTAAACCCCAAGCCCAAAATGTAGAACCCAAGCCCAAAACTTAGAACCCAAGCCCAAAACTTAGAACCCAAGCCCAAAACTTAGAACCCAAGCCCAAAACTTAGAACCCAAGCCCAAAACTTTAAACCCAAGCCCAAAACTTTAAACCCAAGCCCAAAACTTAGACCCCAAGCCCAAAACTCAGACCCCAAGCCCAAAACTCAGACCCCAAGCCCAAAACTCAGACCCCAAGCCCAAAACTTAAACCCCAAGCCGAAAACTTAAACCCCAAGCCCAAAACTTAAACCCCAAGCCCAAAACTTAAACCCCAAGCCCAAAATGTAGAACCCAAGCCCAAAACCTAGAACCCAAGCCCAAAACTTAGAACCCAAGCCCAAAATGTAGAACCCAAGCCCAAAACTTTAAACCCAAGCCCAAAACTTTAAACCCAAGCCCAAAACTTTAAACCCAAGCCCAAAACTTTAAACCCAAGCCCAAAACTCAGACCCCAAGCCCAAAACTCAGACCCCAAGCCCAAAACTCAGACCCCAAGCCCAAAACTCAGACCCCAAGCCAAAAACTCAGACCCCAAGCCCAAAACTCAGACCCCAAGCCCAAAACTCAGACCCCAAGCCCAAAACTCAGACCCCAAGCCCAAAACTCAGACCCCAAGCCCAAAACTCAGACCCCAAGCCCAAAACTTCAAACCCAAGCCCAAAACTCAGACCCCAAGCCCAAAACTCAGACCCCAAGCCCAAAACTTAAACCCCAAGCCCAAAACGTAGAACCCAAGCTCAAAACGTAGAACCCAAGCTCAAAACGTAGAACCCAAGATCAAAACTTAGAACCCAAGCCCAAAACTTAGAACCCAAGCCCAAAACTCAGACCCCAAGCCCAAAACTCAGACCCCAAGCCCAAAACTCAGACCCCAAGCCCAAAACTCAGACCCCAAGCCCAAAACTCAGACCCCAAGCCCAAAACTTCAAACCCAAGACCAAAACTTCAAACCCAAGCCCAAACCTTAAACCCCAAAGCCAAAACTTAAACCCCAAGCCCAAAACTTAAACCCCAAGCCCAAAATGTAGAACCCAAGCCCAAAAGTTAAAACCCAAGCCAAAACTTAGAACCCAAGCCCAAAACTTTGAACCCAAGCCCAAAACTTCAAACCCAAGCCCAAAACTTAGACCCCAAGCCCAAAACTCAGACCCCAAGCCCAAAACTAAAAACCCAAGCCCAAAACTCAGACCCCAAGGCCAAAACTCAGACCCCAAGGCCAAAACTCAGACCCCAAGCCCAAAACTCAGACCCCAAGGCCAAAACTCAGACCCCAAGCCCAAAACTCAGACCCCAAGGCCAAAACTCTGACCCCAAGCCCAAAACTCAGACCCCAAGCCCAAAACTCAGACCCCAAGCCCAAAACTCAGACCCCAAGGCCAAAACTCTGACCCCAAGCCCAAAACTCTGACCCCAAGCCCAAAACTCAGACCCCAAGCCCAAACCTCAGACCCCAAGCCCAAAATTAAAAACCCAAGCCCAAAAGTTAGAACCCAAGCCCAAAACTCAGACCCCAAGACCAAAACTAAAAATCCAAGCCCAAAACTTAAAACCCAAGACCAAAACTCAGACCCCAAGCCCAAAACGTAGACCCCAAGCCCAAAATTAAAATCCCAATCCGAAAACTCAGACCCCAAGCCCAAAACTAGAAACCCAAGGCCAAAACTTAAAACCCAAGCCCAAAAGTTAAAACCCAAGTCCAAAAGTTAAAACCCAAACCCAAAAGTTAAAACCCAAGCCCAAAAGTTAAAACCCAAGCCCAAAAGTTAAAACCCAAGCCCAAACCTTCAAACCCAAGCCCAAAACTTCAAACCCAAGCCCAAAACTTAGACCCCAAGCCCAAAACTCAGACCCCAAGCCCAAAACTAAAAACCCAAGCCCAAAACTCAGACCCCAAGGCCAAAACTCAGACCCCAAGCCCAAAACTCAGACCCCAAGCCCAAAACTCAGACCCCAAGCCCAAAACTCAGACCCCAAGGCCAAAACTCAGACCCCAAGGCCAAAACTCAGACCCCAAGCCCAAAACTCAGACCCAAAGCCCAAAACTTCAAATCCAAGCCCAAAACTTAAACCCCAAGCCCAAAACTTAAACCCCAAGCCCAAAACTTAAACCCCAAGCCCAAAACGTAGAACCCAAGCTCAAAACGTAGAACCCAAGCTCAAAACTTAGAACCCAAGCCCAAAACTTAGAACCCAAGCCCAAAACTTAGAACCCAAGCCCAAAACTTAGAACCCAAGCCCAAAACTTTAAACCCAAGCCCAAAACTCAGACCCCAAGTCCAAAACTCAGACCCCAAGCCCAAAACTCAGACCCCAAGCCCAAAACTCAGACCCCAAGCCCAAAACTCAGACCCCAAGCCCAAAACTCAGACCCCAAGCCCAAAACTTCAAACCCAAGCCCAAAACTCAGACCCCAAGCCCAAAACTCAGACCCCAAGCCCAAAACTTAAACCCCAAGCCGAAAACTTAAACCCCAAGCCCAAAACTTAAACCCCAAGCCCAAAACTTAAACCCCAAGCCCAAAATGTAGAACCCAAGCCCAAAACTTAGAACCCAAGCCCAAAACTTAGAACCCAAGCCCAAAATGTAGAACCCAAGCCCAAAACTTTAAACCCAAGCCCAAAACTTTAAACCCAAGCCCAAAACTTTAAACCCAAGCCCAAAACTCAGACCCCAAGCCCAAAACTCAGACCCCAAGCCCAAAACTCAGACCCCAAGCCCAAAACTCAGACCCCAAGCCCAAAACTCAGACCCCAAGCCCAAAACTCAGACCCCAAGCCCAAAACTCAGACCCCAAGCCCAAAACTCAGACCCCAAGCCCAAAACTTCAAACCCAAGCCCAAAACTCAGACCCCAAGCCCAAAACTCAGACCCCAAGCCCAAAACTTAAACCCCAAGCCCAAAACGTAGAACCCAAGCTCAAAACGTAGAACCCAAGCTCAAAACGTAGAACCCAAGATCAAAACTTAGAACCCAAGCCCAAAACTTAGAACCCAAGCCCAAAACTCAGACCCCAAGCCCAAAACTTCAAACCCAAGCCCAAAACTTAAACCCCAAGCCGAAAACTTAAACCCCAAGCCCAAAACTTAAACCCCAAGCCCAAAACTTAAACCCCAAGCCCAAAATGTAGAACCCAAGCCCAAAACTTAGAACCCAAGCCCAAAACTTAGAACCCAAGCCCAAAATGTAGAACCCAAGCCCAAAACTTTAAACCCAAGCCCAAAACTTTAAACCCAAGCCCAAAACTTTAAACCCAAGCCCAAAACTTTAAACCCAAGCCCAAAACTCAGACCCCAAGCCCAAAACTCAGACCCCAAGCCCAAAACTCAGACCCCAAGCCCAAAACTCAGACCCCAAGCCAAAAACTCAGACCCCAAGCCCAAAACTCAGACCCCAAGCCCAAAACTCAGACCCCAAGCCCAAAACTCAGACCCCAAGCCCAAAACTCAGACCCCAAGCCCAAAACTCAGACCCCAAGCCCAAAACTCAGACCCCAAGCCCAAAACTTCAAACCCAAGCCCAAAACTCAGACCCCAAGCCCAAAACTCAGACCCCAAGCCCAAAACTTAAACCCCAAGCCCAAAACGTAGAACCCAAGCTCAAAACGTAGAACCCAAGCTCAAAACGTAGAACCCAAGATCAAAACTTAGAATGCAAGCCCAAAACTTAGAACCCAAGCCCAAAACTCAGACCCCAAGCCCAAAACTCAGACCCCAAGCCCAAAACTCAGACCCCAAGCCCAAAACTCAGACCCCAAGCCCAAAACTCAGACCCCAAGCCCAAAACTTCAAACCCAAGACCAAAACTTCAAACCCAAGCCCAAAACTTAAACCCCAAAGCCAAAACTTAAACCCCAAGCCCAAAACTTAAACCCCAAGCCCAAAATGTAGAACCCAAGCCCAAAAGTTAAAACCCAAGCCAAAACTTAGAACCCAAGCCCAAAACTTTGAACCCAAGCCCAAAACTTCAAACCCAAGCCCAAAACTTAGACCCCAAGCCCAAAACTCAGACCCCAAGCCCAAAACTAAAAACCCAAGCCCAAAACTCAGACCCCAAGGCCAAAACTCAGACCCCAAGGCCAAAACTCAGACCCCAAGCCCAAAACTCAGACCCCAAGGCCAAAACTCAGACCCCAAGCCCAAAACTCAGACCCCAAGGCCAAAACTCTGACCCCAAGCCCAAAACTCAGACCCCAAGCCCAAAACTCAGACCCCAAGCCCAAAACTCAGACCCCAAGGCCAAAACCCAAGCCCAAAAGTTAAAACCCAAGCCAAAACTTAGAACCCAAGCCCAAAACTTTGAACCCAAGCCCAAAACTTCAAACCCAAGCCCAAAACTTAGACCCCAAGCCCAAAACTCAGACCCCAAGCCCAAAACTAAAAACCCAAGCCCAAAACTCAGACCCCAAGGCCAAAACTCAGACCCCAAGGCCAAAACTCAGACCCCAAGCCCAAAACTCAGACCCCAAGGCCAAAACTCAGACCCCAAGCCCAAAACTCAGACCCCAAGGCCAAAACTCTGACCCCAAGCCCAAAACTCAGACCCCAAGCCCAAAACTCAGACCCCAAGCCCAAAACTCAGACCCCAAGGCCAAAACTCTGACCCCAAGCCCAAAACTCTGACCCCAAGCCCAAAACTCAGACCCCAAGCCCAAACCTCAGACCCCAAGCCCAAAATTAAAAACCCAAGCCCAAAAGTTAGAACCCAAGCCCAAAACTCAGACCCCAAGACCAAAACTAAAAATCCAAGCCCAAAACTTAAAACCCAAGACCAAAACTCAGACCCCAAGCCCAAAACGTAGACCCCAAGCCCAAAATTAAAATCCCAATCCGAAAACTCAGACCCCAAGCCCAAAACTTAAAACCCAAGCCCAAAACTAGAAACCCAAGGCCAAAACTTAAAACCCAAGCCCAAAAGTTAAAACCCAAGTCCAAAAGTTAAAACCCAAACCCAAAAGTTAAAACCCAAGCCCAAAAGTTAAAACCCAAGCCCAAAAGTTAAAACCCAAGCCCAAAAGTTAAAACCCAAGCCCAAACCTTCAAACCCAAGCCCAAAACTTCAAACCCAAGCCCAAAACTCAGACCCCAAGCCCAAAACTCAGACCCCAAGCCCAAAACTCAGACCCCAAGCCCAAAACTCAGACCCCAAGGCCAAAACTCAGACCCCAAGGCCAAAACTCAGACCCCAAGGCCAAAACTCAGACCCCAAGCCCAAAACTCAGACCCAAAGCCCAAAACTTCAAATCCAAGCCCAAAACTTAAACCCCAAGCCCAAAACTTAAACCCCAAGCCCAAAACTTAAACCCCAAGCCCAAAACGTAGAACCCAAGCTCAAAACGTAGAACCCAAGCTCAAAACGTAGAACCCAAGCTCAAAACTTAGAACCCAAGCCCAAAACTTAGAACCCAAGCCCAAAACTTAGAACCCAAGCCCAAAACTTTAAACCCAAGCCCAAAACTCAGACCCCAAGTCCAAAACTCAGACCCCAAGCCCAAAACTCAGACCCCAAGCCCAAAACTCAGACCCCAAGCCCAAAACTCAGACCCCAAGCCCAAAACTCAGACCCCAAGCCCAAAACTTCAAACCCAAGCCCAAAACTCAGACCCCAAGCCCAAAACTTCAAACCCAAGCCCAAAACTTAAACCCCAAGCCCAAAACTTAAACCCCAAGCCCAAAACTTAAACCCCAAGCCCAAAATGTAGAAACCAAGCCCAAAACTTAGAACCCAAGCCCAAAACTTAGAACCCAAGCCCAAAACTTAGAACCCAAGCCCAAAACTTAGAACCCAAGCCCAAAACTTTAAACCCAAGCCCAAAACTTAGACCCCAAGCCCAAAACTCAGACCCCAAGCCCAAAACTCAGACCCCAAGCCCAAAACTCAGACCCCAAGCCCAAAACTCAGACCCCAAGCCCAAAACTCAGACCCCAAGCCCAAAACTCAGACCCCAAGCCCAAAACTCAGACCCCAAGCCCAAACCTTCAAACCCAAGCCCAAAACTTAAACCCCAAGCCGAAAACTTAAACCCCAAGCCCAAAACTTCAAACCCAAGCCCAAAACTTAAACCCCAAGCCCAAAACTCTGAACCCAAGCCCAAAACTTAGAACCCAAGCCCAAAACTTAGAACCCAAGCCCAAAACTTTAAACCCAAGCCCAAAACTTTAAACCCAAGCCCAAAACTTTAAACCCAAGCCCAAAACTTTAAACCCAAGCCCAAAACTCAGACCCCAAGCCCAAAACTCAGACCCCAAGCCCAAAACTCAGACCCCAAGCCCAAAACTCAGACCCCAAGCCCAAAACTCAGACCCCAAGCCCAAAACTCAGACCCCAAGCCCAAAACTCAGACCCCAAGCCCAAAACTCAGACCCCAAGCCCAAAACTTCAAACCCAAGCCCAAAACTCAGACCCCAAGCCCAAAACTCAGACCCCAAGCCCAAAACTTAAACCCCAAGGCCAAAACGTAGAACCCAAGCTCAAAACGTAGAACCCAAGCTCAAAACGTAGAACCCAAGATCAAAACTTAGAACCCAAGCCCAAAACTTAGAACCCAAGCCCAAAACTCAGACCCCAAGCCCAAAACTCAGACCCCAAGCCCAAAACTCAGACCCCAAGCCCAAAACTCAGACCCCAAGCCCAAAACTCAGACCCCAAGCCCAAAACTCAGACCCCAAGCCCAAAACTTCAAACCCAAGCCCAAAACTTCAAACCCAAGCCCAAAATTTAAACCCCAAAGCCAAAACTTAAACCCCAAGCCCAAAACTTAAACCCCAAGCCCAAAATGTAGAACCCAAGCCCAAAAGTTAAAACCCAAGCCCAAAACTTAGAACCCAAGCCCAAAACTTTGAACCCAAGCCCAAAACTTCAAACCCAAGCCCAAAACTTAGACCCCAAGCCCAAAACTCAGACCCCAAGCCCAAAACTAAAAACACAAGCCCAAAACTCAGACCCCAAGGCCAAAACTCAGACCCCAAGGCCAAAACTCAGACCCCAAGCCCAAAACTCAGACCCCAAGCCCAAAACTCAGACCCCAAGGCCGAAACTCAGACCCCAAGCCCAAAACTCAGACCCCAAGCCCAAAACTCAGACCCCAAGCCCAAAACTCAGACCCCAAGCCCAAAACTTCAAACCCAAGCCCAAAACTTAAACCCCAAGCCCAAAACTTAAACCCCAAGCCCAAAACTTAAACCCCAAGCTCAAAACGTAGAACCCAAGCTCAAAACGTAGAACCCAAGCTCAAAACTTAGAACCCAAGCCCAAAACTTAGAACCCAAGCCCAAAACTTAGAACCCAAGCCCAAAACTTAGAACCCAAGCCTAAAACTTAGAACCCAAGCCCAAAACTCAGACCCCCGGCCCAAAACTCAGACCCCCGGCCCAAACCTCAGACCCCCGGCCCAAAACTCAGACCCCCGGCCCAAAACTCAGACCCCCGGCCCAAAACTCAGACCCCCGGCCCAAAACTCAGACCCCCGGCCCAAAACTCAGACCCCAAGCCCAAAACTCAGACCCCAAGCCCAAAACTCAGACCCCAAGCCCAAAACTCAGACCCCAAGCCCAAAACTCAGACCCCAAGCCCAAAACTTCAAACCCAAGCCCAAAACTTCAAACCCAAGCCCAAAACTTCAAACCCAAGCCCAAAACTTCAAACCCAAGCCCAAAACTTCAAACCCAAGCCCAAAACTTCAAACCCAAGCCCAAAACTATAAACCCAAGCCCAAAACTTTAAACCCAAGCCCAAAACTTCAAACCCAAGCCCAAAACTTCAAACCCAAGCCCAAAACCTAAAACCCAAGCCCAAAACCTCAAACCCAAGCCCAAAACCTAAAACCCAAGCCCAAAACTTCAAACCCAAGCCCAAAACTTCAAACCCAAGCCCAAAACTTCAAACCCAAGCCCAAAACTTCAAACCCAAGCCCAAAACTTCAAACCCAAGCCCAAAACTTCAAACCCAAGCCCAAAACTTCAAACCCAAGCCAAAACTATAAACCCAAGCCCAAAACTTTAAACCCAAGCCCAAAACTTAAAACCCAAGCCCAAAACTTCAAACCCAAGCCCAAAACTTCAAACCCAAGCCCAAAACTTCAAACCCAAGCCCAAAACTTCACACCCAAGCCCAAAACCTTAAACCCAAGCCCAAAACCTTAAACCCAAGCCCAAAACCTAAAAACCAAGCCCAAAACCTAAAATCCAAGCCCAAAACCTAAAACTCAAGCCCAAAACTCAGACCCCCGGCCCAAAACTCAGACCCCCGGCCCAAAACTCAGACCCCCGGCCCAAAACTCAGACCCCAAGCCCAAAACTCAGACCCCAAGCCCAAAACCTTAAACCCAAGCCCAAAACTCAGACCCCAAGCCCAAAACCTTAAACCCAAGCCCAAAACTTCAAACCCAAGCCCAAAACTTCAAACCCAAGCCCAAAACTTCAAACCCAAGCCCAAAACTATAAACCCAAGCCCAAAACTTTAAACCCAAGCCCAAAACTTCAAACCCAAGCCCAAAACTTCAAACCCAAGCCCAAAACTCAGACCCCAAGCCCAAAACCTTAAACCCAAGCCCAAAACTTCAAACCCAAGCCCAAAACCTTAAACCCAAGCCCAAAACTTCAAACCCAAGCCCAAAACTATAAACCCAAGCCCAAAACTTTAAACCCAAGCCCAAAACTTCAAACCCAAGCCCAAAACTTCAAACCCAAGCCCAAAACTTCAAACCCAAGCCCAAAACTTCAAACCCAAGCCCAAAACTTCAAACCCAAGCCCAAAACCTTAAACCCAAGCCCAAAACCTAAAATCCAAGCCCAAAACCTAAAATCCAAGCCCAAAACCTGAAACTCAAGCCCAAAACTCAGACCCCCGGCCCAAAACTCAGACCCCCGGCCCAAAACTCAGACCGCCGGCCCAAAACTCAGACCGCCGGCCCAAAACTCAGACCGCCGGCCCAAAACTCAGACCCCCGGCCCAAAACTCAGACCCCCGGCCCAAAA
Organism: Psittacula echo; assembly: GCF_963264785.1. Taxonomy (NCBI): domain Eukaryota; kingdom Metazoa; phylum Chordata; class Aves; order Psittaciformes; family Psittacidae; genus Psittacula; species Psittacula echo. Next base: position 462,571 of record NC_137742.1, read on the forward strand.
CTGAGACCCCCGGCCCAAAACTCAGACCCCAAGCCCAAAACTCAGACCCCCGGCCCAAAACTCAGACCCCAAGCCCAAAACTCAGACCCCAAGCCCAAAACTCAGACCCCAAGCCCAAAACTCAGACCCCAAGCCCAAAACTCTGACCCCAAGCCCAAAACTCAGACCCCAAGCCCAAAACTCAGACCCCAAGCCCAAAACTTCAAACCCAAGCCCAAAACTTCAAACCCAAGCCCAAAACTTCAAACCCAAGCCCAAAACTTCAAACCCAAGCCCAAAACTTCAAACCCAAGCCCAAAACTTCAAACCCAAGCCCAAAACTTCAAACCCAAGCCCAAAACTTCAAACCCAAGCCCAAAACTTCAAACCCAAGCCCAAAACTTCAAACCCAAGCCCAAAACTTCAAACCCAAGCCCAAAACTATAAACCCAAGCCCAAAACTTTAAACCCAAGCCCAAAACTTCAAACCCAAGCCCAAAACTTCAAACCCAAGCCCAAAACTCAGACCCCAAGCCCAAAACCTTAAACCCAAGCCCAAAACTTCAAACCCAAGCCCAAAACCTTAAACCCAAGCCCAAAACTTCAAACCCAAGCCCAAAACTATAAACCCAAGCCCAAAACTTTAAATCCAAGCCCAAAACTTCAAACCCAAGCCCAAAACTTCAAACCCAAGCCCAAAACTTCAAACCCAAGCCCAAAACTTCAAACCCAAGCCCAAAACTTCACACCCAAGCCCAAAACTTCACACCCAAGCCCAAAACCTTAAACCCAAGCCCAAAACCTTAAACCCAAGCCCAAAACCTAAAATCCAAGCCCAAAACCTAAAATCCAAGCCCAAAACCTAAAACTCAAGCCCAAAACTCAGACCCCCGGCCCAAAACTCAGACCCCCGGCCCAAAACTCAGACCCCCGGCCCAAAACTCAGACCCCAAGCCCAAAACTCAGACCCCCGGCCCAAAACTCAGACCCCCGGCCCAAAACTCAGACCCCAAGCCCAAAACTCAGACCCCAAGCCCAAAACTCAGACCCCAAGCCCAAAACTCAGACCCCAAGCCCAAAACTCTGACCCCAAGCCCAAAACTCAGACCCCAAGCCCAAAACTCAGACCCCAAGCCCAAAACTTCAAACCCAAGGCCAAAACTTCAAACCCAAGCCCAAAACTTCAAACCCAAGCCCAAAACTTCAAACCCAAGCCCAAAACTTCAAACCCAAGCCCAAAACTTCAAACCCAAGCCCAAAACTTAAACCCCAAAGCCAAAACTTAAACCCCAAGCCCAAAACTTAAACCCCAAGCCCAAAACTTAGAACCCAAGCTCAAAACTTCAAACCCAAGCTCAAAACTTAGAACCCAAGCCCAAAACTCAGACCCCAAGCCCAAAACTTCAAACCCAAGCCCAAAACTTCAAACCCAAGCCCAAAACTTAAAACCCAAGCCCAAAACTTCAAACCCAAGCCCAAAACTTAAAACCCAAGCCCAAAACTTTAAACCCAAGCCCAAAACTTCAAACCCAAGCCCAAAACTTCAAACCCAAGCCCAAAATTTCAAACCCAAGCCCAAAACTTCAAACCCAAGCCCAAAACTTCAAACCCAAGCCCAAAACTTCAAACCCAAGCCCAAAATTTCAAACCCAAGCCCAAAACTTCAAACCCAAGCCCAAAACTTCAAACCCAAGCCCAAAATTTCAAACCCAAGCCCAAAACTTCAAACCCAAGCCCAAAACTTCAAACCCAAGCCCAAAACTTCAAACCCAAGCCCAACACATAAACCCCAAGCCCAAAACTTCAAACCCAAGCCCAAAACTTCAAACCCAAGCCCAAAACTTCAAACCCAAGCCCAACACATAAACCCCAAGCCCAAAACTTCAAACCCAAGCCCAAAACCTTAAACCCAAGCCCAAAACCTTAAACCCAAGCCCAAAACCTTAAACCCAAGCCCAAAACCTTAAACCCAAGCCCAAAACCTTAAACCCAAGCCCAAAACTCATACCGCCGGCCCAAACCTCATACCGCCGGCCCAAACCTCAGACCCCCGGCCCAAACCTCAGACCCCCGGCCCAAAACTCAGACCCCCGGCCCAAAACTCAGACCCCCGGCCCAAAACTCAGACCCCCGGCCCAAAACTCAGACCCCCGGCCCAAAACTCAGACCCCAAGCCCAAAACTCAGACCCCAAGCCCAAAACTCAGACCCCAAGCCCAAAACTCAGACCCCAAGCCCAAAACTCAGACCCCAAGCCCAAAACTCAGACCCCAAGCCCAAAACTCTGACCCCAAGCCCAAAACTCAGACCCCAAGCCCAAAACTCAGACCCCAAGCCCAAAACTCAGACCCCAAGCCCAAAACTCAGACCCCAAGCCCAAAACTCAGACCCCAAGCCCAAAACTTCAAACCCAAGCCCAAAACTTCAAACCCAAGCCCAAAACTTCAAACCCAAGCCCAAAACTTCAAACCCAAGCCCAAAACTTCAAACCCAAGCCCAAAACTTCAAACCCAAGCCCAAAACTTCAAACCCAAGCCCAAAACTTCAAACCCAAGCCCAAAACTTCAAACCCAAGCCCAAAACTTCAAACCCAAGCCCAAAACTTCAAACCCAAGCCCAAAACTTCAAACCCAAGCCCAAAACTTCAAACCCAAGCCCAAAACTTCAAACCCAAGCCCAAAACTTCAAACCCAAGCCCAAAACTCTAAACCCAAGCCCAAAACTCAGACCCCAAGCCCAAAACTTCAAACCCAAGCCCAAAACTCTAAACCCAAGCCCAAAACTTTAAACCCAAGCCCAAAACTTAAACCCCAAAGCCAAAACTTAAACCCCAAGCCCAAAACTTAAACCCCAAGCCCAAAATGTAGAACCCAAGCCCAAAAGTTAAAACCCAAGCCAAAACTTAGAACCCAAGCCCAAAACTTTGAACCCAAGCCCAAAACTTCAAACCCAAGCCCAAAACTTAGACCCCAAGCCCAAAACTCAGACCCCAAGCCCAAAACTAAAAACCCAAGCCCAAAACTCAGACCCCAAGGCCAAAACTCAGACCCCAAGCCCAAAACTCAGACCCCAAGCCCAAAACTAAAAACCCAAGCCCAAAACTCAGACCCCAAGGCCAAAACTCAGACCCCAAGGCCAAAACTCAGACCCCAAGCCCAAAACTCAGACCCCAAGCCCAAAACTCAGACCCCAAGCCCAAAACTCAGACCCCAAGCCCAAAACTCAGACCCCAAGGCCAAAACTCAGACCCCAAGGCCAAAACTCAGACCCCAAGCCCAAAACTCAGACCCAAAGCCCAAAACTTCAAATCCAAGCCCAAAACTTAAACCCCAAGCCCAAAACTTAAACCCCAAGCCCAAAACTTAAACCCCAAGCCCAAAATGTAGAAACCAAGCCCAAAACTTAGAACCCAAGCCAAAAACTTAGAACCCAAGCCCAAAACTTAGAACCCAAGCCCAAAACTTAGAACCCAAGCCCAAAACTTTAAACCCAAGCCCAAAACTTAGACCCCAAGCCCAAAACTCAGACCCCAAGCCCAAAACTCAGACCCCAAGCCCAAAACTCAGACCCCAAGCCCAAAACTCAGACCCCAAGCCCAAAACTCAGACCCCAAGCCCAAAACTCAGACCCCAAGCCCAAAACTCAGACCCCAAGCCCAAAACTCAGACCCCAAGCCCAAAACTTCAAACCCAAGCCCAAAACTTAAACCCCAAGCCGAAAACTTAAACCCCAAGCCCAAAACTTCAAACCCAAGCCCAAAACTTAAACCCCAAGCCCAAAATGTAGAACCCAAGCCCAAAACTTAGAACCCAAGCCCAAAACTTAGAACCCAAGCCCAAAACTTTAAACCCAAGCCCAAAACTTTAAACCCAAGCCCAAAACTTTAAACCCAAGCCCAAAACTTTAAACCCAAGCCCAAAACTCAGACCCCAAGCCCAAAACTCAGACCCCAAGCCCAAAACTTCAAACCCAAGCCCAAAACTCAGACCCCAAGCCCAAAACTCAGACCCCAAGCCCAAAACTTAAACCCCAAGCCCAAAACGTAGAACCCAAGCTCAAAACGTAGAACCCAAGCTCAAAACGTAGAACCCAAGATCAAAACTTAGAACCCAAGCCCAAAACTTAGAACCCAAGCCCAAAACTCAGACCCCAAGCCCAAAACTCAGACCCCAAGCCCAAAACTCAGACCCCAAGCCCAAAACTCAGACCCCAAGCCCAAAACTCAGACCCCAAGCCCAAAACTCAGACCCCAAGCCCAAAACTTCAAACCCAAGCCCAAAACTTCAAACCCAAGCCCAAAATTTAAACCCCAAAGCCAAAACTTAAACCCCAAGCCCAAAACTTAAACCCCAAGCCCAAAATGTAGAACCCAAGCCCAAAAGTTAAAACCCAAGCCCAAAACTTAGAACCCAAGCCCAAAACTTTGAACCCAAGCCCAAAACTTCAAACCCAAGCCCAAAACTTAGACCCCAAGCCCAAAACTCAGACCCCAAGCCCAAAACTAAAAACCCAAGCCCAAAACTCAGACCCCAAGGCCAAAACTCAGACCCCAAGGCCAAAACTCAGACCCCAAGGCCAAAACTCAGACCCCAAGGCCGAAACTCAGACCCCAAGGCCGAAACTCAGACCCCAAGGCCGAAACTCAGACCCCAAGCCCAAAACTCAGACCCCAAGGCCAAAACTCAGACCCCAAGGCCAAAACTCAGACCCCAAGCCCAAAACTCAGACCCCAAGCCCAAAACTTCAAACCCAAGCCCAAAACTTAAAACCCAAGCCCAAAACTTAAACCCCAAGCCCAAAACTTAAACCCCAAGCTCAAAACGTAGAACCCAAGCTCAAAACGTAGAACCCAAGCTCAAAACTTAGAACCCAAGCCCAAAACTTAGAACCCAAGCCCAAAACTTAGAACCCAAGCCCAAAACTTAGAACCCAAGCCTAAAACTTAGAACCCAAGCCCAAAACTCAGACCCCCGGCCCAAAACTCAGACCCCCGGCCCAAACCTCAGACCCCCGGCCCAAAACTCAGACCCCCGGCCCAAAACTCAGACCCCCGGCCCAAAACTCAGACCCCCGGCCCAAAACTCAGACCCCAAGCCCAAAACTCAGACCCCAAGCCCAAAACTCAGACCCCAAGCCCAAAACTCAGACCCCAAGCCCAAAACTCAGACCCCAAGCCCAAAACTTCAAACCCAAGCCCAAAACTTCAAACCCAAGCCCAAAACTTCAAACCCAAGCCCAAAACTTCAAACCCAAGCCCAAAACTTCAAACCCAAGCCCAAAACTTCAAACCCAAGCCCAAAACTTCAAACCCAAGCCCAAAACTATAAACCCAAGCCCAAAACTTTAAACCCAAGCCCAAAACTTCAAACCCAAGCCCAAAACTTCAAACCCAAGCCCAAAACCTAAAACCCAAGCCCAAAACCTCAAACCCAAGCCCAAAACCTAAAACCCAAGCCGAAAACTTCAAACCCAAGCCGAAAACTTCAAACCCAAGCCCAAAACTTCAAACCCAAGCCCAAAACTTCAAACCCAAGCCCAAAACTTCAAACCCAAGCCCAAAACTTCAAACCCAAGCCAAAACTATAAACCCAAGCCCAAAACTTTAAACCCAAGCCCAAAACTTCAAACCCAAGCCCAAAACTTCAAACCCAAGCCCAAAACTTCAAACCCAAGCCCAAAACTTCAAACCCAAGCCCAAAACTTCACACCCAAGCCCAAAACCTTAAACCCAAGCCCAAAACCTTAAACCCAAGCCCAAAACCTAAAAACCAAGCCCAAAACCTAAAATCCAAGCCCAAAACCTAAAACTCAAGCCCAAAACTCAGACCCCCGGCCCAAAACTCAGACCCCCGGACCAAAACTCAGACCCCCGGCCCAAAACTCAGACCCCCGGCCCAAAACTCAGACCCCAAGCCCAAAACTCAGACCCCAAGCCCAAAACCTTAAACCCAAGCCCAAAACTCAGACCCCAAGCCCAAAACCTTAAACCCAAGCCCAAAACTTCAAACCCAAGCCCAAAACTTCAAACCCAAGCCCAAAACTTCAAACCCAAGCCCAAAACTTCAAACCCAAGCCCAAAACTATAAACCCAAGCCCAAAACTTTAAACCCAAGCCCAAAACTTCAAACCCAAGCCCAAAACTTCAAACCCAAGCCCAAAACTCAGACCCCAAGCCCAAAACCTTAAACCCAAGCCCAAAACTTCAAACCCAAGCCCAAAACCTTAAACCCAAGCCCAAAACTTCAAACCCAAGCCCAAAACTATAAACCCAAGCCCAAAACTTTAAACCCAAGCCCAAAACTTCAAACCCAAGCCCAAAACTTCAAACCCAAGCCCAAAACTTCAAACCCAAGCCCAAAACTTCAAACCCAAGCCCAAAACTTCAAACCCAAGCCCAAAACCTTAAACCCAAGCCCAAAACCTAAAATCCAAGCCCAAAACCTAAAATCCAAGCCCAAAACCTGAAACTCAAGCCCAAAACTCAGACCCCCGGCCCAAAACTCAGACCCCCGGCCCAAAACTCAGACCCCCGGCCCAAAACTGAGACCCCCGGCCCAAAACTCAGACCGCCGGCCCAAAACTCAGACCCCCGGCCCAAAACTCAGACCCCCGGCCCAAAACTGAGACCCCCGGCCCAAAACTCAGACCCCAAGCCCAAAACTCAGACCCCCGGCCCAAAACTCAGACCCCCGGCCCAAAACTCAGACCCCAAGCCCAAAACTCAGACCCCAAGCCCAAAACTCAGACCCCAAGCCCAAAACTCAGACCCCAAGCCCAAAACTCTGACCCCAAGCCCAAAACTCAGACCCCAAGCCCAAAACTCAGACCCCAAGCCCAAAACTTCAAACCCAAGCCCAAAACTTCAAACCCAAGCCCAAAACTTCAAACCCAAGCCCAAAACTTCAAACCCAAGCCCAAAACTTCAAACCCAAGCCCAAAACTTCAAACCCAAGCCCAAAACTTCAAACCCAAGCCCAAAACTTCAAACCCAAGCCCAAAACTATAAACCCAAGCCCAAAACTTTAAACCCAAGCCCAAAACTTCAAACCCAAGCCCAAAACTTCAAACCCAAGCCCAAAACTCAGACCCCAAGCCCAAAACCTTAAACCCAAGCCCAAAACTTCAAACCCAAGCCCAAAATTTCAAACCCAAGCCCAAAACTTCAAACCCAAGCCCAAAACTTCAAACCCAAGCCCAAAATTTCAAACCCAAGCCCAAAACTTCAAACCCAAGCCCAAAACTTCAAACCCAAGCCCAAAACTTCAAACCCAAGCCCAAAACTTCACACCCAAGCCCAAAACGTCACACCCAAGCCCAAAACCTTAAACCCAAGCCCAAAACCTTAAACCCAAGCCCAAAACCTAAAATCCAAGCCCAAAACCTAAAATCCAAGCCCAAAACCTAAAACTCAAGCCCAAAACTCAGACCCCCGGCCCAAAACTCAGACCCCCGGCCCAAAACTCAGACCGCCGGCCCAAAACTCAGACCGCCGGCCCAAAACTCAGACCGCCGGCCCAAAACTCAGACCCCCGGCCCAAAACTCAGACCCCCGGCCCAAAACTCAGACCCCCGGCCCAAAACTCAGACCCCAAGCCCAAAACTCAGACCCCCGGCCCAAAACTCAGACCCCCGGCCCAAAACTCAGACCCCAAGCCCAAAACTCAGACCCCAAGCCCAAAACTCAGACCCCAAGCCCAAAACTCAGACCCCAAGCCCAAAACTCTGACCCCAAGCCCAAAACTCAGACCCCAAGCCCAAAACTCAGACCCCAAGCCCAAAACTTCAAACCCAAGCCCAAAACTTCAAACCCAAGCCCAAAACTTCAAACCCAAGCCCAAAACTTCAAACCCAAGCCCAAAACTTCAAACCCAAGCCCAAAACTTCAAACCCAAGCCCAAAACTTAAACCCCAAAGCCAAAACTTAAACCCCAAGCCCAAAACTTAAACCCCAAGCCCAAAACTTAGAACCCAAGCTCAAAACTTCAAACCCAAGCTCAAAACTTAGAACCCAAGCCCAAAACTCAGACCCCAAGCCCAAAACTTCAAACCCAAGCCCAAAACTTCAAACCCAAGCCCAAAACTTAAAACCCAAGCCCAAAACTTCAAACCCAAGCCCAAAATTTCAAACCCAAGCCCAAAACTTCAAACCCAAGCCCAAAACTTCAAACCCAAGCCCAAAATTTCAAACCCAAGCCCAAAACTTCAAACCCAAGCCCAAAACTTCAAACCCAAGCCCAAAACTTCAAACCCAAGCCCAACACATAAACCCCAAGCCCAAAACTTCAAACCCAAGCCCAAAACTTCAAACCCAAGCCCAAAACTTCAAACCCAAGCCCAACACATAAACCCCAAGCCCAAAACTTCAAACCCAAGCCCAAAACCTTAAACCCAAGCCCAAAACTTCAAACCCAAGCCCAAAACCTTAAACCCAAGCCCAAAACCTTAAACCCAAGCCCAAAACCTTAAACCCAAGCCCAAAACCTTAAACCCAAGCCCAAAACTCATACCGCCGGCCCAAACCTCAGACCCCCGGCCCAAACCTCAGACCCCCGGCCCAAACCTCAGACCCCCGGCCCAAAACTCAGACCCCCGGCCCAAAACTCAGACCCCCGGCCCAAAACTCAGACCCCCGGCCCAAAACTCAGACCCCAAGCCCAAAACTCAGACCCCAAGCCCAAAACTCAGACCCCAAGCCCAAAACTCAGACCCCAAGCCCAAAACTCTGACCCCAAGCCCAAAACTCTGACCCCAAGCCCAAAACTCAGACCCCAAGCCCAAAACTCAGACCCCAAGCCCAAAACTCAGACCCCAAGCCCAAAACTCAGACCCCAAGCCCAAAACTCAGACCCCAAGCCCAAAACTTCAAACCCAAGCCCAAAACTTCAAACCCAAGCCCAAAACTTCAAACCCAAGCCCAAAACTTCAAACCCAAGCCCAAAACTTCAAACCCAAGCCCAAAACTTCAAACCCAAGCCCAAAACTTCAAACCCAAGCCCAAAACTTCAAACCCAAGCCCAAAACTTCAAACCCAAGCCCAAAACTTCAAACCCAAGCCCAAAACTTCAAACCCAAGCCCAAAACTTCAAACCCAAGCCCAAAACTTCAAACCCAAGCCCAAAACTTCAAACCCAAGCCCAAAACTTCAAACCCAAGCCCAAAACTTCAAACCCAAGCCCAAAACTTCAAACCCAAGCCCAAAACTCTAAACCCAAGCCCAAAACTCAGACCCCAAGCCCAAAACTTCAAACCCAAGCCCAAAACTCTAAACCCAAGCCCAAAACTTTAAACCCAAGCCCAAAACTTTAAACCCAAGCCCAAAACTTTAAACCCAAGCCCAAAACTTCAAACCCAAGCCCAAAACTTCAAACCCAAGCCCAAAACTTCAAACCCAAGCCCAAAACTTCAAACCCAAGCCCAAAACTTCAAACCCAAGCCCAAAACTTCAAACCCAAGCCCAAAACTTCAAACCCAAGCCCAAAACTTCAAACCCAAGCCCAAAACTTCAAACGCAAGCCCAAAACCTTAAACCCAAGCCCAAAACCTTAAACCCAAGCCCAAAACCTAAAACTCAAGCCCAAAACTCAGACCCCAAGCCCAAAACTCAGACCCCCGGCCCAAAACTCAGACCCCAAGCCCAAAACTCAGACCCCAAGCCCAAAACTCAGACCCCCGGCCCAAAACTCAGACCCCAAGCCCAAAACTCAGACCCCAAGCGCAAAACTCAGACCCCAAGCGCAAAACTCAGACCCCAAGCGCAAAACTCAGACCCCAAGCCCAAAACTCAGACCCCAAGCCCAAAACTTAAACCCCAAGCCCAAAACGTAGAACCCAAGCTCTAAACGTAGAACCCAAGCTCAAAACGTAGAACCCAAGATCAAAACTTAGAACCCAAGCCCAAAACTTAGAACCCAAGCCCAAAACTCAGACCACAAGCCCAAAACTCAGACCCCAAGCCCAAAACTCAGACCCCAAGCCCAAAACTCAGACCCCAAGCCCAAAACTCAGACCCCAAGCCCAAAACTTTAAACCCAAGCCCAAAACTTAGACCCCAAGCCCAAAACTCAGACCCCAAGCCCAAAACTCAGACCCCAAGCCCAAAACTCAGACCCCAAGCCCAAAACTCAGACCCCAAGCCCAAAACTCAGACCCCAAGCCCAAAACTTCAAACCCAAGCCCAAAACTTAAACCCCAAGCCCAAAACTTAAACCCCAAGCCCAAAATGTAGAACCCAAGCCCAAAACTTAGAACCCAAGCCCAAAACTTAGAACCCAAGCCCAAAACTTAGAACCCAAGCCCAAAACTTAGAACCCAAGCCCAAAACTTTAAACCCAAGCCCAAAACTTAGACCCCAAGCCCAAAACTCAGACCCCAAGCCCAAAACTCAGACCCCAAGCCCAAAACTCAGACCCCAAGCCCAAAACTCAGACCCCAAGCCCAAAACTCAGACCCCAAGCCCAAAACTCAGACCCCAAGCCCAAAACTCAGACCCCAAGCCCAAAACTCAGACCCCAAGCCCAAAACTTCAAACCCAAGCCCAAAACTTAAACCCCAAGCCGAAAACTTAAACCCCAAGCCCAAAACTTAAACCCCAAGGCCAAAACTTAAACCCCAAGCCCAAAATGTAGAACCCAAGCCCAAAACTTAGAACCCAAGCCCAAAACTTAGAACCCAAGCCCAAAATGTAGAACCCAAGCCCAAAACTTTAAACCCAAGCCCAAAACTTAGAACCCAAGCCCAAAACTTTAAACCCAAGCCCAAAACTTTAAACCCAAGCCCAAAACTCAGACCCCAAGCCCAAAACTCAGACCCCAAGCCCAAAACTCAGACCCCAAGCCCAAAACTCAGACCCCAAGCCCAAAACTCAGACCCCAAGCCCAAAACTCAGACCCCAAGCCCAAAACTCAGACCCCAAGCCCAAAACTCAGACCCCAAGACCAAAACTCAGACCCCAAGCCCAAAACTTCAAACCCAAGCCCAAAACTCAGACCCCAAGCCCAAAACTTCAAACCCAAGCCCAAAACTTCAAACCCAAGCCCAAAATTTAAACCCCAAAGCCAAAACTTAAAACCCAAGCCCAAAACTTAAACTCCAAGCCCAAAATGTAGAACCCAAGCCCAAAAGTTAAAACCCAAGCCCAAAACTTAGAACCCAAGCCCAAAACTTTGAACCCAAGCCCAAAACTTCAAACCCAAGCCCAAAACTTAGACCCCAAGCCCAAAACTCAGACCCCAAGCCCAAAACTAAAAACCCAAGCCCAAAACTCAGACCCCAAGGCCAAAACTCAGACCCCAAGCCCAAAACTCAGACCCCAAGGCCAAAACTCAGACCCCAAGCCCAAAACTCAGACCCCAAGGCCAAAACTCAGACCCCAAGCCCAAAACTCAGACCCCAAGCCCAAAACTCAGACCCCAAGCCCAAAACTTCAAACCCAAGCCCAAAACTTCAAACCCAAGCCCAAAACTTAAACCCCAAGCCCAAAACTTAAACCCCAAGCCCAAAACTTAAACCCCAAGCCCAAAACTTAAACCCCAAGCCCAAAATGTAGAACCCAAGCCCAAAACTTAGAACCCAAGCCCAAAACTTAGAACCCAAGCCCAAAATGTAGAACCCAAGGCCAAAACTTTGAACCCAAGCCCAAAACTTTAAACCCAAGCCCAAAACTTTAAACCCAAGCCCAAAACTTTAAACCCAAGCCCAAAACTCAGACCCCAAGCCCAAAACTCAGACCCCAAGCCCAAAACTCAGACCCCAAGCCCAAAACTCAGACCCCAAGCCCAAAACTCAGACCCCAAGCCCAAAACTCAGACCCCAAGCCCAAAACTCAGACCCCAAGCCCAAAACTTCAAACCCAAGCCCAAAACTCAGACCCCAAGCCCAAAACTCAGACCCCAAGCCCAAAACTCAGACCCCAAGCCCAAAACTTAAACCCCAAGCCCAAAACGTAGAACCCAAGCTCAAAACGTAGAACCCAAGCTCAAAACGTAGAACCCAAGATCAAAACTTAGAACCCAAGCCCAAAACTTAGAACCCAAGCCCAAAACTCAGACCCCAAGCCCAAAACTCAGACCCCAAGCCCAAAACTCAGACCCCAAGCCCAAAACTCAGACCCCAAGCCCAAAACTCAGACCCCAAGCCCAAAACTTTAAAACCAAGCCCAAAACTTAGACCCCAAGCCCAAAACTCAGACCCCAAGCCCAAAACTCAGACCCCAAGCCCAAAACTCAGACCTCAAGCCCAAAACTCAGACCCCAAGCCCAAAACTCAGACCCCAAGCCCAAAACTCAGACCCCAAGCCCAAAACTCAGACCCCAAGCCCAAAACTCAGACCCCAAGCCCAAAACTCAGACCCCAAGCCCAAAACTCAGACCCCAAGCCCAAAACTCAGACCCCAAGCCCAAAACTTCAAACCCAAGCCCAAAACTTCAAACCCAAGCCCAAAACTTCAAACCCAAGCCCAAAACTTCAAACCCAAGCCCAAAACTTCAAACCCAAGCCCAACACTTCAAACCCAAGCCCAAAACTTCAAACCCAAGCCCAAAACTTAGAACCCAAGCCCAAAACTCAGACCACAAGCCCAAAACTCAGACCCCAAGCCCAAAACTCAGACCCCAAGCCCAAAACTCACACCCCAAGCCCAAAACTCAGACCCCAAGCCCAAAACTTTAAACCCAAGCCCAAAACTTAGACCCCAAGCCCAAAACTCAGACCCCAAGCCCAAAACTCAGACCCCAAGCCCAAAACTCAGACCCCAAGCCCAAAACTCAGACCCCAAGCCCAAAACTTCAAACCCAAGCCCAAAACTTAAACCCCAAGCCCAAAACTTAAACCCCAAGCCCAAAATGTAGAACCCAAGCCCAAAACTTAGAACCCAAGCCCAAAACTTAGAACCCAAGCCCAAAACTTAGAACCCAAGCCCAAAACTTAGAACCCAAGCCCAAAACTTTAAACCCAAGCCCAAAACTTAGACCCCAAGCCCAAAACTCAGACCCCAAGCCCAAAACTCAGACCCCAAGCCCAAAACTTCAAACCCAAGCCCAAAACTCAGACCCCAAGCCCAAAACTCAGACCCCAAGCCCAAAACTCAGACCCCAAGCCCAAAACTCAGACCCCAAGCCCAAAACTCAGACCCCAAGCCCAAAACTCAGACCCCAAGCCCAAAACTCAGACCCCAAGCCCAAAACTCAGACCCCAAGCCCAAAACTCAGACCCCAAGCCCAAAACTCAGACCCCAAGCCCAAAACTCAGACCCCAAGCCCAAAACTCAGACCCCAAGCCCAAAACTCAGACCCCAAGCCCAAAACTCAGACCCCAAGCCCAAAACTTCAAACCCAAGCCCAAAACTTAAACCCCAAGCCGAAAACTTAAACCCCAAGCCCAAAACTTAAACCCCAAGCCCAAAATGTAGAACCCAAGCCCAAAATGTAGAACCCAAGCCCAAAACTTAGAACCCAAGCCCAAAACTTAGAACCCAAGCCCAAAACTTTAAACCCAAGCCCAAAACTTTAAACCCAAGCCCAAAACTCAGACCCCAAGCCCAAAACTCAGACCCCAAGCCCAAAACTCAGACCCCAAGCCCAAAACTCAGACCCCAAGCCCAAAACTCAGACCCCAAGCCCAAAACTCAGACCCCAAGCCCAAAACTCAGACCCCAAGCCCAAAACTCAGACCCCAAGCCCAAAACTCAGACCCCAAGCCCAAAACTTCAAACCCAAGCCCAAAACTCAGACCCCAAGCCCAAAACTCAGACCCCAAGCCCAAAACTTAAACCCCAAGCCCAAAACGTAGAACCCAAGCTCAAAACGTAGAACCCAAGCTCAAAACGTAGAACCCAAGATCAAAACTTAGAACCCAAGCCCAAAACTTAGAACCCAAGCCCAAAACTCAGACCCCAAGCCCAAAACTCAGACCCCAAGCCCAAAACTCAGACCCCAAGCCCAAAACTCAGACCCCAAGCCCAAAACTCAGACCCCAAGCCCAAAACTTCAAACCCAAGCCCAAAACTTCAAACCCAAGCCCAAAATTTAAACCCCAAGCCGAAAACTTAAACCCCAAGCCCAAAACTTAAACCCCAAGCCCAAAATGTAGAACCCAAGCCCAAAAGTTAAAACCCAAGCCCAAAACTTAGAACCCAAGCCCAAAACTTTGAACCCAAGCCCAAAACTTCAAACCCAAGCCCAAAACTTAGACCCCAAGCCCAAAACTCAGACCCCAAGCCCAAAACTAAAAACCCAAGCCCAAAACTCAGACCCCAAGGCCAAAACTCAGACCCCAAGGCCAAAACTCAGACCCCAAGGCCAAAACTCAGACCCCAAGCCCAAAACTCAGACCCCAAGGCCAAAACTCAGACCCCAAGGCCAAAACTCAGACCCCAAGCCCAAAACTCAGACCCCAAGCCCAAAACTCAGACCCCAAGCCCAAAACTCAGACCCCAAGCCCAAAACTTCAAACCCAAGCCCAAAACTTAAACCCCAAGCCCAAAACTTAAACCCCAAGCCCAAAACTTAAACCCCAAGCTCAAAACGTAGAACCCAAGCTCAAAACGTAGAACCCAAGCTCAAAACTTAGAACCCAAGCCCAAAACTTAGAACCCAAGCCCAAAACTTAGAACCCAAGCCCAAAACTTAGAACCCAAGCCTAAAACTTAGAACCCAAGCCCAAAACTCAGACCCCAAGCCCAAAACTCAGACCCCAAGCCCAAAACTCAGACCCCAAGCCCAAAACTCAGACCCCAAGCCCAAAACTCAGACCCCAAGCCCAAAACTCAGACCCCAAGCCCAAAACTCAGACCCCAAGCCCAAAACTTCAAACCCAAGCCCAAAACTTCAAACCCAAGCCCAAAACTTAAACCCCAAGCCGAAAACTTAAACCCCAAGCCCAAAACGTAAACCCCAAGCCCAAAACTTAAACCCCAAGCCCAAAATGTAGAACAGAGCCCAAAACTTAGAACCCAAGCCCAAAACTTAGAACCCAAGCCCAAAATGTAGAACCCAAGCCCAAAACTTTGAACCCAAGCCCAAAACTTTAAACCCAAGCCCAAAACTTTAAACCCAAGCCCAAAACTTTAAACCCAAGCCCAAAACTCAGACCCCAAGCCCAAAACTCAGACCCCAAGCCCAAAACTCAGACCCCAAGCCCAAAACTCAGACCCCAAGCCCAAAACTCAGACCCCAAGCCCAAAACTCAGACCCCAAGCCCAAAACTCAGACCCCAAGCCCAAAACTTCAAAAACAAGCCCAAAACTCAGACCCCAAGCCCAAAACTCAGACCCCAAGCCCAAAACTTAAACCCCAAGCCCAAAACGTAGAACCCAAGCTCAAAACGTAGAACCCAAGCTCAAAACGTAGAACCCAAGATCAAAACTTAGAACCCAAGCCCAAAACTCAGACCCCAAGCCCAAAACTCAGACCCCAAGCCCAAAACTCAGACCCCAAGCCCAAAACTCAGACCCCAAGCCCAAAACTCAGACCCCAAGCCCAAAACTCAGACCCCAAGCCCAAAACTTTAAAACCAAGCCCAAAACTTAGACCCCAAGCCCAAAACTCAGACCCCAAGCCCAAAACTCAGACCCCAAGCCCAAAACTCAGACCCCAAGCCCAAAACTCAGACCCCAAGCCCAAAACTTCAAACCCAAGCCCAAAACTTAAACCCCAAGCCCAAAACTTAAACCCCAAGCCCAAAACTTAAACCCCAAGCCCAAAACTTAAACCCCAAGCCCAAAATGTAGAACCCAAGCCCAAAACTTAGAACCCAAGCCCAAAACTTAGAACCCAAGCCCAAAATGTAGAACCCAAGCCCAAAACTTTGAACCCAAGCCCAAAACTTTAAACCCAAGCCCAAAACTTTAAACCCAAGCCCAAAACGTAGAACCCAAGCTCAAAACGTAGAACCCAAGCTCAAAACGTAGAACCCAAGATCAAAACTTAGAACCCAAGCCCAAAACTCAGACCCCAAGCCCAAAACTCAGACCCCAAGCCCAAAACTCAGACCCCAAGCCCAAAACTCAGACCCCAAGCCCAAAACTTCAAACCCAAGCCCAAAACTTAAACCCCAAGCCCAAAACTTAAACCCCAAGCCCAAAACGTAGAACCCAAGCTCAAAACGTAGAACCCAAGCTCAAAACGTAGAACCCAAGATCAAAACTTAGAACCCAAGCCCAAAACTTAGAACCCAAGCCCAAAACTCAGACCCCAAGCCCAAAACTTCAAACCCAAGCCCAAAACTTAATCCCCAAGCCCAAAACTCAAACCCCAAGCCCAAAACTTAAACCCCAAGCCCAAAACTTAAACCCCAAGCCCAAAACTTAAACCCCAAGCCCAAAATGTAGAACCCAAGCCCAAAACTTAGAACCCAAGCCCAAAACTCAGACCCCAAGCCCAAAACTCAGACCCCAAGCCCAAAACTCAGACCCCAAGCCCAAAACTCAGACCCCAAGCCCAAAACTCAGACCCCAAGCCCAAAACTTCAAACCCAAGCCCAAAACTCAGACCCCAAGCCCAAAACTCAGACCCCAAGCCCAAAACTCAGACCCCAAGCCCAAAACTCAGACCCCAAGCCCAAAACTCAGACCCCAAGCCCAAAACTCAGACCCCAAGCCCAAAACTCAGACCCCAAGCCCAAAACTCAGACCCCAAGGCCAAAACTCAGACCCAAGCCCAAAACTTCAAACCCAAGCCCAAAACTCAGACCCCAAGCCCAAAAGTCAGACCCCAAGCCCAAAACTTAAACCCCAAGCCCAAAACGTAGAACCCAAGCTCAAAACGTAGAACCCAAGCTCAAAACGTAGAACCCAAGATCAAAACTTAGAACCCAAGCCCAAAACTTTAAACCCAAGCCCAAAACTCAGACCCCAAGCCCAAAACTCAGACCCCAAGCCCAAAACTCAGACCCCAAGCCCAAAACTCAGACCCCAAGCCCAAAACTCAGACCCCAAGCCCAAAACTTAAAACCCAAGCCCAAAACTTCAAACCCAAGCCCAAAACTTAAACCCCAAAGCCAAAACTTAAACCCCAAGCCCAAAACTTAAACCCCAAGCCCAAAACTTAGAACCCAAGCTCAAAACTTCAAACCCAAGCTCAAAACTCAGAACCCAAGCCCAAAACTCAGACCCCAAGCCCAAAACTCAGACCCCAAGCCCAAAACTCAGACCCCAAGCCCAAAACTCAGACCCCAAGCCCAAAACTCAGACCCCAAGCCCAAAACTCAGACCCCAAGCCCAAAACTCAGACCCCAAGCCCAAAACTCAGACCCCAAGCCCAAAACTCAGACCCCAAGCCCAAAACTCAGACCCCAAGCCCAAAACTCAGACCCCAAGCCCAAAACTCAGACCCCAAGCCCAAAACTTCAAACCCAAGCCCAAAACTTCAAACCCAAGCCCAAAACTTCAAACCCAAGCCCAAAACTTAAAACCCAAGCCCAAAACTTTAAACCCAAGCCCAAAACTTCAAACCCAAGCCCAAAACCTTAAACCCAAGCCCAAAACTCCAAACCAAGCCCAAAACTTCAAACCCAAGCCCAAAACTTCAAACCCAAGCCCAAAACTTCAAACCCAAGCCCAAAATTTCAAACCCAAGCCCAAAACTTCAAACCCAAGCCCAAAACTTCAAACCCAAGCCCAAAACTTCAAACCCAAGCCCAACACATAAACCCCAAGCCCAAAACTTCAAACCCAAGCCCAAAACTTCAAACCCAAGCCCAAAACTTCAAACTCAAGCCCAAAACCTTAAACCCAAGCCCAAAACCTTAAACCCAAGCCCAAAACCTTAAACCCAAGCCCAAAACTCATACCGCCGGCCCAAAACTCAGACCGCCGGCCCAAAACTCAGACCGCCGGCCCAAAACTCAGACCCCCGGCCCAAACCTCAGACCCCCGGCCCAAAACTCAGACCCCCGGCCCAAACTTCAGACCCCCGGCCCAAAACTCAGACCCCCGGCCCAAAACTCAGACCCCCGGCCCAAAACTCAGACCCCCGGCCCAAAACTCAGACCCCAAGCCCAAAACTCAGACCCCAAGCCCAAAACTCAGACCCCAAGCCCAAAACTCAGACCCCAAGCCCAAAACTTCAAACCCAAGCCCAAAACTTCAAACCCAAGCCCAAAACTTCAAACCCAAGCCCAAAACTTCAAACCCAAGCCCAAAACTTCAAACCCAAGCCCAAAACTTCAAACCCAAGCCCAAAACTTCAAACCCAAGCCCAAAACTTCAAACCCAAGCCCAAAACTTCAAACCCAAGCCCAAAACTTCAAACCCAAGCCCAAAACTTCAAACCCACGCCCAAAACTTCAAACCCAACCCAAAACTATAAACCCAAGCCCAAAACTTTAAACCCAAGCCCAAAACTTCAAACCCAAGCCCAAAACTTCAAACCCAAGCCCAAAACTTCAAACCCAAGCCCAAAACTTCAAACCCAAGCCCAAAACTTCACACCCAAGCCCAAAACTTCAAACCCAAGCCCAAAACTTCAAACCCAAGCCCAAAACTTCAAACCCAAGCCCAAAACTTCAAACCCAAGCCCAAAACTTCAAACCCAAGCCCAAAACTTCAAACCCAAGCCCAAAACATCAAACCCAAGCCCAAAACTTCAAACCCAAGCCCAAAACTATAAACCCAAGCCCAAAACTTTAAACCCAAGCCCAAAACTTCAAACCCAAGCCCAAAACATCAAACCCAAGCCCAAAACTTCAAACCCAAGCCCAAAACTTCAAACCCAAGCCCAAAACTTCACACCCAAGCCCAAAACCTTAAACCCAAGCCCAAAACCTTAAACCCAAGCCCAAAACCTAAAATCCAAGCCCAAAACCTAAAATCCAAGCCCAAAACCTAAAACTCAAGCCCAAAACTCAGACCCCCGGCCCAAAACTCAGACCCCCGGCCCAAAACTCAGACCCCCGGCCCAAAACTCAGACCCCCGGCCCAAAACTCAGACCCCCGGCCCAAAACTCAGACCCCCGGCCCAAAACTCAGACCCCAAGCCCAAAACCTTAAACCCAAGCCCAAAACTCAGACCCCAAGCCCAAAACCTTAAACCCAAGCCCAAAACTTCAAACCCAAGCCCAAAACTTCAAACCCAAGCCCAAAATTTCAAACCCAAGCCCAAAACTTCAAACCCAAGCCCAAAACTTCAAACCCAAGCCCAAAACTTCAAACCCAAGCCCAAACCTTCAAACCCAAGCCCAAAACTTCAAACCCAAGCCCAACACATAAACCCCAAGCCCAAAACTTCAAACCCAAGCCCAAAACCTTAAACTCAAGCCCAAAACCTTAAACCCAAGCCCAAAACCTTAAACCCAAGCCGAAAACTCAGACCCCCGGCCCAAAACTCAGACCGCCGGCCCAAAACTCAGACCCCCGGCCCAAAACTCAGACCCCAAGCCCAAAACTCAGACCCCAAGCCCAAAACTCAGACCCCAAGCCCAAAACTCAGACCCCAAGCCCAAAACTCAGACCCCAAGCCCAAAACTCTGACCCCAAGCCCAAAACTCTGACCCCAAGCCCAAAACTCAGACCCCAAGCCCAAAACTCAGACCCCAAGCCCAAAACTCAGACCCCAAGCCCAAAACTTCAAACCCAAGCCCAAAACTTCAAACCCAAGCCCAAAACTTCAAACCCAAGCCCAAAACTTCAAACCCAAGCCCAAAACTTCAAACCCAAGCCCAAAACTTCAAACCCAAGCCCAAAACTTCAAACCCAAGCCCAAAACTTCAAACCCAAGCCCAAAACTTCAAACCCAAGCCCAAAACTTCAAACCCAAGCCCAAAACTTCAAACCCAAGCCCAAAACTTCAAACCCAAGCCCAAAACTTCAAACCCAAGCCCAAAACTTCAAACCCAAGCCCAAAACTTCAAACCCAAGCCCAAAACTTCAAACCCAAGCCCAAAACTTCAAACCCAAGCCCAAAACTTCAAACCCAAGCCCAAAACTTCAAACCCAAGCCCAAAACTCTAAACCCAAGCCCAAAACTCAGACCCCAAGCCCAAAACTTCAAACCCAAGCGCAAAACTTCAAACCCAAGCCCAAAACTTCAAACCCAAGCCCAAAACTTCAAACCCAAGCCCAAAACTTCAAACCCAAGCCCAAAACTTCAAACCCAAGCCCAAAACTTCAAACCCAAGCCCAAAACTTCAAACCCAAGCCCAAAACTTCAAACCCAAGCCCAAAACTTCAAACCCAAGCCCAAAACTTCAAACCCAAGCCCAAAACTTCAAACCCAAGCCCAAAACCTTAAACCCAAGCCCAAAACCTTAAACCCAAGCCCAAAACCTTAAACCCAAGCCCAAAACCTAAAATCCAAGCCCAAAACCTAAAACTCAAGCCCAAAACTCAGACCCCCGGCCCAAAACTCAGACCCCCGGCCCAAAACTCAGACCGCCGGCCCAAAACTCAGACCGCCGGCCCAAAACTCAGACCCCCGGCCCAAAACTCAGACCCCCGGACCAAAACTCAGACCCCAAGCCCAAAACTCAGACCCCCGGCCCAAAACTCAGACCGCCGGCCCAAAACTCAGACCCCCGGCCCAAAACTCAGACCCCCGGCCCAAAACTCAGACCCCCGGCCCAAAACTCAGACCCCAGGCCCAAAACTCAGACCCCAGGCCCAAAACTCAGACCCCAGGCCCAAAACTCAGACCCCAGGCCCAAAACTCAGACCCCCGGCCCAAAACTCAGACCCCAAGCCCAAAACCTTAAACCCAAGCCCAAAACTCAGACCCCAAGCCCAAAACTTTAAACCCAAGCCCAAAACTTCAAACCCAAGCCCAAAACTTCAAACCCAAGCCCAAAACTTCAAACCCAAGCCCAAAACTTCAAACCCAAGCCCAAAACTTCAAACCCAAGCCCAAAACTTCAAACCCAAGCCCAAAACTTCAAACCCAAGCCCAAAACTTCAAACCCAAGCCCAAAACTTCAAACCCAAGCCCAAAACTTCAAACCCAAGCCCAAAACTCAGACCCCCGGCCCAAAACTCAGACCCCCGGCCCAAAACTCAGACCCAAAGCCCAAAACTCAGACCCAAAGCCCAAAACTCAGACCCCAAGCCCAAAACCTTAAACCCAAGCCCAAAACTCAGACCCAAAGCCCAAAACTTTAAACCCAAGCCCAAAACTTCAAACCCAAGCCCAAAACTTCAAACCCAAGCCCAAAACTTCAAACCCAAGCCCAAAACTTCAAACCCAAGCCCAAAACCTAAAACTCAAGCCCAAAACTCAGACCCCCGGCCCAAAACTCAGACCCCCGGCCCAAAACTCAGACCCCCGGCCCAAAACTCAGACCCCCGGCCCAAAACTCAGACCCCCGGCCCAAAACTCAGACCCCCGGCCCAAAACTCAGACCCCCGGCCCAAAACTCAGACCCCCGGTCCAAAACTCAGACCCCCGGCCCAAAACTCAGACCCCCGGCCCAAAACTCAGACCCCCGGCCCAAAACTCAGACCCCAAGCCCAAAACTCAGACCCCCGGCCCAAAACTCAGACCCCCGGCCCAAAACTCAGACCCCAAGCCCAAAACTCAGACCCCCGGCCCAAAACTCAGACCCCCGGCCCAAAACTCAGACCCCCGGCCCAAAACTCAGACCCCAAGCCCAAAACTCAGACCCCAAGCCCAAAACTTATAACCCAAGCCCAAAACTTAAAACCCAAGCCCAAAACTTTAAACCCAAGCCCAAAACTTTAAACCCAAGCCCAAAACTTCAAACCCAAGCCCAAAACTTCAAACCCAAGCCCAAAACTTCAAACCCAAGCCCAAAACCTTAAACCCAAGCCCAAAACCTTAAACCCAAGCCCAAAACCTAAAATCCAAGCCCAAAACCTAAAACTCAAGCCCAAAACTCAGACCCCCGGCCCAAAACTCAGACCCCCGGCCCAAAACTCAGACCCCCGGCCCAAAACTCAGACCCCCGGCCCAAAACTCAGACCCCAAGTCCAAAACTCAGACCCCAAGCCCAGAACTCAGACCCCAAGCGCAAAACTCAGACCCCAAGCCCAAAACTTCAAACCCAAGCCCAAAACTTCAAACTCAAGCCCAAAACTTCAAACCCAAGCCCAAAACTCTAAACCCAAGCCCAAAACTTTAAACCCAAGCCCAAAACTTCAAACCCAAGCCCAAAACTTCAAACCCAAGCCCAAAACTTCAAACCCAAGCCCAAAACTTCAAACCCAAGCCCAAAACTTCAAACCCAAGCCCAAAACTTCAAACCCAAGCCCAAAACTTCAAACCCAAGCCCAAAACTTCAAACCCAAGCCCAAAACTTCAAACCCAAGCCCAAAACTTCAAACCCAAGCCCAAAACCTTAAACCCAAGCCCAAAACCTTAAACCCAAGCCCAAAACCTTAAACCCAAGCCCAAAACCTAAAATCCAAGCCCAAAACCTAAAACTCAAGCCCAAAACTCAGACCCCCGGCCCAAAACTCAGACCCCCGGCCCAAAACTCAGACCCCCGGCCCAAAACTCAGACCCCCGGCTCAAAACTCAGACCCCCGGCCCAAAACTCAGACCCCCGGGCCAAAACTCAGACCCCCGGCCCAAAACTCAGACCCCCGGCCCAAAACTCAGACCCCAAGCCCAAAACCTTAAACCCAAGCCCAAAACTCAGACCCCAAGCCCAAAACTTCAAACCCAAGCCCAAAACCTTAAACCCAAGCCCAAAACTTCAAACCCAAGCCCAAAACTTCAAACCCAAGCCCAAAATTTCAAACCCAAGCCCAAAACTTCAAACCCAAGCCCAAAACTTCAAACCCAAGCCCAAAACTTCAAACCCAAGCCCAAAACTTCAAACCCAAGCCCAAAACTTCAAACCCAAGCCCAAAACTTCAAACCCAAGCCCAAAACTTCAAACCCAAGCCCAACACATAAACCCCAAGCCCAAAACCTTAAACCCAAGCCCAAAACCTTAAACCCAAGCCCAAAACTCAGACCGCCGGCCCAAAACTCAGACCGCCGGCCCAAAACTCAGACCGCCGGCCCAAAACTCAGACCCCAAGCCCAAAACTCAGACCGCCGGCCCAAAACTCAGACCGCCGGCCCAAAACTCAGACCGCCGGCCCAAAACTCAGACCCCCGGCCCAAAACTCAGACCCCAAGCCCAAAACTCAGACCCCCGGCCCAAAACTCAGACCCCCGGCCCAAAACTCAGACCCCCGGCCCAAAACTCAGACCCCCGGCCCAAAACTCAGACCCCAAGCCCAAAACTCAGACCCCAAGCCCAAAACTCAGACCCCAAGCCCAAAACTCAGACCCCAAGCCCAAAACTCAGACCCCAAGCCCAAAACTCTGACCCCAAGGCCAAAACTCTGACCCCAAGCCCAAAACTCTGACCCCAAGCCCAAAACTCAGACCCCAAGCCCAAAACTTCAAACCCAAGCCCAAAACTTCAAACCCAAGCCCAAAACTTCAAACCCAAGCCCAAAACTTCAAACCCAAGCCCAAAACTTCAAACCCAAGCCCAAAACTTCAAACCCAAGCCCAAAACTTCAAACCCAAGCCCAAAACTTCAAACCCAAGCCCAAAACTTCAAACCCAAGCCCAAAACTTCAAACCCAAGCCCAAAACTTCAAACCCAAGCCCAAAACTTCAAACCCAAGCCCAAAACTTCAAACCCAAGCCCAAAACTTCAAACCCAAGCCCAAAACTTCAAACCCAAGCCCAAAACTTCAAACCCAAGCCCAAAACTTCAAACCCAAGCCCAAAACTTCAAACCCAAGCCCAAAACTTCAAACCCAAGCCCAAAACTCTAAACCCAAGCCCAAAACTCAGACCCCAAGCGCAAAACTTCAAACCCAAGACCAAAACTTCAAACCCAAGCCCAAAACTTCAAACCCAAGCCCAAAACTTCAAACCCAAGCCCAAAACTTCAAACCCAAGCCCAAAACTTCAAACCCAAGCCCAAAACTTCAAACCCAAGCCCAAAACTTCAAACCCAAGCCCAAAACTTCAAACCCAAGCCCAAAACTTCAAACCCAAGCCCAAAACTTCAAACCCAAGCCCAAAACTTCAAACCCAAGCCCAAAACTTCAAACCCAAGCCCAAAACTTCAAACCCAAGCCCAAAACCTTAAACCCAAGCCCAAAACCTTAAACCCAAGCCCAAAACCTTAAACCCAAGCCCAAAACCTAAAATCCAAGCCCAAAACCTAAAACTCAAGCCCAAAACTCAGACCCCCAGCCCAAAACTCAGACCCCCGGCCCAAAACTCAGACCCCCGGCCCAAAACTCAGACCCCCGGCCCAAAACTCAGACCCCAAGCCCAAAACTCAGACCCCCGGCCCAAAACTCAGACCCCCGGCCCAAAACTCAGACCCCAAGCCCAAAACTCAGACCCCCGGCCCAAAACTCAGACCCCCGGCCCAAAACTCAGACCCCCGGCCCAAAACTCAGACCCCCGGCCCAAAACTCAGACCCCCGGCCCAAAACTCAGACCCCAGGCCCAAAACTCAGACCCCAGGCCCAAAACTCAGACCCCAGGCCCAAAACTCAGACCCCAGGCCCAAAACTCAGACCCCCGGCCCAAAACTCAGACCCCCGGCCCAAAACTCAGACCCCAAGCCCAAAACCTTAAACCCAAGCCCAAAACTCAGACCCCAAGCCCAAAACTTTAAACCCAAGCCCAAAACTTCAAACCCAAGCCCAAAACTTCAAACCCAAGCCCAAAACTTCAAACCCAAGCCCAAAACTTCAAACCCAAGCCCAAAACTTCAAACCCAAGCCCAAAACTTCAAACCCAAGCCCAAAACTTCAAAACCAAGCCCAAAACTTCAAACACAAGCCCAAAACTTCAAACCCAAGCCCAAAACTTCAAACCCAAGCCCAAAACTTCAAACCCAAGCCCAAAACTTTAAACCCAAGCCCAAAACTCAGACCCCCGGCCCAAAACTCAGACCCCCGGCCCAAAACTCAGACCCAAAGCCCAAAACTCAGACCCAAAGCCCAAAACTCAGACCCCAAGCCCAAAACCTTAAACCCAAGCCCAAAACTCAGACCCAAAGCCCAAAACTTTAAACCCAAGCCCAAAACTTCAAACCCAAGCCCAAAACTTCAAACCCAAGCCCAAAACTTCAAACCCAAGCCCAAAACTTCAAACCCAAGCCCAAAACTTCAAACCCAAGCCCAAAACTTCAAACCCAAGCCCAAAACTTCAAACCCAAGCCCAAAACTTCAAACCCAAGCCCAAAACTTCAAACCCAAGCCCAAAACTTCAAACCCAAGCCCAAAACGTTCAAACCCAAGCCCAAAACTTCAAACTCAAGCCCAAAACTTCAAACCCAAGCCCAAAACTTCAAACCCAAGCCCAAAACTTCAAACCCAAGCCCAAAACTTCAAACCCAAGCCCAAAACCTAAAACCCAAGCCCAAAACCTTAAACCCAAGCCCAAAACCTAAAACCCAAGCCCAAAACTCAGACCCCCGGCCCAAAACTCAGACCCCAAGGCCAAAACTCAGACCCCAAGGCCAAAACTCAGACCCCAAGCCCAACACTCAGACCCCAAGCCCAAAACTCAGACCCCAAGCCCAAAACTCTGACCCCAAGCCCAAAACTCAGACCCCAAGCCCAAAACTCAGACCCCAAGCCCAAAACTCAGACCCCAAGCCCAAAACTCTGACCCCAAGCCCAAAACTCTGACCCCAAGCCCAAAACTCTGACCCCAAGCCCAAAACTCAGACCCCAAGCCCAAAACTTCAAACCCAAGCCCAAAACTTCAAACCCAAGCCCAAAACTTCAAACCCAAGCCCAAAACTTCAAACCCAAGCCCAAAACTTCAAACCCAAGCCCAAAACTTCAAACCCAAGCCCAAAACTTCAAACCCAAGCCCAAAACTTCAAACCCAAGCCCAAAACTTCAAACCCAAGCCCAAAACTTCAAACCCAAGCCCAAAACTTCAAACCCAAGCCCAAAACTTCAAACCCAAGCCCAAAACTTCAAACCCAAGCCCAAAACTTCAAACCCAAGCCCAAAACTTCAAACCCAAGCCCAAAACTTCAAACCCAAGCCCAAAACTTCAAACCCAAGCCCAAAACTTCAAACCCAAGCCCAAAACTTCAAACCCAAGCCCAAAACTTCAAACCCAAGCCCAAAACTTCAAACCCAAGCCCAAAACTTCAAACCCAAGCCCAAAACTTCAAACCCAAGCCCAAAACTTCAAACCCAAGCCCAAAACTTCAAACCCAAGCCCAAAACCTTAAACCCAAGCCCAAAACCTTAAACCCAAGCCCAAAACCTTAAACCCAAGCCCAAAACCTAAAATCCAAGCCCAAAACCTAAAACTCAAGCCCAAAACTCAGACCCCCGGCCCAAAACTCAGACCCCCGGCCCAAAACTCAGACCCCAAGCCCAAAACTCAGACCCCCGGCCCAAAACTCAGACCCCCGGCCCAAAACTCAGACCCCAAGCCCAAAACTCAGACCCCCGGCCCAAAACTCAGACCCCCGGCCCAAAACTCAGACCCCCGGCCCAAAACTCAGACCCCCGGCCCAAAACTCAGACCCCCGGCCCAAAACTCTGACCCCAAGCCCAAAACTCAGACCCCAGGCCCAAAACTCAGACCCCCGGCCCAAAACTCAGACCCCCGGCCCAAAACTCAGACCCCAAGCACAAAACCTTAAACCCAAGCCCAAAACTCAGACCCCAAGCCCAAAACTTTAAACCCAAGCCCAAAACTTCAAACCCAAGCCCAAAACTTCAAACCCAAGCCCAAAACTTCAAACCCAAGCCCAAAACTTCAAACCCAAGCCCAAAACTTCAAACCCAAGCCCAAAACTTCAAACCCAAGCCCAAAACTTCAAACCCAAGCCCAAAACTTCAAACCCAAGCCCAAAACTTCAAACCCAAGCCCAAAACTTCAAACCCAAGCCCAAAACTTCAAACCCAAGCCCAAAACTTCAAACCCAAGCCCAAAACTTCAAACCCAAGCCCAAAACTTCAAACCCAAGCCCAAAACTCAGACCCCCGGCCCAAAACTCAGACCCCCGGCCCAAAACTCAGACCCCCGGCCCAAAACTCAGACCCAAAGCCCAAAACTCAGACCCCAAGCCCAAAACCTTAAACCCAAGCCCAAAACTCAGACCCAAAGCCCAAAACCTTAAACCCAAGCCCAAAACTTCAAACCCAAGCCCAAAACTTCAAACCCAAGCCCAAAACTTCAAACCCAAGCCCAAAACTTCAAACCCAAGCCCAAAACTTCAAACCCAAGCCCAAAACTTCAAACCCAAGCCCAAAACTTCAAACCCAAGCCCAAAACTTCAAACCCAAGCCCAAAACTTCAAACCCAAGCCCAAAACCTAAAACCCAAGCCCAAAACTCAGACCCCCGGCCCAAAACTCAGACCCCCGGCCCAAAACTCAGACCCAAAGCCCAAAACTCAGACCCCAAGCCCAAAACCTTAAACCCAAGCCCAAAACTCAGACCCAAAGCCCAAAACCTTAAACCCAAGCCCAAAACTTCAAACCCAAGCCCAAAACTTCAAACCCAAGCCCAAAACTTCAAACCCAAGCCCAAAACTTCAAACCCAAGCCCAAAACTTCAAACCCAAGCCCAAAACTTCAAACCCAAGCCCAAAACTTCAAACCCAAGCCCAAAACTTCAAACCCAAGCCCAAAACTTCAAACCCAAGCCCAAAACTTCAAACCCAAGCCCAAAACTTCAAACCCAAGCCCAAAACTTCAAACCCAAGCCCAAAACTTCAAACCCAAGCCCAAAACTTCAAACCCAAGCCCAAAACTTCAAACCCAAGCCCAAAACTTCAAACCCAAGCCCAAAACTTCAAACCCAAGCCCAAAACTTCAAACCCAAGCCCAAAACTTCAAACCCAAGCCCAAAACTTCAAACCCAAGCCCAAAACTTCAAACCCAAGCCCAAAACTTCAAACCCAAGCCCAAAACTTCAAACCCAAGCCCAAAACTTCAAACCCAAGCCCAAAACTTCAAACCCAAGCCCAAAACTTCAAACCCAAGCCCAAAACTTCAAACCCAAGCCCAAAACTTCAAACCCAAGCCCAAAACTCAGACCCCCGGCCCAAAACTCAGACCCCCGGCCCAAAACTCAGACCCCCGGCCCAAAACTCAGACCCAAAGCCCAAAACTCAGACCCCAAGCCCAAAACCTTAAACCCAAGCCCAAAACTCAGACCCAAAGCCCAAAACCTTAAACCCAAGCCCAAAACTTCAAACCCAAGCCCAAAACTTCAAACCCAAGCCCAAAACTTCAAACCCAAGCCCAAAACTTCAAACCCAAGCCCAAAACTTCAAACCCAAGCCCAAAACTTCAAACCCAAGCCCAAAACTTCAAACCCAAGCCCAAAACTTCAAACCCAAGCCCAAAACTTCAAACCCAAGCCCAAAACTTCAAACCCAAGCCCAAAACTTCAAACCCAAGCCCAAAACTTCAAACCCAAGCCCAAAACTTCAAACCCAAGCCCAAAACTTCAAACCCAAGCCCAAAACTTCAAACCCAAGCCCAAAACTTCAAACCCAAGCCCAAAACTTCAAACCCAAGCCCAAAACTTCAAACCCAAGCCCAAAACTTCAAACCCAAGCCCAAAACTTCAAACCCAAGCCCAAAACTTCAAACCCAAGCCCAAAACTTCAAACCCAAGCCCAAAACTTCAAACCCAAGCCCAAAACTTCAAACCCAAGCCCAAAACCTTAAACCCAAGCCCAAAACCTTAAACCCAAGCCCAAAACCTTAAACCCAAGCCCAAAACCTAAAATCCAAGCCCAAAACCTAAAACTCAAGCCCAAAACTCAGACCCCCGGCCCAAAACTCAGACCCCCGGCCCAAAACTCAGACCCCCGGCCCAAAACTCAGACCCCCGGCCCAAAACTCAGACCCCCGGCCCAAAACTCAGACCCCCGGCCCAAAACTCAGACCCCCGGCCCAAAACTCTGACCCCAAGCCCAAAACTCAGACCCCAGGCCCAAAACTCAGACCCCCGGCCCAAAACTCAGACCCCCGGCCCAAAACTCAGACCCCAAGCACAAAACCTTAAACCCAAGCCCAAAACTCAGACCCCCGGCCCAAAACTCAGACCCAAAGCCCAAAACTCAGACCCCAAGCCCAAAACCTTAAACCCAAGCCCAAAACTCAGACCCAAAGCCCAAAACCTTAAACCCAAGCCCAAAACTTCAAACCCAAGCCCAAAACTTCAAACCCAAGCCCAAAACTTCAAACCCAAGCCCAAAACTTCAAACCCAAGCCCAAAACTTCAAACCCAAGCCCAAAACTTCAAACCCAAGCCCAAAACTTCAAACCCAAGCCCAAAACTTCAAACCCAAGCCCAAAACTTCAAACCCAAGCCCAAAACCTAAAACCCAAGCCCAAAACTCAGACCCCCGGCCCAAAACTCAGACCCCCGGCCCAAAACTCAGACCCAAAGCCCAAAACTCAGACCCCAAGCCCAAAACCTTAAACCCAAGCCCAAAACTCAGACCCAAAGCCCAAAACCTTAAACCCAAGCCCAAAACTTCAAACCCAAGCCCAAAACTTCAAACCCAAGCCCAAAACTTCAAACCCAAGCCCAAAACTTCAAACCCAAGCCCAAAACTTCAAACCCAAGCCCAAAACTTCAAACCCAAGCCCAAAACTTCAAACCCAAGCCCAAAACTTCAAACCCAAGCCCAAAACTTCAAACCCAAGCCCAAAACTTCAAACCCAAGCCCAAAACTTCAAACCCAAGCCCAAAACTTCAAACCCAAGCCCAAAACTTCAAACCCAAGCCCAAAACTTCAAACCCAAGCCCAAAACTTCAAACCCAAGCCCAAAACTTCAAACCCAAGCCCAAAACTTCAAACCCAAGCCCAAAACTTCAAACCCAAGCCCAAAACTTCAAACCCAAGCCCAAAACTTCAAACCCAAGCCCAAAACTTCAAACCCAAGCCCAAAACTTCAAACCCAAGCCCAAAACTTCAAACCCAAGCCCAAAACTTCAAACCCAAGCCCAAAACTTCAAACCCAAGCCCAAAACCTTAAACCCAAGCCCAAAACCTTAAACCCAAGCCCAAAACCTTAAACCCAAGCCCAAAACCTAAAATCCAAGCCCAAAACCTAAAACTCAAGCCCAAAACTCAGACCCCCGGCCCAAAACTCAGACCCCCGGCCCAAAACTCAGACCCCAAGCCCAAAACTCAGACCCCCGGCCCAAAACTCAGACCCCCGGACCAAAACTCAGACCCCAAGCCCAAAACTCAGACCCCCGGCCCAAAACTCAGACCCCCGGCCCAAAACTCAGACCCCCGGCCCAAAACTCAGACCCCCGGCCCAAAACTCAGACCCCCGGCCCAAAACTCTGACCCCAAGCCCAAAACTCAGACCCCAGGCCCAAAACTCAGACCCCCGGCCCAAAACTCAGACCCCCGGCCCAAAACTCAGACCCCAAGCACAAAACCTTAAACCCAAGCCCAAAACTCAGACCCCAAGCCCAAAACTTTAAACCCAAGCCCAAAACTTCAAACCCAAGCCCAAAACTTCAAACCCAAGCCCAAAACTTCAAACCCAAGCCCAAAACTTCAAACCCAAGCCCAAAACTTCAAACCCAAGCCCAAAACTTCAAACCCAAGCCCAAAACTTCAAACCCAAGCCCAAAACTTCAAACCCAAGCCCAAAACTTCAAACCCAAGCCCAAAACTTCAAACCCAAGCCCAAAACTTCAAACCCAAGCCCAAAACTTCAAACCCAAGCCCAAAACTTCAAACCCAAGCCCAAAACTCAGACCCCCGGCCCAAAACTCAGACCCCCGGCCCAAAACTCAGACCCCCGGCCCAAAACTCAGACCCAAAGCCCAAAACTCAGACCCCAAGCCCAAAACCTTAAACCCAAGCCCAAAACTCAGACCCAAAGCCCAAAACCTTAAACCCAAGCCCAAAACTTCAAACCCAAGCCCAAAACTTCAAACCCAAGCCCAAAACTTCAAACCCAAGCCCAAAACTTCAAACCCAAGCCCAAAACTTCAAACCCAAGCCCAAAACTTCAAACCCAAGCCCAAAACTTCAAACCCAAGCCCAAAACTTCAAACCCAAGCCCAAAACTTCAAACCCAAGCCCAAAACCTAAAACCCAAGCCCAAAACTCAGACCCCCGGCCCAAAACTCAGACCCCCGGCCCAAAACTCAGACCCCCGGCCCAAAACTCAGACCCCCGGCCCAAAACTCAGACCCCCGGCCCAAAACTCAGACCCCCGGCCCAAAACTCAGACCCCCGGCCCAAAACTCAGACCCCAAGCCCAAAACTCAGACCCCCGGCCCAAAACTCAGACCCCAAGCCCAAAACTCAGACCCCCGGCCCAAAACTCAGACCCCAAGCCCAAAACTCAGACCCCAGGCCCAAAACTTATAACCCAAGCCCAAAACTTAAAACCCAAGCCCAAAACTTAAAACCCAAGCCCAAAACTTAAAACCCAAGCCCAAAACTTTAAACCCAAGCCCAAAACTTTAAACCCAAGCCCAAAACTTCAAACCCAAGCCCAAAACTTCAAACCCAAGCCCAAAACTTCAAACCCAAGCCCAAAACTTCAAACCCAAGCCCAAAACTTCAAACCCAAGCCCAAAACTTCAAACCCAAGCCCAAAACATAAACCCCAAGCCCAAAACATAAACCCCAAGCCCAAAACGTAGAACCCAAGCTCAAAACGTAGAACCCAAGCTCAAAACTCAGACCCCAAGCCCAAAACTCAGACCCCAAGCCCAAAACTCAGACCCCAAGCCCAAAACTCAGACCCCAAGCCCAAAACTCAGACCCCAAGCCCAAAACTCAGACCCCAAGCCCAAAACTCAGACCCCAAGCCCAAAACCTTAAACCCAAGCCCAAAACTCAGACCCAAAGCCCAAAACTTTAAACCCAAGCCCAAAACTTCAAACCCAAGCCCAAAACTTCAAACCCAAGCCCAAAACTTCAAACCCAAGCCCAAAACTTCACACCCAAGCCCAAAACTTCAAACCCAAGCCCAAAACTTCAAACCCAAGCCCAAAACTTCAAACCCAAGCCCAAAACTTCAAACCCAAGCCCAAAACTTCAAACCCAAGCCCAAAACTTCAAACCCAAGCCCAAAACATCAAACCCAAGCCCAAAACTTCAAACCCAAGCCCAAAACTATAAACCCAAGCCCAAAACTTTAAACCCAAGCCCAAAACTTCAAACCCAAGCCCAAAACATCAAACCCAAGCCCAAAACTTCAAACCCAAGCCCAAAACTTCAAACCCAAGCCCAAAACTTCACACCCAAGCCCAAAACCTTAAACCCAAGCCCAAAACCTTAAACCCAAGCCCAAAACCTAAAATCCAAGCCCAAAACCTAAAATCCAAGCCCAAAACCTAAAACTCAAGCCCAAAACTCAGACCCCCGGCCCAAAACTCAGACCCCCGGCCCAAAACTCAGACCCCCGGCCCAAAACTCAGACCCCCGGCCCAAAACTCAGACCCCCGGCCCAAAACTCAGACCCCCGGCCCAAAACTCAGACCCCAAGCCCAAAACCTTAAACCCAAGCCCAAAACTCAGACCCCAAGCCCAAAACCTTAAACCCAAGCCCAAAACTTCAAACCCAAGCCCAAAACTTCAAACCCAAGCCCAAAATTTCAAACCCAAGCCCAAAACTTCAAACCCAAGCCCAAAACTTCAAACCCAAGCCCAAAACTTCAAACCCAAGCCCAAAACTTCAAACCCAAGCCCAAAACTTCAAACCCAAGCCCAACACATAAACCCCAAGCCCAAAACTTCAAACCCAAGCCCAAAACCTTAAACTCAAGCCCAAAACCTTAAACCCAAGCCCAAAACCTTAAACCCAAGCCCAAAACTCAGACCCCCGGCCCAAAACTCAGACCCCCGGCCCAAAACTCAGACCCCCGGCCCAAAACTCAGACCCCCGGCCCAAAACTCAGACCCCAAGCCCAAAACTCAGACCCCAAGCCCAAAACTCAGACCCCAAGCCCAAAACTCAGACCCCAAGCCCAAAACTCTGACCCCAAGCCCAAAACTCTGACCCCAAGCCCAAAACTCAGACCCCAAGCCCAAAACTCAGACCCCAAGCCCAAAACTCAGACCCCAAGCCCAAAACTTCAAACCCAAGCCCAAAACTTCAAACCCAAGCCCAAAACTTCAAACCCAAGCCCAAAACTTCAAACCCAAGCCCAAAACTTCAAACCCAAGCCCAAAACTTCAAACCCAAGCCCAAAACTTCAAACCCAAGCCCAAAACTTCAAACCCAAGCCCAAAACTTCAAACCCAAGCCCAAAACTTCAAACCCAAGCCCAAAACTTCAAACCCAAGCCCAAAACTTCAAACCCAAGCCCAAAACTTCAAACCCAAGCCCAAAACTTCAAACCCAAGCCCAAAACTTCAAACCCAAGCCCAAAACTTCAAACCCAAGCCCAAAACTTCAAACCCAAGCCCAAAACTTCAAACCCAAGCCCAAAACTTCAAACCCAAGCCCAAAACTTCAAACCCAAGCCCAAAACTCTAAACCCAAGCCCAAAACTCAGACCCCAAGCCCAAAACTTCAAACCCAAGCGCAAAACTTCAAACCCAAGCCCAAAACTTCAAACCCAAGCCCAAAACTTCAAACCCAAGCCCAAAACTTCAAACCCAAGCCCAAAACTTCAAACCCAAGCCCAAAACCTTAAACCCAAGCCCAAAACTTCAAACCCAAGCCCAAAACTTCAAACCCAAGCCCAAAACTTCAAACCCAAGCCCAAAACTCTAAACCCAAGCCCAAAACTCAGACCCCAAGCCCAAAACTCAGACCCCAAGCCCAAAACTCTGACCCCAAGGCCAAAACTCTGACCCCAAGCCCAAAACTCTGACCCCAAGCCCAAAACTCAGACCCCAAGCCCAAAACTTCAAACCCAAGCCCAAAACTTCAAACCCAAGCCCAAAACTTCAAACCCAAGCCCAAAACTTCAAACCCAAGCCCAAAACTTCAAACCCAAGCCCAAAACTTCAAACCCAAGCCCAAAACTTCAAACCCAAGCCCAAAACTTCAAACCCAAGCCCAAAACTTCAAACCCAAGCCCAAAACTTCAAACCCAAGCCCAAAACTTCAAACCCAAGCCCAAAACTTCAAACCCAAGCCCAAAACTTCAAACCCAAGCCCAAAACTTCAAACCCAAGCCCAAAACTTCAAACCCAAGCCCAAAACTTCAAACCCAAGCCCAAAACTTCAAACCCAAGCCCAAAACTTCAAACCCAAGCCCAAAACCTTAAACCCAAGCCCAAAACTTCAAACCCAAGCCCAAAACTTCAAACCCAAGCCCAAAACTTCAAACCCAAGCCCAAAACTCTAAACCCAAGCCCAAAACTCAGACCCCAAGCGCAAAACTTCAAACCCAAGACCAAAACTTCAAACCCAAGCCCAAAACTTCAAACCCAAGCCCAAAACTTCAAACCCAAGCCCAAAACTTCAAACCCAAGCCCAAAACTTCAAACCCAAGCCCAAAACTTTAAACCCAAGCCCAAAACTCAGACCCCCGGCCCAAAACTCAGACCCCCGGCCCAAAACTCAGACCCAAAGCCCAAAACTCTGACCCCAAGGCCAAAACTCTGACCCCAAGCCCAAAACTCTGACCCCAAGCCCAAAACTCAGACCCCAAGCCCAAAACTTCAAACCCAAGCCCAAAACTTCAAACCCAAGCCCAAAACTTCAAACCCAAGCCCAAAACTTCAAACCCAAGCCCAAAACTTCAAACCCAAGCCCAAAACTTCAAACCCAAGCCCAAAACTTCAAACCCAAGCCCAAAACTTCAAACCCAAGCCCAAAACTTCAAACCCAAGCCCAAAACTTCAAACCCAAGCCCAAAACTTCAAACCCAAGCCCAAAACTTCAAACCCAAGCCCAAAACTTCAAACCCAAGCCCAAAACTTCAAACCCAAGCCCAAAACTTCAAACCCAAGCCCAAAACTTCAAACCCAAGCCCAAAACTTCAAACCCAAGCCCAAAACTTCAAACCCAAGCCCAAAACTTCAAACCCAAGCCCAAAACTTCAAACCCAAGCCCAAAACTCTAAACCCAAGCCCAAAACTCAGACCCCAAGCGCAAAACTTCAAACCCAAGACCAAAACTTCAAACCCAAGCCCAAAACTTCAAACCCAAGCCCAAAACTTCAAACCCAAGCCCAAAACTTCAAACCCAAGCCCAAAACTTCAAACCCAAGCCCAAAACTTCAAACCCAAGCCCAAAACTTCAAACCCAAGCCCAAAACTTCAAACCCAAGCCCAAAACTTCAAACCCAAGCCCAAAACTTCAAACCCAAGCCCAAAACTTCAAACCCAAGCCCAAAACTTCAAACCCAAGCCCAAAACTTCAAACCCAAGCCCAAAACTTCAAACCCAAGCCCAAAACCTTAAACCCAAGCCCAAAACCTTAAACCCAAGCCCAAAACCTTAAACCCAAGCCCAAAACCTAAAATCCAAGCCCAAAACCTAAAACTCAAGCCCAAAACTCAGACCCCCAGCCCAAAACTCAGACCCCCGGCCCAAAACTCAGACCCCCGGCCCAAAACTCAGACCCCCGGCCCAAAACTCAGACCCCAAGCCCAAAACTCAGACCCCCGGCCCAAAACTCAGACCCCCGGCCCAAAACTCAGACCCCCGGCCCAAAACTCAGACCCCCGGCCCAAAACTCAGACCCCCGGCCCAAAACTCAGACCCCAGGCCCAAAACTCAGACCCCAGGCCCAAAACTCAGACCCCAGGCCCAAAACTCAGACCCCAGGCCCAAAATTCAGACCCCCGGCCCAAAACTCAGACCCCCGGCCCAAAACTCAGACCCCAAGCCCAAAACCTTAAACCCAAGCCCAAAACTCAGACCCCAAGCCCAAAACTTTAAACCCAAGCCCAAAACTTCAAACCCAAGCCCAAAACTTCAAACCCAAGCCCAAAACTTCAAACCCAAGCCCAAAACTTCAAACCCAAGCCCAAAACTTCAAACCCAAGCCCAAAACTTCAAACCCAAGCCCAAAACTTCAAAACCAAGCCCAAAACTTCAAACACAAGCCCAAAACTTCAAACCCAAGCCCAAAACTTCAAACCCAAGCCCAAAACTTCAAACCCAAGCCCAAAACTTTAAACCCAAGCCCAAAACTCAGACCCCCGGCCCAAAACTCAGACCCCCGGCCCAAAACTCAGACCCAAAGCCCAAAACTCAGACCCAAAGCCCAAAACTCAGACCCCAAGCCCAAAACCTTAAACCCAAGCCCAAAACTCAGACCCAAAGCCCAAAACTTTAAACCCAAGCCCAAAACTTCAAACCCAAGCCCAAAACTTCAAACCCAAGCCCAAAACTTCAAACCCAAGCCCAAAACTTCAAACCCAAGCCCAAAACTTCAAACCCAAGCCCAAAACTTCAAACCCAAGCCCAAAACTTCAAACCCAAGCCCAAAACTTCAAACCCAAGCCCAAAACTTCAAACCCAAGCCCAAAACGTTCAAACCCAAGCCCAAAACTTCAAACCCAAGCCCAAAACTTCA
This sequence comes from Psittacula echo, assembly GCF_963264785.1. Taxonomy (NCBI): domain Eukaryota; kingdom Metazoa; phylum Chordata; class Aves; order Psittaciformes; family Psittacidae; genus Psittacula; species Psittacula echo. The sequence continues at coordinate 498,972 of NC_137742.1, forward strand.
AACCCAAGCCCAAAACTTCAAACCCAAGCCCAAAACTTCAAACCCAAGCCCAAAACTTCAAACCCAAGCCCAAAACCTAAAACCCAAGCCCAAAACCTTAAACCCAAGCCCAAAACCTAAAACCCAAGCCCAAAACTCAGACCCCCGGCCCAAAACTCAGACCCCCGGCCCAAAACTCAGACCCCCGGCCCAAAACTCAGACCCCCGGCCCAAAACTCAGACCCCCGGCCCAAAACTCAGACCCCCGGCCCAAAACTCAGACCCCAGGACAAAAACTCAGACCCCAAGGCCAAAACTCAGACCCCAAGCCCAACACTCAGACCCCAAGCCCAACACTCAGACCCCCGGCCCAAAACTCAGACCCCCGGCCCAAAACTCAGACCCCAAGGCCAAAACTCAGACCCCAAGGCCAAAACTCAGACCCCAAGCCCAACACTCAGACCCCAAGCCCAAAACTCAGACCCCAAGCCCAAAACTCTGACCCCAAGCCCAAAACTCTGACCCCAAGCCCAAAACTCAGACCCCAAGCCCAAAACTCAGACCCCAAGCCCAAAACTCAGACCCCAAGCCCAAAACTCTGACCCCAAGCCCAAAACTCTGACCCCAAGGCCAAAACTCTGACCCCAAGCCCAAAACTCAGACCCCAAGCCCAAAACTTCAAACCCAAGCCCAAAACTTCAAACCCAAGCCCAAAACTTCAAACCCAAGCCCAAAACTTCAAACCCAAGCCCAAAACTTCAAACCCAAGCCCAAAACTTCAAACCCAAGCCCAAAACTTCAAACCCAAGCCCAAAACTTCAAACCCAAGCCCAAAACTTCAAACCCAAGCCCAAAACTTCAAACCCAAGCCCAAAACTTCAAACCCAAGCCCAAAACTTCAAACCCAAGCCCAAAACTTCAAACCCAAGCCCAAAACTTCAAACCCAAGCCCAAAACCTTAAACCCAAGCCCAAAACCTTAAACCCAAGCCCAAAACCTTAAACCCAAGCCCAAAACCTAAAATCCAAGCCCAAAACCTAAAACTCAAGCCCAAAACTCAGACCCCCGGCCCAAAACTCAGACCCCCGGCCCAAAACTCAGACCCCCGGCCCAAAACTCAGACCCCCGGCCAAAAACTCAGACCCCCGGACCAAAACTCAGACCCCAAGCCCAAAACTCAGACCCCCGGCCCAAAACTCAGACCCCCGGCCCAAAACTCAGACCCCCGGCCCAAAACTCAGACCCCCGGCCCAAAACTCTGACCCCAAGCCCAAAACTCAGACCCCAGGCCCAAAACTCAGACCCCCGGCCCAAAACTCAGACCCCCGGCCCAAAACTCAGACCCCAAGCACAAAACCTTAAACCCAAGCCCAAAACTCAGACCCCAAGCCCAAAACTTTAAACCCAAGCCCAAAACTTCAAACCCAAGCCCAAAACTTCAAACCCAAGCCCAAAACTTCAAACCCAAGCCCAAAACTTCAAACCCAAGCCCAAAACTTCAAACCCAAGCCCAAAACTTCAAACCCAAGCCCAAAACTTCAAACCCAAGCCCAAAACTTCAAACCCAAGCCCAAAACTTCAAACCCAAGCCCAAAACTTCAAACCCAAGCCCAAAACTTCAAACCCAAGCCCAAAACTCAGACCCCCGGCCCAAAACTCAGACCCCCGGCCCAAAACTCAGACCCCCGGCCCAAAACTCAGACCCCCGGCCCAAAACTCAGACCCAAAGCCCAAAACTCAGACCCCAAGCCCAAAACCTTAAACCCAAGCCCAAAACTCAGACCCAAAGCCCAAAACCTTAAACCCAAGCCCAAAACTTCAAACCCAAGCCCAAAACTTCAAACCCAAGCCCAAAACTTCAAACCCAAGCCCAAAACTTCAAACCCAAGCCCAAAACTTCAAACCCAAGCCCAAAACTTCAAACCCAAGCCCAAAACTTCAAACCCAAGCCCAAAACTTCAAACCCAAGCCCAAAACTTCAAACCCAAGCCCAAAACCTAAAACCCAAGCCCAAAACTCAGACCCCCGGCCCAAAACTCAGACCCCCGGCCCAAAACTCAGACCCCCGGCCCAAAACTCAGACCCCCGGCCCAAAACTCAGACCCCCGGCCCAAAACTCAGACCCCCGGCCCAAAACTCAGACCCCCGGCCCAAAACTCAGACCCCAAGCCCAAAACTCAGACCCCCGGCCCAAAACTCAGACCCCAAGCCCAAAACTCAGACCCCCGGCCCAAAACTCAGACCCCAAGCCCAAAACTCAGACCCCAGGCCCAAAACTTATAACCCAAGCCCAAAACTTAAAACCCAAGCCCAAAACTTAAAACCCAAGCCCAAAACTTTAAACCCAAGCCCAAAACTTTAAACCCAAGCCCAAAACTTTAAACCCAAGCCCAAAACTTCAAACCCAAGCCCAAAACTTCAAACCCAAGCCCAAAACTTCAAACCCAAGCCCAAAACTTCAAACCCAAGCCCAAAACTTCAAACCCAAGCCCAAAACTTCAAACCCAAGCCCAAAACATAAACCCCAAGCCCAAAACATAAACCCCAAGCCCAAAACGTAGAACCCAAGCTCAAAACGTAGAACCCAAGCTCAAAACTCAGACCCCAAGCCCAAAACTCAGACCCCAAGCCCAAAACTCAGACCCCAAGCCCAAAACTCAGACCCCAAGCCCAAAACTCAGACCCCAAGCCCAAAACTCAGACCCCAAGCCCAAAACTCAGACCCCAAGCCCAAAACTCAGACCCCAAGCCCAAAACTCAGACCCCAAGCCCAAAACTCAGACCCCAAGCCCAAAACTCAGACCCCAAGCCCAAAACTTCAAACCCAAGCCCAAAACTTCAAACCCAAGCCCAAAACTTAGAACCCAAGCCCAAAACTTAGAACCCAAGCCCAAAACTTAGAACCCAAGCCCAAAACTTAGAACCCAAGCCCAAAACTTAGAACCCAAGCCCAAAACTTCAAACCCAAGCCCAAAACTTAGAACCCAAGCCCAAAACTTAGAACCCAAGCCCAAAACTCAGACCCCAAGCCCAAAACTCAGACCCCAAGCCCAAAACTCAGACCCCAAGCCCAAAACTCAGACCCCAAGCCCAAAACTCAGACCCCAAGCCCAAAACTTGAAACCCAAGCCCAAAACTTAAAACCCAAGCCCAAAACTTTAAACCCAAGCCCAAAACTTTAAACCCAAGCCCAAAACCTAAAATCCAAGCCCAAAACTTTAAACCCAAGCCCAAAACTTTAAACCCAAGCCCAAAACTCTAAACCCAAGCCCAAAACTCCAAACCCAAGCCCAAAACTCCAAACCAAGCCCAAAACTTCAAACCCAAGCCCAAAACTTCAAACCCAAGCCCAAAACTTCAAACCCAAGCCCAAAACTTCAAACCCAAGCCCAAAACTTCAAACCCAAGCCCAAAACTTCAAACCCAAGCCCAAAACTTCAAACCCAAGCCCAAAACTTCAAACCCAAGCCCAAAACTTCAAACCCAAGCCCAAAACTTCAAACCCAAGCCCAAAACTTCAAACCCAAGCCCAAAACTTCAAACCCAAGCCCAAAACTTCAAACCCAAGCCCAAAACTTCAAACCCAAGCCCAAAACTTCAAACCCAAGCCCAAAACTTCAAACCCAAGCCCAAAACTTCAAACCCAAGCCCAAAACTCAGACCCCCGGCCCAAAACTCAGACCCCCGGCCCAAAACTCAGACCCCCGGCCCAAAACTCAGACCCCCGGCCCAAAACTCAGACCCCCGGCCCAAAACTCAGACCCCAAGCCCAAAACTCAGACCCCCGGCCCAAAACTCAGACCCCCGGCCCAAAACTCAGACCCCAAGCCCAAAACCTTAAACCCAAGCCCAAAACTCAGACCCCAAGCCCAAAACTTTAAACCCAAGCCCAAAACCTTAAACCCAAGCCCAAAACTTCAAACCCAAGCCCAAAACTTCAAACCCAAGCCCAAAACTTCAAACCCAAGCCCAAAACTTCAAACCCAAGCCCAAAACTTCAAACCCAAGCCCAAAACTTCAAACCCAAGCCCAAAACTTCAAACCCAAGCCCAAAACTCAGACCCCCGGCCCAAAACTCAGACCCCCGGCCCAAAACTCAGACCCCCGGCCCAAAACTCAGAGCCCCGGCCCAAAACTCAGACCCCAAGCCCAAAACTCAGACCCCCGGCCCAAAACTCAGACCCCCGGCCCAAAACTCAGACCCCAAGCCCAAAACCTTAAACCCAAGCCCAAAACTCAGACCCCAAGCCCAAAACTTTAAACCCAAGCCCAAAACCTTAAACCCAAGCCCAAAACTTCAAACCCAAGCCCAAAACTTCAAACCCAAGCCCAAAACTTCAAACCCAAGCCCAAAACTTCAAACCCAAGCCCAAAACTTCAAACCCAAGCCCAAAACTTCAAACCCAAGCCCAAAACTTCAAACCCAAGCCCAAAACTTCAAACCCAAGCCCAAAACTTCAAACCCAAGCCCAAAACTTCAAACCCAAGCCCAAAACTTCAAACCCAAGCCCAAAACCTAAAACCCAAGCCCAAAACTTCAAACCCAAGCCCAAAACTTCAAACCCAAGCCCAAAACTCAGACCCCCGGCCCAAAACTCAGACCCCCGGCCCAAAACTCAGACCCCCGGCCCAAAACTCAGACCCCCGGCCCAAAACTCAGACCCCCGGCCCAAAACTCAGACCCCCGGCCCAAAACTCAGACCCCCGGCCCAAAACTCAGACCCCCGGCCCAAAACTCAGAGCCCCGGCCCAAAACTCAGAGCCCCGGCCCAAAACTCAGAGCCCCGGCCCAAAACTCAGAGCCCCGGCCCAAAACTCAGACCCCAAGCCCAAAACTCAGACCCCCGGCCCAAAACTCAGACCCCCGGCCCAAAACTCAGACCCCAAGCCCAAAACCTTAAACCCAAGCCCAAAACTCAGACCCCAAGCCCAAAACTTTAAACCCAAGCCCAAAACCTTAAACCCAAGCCCAAAACTTCAAACCCAAGCCCAAAACTTCAAACCCAAGCCCAAAACTTCAAACCCAAGCCCAAAACTTCAAACCCAAGCCCAAAACCTAAAACCCAAGCCCAAAACTTCAAACCCAAGCCCAAAACTTCAAACCCAAGCCCAAAACTCAGACCCCCGGCCCAAAACTCAGACCCCCGGCCCAAAACTCAGACCCCCGGCCCAAAACTCAGACCCCCGGCCCAAAACTCAGACCCCCGGCCCAAAACTCAGACCCCCGGCCCAAAACTCAGACCCAAAGCCCAAAACTCAGACCCCCGGCCCAAAACTCAGAGCCCCGGCCCAAAACTCAGACCCCAAGCCCAAAACTCAGACCCCAAGCCCAAAACTCAGACCCCCGGCCCAAAACTCAGACCCCCGGCCCAATACTCAGACCCCAAGCCCAAAACCTTAAACCCAAGCCCAAAACTTCAAACCCAAGCCCAAAACTTCAAACCCAAGCCCAAAACTTCAAACCCAAGCCCAAAACTTCAAACCCAAGCCCAAAACTTCAAACCCAAGCCCAAAACTTCAAACCCAAGCCCAAAACTTCAAACCCAAGCCCAAAACTTCAAACCCAAGCCCAAAACTTTAAACCCAAGCCCAAAACTTCAAACCCAAGCCCAAAACTTCAAACCCAAGCCCAAAACTTCAAACCCAAGCCCAAAACTTCAAACCCAAGCCCAAAACTTCAAACCCAAGCCCAAAACTTCAAACCCAAGCCCAAAACTTCAAACCCAAGCCCAAAACTTCAAACCCAAGCCCAGAACTTCAAACCCAAGCCCAAAACTTCAAACCCAAGCCCAAAACTTCAAACCCAAGCCCAAAACTTCAAACCCAAGCCCAAAACCTAAAACCCAAGCCCAAAACCTAAAACCCAAGCCCAAAACTTCAAACCCAAGCCCAAAACTTCAAACCCAAGCCCAAAACCTAAAACCCAAGCCCAAAACTCAGACCCCCGGCCCAAAACTCAGACCCCCGGCCCAAAACTCAGACCCCCGGCCCAAAACTCAGACCCCCGGCCCAAAACTCAGACCCCAAGCCCAAAACTCAGACCCCCGGCCCAAAACTCAGACCCCAAGCCCAAAACTCAGACCCCCGGCCCAAAACTCAGACCCAAAGCCCAAAACTCAGACCCCAAGCCCAAAACTCAGACCCCAAGCCCAAAACTCAGACCCCAAGCCCAAAACTTAAAACCCAAGCCCAAAACTTCAAACCCAAGCCCAAAACTTCAAACCCAAGCCCAAAACTTCAAACCCAAGCCCAAAACTTCAAACCCAAGCCCAAAACTTCAAACCCAAGCCCAAAACTTCAAACCCAAGCCCAAAACTTCAAACCCAAGCCCAAAACTTCAAACCCAAGCCCAAAACTTCAAACCCAAGCCCAAAACTTCAAACCCAAGCCCAAAACTTCAAACCCAAGCCCAAAACTTCAAACCCAAGCCCAAAACTTCAAACCCAAGCCCAAAACTTCAAACCCAAGCCCAAAACTTCAAACCCAAGCCCAAAACTCAGACCCCAAGCCCAAAACTCAGACCCCAAGCCCAAAACTCAGACCCCAAGCCCAAAACTCAGACCCCAAGCCCAAAACTCAGACCCCAAGCCCAAAACTCAGACCCCAAGCCCAAAACTCAGACCCCAAGCCCAAAACTTCAAACCCAAGCCCAAAACTTCAAACCCAAGCCCAAAACTTCAAACCCAAGCCCAAAACTTCAAACCCAAGCCCAAAACTTCAAACCCAAGCCCAAAACTTCAAACCCAAGCCCAAAACTTAGACCCCAAGCCCAAAACTCAGACCCCAAGCCCAAAACTCAGACCCCAAGCCCAAAACTCAGACCCCAAGCCCAAAACTCAGACCCCAAGCCCAAAACTCAGACCCCAAGCCCAAAACTCAGACCCCAAGCCCAAAACTCAGACCCCAAGCCCAAAACTTAAAACCCAAGCCCAAAACTTTAAACCCAAGCCCAAAACTTTAAACCCAAGCCCAAAACTTTAAACCCAAGCCCAAAACTTTAAACCCAAGCCCAAAACTTTAAACCCAAGCCCAAAACTTTAAACCCAAGCCCAAAACTCCAAACCAAGCCCAAAACTTCAAACCCAAGCCCAAAACTTCAAACCCAAGCCCAAAACTTCAAACCTACGCCCAAAACTTCAAACCCACGCCCAAAACTTCAAACCCAAGCCCAAAACTTCAAACCCAAGCCCAAAAATTCAAACCCAAGCCCAAAACTTCAAAACCAAGCCCAAAACTTCAAACCCAAGCCCAAAACTTCAAACCCAAGCCCAAAACTCAGACCCCCGGCCCAAAACTCAGACCCCCGGCCCAAAACTCAGACCCAAAGCCCAAAACTCAGACCCAAAGCCCAAAACTCAGACCCCAAGCCCAAAACCTTAAACCCAAGCCCAAAACTCAGACCCAAAGCCCAAAACCTTAAACCCAAGCCCAAAACTTCAAACCCAAGCCCAAAACTTCAAACCCAAGCCCAAAACTTCAAACCCAAGCCGAAAACTTTAAACCCAAGCCCAAAACTTCAAACCCAAGCCCAAAACTTCAAACCCAAACCCAAAACTTCAAACCCAAGCCCAAAACTTCAAACCCAAGCCCAAAACCTAAAACCCAAGCCCAAAACTCAGACCCCCGGCCCAAAACTCAGACCCCCGGCCCAAAACTCAGACCCCCGGCCCAAAACTCAGACCCCCGGCCCAAAACTCAGACCCCCGGCCCAAAACTCAGACCCCCGGCCCAAAACTCAGACCCCAAGCCCAAAACTCAGACCCCAAGCCCAAAACTCAGACCCCAAGCCCAAAACTTGAAACCCAAGCCCAAAACTTAAAACCCAAGCCCAAAACTTTAAACCCAAGCCCAAAACTTAAAACCCAAGCCCAAAACTTTAAACCCAAGCCCAAAACTTTAAACCCAAGCCCAAAACTTCAAACCCAAGCCCAAAACTTCAAACCCAAGCCCAAAACTTCAAACCCAAGCCCAAAACTTCAAACCCAAGCCCAAAACTTCAAACCCAAGCCCAAAACTTCAAACCCAAGCCCAAAACTTCAAACCCAAGCCCAAAACTTCAAACCCAAGCCCAAAACATAAACCCCAAGCCCAAAACTTAGAACCCAAGCTCAAAACGTAGAACCCAAGCTCAAAACTTAGAACCCAAGCCCAAAACTCAGACCCCAAGCCCAAAACTCAGACCCCAAGCCCAAAACTCAGACCCCAAGCCCAAAACTCAGACCCCAAGCCCAAAACTCAGACCCCAAGCCCAAAACTCAGACCCCAAGCCCAAAACTCAGACCCCAAGCCCAAAACTCAGAACACCAGCCCAAAACTCAGACCCCAAGCCCAAAACTCAGACCCCAAGCCCAAAACTCAGACCCCAAGCCCAAAACTCAGACCCCAAGCCCAAAACTCAGACCCCAAGCCCAAAACTTCAAACCCAAGCCCAAAACTTCAAACCCAAGCCCAAAACTTAGAACCCAAGCCCAAAACTTAGAACCCAAGCCCAAAACTTAGAACCCAAGCCCAAAACTTCAAACCCAAGCCCAAAACTTAGAACCCAAGCCCAAAACTTAGAACCCAAGCCCAAAACTCAGACCCCAAGCCCAAAACTCAGACCCCAAGCCCAAAACTCAGACCCCAAGCCCAAAACTCAGACCCCAAGCCCAAAACTCAGACCCCAAGCCCAAAACTTAAAACCCAAGCCGAAAACTTAAAACCCAAGCCCAAAACTTAAAACCCAAGCCCAAAACTTTAAACCCAAGCCCAAAACTTTAAACCCAAGCCCAAAACTTTAAACCCAAGCCCAAAACTTTAAACCCAAGCCCAAAACTCTAAACCCAAGCCCAAAACTCCAAACCCAAGCCCAAAACTCCAAACCAAGCCCAAAACTTCAAACCCAAGCCCAAAACTCAGACCCCAAGCCCAAAACTCAGACCCCAAGCCCAAAACTTCAAACCCAAGCCCAAAACTTCAAACCCAAGCCCAAAACTTCAAACCCAAGCCCAAAACTTCAAACCCAAGCCCAAAACTTCAAACCCAAGCCCAAAACTTCAAACCCAAGCCCAAAACTTCAAACCCAAGCCCAAAACTTCAAACCCAAGCCCAAAACTTCAAACCCAAGCCCAAAACTTCAAACCCAAGCCCAAAACTTCAAACCCAAGCCCAAAACTTCAAACCCAAGCCCAAAACTTCAAACCCAAGCCCAAAACTTCAAACCCAAGCCCAAAAAGTTCAAACCCAAGCCCAAAAAGTTCAAACCCAAGCCCAAAACTTCAAACCCAAGCCCAAAACTTCAAACCCAAGCCCAAAACTTCAAACCCAAGCCCAAAACTTCAAACCCAAGCCCAAAACTTCAAACCCAAGCCCAAAACTTCAAACCCAAGCCCAAAACCTAAAACCCAAGCCCAAAGCCTAAAACCCAAGCCCAAAACCTAAAACCCAAGCCCAAAACCTAAAACCCAAGCCCAAAACCTAAAACCCAAGCCCAAAACTCAGACCCCCGGCCGAAAACTCAGACCCCCGGCCCAAAACTCAGACCCCAGGCCCAAAACTCAGACCCCAAGCCCAACACTCAGACCCCCGGCCCAAAACTCAGACCCCCGGCCCAAAACTCAGACCTCCGGCCCAAAACTCAGACCCCCGGCCCAAAACTCAGACCCCAAGCCCAAAACCTTAAACCCAAGCCCAAAACTCAGACCCCAAGCCCAAAACTCCAAACCCAAGCCCAAAACCTTAAACCCAAGCCCAAAACTTCAAACCCAAGCCCAAAACTTCAAACCCAAGCCCAAAACTTCAAACCCAAGCCCAAAACTTCAAACCCAAGCCCAAAACTTCAAACCCAAGCCCAAAACTTCAAACCCAAGCCCAAAACTTCAAACCCAAGCCCAAAACTTCAAACCCAAGCCCAAAACTTCAAACCCAAGCCCAAAACTTCAAACCCAAGCCCAAAACTTCAAACCCAAGCCCAAAACTTCAAACCCAAGCCCAAAACTTCAAACCCAAGCCCAAAACTTCAAACCCAAGCCCAAAACTTCAAACCCAAGCCCAAAACTTCAAACCCAAGCCCAAAACTTCAAACCCAAGCCCAAAACTTCAAACCCAAGCCCAAAACTTCAAACCCAAGCCCAAAATGTCAAACCCAAGCCCAAAATGTCAAACCCAAGCCCAAAACTTCAAACCCAAGCCCAAAACTTCAAACCCAAGCCCAAAACCTAAAACCCAAGCCCAAAACTTCAAACCCAAGCCCAAAACTTCAAACCCAAGCCCAAAACTCAGACCCCCGGCCCAAAACTCAGACCCCCGGCCCAAAACTCAGACCCCCGGCCCAAAACTCAGACCCCCGGCCCAAAACTCAGACCCCCGGCCCAAAACTCAGACCCCCCGCCCAAAACTCAGACCCCCGGCCCAAAACTCAGACCCCCGGCCCAAAACTCAGACCCCCGGCCCAAAACTCAGACCCCAAGCCCAAAACTCAGACCCCAAGCCCAAAACTCAGACCCCCGGCCCAAAACTCAAACTCCAAGTCCAAAACTCAGACCCCAAGCCCAAAACTCAGACCCCAAGCCCAAAACTTATAACCCAAGCCCAAAACCTTAAACCCAAGCCCAAAACCTTAAACCCAAGCCCAAAACTTCAAACCCAAGCCCAAAACTTCAAACCCAAGCCCAAAACTTCAAACCCAAGCCCAAAACTTCAAACCCAAGCCCAAAACTCAGACCCCAAGCCCAAAACTTTAAACCCAAGCCCAAAACTTCAAACCCAAGCCCAAAACTTCAAACCCAAGCCCAAAACTTCAAACCCAAGCCCAAAACTTCAAACCCAAGCCCAAAACTTCAAACCCAAGCCCAAAACTTCAAACCCAAGCCCAAAACTTCAAACCCAAGCCCAAAACTTCAAACCCAAGCCCAAAACTTCAAACCCAAGCCCAAAACTTCAAACCCAAGCCCAAAACTTCAAACCCAAGCCCAAAACTTCAAACCCAAGCCCAAAACTTAAAACCCAAGCCGAAAACTTCAAACCCAAGCCCAAAAAGTTCAAACCCAAGCCCAAAACTTCAAACCCAAGCCCAAAACTTCAAACCCAAGCCCAAAACTTCAAACCCAAGCCCAAAACTTCAAACCCAAGCCAAAAACTTCAAACCCAAGCCCAAAACTTCAAACCCAAGCCCAAAACTTCAAACCCAAGCCCAAAACTTCAAACCCAAGCCCAAAACTCAGACCCCCGGCCCAAAACTCAGACCCCCGGCCCAAAACTCAGACCCCCGGCCCAAAACTCAGACCCCCGGCCCAAAACTCAGACCCCCGGCCCAAAACTCAGACCCCAAGCCCAAAACTCAGACCCCCGGCCCAAAACTCAGACCCCCGGCCCAAAACTCAGACCCCCGGCCCAAAACTCAGACCCCCGGCCCAAAACTCAGACCCCCGGCCCAAAACTCAGACCCCAAGCCCAAAACCTTAAACCCAAGCCCAAAACTTCAAACCCAAGCCCAAAACTTTAAACCCAAGCCCAAAACCTTAAACCCAAGCCCAAAACTTCAAACCCAAGCCCAAAACTTCAAACCCAAGCCCAAAACTTCAAACCCAAGCCCAAAACTTCAAACCCAAGCCCAAAACTTCAAACCCAAGCCCAAAACTTCAAACCCAAGCCCAAAACTTTAAACCCAAGCCCAAAACTTCAAACCCAAGCCCAAAACTTCAAACCCAAGCCCAAAACTTCAAACCCAAGCCCAAAACTTCAAACCCAAGCCCAAAACTTCAAACCCAAGCCCAAAACTTCAAACCCAAGCCCAAAACTTCAAACCCAAGCCCAAAACTTCAAACCCAAGCCCAAAACTTCAAACCCAAGCCCAAAACTTCAAACCCAAGCCCAAAACTTCAAACCCAAGCCCAAAACTTCAAACCCAAGCCCAAAACTTCAAACCCAAGCCCAAAACCTAAAACCCAAGCCCAAAACCTAAAACCCAAGCCCAAAACTTCAAACCCAAGCCCAAAACTTCAAACCCAAGCCCAAAACCTAAAACCCAAGCCCAAAACTCAGACCCCCGGCCCAAAACTCAGACCCCCGGCCCAAAACTCAGACCCCCGGCCCAAAACTCAGACCCCCGGCCCAAAACTCAGACCCCCGGCCCAAAACTCAGACCCCCGGCCCAAAACTCAGACCCCAAGCCCAAAACTCAGACCCCCGGCCCAAAACTCAGACCCAAAGCCCAAAACTCAGACCCCAAGCCCAAAACTCAGACCCCAAGCCCAAAACTCAGACCCCAAGGCCAAAACTCAGACCCCAAGCCCAAAACTTCAAACCCAAGCCCAAAACTTCAAACCCAAGCCCAAAACTTCAAACCCAAGCCCAAAACTTCAAACCCAAGCCCAAAACTTCAAACCCAAGCCCAAAACTTCAAACCCAAGCCCAAAACTTCAAACCCAAGCCCAAAACTTCAAACCCAAGCCCAAAACTTCAAACCCAAGCCCAAAACTTCAAACCCAAGCCCAAAACTTCAAACCCAAGCCCAAAACTTCAAACCCAAGCCCAAAACTTCAAACCCAAGCCCAAAACTTCAAACCCAAGCCCAAAACTTCAAACCCAAGCCCAAAACTTCAAACCCAAGCCCAAAACTTCAAACCCAAGCCCAAAACTTCAAACCCAAGCCCAAAACTTCAAACCCAAGCCCAAAACTTCAAACCCAAGCCCAAAACTTCAAACCCAAGCCCAAAACTCAGACCCCAAGCCCAAAACTCAGACCCCAAGCCCAAAACTCAGACCCCAAGCCCAAAACTCAGACCCCAAGCCCAAAACTCAGACCCCAAGCCCAAAACTCAGACCCCAAGCCCAAAACTCAGACCTCAAGCCCAAAACTCAGACCCCAAGCCCAAAACTCAGACCCCAAGCCCAAAACTCAGACCCCAAGCCCAAAACTTCAAACCCAAGCCCAAAACTTCAAACCCAAGCCCAAAACTTCAAACCCAAGCCCAAAACTTCAAACCCAAGCCCAAAACTTCAAACCCAAGCCCAAAACTTCAAACCCAAGCCCAAAACTTCGAACCCAAGCCCAAAACTTCGAACCCAAGCCCAAAACTTAGACCCCAAGCCCAAAACTTAGACCCCAAGCCCAAAACTTAGACCCCAAGCCCAAAACTTAGACCCCAAGCCCAAAACTCAGACCCCAAGCCCAAAACTCAGACCCCAAGCCCAAAACTCAGACCCCAAGCCCAAAACTCAGACCCCAAGCCCAAAACTCAGACCCCAAGCCCAAAACTCAGACCCCAAGCCCAAAACTCAGACCCCAAGCCCAAAACTCAGACCCCAAGCCCAAAACTTAAAACCCAAGCCCAAAACTTAAAACCCAAGCCCAAAACTTTAAACCCAAGCCCAAAACTTTAAACCCAAGCCCAAAACTTTAAACCCAAGCCCAAAACTTTAAACCCAAGCCCAAAACTCCAAACCCAAGCCCAAAACTCCAAACCAAGCCCAAAACTTCAAACCCACGCCCAAAACTTCAAACCCACGCCCAAAACTTCAAACCCACGCCCAAAACTTCAAACCCACGCCCAAAACTTCAAACCCAAGCCCAAAACTTCAAACCCAAGCCCAAAACTTCAAACCCAAGCCCAAAACTTCAAACCCAAGCCCAAAACTTCAAACCCAAGCCCAAAACTTCAAACCCAAGCCCAAAACTTCAAACCCAAGCCCAAAACCTAAAACCCAAGCCCAAAACCTAAAACCCAAGCCCAAAACTCAGACCCCCGGCCCAAAACTCAGACCCCCGGCCCAAAACTCAGACCCCCGGCCCAAAACTCAGACCCCCGGCCCAAAATTCAGACCCCCGGCCCAAAACTCAGACCCCCGGCCCAAAACTCAGACCCCCGGCCCAAAACTCAGACCCCCGGCCCAAAACTCAGACCCCCGGCCCAAAACTCAGACCCCCGGCCCAAAACTTTAAACCCAAGCCCAAAACCTTAAACCCAAGCCCAAAACTTCAAACCCAAGCCCAAAACTTCAAACCCAAGCCCAAAACTTCAAACCCAAGCCCAAAACTTTAAACCCAAGCCCAAAACTTTAAACCCAAGCCCAAAACTTTAAACCCAAGCCCAAAACTTTAAACCCAAGCCCAAAACTCTAAACCCAAGCCCAAAACTCCAAACCCAAGCCCAAAACTCCAAACCAAGCCCAAAACTTCAAACCCAAGCCCAAAACTCAGACCCCAAGCCCAAAACTCAGACCCCAAGCCCAAAACTTCAAACCCAAGCCCAAAACTTCAAACCCAAGCCCAAAACTTCAAACCCAAGCCCAAAACTTCAAACCCAAGCCCAAAACTTCAAACCCAAGCCCAAAACTTCAAACCCAAGCCCAAAACTTCAAACCCAAGCCCAAAACTTCAAACCCAAGCCCAAAACTTCAAACCCAAGCCCAAAACTTCAAACCCAAGCCCAAAACTTCAAACCCAAGCCCAAAACTTCAAACCCAAGCCCAAAACTTCAAACCCAAGCCCAAAACTTCAAACCCAAGCCCAAAACTTCAAACCCAAGCCCAAAACTTCAAACCCAAGCCCAAAACTTCAAACCCAAGCCCAAAAAGTTCAAACCCAAGCCCAAAAAGTTCAAACCCAAGCCCAAAACTTCAAACCCAAGCCCAAAACTTCAAACCCAAGCCCAAAACTTCAAACCCAAGCCCAAAACTTCAAACCCAAGCCCAAAACTTCAAACCCAAGCCCAAAACTTCAAACCCAAGCCCAAAACCTAAAACCCAAGCCCAAAGCCTAAAACCCAAGCCCAAAACCTAAAACCCAAGCCCAAAACCTAAAACCCAAGCCCAAAACCTAAAACCCAAGCCCAAAACTCAGACCCCCGGCCGAAAACTCAGACCCCCGGCCCAAAACTCAGACCCCAGGCCCAAAACTCAGACCCCAAGCCCAACACTCAGACCCCCGGCCCAAAACTCAGACCCCCGGCCCAAAACTCAGACCCCCGGCCCAAAACTCAGACCCCCGGCCCAAAACTCAGACCCCAAGCCCAAAACCTTAAACCCAAGCCCAAAACTCAGACCCCAAGCCCAAAACTCCAAACCCAAGCCCAAAACCTTAAACCCAAGCCCAAAACTTCAAACCCAAGCCCAAAACTTCAAACCCAAGCCCAAAACTTCAAACCCAAGCCCAAAACTTCAAACCCAAGCCCAAAACTTCAAACCCAAGCCCAAAACTTCAAACCCAAGCCCAAAACTTCAAACCCAAGCCCAAAACTTCAAACCCAAGCCCAAAACTTCAAACCCAAGCCCAAAACTTCAAACCCAAGCCCAAAACTTCAAACCCAAGCCCAAAACTTCAAACCCAAGCCCAAAACTTCAAACCCAAGCCCAAAACTTCAAACCCAAGCCCAAAACTTCAAACCCAAGCCCAAAACTTCAAACCCAAGCCCAAAACTTCAAACCCAAGCCCAAAACTTCAAACCCAAGCCCAAAACTTCAAACCCAAGCCCAAAATGTCAAACCCAAGCCCAAAACTTCAAACCCAAGCCCAAAACTTCAAACCCAAGCCCAAAACCTAAAACCCAAGCCCAAAACTTCAAACCCAAGCCCAAAACTTCAAACCCAAGCCCAAAACTCAGACCCCCGGCCCAAAACTCAGACCCCCGGCCCAAAACTCAGACCCCCGGCCCAAAACTCAGACCCCCGGCCCAAAACTCAGACCCCCGGCCCAAAACTCAGACCCCCCCCCCAAAACTCAGACCCCCGGCCCAAAACTCAGACCCCCGGCCCAAAACTCAGACCCCCGGCCCAAAACTCAGACCCCAAGCCCAAAACTCAGACCCCCGGCCCAAAACTCAGACTCCAAGTCCAAAACTCAGACCCCAAGCCCAAAACTCAGACCCCAAGCCCAAAACTTATAACCCAAGCCCAAAACCTTAAACCCAAGCCCAAAACCTTAAACCCAAGCCCAAAACTTCAAACCCAAGCCCAAAACTTCAAACCCAAGCCCAAAACTTCAAACCCAAGCCCAAAACTTCAAACCCAAGCCCAAAACTCAGACCCCAAGCCCAAAACTTTAAACCCAAGCCCAAAACTTCAAACCCAAGCCCAAAACTTCAAACCCAAGCCCAAAACTTCAAACCCAAGCCCAAAACTTCAAACCCAAGCCCAAAACTTCAAACCCAAGCCCAAAACTTCAAACCCAAGCCCAAAACTTCAAACCCAAGCCCAAAACTTCAAACCCAAGCCCAAAACTTCAAACCCAAGCCCAAAACTTCAAACCCAAGCCCAAAACTTCAAACCCAAGCCCAAAACTTCAAACCCAAGCCCAAAACTTCAAACCCAAGCCCAAAACTTCAAACCCAAGCCCAAAAAGTTCAAACCCAAGCCCAAAACTTCAAACCCAAGCCCAAAACTTCAAACCCAAGCCCAAAACTTCAAACCCAAGCCCAAAACTTCAAACCCAAGCCAAAAACTTCAAACCCAAGCCCAAAACTTCAAACCCAAGCCCAAAACTTCAAACCCAAGCCCAAAACTTCAAACCCAAGCCCAAAACTCAGACCCCCGGCCCAAAACTCAGACCCCCGACCCAAAACTCAGACCCCCGGCCCAAAACTCAGACCCCCGGCCCAAAACTCAGACCCCCGGCCCAAAACTCAGACCCCCGGCCCAAAACTCAGACCCCCGGCCCAAAACTCAGACCCCCGGCCCAAAACTCAGACCCCCGGCCCAAAACTCAGACCCCCGGCCCAAAACTCAGACCCCCGGCCCAAAACTCAGACCCCAAGCCCAAAACCTTAAACCCAAGCCCAAAACTTCAAACCCAAGCCCAAAACTTTAAACCCAAGCCCAAAACCTTAAACCCAAGCCCAAAACTTCAAACCCAAGCCCAAAACTTCAAACCCAAGCCCAAAACTTCAAACCCAAGCCCAAAACTTCAAACCCAAGCCCAAAACTTCAAACCCAAGCCCAAAACTTCAAACCCAAGCCCAAAACTTCAAACCCAAGCCCAAAACTTCAAACCCAAGCCCAAAACTTCAAACCCAAGCCCAAAACTTCAAACCCAAGCCCAAAACTTCAAACCCAAGCCCAAAACTTCAAACCCAAGCCCAAAACTTCAAACCCAAGCCCAAAACTTCAAACCCAAGCCCAAAACTTCAAACCCAAGCCCAAAACTTCAAACCCAAGCCCAAAACTTCAAACCCAAGCCCAAAACTTCAAACCCAAGCCCAAAACTTCAAACCCAAGCCCAAAATGTCAAACCCAAGCCCAAAACTTCAAACCCAAGCCCAAAACTTCAAACCCAAGCCCAAAACCTAAAACCCAAGCCCAAAACTTCAAACCCAAGCCCAAAACTTCAAACCCAAGCCCAAAACTCAGACCCCCGGCCCAAAACTCAGACCCCCGGCCCAAAACTCAGACCCCCGGCCCAAAACTCAGACCCCCGGCCCAAAACTCAGACCCCCGGCCCAAAACTCAGACCCCCCCCCCAAAACTCAGACCCCCGGCCCAAAACTCAGACCCCCGGCCCAAAACTCAGACCCCCGGCCCAAAACTCAGACCCCCGGCCCAAAACTCAGACCCCAAGCCCAAAACTCAGACCCCCGGCCCAAAACTCAGACTCCAAGTCCAAAACTCAGACCCCAAGCCCAAAACTCAGACCCCAAGCCCAAAACTTATAACCCAAGCCCAAAACCTTAAACCCAAGCCCAAAACTTTAAAACCCAAGCCCAAAACTTCAAACCCAAGCCCAAAACTTCAAACCCAAGCCCAAAACTTCAAACCCAAGCCCAAAACTTCAAACCCAAGCCCAAAACTCAGACCCCAAGCCCAAAACTTTAAACCCAAGCCCAAAACTTCAAACCCAAGCCCAAAACTTCAAACCCAAGCCCAAAACTTCAAACCCAAGCCCAAAACTTCAAACCCAAGCCCAAAACTTCAAACCCAAGCCCAAAACTTCAAACCCAAGCCCAAAACTTCAAACCCAAGCCCAAAACTTCAAACCCAAGCCCAAAACTTCAAACCCAAGCCCAAAACTTCAAACCCAAGCCCAAAACTTCAAACCCAAGCCCAAAACTTCAAACCCAAGCCCAAAAAGTTCAAACCCAAGCCCAAAACTTCAAACCCAAGCCCAAAACTTCAAACCCAAGCCCAAAACTTCAAACCCAAGCCCAAAACTTCAAACCCAAGCCCAAAACTTCAAACCCAAGCCCAAAACTTCAAACCCAAGCCCAAAACTTCAAACCCAAGCCCAAAACTTCAAACCCAAGCCCAAAACTCAGACCCCCGGCCCAAAACTCAGACCCCCGGCCCAAAACTCAGACCCCCGGCCCAAAACTCAGACCCCCGGCCCAAAACTCAGACCCCCGGCCCAAAACTCAGACCCCCGGCCCAAAACTCAGACCCCCGGCCCAAAACTCAGACCCCCGGCCCAAAACTCAGACCCCAAGCCCAAAACCTTAAACCCAAGCCCAAAACTTCAAACCCAAGCCCAAAACTTTAAACCCAAGCCCAAAACCTTAAACCCAAGCCCAAAACTTCAAACCCAAGCCCAAAACTTCAAACCCAAGCCCAAAACTTCAAACCCAAGCCCAAAACTTCAAACCCAAGCCCAAAACTTCAAACCCAAGCCCAAAACTTCAAACCCAAGCCCAAAACTTTAAACCCAAGCCCAAAACTTCAAACCCAAGCCCAAAACTTCAAACCCAAGCCCAAAACTTCAAACCCAAGCCCAAAACTTCAAACCCAAGCCCAAAACTTCAAACCCAAGCCCAAAACTTCAAACCCAAGCCCAAAACTTCAAACCCAAGCCCAAAACTTCAAACCCAAGCCCAAAACTTCAAACCCAAGCCCAAAACTTCAAACCCAAGCCCAAAACTTCAAACCCAAGCCCAAAACTTCAAACCCAAGCCCAAAACCTAAAACCCAAGCCCAAAACCTAAAACCCAAGCCCAAAACTTCAAACCCAAGCCCAAAACTTCAAACCCAAGCCCAAAACCTAAAACCCAAGCCCAAAACTCAGACCCCCGGCCCAAAACTCAGACCCCCGGCCCAAAACTCAGACCCCCGGCCCAAAACTCAGACCCCCGGCCCAAAACTCAGACCCCCGGCCCAAAACTCAGACCCCCGGCCCAAAACTCAGACCCCCGGCCCAAAACTCAGACCCCCGGCCCAAAACTCAGACCCCAAGCCCAAAACTCAGACCCCCGGCCCAAAACTCAGACCCAAAGCCCAAAACTCAGACCCCAAGCCCAAAACTCAGACCCCAAGCCCAAAACTCAGACCCCAAGCCCAAAACTTCAAACCCAAGCCCAAAACTTCAAACCCAAGCCCAAAACTTCAAACCCAAGCCCAAAACTTCAAACCCAAGCCCAAAACTTCAAACCCAAGCCCAAAACTTCAAACCCAAGCCCAAAACTTCAAACCCAAGCCCAAAACTTCAAACCCAAGCCCAAAACTTCAAACCCAAGCCCAAAACTTCAAACCCAAGCCCAAAACTTCAAACCCAAGCCCAAAACTTCAAACCCAAGCCCAAAACTTCAAACCCAAGCCCAAAACTTCAAACCCAAGCCCAAAACTTCAAACCCAAGCCCAAAACTTCAAACCCAAGCCCAAAACTTCAAACCCAAGCCCAAAACTTCAAACCCAAGCCCAAAACTTCAAACCCAAGCCCAAAACTTCAAACCCAAGCCCAAAACTTCAAACCCAAGCCCAAAACTTCAAACCCAAGCCCAAAACTCAGACCCCAAGCCCAAAACTCAGACCCCAAGCCCAAAACTCAGACCCCAAGCCCAAAACTCAGACCCCAAGCCCAAAACTCAGACCCCAAGCCCAAAACTCAGACCCCAAGCCCAAAACTCAGACCCCAAGCCCAAAACTCAGACCCCAAGCCCAAAACTCAGACCCCAAGCCCAAAACTTCAAACCCAAGCCCAAAACTTCAAACCCAAGCCCAAAACTTCAAACCCAAGCCCAAAACTTCAAACCCAAGCCCAAAACTTCAAACCCAAGCCCAAAACTTCAAACCCAAGCCCAAAACTTCGAACCCAAGCCCAAAACTTCGAACCCAAGCCCAAAACTTCGAACCCAAGCCCAAAACTTAGACCCCAAGCCCAAAACTTAGACCCCAAGCCCAAAACTTAGACCCCAAGCCCAAAACTTAGACCCCAAGCCCAAAACTCAGACCCCAAGCCCAAAACTCAGACCCCAAGCCCAAAACTCAGACCCCAAGCCCAAAACTCAGACCCCAAGCCCAAAACTCAGACCCCAAGCCCAAAACTCAGACCCCAAGCCCAAAACTCAGACCCCAAGCCCAAAACTTAAAACCCAAGCCCAAAACTTAAAACCCAAGCCCAAAACTTTAAACCCAAGCCCAAAACTTTAAACCCAAGCCCAAAACTTTAAACCCAAGCCCAAAACTTTAAACCCAAGCCCAAAACTCCAAACCCAAGCCCAAAACTCCAAACCAAGCCCAAAACTTCAAACCCACGCCCAAAACTTCAAACCCACGCCCAAAACTTCAAACCCACGCCCAAAACTTCAAACCCACGCCCAAAACTTCAAACCCAAGCCCAAAACTTCAAACCCAAGCCCAAAACTTCAAACCCAAGCCCAAAACTTCAAACCCAAGCCCAAAACTTCAAACCCAAGCCCAAAACTTCAAACCCAAGCCCAAAACCTAAAACCCAAGCCCAAAACCTAAAACCCAAGCCCAAAACTCAGACCCCCGGCCCAAAACTCAGACCCCCGGCCCAAAACTCAGACCCCCGGCCCAAAACTCAGACCCCCGGCCCAAAATTCAGACCCCCGGCCCAAAACTCAGACCCCCGGCCCAAAACTCAGACCCCCGGCCCAAAACTCAGACCCCCGGCCCAAAACTCAGACCCCCGGCCCAAAACTCAGACCCCCGGCCCAAAACTCAGACCCCCGGCCCAAAACTTTAAACCCAAGCCCAAAACCTTAAACCCAAGCCCAAAACTTCAAACCCAAGCCCAAAACTTCAAACCCAAGCCCAAAACTTCAAACCCAAGCCCAAAACTTCAAACCCAAGCCCAAAACTTCAAACCCAAGCCCAAAACTTCAAACCCAAGCCCAAAACTTCAAACCCAAGCCCAAAACTTCAAACCCAAGCCCAAAACTTCAAACCCAAGCCCAAAACTTCAAACCCAAGCCCAAAACTTCAAACCCAAGCCCAAAACTTCAAACCCAAGCCCAAAACTTCAAACCCAAGCCCAAAACTTCAAACCCAAGCCCAAAACTTCAAACCCAAGCCCAAAACTTCAAACCCAAGCCCAAAACTTCAAACCCAAGCCCAAAACTTCAAACCCAAGCCCAAAACTTCAAACCCAAGCCCAAAACTCAGACCCCAAGCCCAAAACTTCAAACCCAAGCCCAAAACTTCAAACCCAAGCCCAAAACTTCAAACCCAAGCCCAAAACTTCAAACCCAAGCCCAAAACTTCAAACCCAAGCCCAAAACCTAAAACCCAGGCCCAAAACTTCAAACCCAAGCCCAAAACTTCAAACCCAAGCCCAAAACTTCAAACCCAAGCCCAAAACTTAGAACCCAAGCCCAAAACTTAGAACCCAAGCCCAAAACTTCAAACCCAAGCCCAAAACCAAAAAACCCAAGCCCAAAACCAAAAAACCCAAGCCCAAAACTCAGACCCCAAGCCCAAAACTCAGACCCCCGGCCCAAAACTCAGACCCCCGGCCCAAAACTTCAAACCCAAGCCCAAAACTTCAAACCCAAGCCCAAAACTTCAAACCCAAGCCCAAAATTTCAAACCCAAGCCCAAAACTTCAAACCCAAGCCCAAAACTTCAAACCCAAGCCCAAAACTTCAAACCCAAGCCCAAAACTTCAAACCCAAGCCCAAAACTTCAAACCCAAGCCCAAAACTTCAAACCCAAGCCCAAAACTTCAAACCCAAGCCCAAAACTTCAAACCCAAGCCCAAAACTTCAAACCCAAGCCCAAAACTTCAAACCCAAGCCCAAAACTTCAAACCCAAGCCCAAAACTTCAAACCCAAGCCCAAAACTTCAAACCCAAGCCCAAAACTTCAAACCCAAGCCCAAAACTTCAAACCCAAGCCCAAAACTTCAAACCCAAGCCCAAAACTTCAAACCCAAGCCCAAAACTTCAAACCCAAGCCCAAAACTTCAAACCCAAGCCCAAAACTCAGACCCCAAGCCCAAAACTCAGACCCCAAGCCCAAAACTCAGACCCCAAGCCCAAAACTCAGACCCCAAGCCCAAAACTCAGACCCCAAGCCCAAAACTCAGACCCCAAGCCCAAAACTCAGACCCCAAGCCCAAAACTCAGACCCCAAGCCCAAAACTCAGACCCCAAGCCCAAAACTTCAAACCCAAGCCCAAAACCTAAAACCCAAGCCCAAAACTCAGACCCCCGGCCCAAAACTCAGACCCCCGGCCCAAAACTCAGACCCCCGGCCCAAAACTCAGACCCCCGGCCCAAAATTCAGACCCCCGGCCCAAAACTCAGACCCCCGGCCCAAAACTCAGACCCCCGGCCCAAAACTCAGACCCCCGGCCCAAAACTCAGACCCCCGGCCCAAAACTCAGACCCCCGGCCCAAAACTTTAAACCCAAGCCCAAAACCTTAAACCCAAGCCCAAAACTTCAAACCCAAGCCCAAAACTTCAAACCCAAGCCCAAAACTTCAAACCCAAGCCCAAAACTTCAAACCCAAGCCCAAAACTTCAAACCCAAGCCCAAAACTTCAAACCCAAGCCCAAAACTTCAAACCCAAGCCCAAAACTTCAAACCCAAGCCCAAAACTTCAAACCCAAGCCCAAAACTTCAAACCCAAGCCCAAAACTTCAAACCCAAGCCCAAAACTTCAAACCCAAGCCCAAAACTTCAAACCCAAGCCCAAAAAGTTCAAACCCAAGCCCAAAACTTCAAACCCAAGCCCAAAACTTCAAACCCAAGCCCAAAACTTCAAACCCAAGCCCAAAACTTCAAACCCAAGCCCAAAACTTCAAACCCAAGCCCAAAACTCAGACCCCAAGCCCAAAACTCAGACCCCAAGCCCAAAACTCAGACCCCAAGCCCAAAACTCAGACCCCAAGCCCAAAACTCAGACCCCAAGCCCAAAACTCAGACCCCAAGCCCAAAACTCAGACCCCAAGCCCAAAACTCAGACCCCAAGCCCAAAACTTCAAACCCAAGCCCAAAACTTCAAACCCAAGCCCAAAACTTCAAACCCAAGCCCAAAACTTCAAACCCAAGCCCAAAACTTCAAACCCAAGCCCAAAACTTCAAACCCAAGCCCAAAACTTCGAACCCAAGCCCAAAACTTCGAACCCAAGCCCAAAACTTCGAACCCAAGCCCAAAACTTAGACCCCAAGCCCAAAACTTAGACCCCAAGCCCAAAACTTAGACCCCAAGCCCAAAACTCAGACCCCAAGCCCAAAACTCAGACCCCAAGCCCAAAACTCAGACCCCAAGCCCAAAACTCAGACCCCAAGCCCAAAACTCAGACCCCAAGCCCAAAACTCAGACCCCAAGCCCAAAACTCAGACCCCAAGCCCAAAACTCAGACCCCAAGCCCAAAACTCAGACCCCAAGCCCAAAACTTAAAACCCAAGCCCAAAACTTAAAACCCAAGCCCAAAACTTTAAACCCAAGCCCAAAACTTTAAACCCAAGCCCAAAACTTTAAACCCAAGCCCAAAACTTTAAACCCAAGCCCAAAACTCCAAACCCAAGCCCAAAACTCCAAACCAAGCCCAAAACTTCAAACCCACGCCCAAAACTTCAAACCCACGCCCAAAACTTCAAACCCACGCCCAAAACTTCAAACCCACGCCCAAAACTTCAAACCCAAGCCCAAAACTTCAAACCCAAGCCCAAAACTTCAAACCCAAGCCCAAAACTTCAAACCCAAGCCCAAAACTTCAAACCCAAGCCCAAAACTTCAAACCCAAGCCCAAAACCTAAAACCCAAGCCCAAAACCTAAAACCCAAGCCCAAAACTCAGACCCCCGGCCCAAAACTCAGACCCCCGGCCCAAAACTCAGACCCCCGGCCCAAAACTCAGACCCCCGGCCCAAAATTCAGACCCCCGGCCCAAAACTCAGACCCCCGGCCCAAAACTCAGACCCCCGGCCCAAAACTCAGACCCCCGGCCCAAAACTCAGACCCCCGGCCCAAAACTCAGACCCCCGGCCCAAAACTCAGACCCCCGGCCCAAAACTTTAAACCCAAGCCCAAAACCTTAAACCCAAGCCCAAAACTTCAAACCCAAGCCCAAAACTTCAAACCCAAGCCCAAAACTTCAAACCCAAGCCCAAAACTTCAAACCCAAGCCCAAAACTTCAAACCCAAGCCCAAAACTTCAAACCCAAGCCCAAAACTTCAAACCCAAGCCCAAAACTTCAAACCCAAGCCCAAAACTTCAAACCCAAGCCCAAAACTTCAAACCCAAGCCCAAAACTTCAAACCCAAGCCCAAAACTTCAAACCCAAGCCCAAAACTTCAAACCCAAGCCCAAAACTTCAAACCCAAGCCCAAAACTTCAAACCCAAGCCCAAAACTTCAAACCCAAGCCCAAAACTTCAAACCCAAGCCCAAAACTTCAAACCCAAGCCCAAAACTTCAAACCCAAGCCCAAAACTTCAAACCCAAGCCCAAAACTTCAAACCCAAGCCCAAAACTTCAAACCCAAGCCCAAAACTCAGACCCCAAGCCCAAAACTTCAAACCCAAGCCCAAAACTTCAAACCCAAGCCCAAAACTTCAAACCCAAGCCCAAAACTTCAAACCCAAGCCCAAAACTTCAAACCCAAGCCCAAAACCTAAAACCCAGGCCCAAAACTTCAAACCCAAGCCCAAAACTTCAAACCCAAGCCCAAAACTTCAAACCCAAGCCCAAAACTTAGAACCCAAGCCCAAAACTTAGAACCCAAGCCCAAAACTTCAAACCCAAGCCCAAAACCAAAAAACCCAAGCCCAAAACCAAAAAACCCAAGCCCAAAACTCAGACCCCAAGCCCAAAACTCAGACCCCCGGCCCAAAACTCAGACCCCCGGCCCAAAACTTCAAACCCAAGCCCAAAACTTCAAACCCAAGCCCAAAACTTCAAACCCAAGCCCAAAATTTCAAACCCAAGCCCAAAACTTCAAACCCAAGCCCAAAACTTCAAACCCAAGCCCAAAACTTCAAACCCAAGCCCAAAACTTCAAACCCAAGCCCAAAACTTCAAACCCAAGCCCAAAACTTCAAACCCAAGCCCAAAACTTCAAACCCAAGCCCAAAACTTCAAACCCAAGCCCAAAACTTCAAACCCAAGCCCAAAACTTCAAACCCAAGCCCAAAACTTCAAACCCAAGCCCAAAACTTCAAACCCAAGCCCAAAACTTCAAACCCAAGCCCAAAACTTCAAACCCAAGCCCAAAACTTCAAACCCAAGCCCAAAACTTCAAACCCAAGCCCAAAACTTCAAACCCAAGCCCAAAACTCAGACCCCAAGCCCAAAACTCAGACCCCAAGCCCAAAACTCAGACCCCAAGCCCAAAACTCAGACCCCAAGCCCAAAACTCAGACCCCAAGCCCAAAACTCAGACCCCAAGCCCAAAACTCAGACCCCAAGCCCAAAACTCAGACCCCAAGCCCAAAACTCAGACCCCAAGCCCAAAACTTCAAACCCAAGCCCAAAACCTAAAACCCAAGCCCAAAACTCAGACCCCCGGCCCAAAACTCAGACCCCCGGCCCAAAACTCAGACCCCCGGCCCAAAACTCAGACCCCCGGCCCAAAATTCAGACCCCCGGCCCAAAACTCAGACCCCCGGCCCAAAACTCAGACCCCCGGCCCAAAACTCAGACCCCCGGCCCAAAACTCAGACCCCCGGCCCAAAACTCAGACCCCCGGCCCAAAACTTTAAACCCAAGCCCAAAACCTTAAACCCAAGCCCAAAACTTCAAACCCAAGCCCAAAACTTCAAACCCAAGCCCAAAACTTCAAACCCAAGCCCAAAACTTCAAACCCAAGCCCAAAACTTCAAACCCAAGCCCAAAACTTCAAACCCAAGCCCAAAACTTCAAACCCAAGCCCAAAACTTCAAACCCAAGCCCAAAACTTCAAACCCAAGCCCAAAACTTCAAACCCAAGCCCAAAACTTCAAACCCAAGCCCAAAACTTCAAACCCAAGCCCAAAACTTCAAACCCAAGCCCAAAACTTCAAACCCAAGCCCAAAACTTCAAACCCAAGCCCAAAACTTCAAACCCAAGCCCAAAACTTCAAACCCAAGCCCAAAACTTCAAACCCAAGCCCAAAACTTCAAACCCAAGCCCAAAACTTCAAACCCAAGCCCAAAACTTCAAACCCAAGCCCAAAACTTCAAACCCAAGCCCAAAACTTCAAACCCAAGCCCAAAACTCAGACCCCAAGCCCAAAACTTCAAACCCAAGCCCAAAACTTCAAACCCAAGCCCAAAACTTCAAACCCAAGCCCAAAACTTCAAACCCAAGCCCAAAACTTCAAACCCAAGCCCAAAACCTAAAACCCAGGCCCAAAACTTCAAACCCAAGCCCAAAACTTCAAACCCAAGCCCAAAACTTCAAACCCAAGCCCAAAACTTAGAACCCAAGCCCAAAACTTAGAACCCAAGCCCAAAACTTCAAACCCAAGCCCAAAACCAAAAAACCCAAGCCCAAAACCAAAAAACCCAAGCCCAAAACTCAGACCCCAAGCCCAAAACTCAGACCCCCGGCCCAAAACTCAGACCCCAAGCCCAAAACTTCAAACCCAAGCCCAAAACTTCAAACCCAAGCCCAAAACTTCAAACCCAAGCCCAAAACTTCAAACCCAAGCCCAAAACTTCAAACCCAAGCCCAAAACTTCAAACCCAAGCCCAAAACTTCAAACCCAAGCCCAAAACTTCAAACCCAAGCCCAAAACTTCAAACCCAAGCCCAAAACTTCAAACCCAAGCCCAAAACTTCAAACCCAAGCCCAAAACTTCAAACCCAAGCCCAAAACTTCAAACCCAAGCCCAAAACTTCAAACCCAAGCCCAAAACTTCAAACCCAAGCCCAAAACTTCAAACCCAAGCCCAAAACTTCAAACCCAAGCCCAAAACTTCAAACCCAAGCCCAAAACTTCAAACCCAAGCCCAAAACTCAGACCCCAAGCCCAAAACTCAGACCCCAAGCCCAAAACTCAGACCCCAAGCCCAAAACTCAGACCCCAAGCCCAAAACTCAGACCCCAAGCCCAAAACTCAGACCCCAAGCCCAAAACTCAGACCCCAAGCCCAAAACTCAGACCCCAAGCCCAAAACTCAGACCCCAAGACCAAAACTCAGACCCCAAGCCCAAAACTCAGACCCCAAGCCCAAAACTTCAAACCCAAGCCCAAAACTTCAAACCCAAGCCCAAAACTTCAAACCCAAGCCCAAAACTTCAAACCCAAGCCCAAAACTTCAAACCCAAGCCCAAAACTTCAAACCCAAGCCCAAAACTTCAAACCCAAGCCCAAAACTTCAAACCCAAGCCCAAAACTTCAAACCCAAGCCCAAAACTTCAAACCCAAGCCCAAAACTTCAAACCCAAGCCCAAAACTTCAAACCCAAGCCCAAAACTTCAAACCCAAGCCCAAAACCTAAAACCCAGGCCCAAAACCTAAAACCCAGGCCCAAAACTTCAAACCCAAGCCCAAAACTTCAAACCCAAGCCCAAAACTTCAAACCCAAGCCCAAAACTTCAAACCCAAGCCCAAAACTTAGAACCCAAGCCCAAAACTTCAAACCCAAGCCCAAAACTTCAAACCCAAGCCCAAAACCAAAAAACCCAAGCCCAAAACTCAGACCCCAAGCCCAAAACTCAGACCCCAAGCCCAAAACTCAGACCCCAAGCCCAAAACTTCAAACCCAAGCCCAAAACTTCAAACCCAAGCCCAAAACTTCAAACCCAAGCCCAAAACTTCAAACCCAAGCCCAAAACTTCAAACCCAAGCCCAAAACTTCAAACCCAAGCCCAAAACTTCAAACCCAAGCCCAAAACTTCAAACCCAAGCCCAAAACTTCAAACCCAAGCCCAAAACTTCAAACCCAAGCCCAAAACTTCAAACCCAAGCCCAAAACTTCAAACCCAAGCCCAAAACTTCAAACCCAAGCCCAAAACTTCAAACCCAAGCCCAAAACTTCAAACCCAAGCCCAAAACTTCAAACCCAAGCCCAAAACTCAGACCCCAAGCCCAAAACTCAGACCCCAAGCCCAAAACTCAGACCCCAAGCCCAAAACTCAGACCCCAAGCCCAAAACTCAGACCCCAAGCCCAAAACTCAGACCCCAAGCCCAAAACTCAGACCCCAAGCCCAAAACTCAGACCCCAAGCCCAAAACTCAGACCCCAAGCCCAAAACTTCAAACCCAAGCCCAAAACTTCAAACCCAAGCCCAAAACTTCAAACCCAAGCCCAAAACTTCAAACCCAAGCCCAAAACTTCAAACCCAAGCCCAAAACTTCAAACCCAAGCCCAAAACTTCAAACCCAAGCCCAAAACTTCGAACCCAAGCCCAAAACTTAGACCCCAAGCCCAAAACTTAGACCCCAAGCCCAAAACTTAGACCCCAAGCCCAAAACTCAGACCCCAAGCCCAAAACTCAGACCCCAAGCCCAAAACTCAGACCCCAAGCCCAAAACTCAGACCCCAAGCCCAAAACTCAGACCCCAAGCCCAAAACTCAGACCCCAAGCCCAAAACTTAAAACCTAAGCCCAAAACTTAAAACCCAAGCCCAAAACTTTAAACCCAAGCCCAAAACTTTAAACCCAAGCCCAAAACTTTAAACCCAAGCCCAAAACTTTAAACCCAAGCCCAAAACTTTAAACCCAAGCCCAAAACTCCAAACCCAAGCCCAAAACTCCAAACCAAGCCCAAAACTTCAAACCCAAGCCGAAAACTTCAAACCCAAGCCCAAAACTTCAAACCCACGCCCAAAACTTCAAACCCACGCCCAAAACTTCAAACCCAAGCCCAAAACTTCAAACCCAAGCCCAAAACTTCAAACCCAAGCCCAAAACTTCAAACCCAAGCCCAAAACTTCAAACCCAAGCCCAAAACTTCAAACCCAAGCCCAAAACCTAAAACCCAAGCCCAAAACCTAAAACCCAAGCCCAAAACTCAGACCCCCGGCCCAAAACTCAGACCCCCGGCCCAAAACTCAGACCCCCGGCCCAAAACTCAGACCCCCGGCCCAAAATTCAGACCCCCGGCCCAAAACTCAGACCCCCGGCCCAAAACTCAGACCCCCGGCCCAAAACTCAGACCCCCGGCCCAAAACTTTAAACCCAAGCCCAAAACCTTAAACCCAAGCCCAAAACTTCAAACCCAAGCCCAAAACTTCAAACCCAAGCCCAAAACTTCAAACCCAAGCCCAAAACTTCAAACCCAAGCCCAAAACTTCAAACCCAAGCCCAAAACTTAGAACCCAAGCCCAAAACTTCAAACCCAAGCCCAAAACTTCAAACCCAAGCCCAAAACCAAAAAACCCAAGCCCAAAACTCAGACCCCAAGCCCAAAACTCAGACCCCAAGCCCAAAACTCAGACCCCAAGCCCAAAACTTCAAACCCAAGCCCAAAACTTCAAACCCAAGCCCAAAACTTCAAACCCAAGCCCAAAACTTCAAACCCAAGCCCAAAACTTCAAACCCAAGCCCAAAACTTCAAACCCAAGCCCAAAACTTCAAACCCAAGCCCAAAACTCAGACCCCAAGCCCAAAACTCAGACCCCAAGCCCAAAACTCAGACCCCAAGCCCAAAACTCAGACCCCAAGCCCAAAACTCAGACCCCAAGCCCAAAACTCAGACCCCAAGCCCAAAACTCAGACCCCAAGCCCAAAACTCAGACCCCAAGCCCAAAACTTCAAACCCAAGCCCAAAACTTCAAACCCAAGCCCAAAACTTCAAACCCAAGCCCAAAACTTCAAACCCAAGCCCAAAACTTCAAACCCAAGCCCAAAACTTCAAACCCAAGCCCAAAACTTCAAACCCAAGCCCAAAACTTCGAACCCAAGCCCAAAACTTAGACCCCAAGCCCAAAACTTAGACCCCAAGCCCAAAACTTAGACCCCAAGCCCAAAACTCAGACCCCAAGCCCAAAACTCAGACCCCAAGCCCAAAACTCAGACCCCAAGCCCAAAACTCAGACCCCAAGCCCAAAACTCAGACCCCAAGCCCAAAACTCAGACCCCAAGCCCAAAACTTAAAACCTAAGCCCAAAACTTAAAACCCAAGCCCAAAACTTTAAACCCAAGCCCAAAACTTTAAACCCAAGCCCAAAACTTTAAACCCAAGCCCAAAACTTTAAACCCAAGCCCAAAACTTTAAACCCAAGCCCAAAACTCCAAACCCAAGCCCAAAACTCCAAACCAAGCCCAAAACTTCAAACCCAAGCCGAAAACTTCAAACCCAAGCCCAAAACTTCAAACCCACGCCCAAAACTTCAAACCCACGCCCAAAACTTCAAACCCAAGCCCAAAACTTCAAACCCAAGCCCAAAACTTCAAACCCAAGCCCAAAACTTCAAACCCAAGCCCAAAACTTCAAACCCAAGCCCAAAACTTCAAACCCAAGCCCAAAACCTAAAACCCAAGCCCAAAACCTAAAACCCAAGCCCAAAACTCAGACCCCCGGCCCAAAACTCAGACCCCCGGCCCAAAACTCAGACCCCCGGCCCAAAACTCAGACCCCCGGCCCAAAATTCAGACCCCCGGCCCAAAACTCAGACCCCCGGCCCAAAACTCAGACCCCCGGCCCAAAACTCAGACCCCCGGCCCAAAACTTTAAACCCAAGCCCAAAACCTTAAACCCAAGCCCAAAACTTCAAACCCAAGCCCAAAACTTCAAACCCAAGCCCAAAACTTCAAACCCAAGCCCAAAACTTCAAACCCAAGCCCAAAACTTCAAACCCAAGCCCAAAACTTAGAACCCAAGCCCAAAACTTCAAACCCAAGCCCAAAACTTCAAACCCAAGCCCAAAACCAAAAAACCCAAGCCCAAAACTCAGACCCCAAGCCCAAAACTCAGACCCCAAGCCCAAAACTCAGACCCCAAGCCCAAAACTTCAAACCCAAGCCCAAAACTTCAAACCCAAGCCCAAAACTTCAAACCCAAGCCCAAAACTTCAAACCCAAGCCCAAAACTTCAAACCCAAGCCCAAAACTTCAAACCCAAGCCCAAAACTTCAAACCCAAGCCCAAAACTTCAAACCCAAGCCCAAAACTTCAAACCCAAGCCCAAAACTTCAAACCCAAGCCCAAAACTTCAAACCCAAGCCCAAAACTTCAAACCCAAGCCCAAAACTTCAAACCCAAGCCCAAAACTTCAAACCCAAGCCCAAAACTTCAAACCCAAGCCCAAAACTTCAAACCCAAGCCCAAAACTTCAAACCCAAGCCCAAAACTCAGACCCCAAGCCCAAAACTCAGACCCCAAGCCCAAAACTCAGACCCCAAGCCCAAAACTCAGACCCCAAGCCCAAAACTCAGACCCCAAGCCCAAAACTCAGACCCCAAGCCCAAAACTCAGACCCCAAGCCCAAAACTCAGACCCCAAGCCCAAAACTCAGACCCCAAGCCCAAAACTTCAAACCCAAGCCCAAAACTTCAAACCCAAGCCCAAAACTTCAAACCCAAGCCCAAAACTTCAAACCCAAGCCCAAAACTTCAAACCCAAGCCCAAAACTTCAAACCCAAGCCCAAAACTTCAAACCCAAGCCCAAAACTTAGACCCCAAGCCCAAAACTTAGACCCCAAGCCCAAAACTTAGACCCCAAGCCCAAAACTCAGACCCCAAGCCCAAAACTCAGACCCCAAGCCCAAAACTCAGACCCCAAGCCCAAAACTCAGACCCCAAGCCCAAAACTCAGACCCCAAGCCCAAAACTCAGACCCCAAGCCCAAAACTTAAAACCTAAGCCCAAAACTTAAAACCCAAGCCCAAAACTTTAAACCCAAGCCCAAAACTTTAAACCCAAGCCCAAAACTTTAAACCCAAGCCCAAAACTTTAAACCCAAGCCCAAAACTTTAAACCCAAGCCCAAAACTTTAAACCCAAGCCCAAAACTTTAAACCCAAGCCCAAAACTTTAAACCCAAGCCCAAAACTCCAAACCCAAGCCCAAAACTCCAAACCAAGCCCAAAACTTCAAACCCAAGCCGAAAACTTCAAACCCAAGCCCAAAACTTCAAACCCACGCCCAAAACTTCAAACCCACGCCCAAAACTTCAAACCCAAGCCCAAAACTTCAAACCCAAGCCCAAAACTTCAAACCCAAGCCCAAAACTTCAAACCCAAGCCCAAAACTTCAAACCCAAGCCCAAAACTTCAAACCCAAGCCCAAAACCTAAAACCCAAGCCCAAAACCTAAAACCCAAGCCCAAAACTCAGACCCCCGGCCCAAAACTCAGACCCCCGGCCCAAAACTCAGACCCCCGGCCCAAAACTCAGACCCCCGGCCCAAAATTCAGACCCCCGGCCCAAAACTCAGACCCCCGGCCCAAAACTCAGACCCCCGGCCCAAAACTCAGACCCCCGGCCCAAAACTTTAAACCCAAGCCCAAAACCTTAAACCCAAGCCCAAAACTTCAAACCCAAGCCCAAAACTTCAAACCCAAGCCCAAAACTTCAAACCCAAGCCCAAAACTTCAAACCCAAGCCCAAAACTTAGAACCCAAGCCCAAAACTTAGAACCCAAGCCCAAAACTTCAAACCCAAGCCCAAAACTTCAAACCCAAGCCCAAAACTTCAAACCCAAGCCCAAAACTTCAAACCCAAGCCCAAAACTTCAAACCCAAGCCCAAAACTTCAAACCCAAGCCCAAAACTTCAAACCCAAGCCCAAAACTTCAAACCCAAGCCCAAAACTTCAAACCCAAGCCCAAAACTTCAAACCCAAGCCCAAAACTTCAAACCCAAGCCCAAAACTTCAAACCCAAGCCCAAAACTTCAAACCCAAGCCCAAAACTTCAAACCCAAGCCCAAAACTTCAAACCCAAGCCCAAAACTCAGACCCCAAGCCCAAAACTTCAAACCCAAGCCCAAAACTTCAAACCCAAGCCCAAAACTTCAAACCCAAGCCCAAAACTTCAAACCCAAGCCCAAAACTTCAAACCCAAGCCCAAAACTTCAAACCCAAGCCCAAAACTTCAAACCCAAGCCCAAAACTTCAAACCCAAGCCCAAAACTTCAAACCCAAGCCCAAAACTTCAAACCCAAGCCCAAAACTTCAAACCCAAGCCCAAAACTTCAAACCCAAGCCCAAAACTTCAAACCCAAGCCCAAAACTTCAAACCCAAGCCCAAAACTTCAAACCCAAGCCCAAAACTTCAAACCCAAGCCCAAAACTTCAAACCCAAGCCCAAAACTTCAAACCCAAGCCCAAAACTTCAAACCCAAGCCCAAAACTTCAAACCCAAGCCCAAAACAACTTCAAACCCAAGCCCAAAACTGCAAACCCAAGCCCAAAACTGCAAACCCAAGCCCAAAACTTCAAACCCAAGCCCAAAACCTAAAACCCAGGCCCAAAACTTCAAACCCAAGCCCAAAACTTCAAACCCAAGCCCAAAACTTCAAACCCAAGCCCAAAACTTCAAACCCAAGCCCAAAACTTCAAACCCAAGCCCAAAACTTAGAACCCAAGCCCAAAACTTCAAACCCAAGCCCAAAACTTCAAACCCAAGCCCAAAACCAAAAAACCCAAGCCCAAAACTCAGACCCCAAGCCCAAAACTCAGACCCCCGGCCCAAAACTCAGACCCCCGGCCCAAAACTCAGACCCCAAGCCCAAAACTTATAACCCAAGCCCAAAACTTATAACCCAAGCCCAAAACTTTAAACCCAAGCCCAAAACTTTAAACCCAAGCCCAAAACTTCAAACCCAAGCCCAAAACTTCAAACCCAAGCCCAAAACTTCAAACCCAAGCCCAAAACTCAGACCCCAAGCCCAAAACTTTAAACCCAAGCCCAAAACTTTAAACCCAAGCCCAAAACTTTAAACCCAAGCCCAAAACTTTAAACCCAAGCCCAAAACTTCAAACCCAAGCCCAAAACTTCAAACCCAAGCCCAAAACTTCAAACCCAAGCCCAAAACTTCAAACCCAAGCCCAAAACTTCAAACCCAAGCCCAAAACATAAACCCCAAGCTCAAAACTTAGAACCCAAGCCCAAAACTTAGAACCCAAGCCCAAAACTTCAAACCCAAGCCCAAAACTCAGACCCCCGGCCCAAAACTCAGACCCCCGGCCCAAAATTCAGACCCCCGGCCCAAAACTCAGACCCCCGGCCCAAAACTCAGACCCCCGGCCCAAAACTCAGACCCCCGGCCCAAAACTCAGACCCCCGGCCCAAAACTCAGACCCCCGGCCCAAAACTTTAAACCCAAGCCCAAAACCTTAAACCCAAGCCCAAAACTTCAAACCCAAGCCCAAAACTTCAAACCCAAGCCCAAAACTTCAAACCCAAGCCCAAAACTTCAAACCCAAGCCCAAAACTTCAAACCCAAGCCCAAAACTTCAAACCCAAGCCCAAAACTTCAAACCCAAGCCCAAAACTTCAAACCCAAGCCCAAAACTTCAAACCCAAGCCCAAAACTTCAAACCCAAGCCCAAAACTTCAAACCCAAGCCCAAAACTTCAAACCCAAGCCCAAAACTTCAAACCCAAGCCCAAAACTTCAAACCCAAGCCCAAAACTTCAAACCCAAGCCCAAAACTTCAAACCCAAGCCCAAAACTTCAAACCCAAGCCCAAAACTTCAAACCCAAGCCCAAAACTTCAAACCCAAGCCCAAAACTTCAAACCCAAGCCCAAAACTTCAAACCCAAGCCCAAAACTCAGACCCCAAGCCCAAAACTTCAAACCCAAGCCCAAAACTTCAAACCCAAGCCCAAAACTTCAAACCCAAGCCCAAAACTTCAAACCCAAGCCCAAAACTTCAAACCCAAGCCCAAAACTTCAAACCCAAGCCCAAAACTTCAAACCCAAGCCCAAAACTTCAAACCCAAGCCCAAAACTTCAAACCCAAGCCCAAAACTTCAAACCCAAGCCCAAAACTTCAAACCCAAGCCCAAAACTTCAAACCCAAGCCCAAAACTTCAAACCCAAGCCCAAAACTTCAAACCCAAGCCCAAAACTTCAAACCCAAGCCCAAAACTTCAAACCCAAGCCCAAAACTTCAAACCCAAGCCCAAAACTTCAAACCCAAGCCCAAAACTTCAAACCCAAGCCCAAAACTTCAAACCCAAGCCCAAAACTTCAAACCCAAGCCCAAAACTTCAAACCCAAGCCCAAAACTTCAAACCCAAGCCCAAAACTTCAAACCCAAGCCCAAAACTTCAAACCCAAGCCCAAAACCTAAAACCGAGGCCCAAAACTTCAAACCCAAGCCCAAAACTTCAAACCCAAGCCCAAAACTTCAAACCCAAGCCCAAAACTTCAAACCCAAGCCCAAAACTTCAAACCCAAGCCCAAAACTTAGAACCCAAGCCCAAAACTTCAAACCCAAGCCCAAAACTTCAAACCCAAGCCCAAAACCAAAAAACCCAAGCCCAAAACTCAGACCCCAAGCCCAAAACTCAGACCCCCGGCCCAAAACTCAGACCCCCGGCCCAAAACTCAGACCCCAAGCCCAAAACTTATAACCCAAGCCCAAAACTTATAACCCAAGCCCAAAACTTTAAACCCAAGCCCAAAACTTTAAACCCAAGCCCAAAACTTCAAACCCAAGCCCAAAACTTCAAACCCAAGCCCAAAACTTCAAACCCAAGCCCAAAACTCAGACCCCAAGCCCAAAACTTTAAACCCAAGCCCAAAACTTTAAACCCAAGCCCAAAACTTTAAACCCAAGCCCAAAACTTTAAACCCAAGCCCAAAACTTCAAACCCAAGCCCAAAACTTCAAACCCAAGCCCAAAACTTCAAACCCAAGCCCAAAACTTCAAACCCAAGCCCAAAACATAAACCCCAAGCTCAAAACTTAGAACCCAAGCCCAAAACTTAGAACCCAAGCCCAAAACTTCAAACCCAAGCCCAAAACTCAGACCCCAAGCCCAAAACTCAGACCCCAAGCCCAAAACTCAGACCCCAAGCCCAAAACTCAGACCCCAAGCCCAAAACTCAGACCCCAAGCCCAAAACTCAGACCCCAAGCCCAAAACTCAGACCCCAAGCCCAAAACTCAGACCCCAAGCCCAAAACTCAGACCCCAAGCCCAAAACTTCAAACCCAAGCCCAAAACTTCAAACCCAAGCCCAAAACTTCAAACCCAAGCCCAAAACTTCAAACCCAAGCCCAAAACTTCAAACCCAAGCCCAAAACTTCAAACCCAAGCCCAAAACTTCAAACCCAAGCCCAAAACTTCAAACCCAAGCCCAAAACTTCAAACCCAAGCCCAAAACTTCAAACCCAAGCCCAAAACTTCAAACCCAAGCCCAAAACTATAAACCCAAGCCCAAAACTTTAAACCCAAGCCCAAAACTTTAAACCCAAGCCCAAAACTTCAAACTCAAGCCCAAAACTTCAAACCCAAGCCCAAAACTTCAAACCCAAGCCCAAAACTTCAAACCCAAGCCCAAAACTTCAAACCCAAGCCCAAAACTTCAAACCCAAGCCCAAAACTTCAAACCCAAGCCCAAAACTTCAAACCCAAGCCCAAAACTTCAAACCCAAGCCCAAAACTTCAAACCCAAGCCCAAAACTTCAAACCCAAGCCCAAAACCTTAAACCCAAGCCCAAAACCTTAAACCCAAGCCCAAAACCTAAAACTCAAGCCCAAAACTCAGACCCCCGGCCCAAAACTCAGACCCCCGGCCCAAAACTCAGACCCCCGGCCCAAAACTCAGACCCCCGGCTCAAAACTCAGACCCCCGGCCCAAAACTCAGACCCCCGGCCCAAAACTCAGACCCCCGGCCCAAAGCTCAGACCCCAAGCCCAAAACTCAGACCCCAAGCCCAAAACTCAGACCCCAAGCCCAAAACTCAGACCCCAAGCCCAAAACTCAGACCCCAAGCCCAAAACTCAGACCCCAAGCCCAAAACTCAGACCCCAAGCCCAAAACTCAGACCCCAAGCCCAAAACTCAGACCCCAAGCCCAAAACTCAGACCCCAAGCCCAAAACTTTAAACCCAAGCCCAAAACTTCAAACCCAAGCCCAAAACTTCAAACCCAAGCCCAAAACTTCAAACCCAAGCCCAAAACCTAAAACCCAAGCCCAAAACCTTAAACCCAAGCCCAAAACCTTAAACCCAAGCCCAAAACCTAAAATCCAAGCCCAAAACCTAAAACTCAAGCCCAAAACTCAGACCCCCGGCCCAAAACTCAGACCCCCGGCCCAAAACTTCAAACCCCCGGCCCAAAACTCAGACCCCCGGCCCAAAACTCAGACCTCCGGCCCAAAACTCAGACCCCCGGCCCAAAACTCAGACCCCCGGCCCAAAACTCAGACCCCCGGCCCAAAACTCAGACCCCCGGCCCAAAACTCAGACCCCAAGCCCAAAACTTTAAACTCAAGCCCAAAACCTTAAACCCAAGCCCAAAACTCAGACCCCAAGCCCAAAACTTTAAACCCAAGCCCAAAACCTTAAACCCAAGCCCAAAACTTCAAACCCAAGCCCAAAACTTCAAACCCAAGCCCAAAACTTCAAACCCAAGCCCAAAACTTCAAACCCAAGCCCAAAACATCAAACCCAAGCCCAAAAAGTTCAAACCCAAGCCCAAAACTTCAAACCCAAGCCCAAAACTTCAAACCCAAGCCCAAAACTTCAAACCCAAGCCCAAAACTTCAAACCCAAGCCCAAAACTTCAAACCCAAGCCCAAAACTTCAAACCCAAGCCCAAAACTTCAAACCCAAGCCCAAAACTTCAAACCCAAGCCCAAAACTTCAAACCCAAGCCCAAAACTTCAAACCCAAGCCCAAAACTTCAAACCCAAGCCCAAAACTTCAAACCCAAGCCCAAAACTTCAAACCCAAGCCCAAAACCTAAAACCCAAGCCCAAAACCTAAAACCCAAGCCCAAAACTCAGACCCCAAGCCCAAAACTCAGACCCCAAGCCCAAAACTCAGACCCCAAGCCCAAAACTCAGACCCCAAGCCCAAAACTCAGACCCCAAGCCCAAAACTCAGACCCCAAGCCCAAAACTCAGACCCCAAGCCCAAAACTCAGACCCCAAGCCCAAAACTCAGACCCCAAGCCCAAAACTCAGACCCCAAGCCCAAAACTCAGACCCCAAGCCCAAAACTTTAAACCCAAGCCCAAAACTTCAAACCCAAGCCCAAAACTTCAAACCCAAGCCCAAAACTTCAAACCCAAGCCCAAAACTTCAAACCCAAGCCCAAAACTTCAAACCCAAGCCCAAAACTTCAAACCCAAGCCCAAAACTTCAAACCCAAGCCCAAAACTTCAAACCCAAGCCCAAAACTTCAAACCCAAGCCCAAAACTTCAAACCCAAGCCCAAAACTTCAA
Organism: Psittacula echo; assembly: GCF_963264785.1. NCBI lineage: Eukaryota > Metazoa > Chordata > Aves > Psittaciformes > Psittacidae > Psittacula > Psittacula echo. The sequence continues at coordinate 537,368 of NC_137742.1, forward strand.
ACCCAAGCCCAAAACTTCAAACCCAAGCCCAAAACTTCAAACCCAAGCCCAAAACATAAACCCCAAGCCCAAAACTTAGAACCCAAGCTCAAAACGTAGAACCCAAGCTCAAAACTTAGAACCCAAGCCCAAAACTTAGAACCCAAGCCCAAAACTCAGACCCCAAGCCCAAAACTCAGACCCCAAGCCCAAAACTCAGACCCCAAGCCCAAAACTCAGACCCCAAGCCCAAAACTCAGACCCCAAGCCCAAAACTCAGACCCCAAGCCCAAAACTCAGACCCCAAGCCCAAAACTCAGACCCCAAGCCCAAAACTCAGACCCCAAGCCCAAAACTCAGACCCCAAGCCCAAAACTCAGACCCCAAGCCCAAAACTCAGACCCCAAGCCCAAAACTTTAAACCCAAGCCCAAAACTTCAAACCCAAGCCCAAAACTTCAAACCCAAGCCCAAAACTTCAAACCCAAGCCCAAAACTTCAAACCCAAGCCCAAAACTTCAAACCCAAGCCCAAAACCTTAAACCCAAGCCCAAAACCTTAAACCCAAGCCCAAAACCTAAAATCCAAGCCCAAAACCTAAAACTCAAGCCCAAAACTCAGACCCCCGGCCCAAAACTCAGACCCCCGGCCCAAAACTCAGACCCCCGGCCCAAAACTCAGACCCCCGGCCCAAAACTTCAAACCCCCGGCCCAAAACTCAGACCCCCGGCCCAAAACTCAGACCCCCGGCCCAAAACTCAGACCCCCGGCCCAAAACTCAGACCCCCGGCCCAAAACTCAGACCCCCGGCCCAAAACTCAGACCCCCGGCCCAAAACTCAGACCCCCGGCCCAAAACTCAGACCCCCGGCCCAAAACTCAGACCCCCGGCCCAAAACTCAGACCCCCGGCCCAAAACTCAGACCCCCGGCCCAAAACTCAGACCCCAAGCCCAAAACTCAGACCCCAAGCCCAAAACTCAGACCCCAAGCCCAAAACTTCAAACCCAAGCCCAAAACTTCAAACCCAAGCCCAAAACTTCAAACCCAAGCCCAAAACTCAGACCCCAAGCCCAAAACTTCAAACCCAAGCCCAAAACTTCAAACCCAAGCCCAAAACTTCAAACCCAAGCCCAAAACTTCAAACCCAAGCCCAAAACTTCAAACCCAAGCCCAAAACTTCAAACCCAAGCCCAAAACTTCAAACCCAAGCCCAAAACATAAACCCCAAGCCCAAAACTTAGAACCCAAGCCCAAAACGTAGAACCCAAGCTCAAAACTTAGAACCCAAGCCCAAAACTTAGAACCCAAGCCCAAAACTCAGACCCCAAGCCCAAAACTCAGACCCCCGGCCCAAAACTCAGACCCCAAGCCCAAAACTCAGACCCCAAGCCCAAAACTCAGACCCCAAGCCCAAAACTCAGACCCCAAGCCCAAAACTCAGACCCCAAGCCCAAAACTCGGACCCCAAGCCCAAAACTCAGACCCCAAGCCCAAAACTCAGACCCCAAGCCCAAAACTCAGACCCCAAGCCCAAAACTCAGACCCCAAGCCCAAAACTCAGACCCCAAGCCCAAAACTTCAAACCCAAGCCCAAAACTTCAAACCCAAGCCCAAAACTTCAAACCCAAGCCCAAAACTTCAAACCCAAGCCCAAAACTTAGAACCCAAGCCCAAAACTTAGAACCCAAGCCCAAAACTTCAAACCCAAGCCCAAAACTTCAAACCCAAGCCCAAAACTTCAAACCCAAGCCCAAAACTTCAAACCCAAGCCCCAAACTTCGAACCCAAGCCCCAAACTCAGACCCCAAGCCCCAAACTCAGACCCCAAGCCCCAAACTCAGACCCCAAGCCCAAAACTCAGACCCCAAGCCCAAAACTCAGACCCCAAGCCCAAAACTCAGACCCCAAGCCCAAAACTCAGACCCCAAGCCCAAAACTTAAAACCCAAGCCCAAAACTTAAAACCCAAGCCCAAAATTTAAAACCCAAGCCCAAAACTTTAAACCCAAGCCCAAAACTTTAAACCCAAGCCCAAAATTTTAAACCCAAGCCCAAAACTTTAAACCCAAGCCCAAAACTTTAAAACCAAGCCCAAAACTCCAAACCCAAGCCCAAAACTCCAAACCAAGCCCAAAACTCCAAACCCAAGCCCAAAACTTCAAACCCAAGCCCAAAACTTCAAACCCAAGCCCAAAACTTCAAACCCAAGCCCAAAACTTCAAACCCAAGCCCAAAACTTCAAACCCAAGCCCAAAACTTCAAACCCAAGCCCAAAACTTCAAACCCAAGCCCAAAACTTCAAACCCAAGCCCAAAACTTCAAACCCAAGCCCAAAACTTCAAACCCAAGCCCAAAACTTCAAACCCAAGCCCAAAACTTCAAACCCAAGCCCAAAACTTCAAACCCAAGCCCAAAACTTCAAACCCAAGCCCAAAACTTCAAACCCAAGCCCAAAACTTCAAACCCAAGCCCAAAACTTCAAACCCAAGCCCAAAACTTCAAACCCAAGCCCAAAACTTCAAACCCAAGCCCAAAAAGTTCAAACCCAAGCCCAAAACTTCAAACCCAAGCCCAAAACTTCAAACCCAAGCCCAAAACTTCAAACCCAAGCCCAAAACTCCAAACCCAAGCCCAAAACTTCAAACCCAAGCCCAAAACTTCAAACCCAAGCCCAAAACTTCAAACCCAAGCCCAAAACTTCAAACCCAAGCCCAAAACCTAAAACCCAAGCCCAAAACTCAGACCCCCGGCCCAAAACTCAGACCCCCGGCCCAAAACTCAGACCCCCGGCCCAAAACTCAGACCCCCGGCCCAAAACTCAGACCCCCGGCCCAAAACTCAGACCCCCGGCCCAAAACTCAGACCCCCGGCCCAAAACTCAGACCCCCGGCCCAAAACTCAGACCCCCGGCCCAAAACTCAGACCCCAAGCCCAAAACTCAGACCCCAAGCCCAAAACTTCAAACCCAAGCCCAAAACTTCAAACCCAAGCCCAAAACTTCAAACCCAAGCCCAAAACTCAGACCCCAAGCCCAAAACTTCAAACCCAAGCCCAAAACTTCAAACCCAAGCCCAAAACTTCAAACCCAAGCCCAAAACTTCAAACCCAAGCCCAAAACTTCAAACCCAAGCCCAAAACTTCAAACCCAAGCCCAAAACTTCAAACCCAAGCCCAAAACTTCAAACCCAAGCCCAAAACATAAACCCCAAGCCCAAAACTTAGAACCCAAGCTCAAAACGTAGAACCCAAGCTCAAAACTTAGAACCCAAGCCCAAAACTTAGAACCCAAGCCCAAAACTCAGACCCCAAGCCCAAAACTCAGACCCCCGGCCCAAAACTCAGACCCCAAGCCCAAAACTCAGACCCCAAGCCCAAAACTCAGACCCCAAGCCCAAAACTCAGACCCCAAGCCCAAAACTCAGACCCCAAGCCCAAAACTCAGACCCCAAGCCCAAAACTCAGACCCCAAGCCCAAAACTCAGACCCCAAGCCCAAAACTCAGACCCCAAGCCCAAAACTCAGACCCCAAGCCCAAAACTTCAAACCCAAGCCCAAAACTTCAAACCCAAGCCCAAAACTTCAAACCCAAGCCCAAAACTTCAAACCCAAGCCCAAAACTTCAAACCCAAGCCCAAAACTTAGAACCCAAGCCCAAAACTTAGAACCCAAGCCCAAAACTTCAAACCCAAGCCCAAAACTTCAAACCCAAGCCCAAAACTTCAAACCCAAGCCCAAAACTTCAAACCCAAGCCCCAAACTTCGAACCCAAGCCCCAAACTCAGACCCCAAGCCCAAAACTCAGACCCCAAGCCCAAAACTCAGACCCCAAGCCCAAAACTCAGACCCCAAGCCCAAAACTCAGACCCCAAGCCCAAAACTCAGACCCCAAGCCCAAAACTCAGACCCCAAGCCCAAAACTCAGACCCCAAGCCCAAAACTCAGACCCCAAGCCCAAAACTCAGACCCCAAGCCCAAAACTTAAAACCCAAGCCCAAAACTTAAAACCCAAGCCCAAAATTTAAAACCCAAGCCCAAAACTTTAAACCCAAGCCCAAAACTTTAAACCCAAGCCCAAAATTTTAAACCCAAGCCCAAAACTTTAAACCCAAGCCCAAAACTTTAAAACCAAGCCCAAAACTCCAAACCCAAGCCCAAAACTCCAAACCAAGCCCAAAACTCCAAACCCAAGCCCAAAACTTCAAACCCAAGCCCAAAACTTCAAACCCAAGCCCAAAACTTCAAACCCAAGCCCAAAACTTCAAACCCAAGCCCAAAACTTCAAACCCAAGCCCAAAACTTCAAACCCAAGCCCAAAACTTCAAACCCAAGCCCAAAACTTCAAACCCAAGCCCAAAACTTCAAACCCAAGCCCAAAACTTCAAACCCAAGCCCAAAACTTCAAACCCAAGCCCAAAACTTCAAACCCAAGCCCAAAACTTCAAACCCAAGCCCAAAACTTCAAACCCAAGCCCAAAACTTCAAACCCAAGCCCAAAACTTCAAACCCAAGCTCAAAACTTCAAACCCAAGCCCAAAACTTCAAACCCAAGCCCAAAACCTTAAACCCAAGCCCAAAACCTTAAACCCAAGCCCAAAACCTTAAACCCAAGCCCAAAACCTAAAATCCAAGCCCAAAACCTAAAACTCAAGCCCAAAACTCAGACCCCCGGCCCAAAACTCAGACCCCCGGCCCAAAACTCAGACCCCCGGCCCAAAACTCAGACCCCCGGCCCAAAACTCAGACCCCCGGCCCAAAACTCAGACCCCCGGCCCAAAACTCAGACCCCAAGCCCAAAACCTTAAACCCAAGCCCAAAACTCAGACCCCAAGCCCAAAACTTTAAACTCAAGCCCAAAACCTTAAACCCAAGCCCAAAATGTAGAACCCAAGCCCAAAACTTCAAACCCAAGCCCAAAACTTCAAACCCAAGCCCAAAACTTCAAACCCAAGCCCAAAACTTCAAACCCAAGCCCAAAACTTCAAACCCAAGCCCAAAACTTCAAACCCAAGCCCAAAACTCTAAACCCAAGCCCAAAACTCAGACCCCAAGCGCAAAACTTCAAACCCAAGCCCAAAACTTCAAACCCAAGCCCAAAACTTCAAACCCAAGCCCAAAACTTCAAACCCAAGCCCAAAACTCAGACCCCAAGCCCAAAACTTCAAACCCAAGCCCAAAACTTCAAACCCAAGCCCAAAACTTCAAACCCAAGCCCAAAACTTCAAACCCAAGCCCAAAACTTCAAACCCAAGCCCAAAACTTCAAACCCAAGCCCAAAACTTCAAACCCAAGCCCAAAACTTCAAACCCAAGCCCAAAACCTAAAACCCAAGCCCAAAACCTAAAACCCAAGCCCAAAACTCAGACCCCCGGCCCAAAACTCAGACCCCCGGCCCAAAACTCAGACCCCCGGCCCAAAACTCAGACCCCCGGCCCAAAACTCAGACCCCCGGCCCAAAACTCAGACCCCAAGCCCAAAACTCAGACCCCAAGCCCAAAACTCAGACCCCAAGCCCAAAACTTCAAACCCAAGCCCAAAACTTCAAACCCAAGCCCAAAACTTCAAACCCAAGCCCAAAACTCAGACCCCAAGCCCAAAACTCAGACCCCAAGCCCAAAACTTCAAACCCAAGCCCAAAACTTCAAACCCAAGCCCAAAACTTCAAACCCAAGCCCAAAACTTCAAACCCAAGCCCAAAACTTCAAACCCAAGCCCAAAACTTCAAACCCAAGCCCAAAACTTCAAACCCAAGCCCAAAACTTCAAACCCAAGCCCAAAACTTCAAACCCAAGCCCAAAACTTCAAACCCAAGCCCAAAACTTCAAACCCAAGCCCAAAACTTCAAACCCAAGCCCAAAACTTCAAACCCAAGCCCAAAACTTCAAACCCAAGCCCAAAACTTAGAACCCAAGCTCAAAACGTAGAACCCAAGCTCAAAACTTAGAACCCAAGCCCAAAACTTAGAACCCAAGCCCAAAACTCAGACCCCAAGCCCAAAACTCAGACCCCAAGCCCAAAACTCAGACCCCAAGCCCAAAACTCAGACCCCAAGCCCAAAACTCAGACCCCAAGCCCAAAACTCAGACCCCAAGCCCAAAACTCAGACCCCAAGCCCAAAACTCAGACCCCAAGCCCAAAACTCAGACCCCAAGCCCAAAACTCAGACCCCAAGCCCAAAACTCAGACCCCAAGCCCAAAACTTCAAACCCAAGCCCAAAACTTCAAACCCAAGCCCAAAACTTCAAACCCAAGCCCAAAACTTAGAACCCAAGCCCAAAACTTAGAACCCAAGCCCAAAACTTAGAACCCAAGCCCAAAACTTCAAACCCAAGCCCAAAACTTCGAACCCAAGCCCCAAACTTCGAACCCAAGCCCAAAACTCAGACCCCAAGCCCAAAACTCAGACCCCAAGCCCAAAACTCAGACCCCAAGCCCAAAACTCAGACCCCAAGCCCAAAACTCAGACCCCAAGCCCAAAACTCAGACCCCAAGCCCAAAACTCAGACCCCAAGCCCAAAACTTAAAACCCAAGCCCAAAACTTAAAACCCAACCCCAAAATTTAAAACCCAAGCCCAAAACTTTAAACCCAAGCCCAAAACTTTAAACCCAAGCCCAAAATTTTAAACCCAAGCCCAAAACTTTAAACCCAAGCCCAAAACTTTAAACCCAAGCCCAAAACTCCAAACCCAAGCCCAAAACTCCAAACCCAAGCCCAAAACTTCAAACCCAAGCCCAAAACTCAGACCCCAAGCCCAAAACTTCAAACCCAAGCCCAAAACTTCAAACACAAGCCCAAAACTTCAAACCCAAGCCCAAAACTTCAAACCCAAGCCCAAAACTTCAAACCCAAGCCCAAAACTTCAAACCCAAGCCCAAAACTTCAAACCCAAGCCCAAAACTTCAAACCCAAGCCCAAAACTTCAAACCCAAGCCCAAAACTTCAAACCCAAGCCCAAAACTTCAAACCCAAGCCCAAAACTTCAAACCCAAGCCCAAAACTTCAAACCCAAGCCCAAAACTTCAAACCCAAGCCCAAAACTTCAAACCCAAGCCCAAAACTTCAAACCCAAGCCCAAAACTTCAAACCCAAGCCCAAAACTTCAAACCCAAGCCCAAAACTTCAAACCCAAGCCCAAAACTTCAAACCCAAGTCCAAAAAGTTCAAACCCAAGCCCAAAAAGTTCAAACCCAAGCCCAAAACTTCAAACCCAAGCCCAAAACTTCAAACCCAAGCCCAAAACTTCAAACCCAAGCCCAAAACTTCAAACCCAAGCCCAAAACTTCAAACCCAAGCCCAAAACTTCAAACCCAAGCTCAAAACTTCAAACCCAAGCCCAAAACTTCAAACCCAAGCCCAAAACCTTAAACCCAAGCCCAAAACCTAAAACCCAAGCCCAAAACCTTAAACCCAAGCCCAAAACCTAAAATCCAAGCCCAAAACCTAAAACTCAAGCCCAAAACTCAGACCCCCGGCCCAAAACTCAGACCCCCGGCCCAAAACTCAGACCCCCGGCCCAAAACTCAGACCCCCGGCCCAAAACTCAGACCCCCGGCCCAAAACTCAGACCCCCGGCCCAAAACTCAGACCCCCGGCCCAAAACTCAGACCCCCGGCCCAAAACTCAGACCCCCGGCCCAAAACTCAGACCCCCGGCCCAAAACTCAGACCCCCGGCCCAAAACTCAGAACCCCGGCCCAAAACTCAGACCCCCGGCCCAAAACTCAGACCCCCGGCCCAAAACTCAGACCCCCGGCCCAAAACTCAGACCCCCGGCCCAAAACTCAGACCCCCGGCCCAAAACTCAGACCCCAAGCGCAAAACTCAGACCCCAAGCCCAAAACTCAGACCCCAAGCCCAAAACTTATAACCCAAGCCCAAAACTTAAAACCCAAGCCCAAAACTTCAAACCCAAGCCCAAAACTTCAAACCCAAGCCCAAAACTTTAAACCCAAGCCCAAAACTTCAAACCCAAGCCCAAAACTTCAAACCCAAGCCCAAAACTTCAAACCCAAGCCCAAAACTTCAAACCCAAGCCCAAAACTTCAAACCCAAGCCCAAAACCTTAAACCCAAGCCCAAAACCTTAAACCCAAGCCCAAAACTTTAAACCCAAGCCCAAAACCTTAAACCCAAGCCCAAAACTTCAAACCCAAGCCCAAAACTTCAAACCCAAGCCCAAAACTTCAAACCCAAGCCCAAAACTTCAAACCCAAGCCCAAAACTTCAAACCCAAGCCCAAAACTTCAAACCCAAGCCCAAAACTTCAAACCCAAGCCCAAAACTTCAAACCCAAGCCCAAAACTTCAAACCCAAGCCCAAAACTCTAAACCCAAGCCCAAAACTCAGACCCCAAGCGCAAAACTTCAAACCCAAGCGCAAAACTTCAAACCCAAGCCCAAAACTTTAAACCCAAGCCCAAAACTTCAAACCCAAGCCCAAAACTTCAAACCCAAGCCCAAAACTTCAAACCCAAGCCCAAAACTTCAAACCCAAGCCCAAAACTTCAAACCCAAGCCCAAAACTTCAAACCCAAGCCCAAAACTTCAAACCCAAGCCCAAAACTTCAAACCCAAGCCCAAAACTTCAAACCCAAGCCCAAAACTTCAAACCCAAGCCCAAAACTTCAAACCCAAGCCCAAAACTTCAAACCCAAGCCCAAAACTTCAAACCCAAGCCCAAAACTTCAAACCCAAGCCCAAAACTTCAAACCCAAGCCCAAAACTTCAAACCCAAGCCCAAAACTTCAAACCCAAGCCCAAAACTTCAAACCCAAGCCCAAAACTTCAAACCCAAGCCCAAAACTTCAAACCCAAGCCCAAAACTTCAAACCCAAGCCCAAAACTTCAAACCCAAGCCCAAAACTTCAAACCCAAGCCCAAAACTTCAAACCCAAGCCCAAAACTTCAAACCCAAGCCCAAAACTTCAAACCCAAGCCCAAAACTTCAAACCCAAGCCCAAAACTTCAAACCCAAGCCCAAAACTTCAAACCCAAGCCCAAAACTTCAAACCCAAGCCCAAAACTTCAAACCCAAGCCCAAAACTTCAAACCCAAGCCCAAAACTTCAAACCCAAGCCCAAAACTTCAAACCCAAGCCCAAAACCTCAAACCCAAGCCCAAAACCTCAAACCCAAGCCCAAAACCTCAAACCCAAGCCCAAAACCTAAAACCCAAGCCCAAAACTTCAAACCCAAGCCCAAAACCTAAAACCCAAGCCCAAAACCTAAAACCCAAGCCCAAAACTCAGACCCCCGGCCCAAAACTCAGACCCCCGGCCCAAAACTCAGTACCCCGGCCCAAAACTCAGACCCCCGGCCCAAAACTCAGACCCCCGGCCCAAAACTCAGACCCCCGGCCCAAAACTCAGACCCCCGGCCCAAAACTCAGACCCCCGGCCCAAAACTCAGACCCCAAGCGCAAAACTCAGACCCCAAGCGCAAAACTCAGACCCCAAGCCCAAAATTTCAAACCCAAGCCCAAAACTTCAAACCCAAGCCCAAAACTTCAAACCCAAGCCCAAAACTTCAAACCCAAGCCCAAAACTTCAAACCCAAGCCCAAAACTTCAAACCCAAGCCCAAAACTTCAAACCCAAGACCAAAACTCAGACCCCAAGCCCAAAACTCAGACCCCAAGCCCAAAACTTTAAACCCAAGCCCAAAACTTCAAACCCAAGCCCAAAACTTCAAACCCAAGCCCAAAACTTCAAACCCAAGCCCAAAACTTCAAACCCAAGCCCAAAACTTCAAACCCAAGCCCAAAACTTCAAACCCAAGCCCAAAACTTCAAACCCAAGCCCAAAACTTCAAACCCAAGCCCAAAACTTCAAACCCAAGCCCAAAACTTCAAACCCAAGCCCAAAACTTCAAACCCAAGCCCAAAACTTCAAACCCAAGCCCAAAACTTCAAACCCAAGCCCAAAACTTCAAACCCAAGCCCAAAACTTCAAACCCAAGCCCAAAACTTCAAACCCAAGCCCAAAACATAAACCCCAAGCCCAAAACTTAGAACCCAAGCTCAAAACGTAGAACCCAAGCTCAAAACTTAGAACCCAAGCCCAAAACTTAGAACCCAAGCCCAAAACTCAGACCCCAAGCCCAAAACTCAGACCCCAAGCCCAAAACTCAGACCCCAAGCCCAAAACTCAGACCCCAAGCCCAAAACTCAGACCCCAAGCCCAAAACTCAGACCCCAAGCCCAAAACTCAGACCCCAAGCCCAAAACTCAGACCCCAAGCCCAAAACTCAGACCCCAAGCCCAAAACTCAGACCCCAAGCCCAAAACTCAGACCCCAAGCCCAAAACTCAGACCCCAAGCCCAAAACTCAGACCCCAAGCCCAAAACTCAGACCCCAAGCCCAAAACTCAGACCCCAAGCCCAAAACTCAGACCCCAAGCCCAAAACTCAGACCCCAAGCCCAAAACTCAGACCCCAAGCCCAAAACTTCAAACCCAAGCCCAAAACTTCAAACCCAAGCCCAAAACTTCAAACCCAAGCCCAAAACTTAGAACCCAAGCCCAAAACTTAGAACCCAAGCCCAAAACTTAGAATCCAAGCCCAAAACTTAGAACCCAAGCCCAAAACTTCAAACCCAAGCCCAAAACTTAGAACCCAAGCCCAAAACTCAGACCCCAAGCCCAAAACTCAGACCCCAAGCCCAAAACTCAGACCCCAAGCCCAAAACTCAGACCCCAAGCCCAAAACTCAGACCCCAAGCCCAAAACTCAGACCCCAAGCCCAAAACTCAGACCCCAAGCCCAAAACTCAGACCCCAAGCCCAAAACTCAGACCATAAGCCCAAAACTCAGACCCCAAGCCCAAAACTCAGACCCCAAGCCCAAAACTCAGACCCCAAGCCCAAAACTCAGACCCCAAGCCCAAAACTCAGACCCCAAGCCCAAAACTCAGACCCCAAGCCCAAAACTCAGACCCCAAGCCCAAAACTCAGACCCCAAGCCCAAAACTCAGACCCCAAGCCCAAAACTCAGACCCCAAGCCCAAAACTCAGACCCCAAGCCCAAAACTCAGACCCCAAGCCCAAAACTCAGACCCCAAGCCCAAAACTTAAAACCCAAGCCCAAAATTTAAAACCCAAGCCCAAAACTTCAAACCCAAGCCCAAAACTTTAAACCCAAGCCCAAAACTTTAAACCCAAGCCCAAAATTTTAAACCCAAGCCCAAAACTTTAAACCCAAGCCCAAAACCTAAAACCCAAGCCCAAAACTCCAAACCCAAGCCCAAAACTCCAAACCAAGCCCAAAACTCCAAACCAAGCCCAAAACTCCAAACCCAAGCCCAAAACTCAGACCCCAAGCCCAAAACTTCAAACCCAAGCCCAAAACTTCAAACCCAAGCCCAAAACTTCAAACCCAAGCCCAAAACTTCAAACCCAAGCCCAAAACTTCAAACCCAAGCCCAAAACTTCAAACCCAAGCCCAAAACTTCAAACCCAAGCCCAAAACTTCAAACCCAAGCCCAAAACTTCAAACCCAAGCCCAAAACTTCAAACCCAAGCCCAAAACTTCAAACCCAAGCCCAAAACTTCAAACCCAAGCCCAAAACTTCAAACCCAAGCCCAAAACTTCAAACCCAAGCCCAAAACTTCAAACCCAAGCCCAAAACTTCAAACCCAAGCCCAAAACTTCAAACCCAAGCCCAAAACTTCAAACCCAAGCCCAAAACTTCAAACCCAAGCCCAAAACTTCAAACCCAAGCCCAAAACTTCAAACCCAAGCCCAAAACTTCAAACCCAAGCCCAAAACTTCAAACCCAAGCCCAAAACTTCAAACCCAAGCCCAAAACTTCAAACCCAAGCCCAAAACTTCAAACCCAAGTCCAAAAAGTTCAAACCCAAGCCCAAAAAGTTCAAACCCAAGCCCAAAACTTCAAACCCAAGCCCAAAACTTCAAACCCAAGCCCAAAACTTCAAACCCAAGCCCAAAACTTCAAACCCAAGCCCAAAACTTCAAACCCAAGCCCAAAACCTCAAACCCAAGCCCAAAACCTTAAACCCAAGCCCAAAACCTTAAACCCAAGCCCAAAACCTAAAACTCAAGCCCAAAACCTAAAACTCAAGCCCAAAACTCAGACCCCCGGCCCAAAACTCAGACCCCCGGCCCAAAACTCAGACCCCCGGCCCAAAACTCAGACCCCCGGCCCAAAACTCAGACCCCCGGCCCAAAACTCAGACCCCCGGCCCAAAACTCAGACCCCCGGCCCAAAACTCAGACCCCCGGCCCAAAACTCAGACCCCCGGCCCAAAACTCAGACCCCCGGCCCAAAACTCAGACCCCCGGCCCAAAACTCAGACCCCCGGCCCAAAACTCAGACCCCCGGCCCAAAACTCAGACCCCCGGCCCAAAACTCAGACCCCCGGCCAAAAACTCAGACCCCCGGCCCAAAACTCAGACCCCAAGCCCAAAACCTTAAACCCAAGCCCAAAACTCAGACCCCAAGCCCAAAACTTTAAACCCAAGCCCAAAACTTCAAACCCAAGCCCAAAACTTCAAACCCAAGCCCAAAACTTCAAACCCAAGCCCAAAACTTCAAACCCAAGCCCAAAACTTCAAACCCAAGCCCAAAACTTCAAACCCAAGCCCAAAACTTCAAACCCAAGCCCAAAACTTCAAACCCAAGCCCAAAACTTCAAACCCAAGCCCAAAACTTCAAACCCAAGCCCAAAACTTCAAACCCAAGCCCAAAACTTCAAACCCAAGCCCAAAACTTCAAACCCAAGCCCAAAACTTCAAACCCAAGCCCAAAACTTCAAACCCAAGCCCAAAACTTCAAACCCAAGCCCAAAACTTCAAACCCAAGCCCAAAACTTCAAACCCAAGCCCAAAACTTCAAACCCAAGCCCAAAACTTCAAACCCAAGCCCAAAACTTCAAACCCAAGCCCAAAACTTCAAACCCAAGCCCAAAACTTCAAACCCAAGCCCAAAACATAAACCCCAAGCCCAAAACATAAACCCCAAGCCCAAAACTTAGAACCCAAGCTCAAAACGTAGAACCCAAGCTCAAAACTTAGAACCCAAGCCCAAAACTTAGAACCCAAGCCCAAAACTCAGACCCCAAGCCCAAAACTCAGACCCCAAGCCCAAAACTCAGACCCCAAGCCCAAAACTCAGACCCCAAGCCCAAAACTCAGACCCCAAGCCCAAAACTCAGACCCCAAGCCCAAAACTTTAAACCCAAGCCCAAAACCTAAAACCCAAGCCCAAAACTCCAAACCCAAGCCCAAAACTCCAAACCAAGCCCAAAACTCCAAACCAAGCCCAAAACTCCAAACCCAAGCCCAAAACTCAGACCCCAAGCCCAAAACTTCAAACCCAAGCCCAAAACTTCAAACCCAAGCCCAAAACTTCAAACCCAAGCCCAAAACTTCAAACCCAAGCCCAAAACTTCAAACCCAAGCCCAAAACTTCAAACCCAAGCCCAAAACTTCAAACCCAAGCCCAAAACTTCAAACCCAAGCCCAAAACTTCAAACCCAAGCCCAAAACTTCAAACCCAAGCCCAAAACTTCAAACCCAAGCCCAAAACTTCAAACCCAAGCCCAAAACTTCAAACCCAAGCCCAAAACTTCAAACCCAAGCCCAAAACTTCAAACCCAAGCCCAAAACTTCAAACCCAAGCCCAAAACTTCAAACCCAAGCCCAAAACTTCAAACCCAAGCCCAAAACTTCAAACCCAAGCCCAAAACTTCAAACCCAAGCCCAAAACTTCAAACCCAAGCCCAAAACTTCAAACCCAAGCCCAAAACTTCAAACCCAAGCCCAAAACTTCAAACCCAAGCCCAAAACTTCAAACCCAAGTCCAAAAAGTTCAAACCCAAGCCCAAAAAGTTCAAACCCAAGCCCAAAACTTCAAACCCAAGCCCAAAACTTCAAACCCAAGCCCAAAACTTCAAACCCAAGCCCAAAACTTCAAACCCAAGCCCAAAACTTCAAACCCAAGCCCAAAACTTCAAACCCAAGCCCAAAACCTCAAACCCAAGCCCAAAACCTTAAACCCAAGCCCAAAACCTTAAACCCAAGCCCAAAACCTAAAACTCAAGCCCAAAACCTAAAACTCAAGCCCAAAACTCAGACCCCCGGCCCAAAACTCAGACCCCCGGCCCAAAACTCAGACCCCCGGCCCAAAACTCAGACCCCCGGCCCAAAACTCAGACCCCCGGCCCAAAACTCAGACCCCCGGCCCAAAACTCAGACCCCCGGCCCAAAACTCAGACCCCCGGCCCAAAACTCAGACCCCCGGCCCAAAACTCAGACCCCCGGCCCAAAACTCAGACCCCCGGCCCAAAACTCAGACCCCCGGCCCAAAACTCAGACCCCCGGCCCAAAACTCAGACCCCCGGCCCAAAACTCAGACCCCCGGCCCAAAACTCAGACCCCCGGCCCAAAACTCAGACCCCCGGCCCAAAACTCAGACCCCAGGCCCAAAACTCAGACCCCCGGCCCAAAACTCAGACCCCCGGCCCAAAACTCAGACCCCCGGCCCAAAACTCAGACCCCCGGCCCAAAACTCAGACCCCCGGCCCAAAACTCAGACCCCAAGCCCAAAACCTTAAACCCAAGCCCAAAACTCAGACCCCAAGCCCAAAACTTTAAACCCAAGCCCAAAACTTCAAACCCAAGCCCAAAACTTCAAACCCAAGCCCAAAACTTCAAACCCAAGCCCAAAACTTCAAACCCAAGCCCAAAACTTCAAACCCAAGCCCAAAACTTCAAACCCAAGCCCAAAACTTCAAACCCAAGCCCAAAACTTCAAACCCAAGCCCAAAACTTCAAACCCAAGCCCAAAACTTTAAACCCAAGCCCAAAACTTCAAACCCAAGCCCAAAACTTCAAACCCAAGCCCAAAACTTCAAACCCAAGCCCAAAACTTCAAACCCAAGCCCAAAACTTCAAACCCAAGCCCAAAACTTCAAACCCAAGCCCAAAACTTCAAACCCAAGCCCAAAACTTCAAACCCAAGCCCAAAACTTCAAACCCAAGCCCAAAACTTCAAACCCAAGCCCAAAACTTCAAACCCAAGCCCAAAACTTCAAACCCAAGCCCAAAACTTCAAACCCAAGCCCAAAACATAAACCCCAAGCCCAAAACATAAACCCCAAGCCCAAAACTTAGAACCCAAGCTCAAAACGTAGAACCCAAGCTCAAAACTTAGAACCCAAGCCCAAAACTTAGAACCCAAGCCCAAAACTCAGACCCCAAGCCCAAAACTCAGACCCCAAGCCCAAAACTCAGACCCCAAGCCCAAAACTCAGACCCCAAGCCCAAAACTCAGACCCCAAGCCCAAAACTCAGACCCCAAGCCCAAAACTCAGACCCCAAGCCCAAAACTCAGACCCCAAGCCCAAAACTCAGACCCCAAGCCCAAAACTCAGACCCCAAGCCCAAAACTCAGACCCCAAGCCCAAAACTCAGACCCCAAGCCCAAAACTCAGACCCCAAGCCCAAAACTCAGACCCCAAGCCCAAAACTCAGACCCCAAGCCCAAAACTCAGACCCCAAGCCCAAAACTCAGACCCCAAGCCCAAAACTCAGACCCCAAGCCCAAAACTCAGACCCCAAGCCCAAAACTCAGACCCCAAGCCCAAAACTCAGACCCCAAGCCCAAAACTCAGACCCTAAGCCCAAAACTCAGACCCCAAGCCCAAAACTCAGACCCCAAGCCCAAAACTCAGACCCCAAGCCCAAAACTTCAAACCCAAGCCCAAAACTTCAAACCCAAGCCCAAAACTTCGAACCCAAGCCCAAAACTTAGAACCCAAGCCCAAAACTTAGAACCCAAGCCCAAAACTTAGAACCCAAGCCCAAAACTTAGAACCCAAGCCCAAAACTTAGAACCCAAGCCCAAAACTCAGACCCCAAGCCCAAAACTCAGACCCCAAGCCCAAAACTCAGACCCCAGGCCCAAAACTCAGACCCCCGGCCCAAAACTCAGACCCCCGGCCCAAAACTCAGACCCCCGGCCCAAAACTCAGACCCCAAGCCCAAAACCTTAAACCCAAGCCCAAAACTCAGACCCAAGCCCAAAACTTTAAACCCAAGCCCAAAACCTTAAACCCAAGCCCAAAACTTCAAACCCAAGCCCAAAACTTCAAACCCAAGCCCAAAACTTCAAACCCAAGCCCAAAACTTCAAACCCAAGCCCAAAACTTCAAACCCAAGCCCAAAACTTCAAACCCAAGCCCAAAACTTCAAACCCAAGCCCAAAACTTCAAACCCAAGCCCAAAACTTCAAACCCAAGCCCAAAACTTCAAACCCAAGCCCAAAACTTCAAACCCAAGCCCAAAACTTCAAACCCAAGCCCAAAACTTCAAACCCAAGCCCAAAACTTCAAACCCAAGCCCAAAACTTCAAACCCAAGCCCAAAACTTCAAACCCAAGCCCAAAACTTCAAACCCAAGCCCAAAACTTCAAACCCAAGCCCAAAACTTCAAACCCAAGCCCAAAACTTCAAACCCAAGCCCAAAACTTCAAACCCAAGCCCAAAACTTCAAACCCAAGCCCAAAACTTCAAACCCAAGCCCAAAACTTCAAACCCAAGCCCAAAACTTCAAACCCAAGCCCAAAACCTAAAACCCAAGCCCAAAACCTCAAACCCAAGCCCAAAACCTCAAACCCAAGCCCAAAACTTCAAACCCAAGCCCAAAACTTCAAACCCAAGCCCAAAACCTAAAACCCAAGCCCAAAACCTAAAACCCAAGCCCAAAACTCAGACCCCCGGCCCAAAACTCAGACCCCCGGCCCAAAACTCAGACCCCCGGCCCAAAACTCAGACCCCCGGCCCAAAACTCAGACCCCCGGCCCAAAACTCAGACCCCCGGCCCAAAACTCAGACCCCCGGCCCAAAACTCAGACCCCCGGCCCAAAACTCAGACCCCCGGCCCAAAACTCAGACCCCCGGCCCAAAACTCAGACCCCAAGCCCAAAACTCAGACCCCAAGCCCAAAACTTCAAAGCCAAGCCCAAAACTTAAAACCCAAGCCCAAAACTTCAAACCCAAGCCCAAAACTTCAAACCCAAGCCCAAAACTTCAAACCCAAGCCCAAAACTTCAAACCCAAGCCCAAAACTTCAAACCCAAGCCCAAAACTTCAAACCCAAGCCCAAAACTTCAAACCCCAAGCCCAAAACTCAGACCCCAAGCCCAAAACTCAGACCCCAAGCCCAAAACTTCAAACCCAAGCCCAAAACTTCAAACCCAAGCCCAAAACTTCAAACCCAAGCCCAAAACTTCAAACCCAAGCCCAAAACTTCAAACCCAAGCCCAAAACTTCAAACCCAAGCCCAAAACTTCAAACCCAAGCCCAAAACTTCAAACCCAAGCCCAAAACTTCAAACCCAAGCCCAAAACTTCAAACCCAAGCCCAAAACTTCAAACCCAAGCCCAAAACTTCAAACCCAAGCCCAAAACTTAGAACCCAAGCTCAAAACGTAGAACCCAAGCTCAAAACTTAGAACCCAAGCCCAAAACTTAGAACCCAAGCCCAAAACTTAGAACCCAAGCCCAAAACTCAGACCCCAAGCCCAAAACTCAGACCCCAAGCCCAAAACTCAGACCCCAAGCCCAAAACTCAGACCCCAAGCCCAAAACTCAGACCCCAAGCCCAAAACTCAGACCCCAAGCCCAAAACTCAGACCCCAAGCCCAAAACTCAGACCCCAAGCCCAAAACTCCAAACCCAAGCCCAAAACTCCAAACCCAAGCCCAAAACTCCAAACCAAGCCCAAAACTTCAAACCCAAGCCCAAAACTTCAAACCCAAGCCCAAAACATAAACCCCAAGCCCAAAACTTAGAACCCAAGCTCAAAACGTAGAACCCAAGCTCAAAACTTAGAACCCAAGCCCAAAACTTAGAACCCAAGCCCAAAACTCAGACCCCAAGCCCAAAACTCAGACCCCAAGCCCAAAACTCAGACCCCAAGCCCAAAACTCAGACCCCAAGCCCAAAACTCAGACCCCAAGCCCAAAACTCAGACCCCAAGCCCAAAACTCAGACCCCAAGCCCAAAACTCAGACCCCAAGCCCAAAACTCAGACCCCAAGCCCAAAACCTTAAACCCAAGCCCAAAACCTTAAACCCAAGCCCAAAACCTTAAACCCAAGCCCAAAACTTCAAACCCAAGCCCAAAACTTCAAACCCAAGCCCAAAACTTCAAACCCAAGCCCAAAACTTCAAACCCAAGCCCAAAACTTCAAACCCAAGCCCAAAACTTCAAACCCAAGCCCAAAACTTCAAACCCAAGCCCAAAACTTCAAACCCAAGCCCAAAACTTCAAACCCAAGCCCAAAACTTCAAACCCAAGCCCAAAACTTCAAACCCAAGCCCAAAACTTCAAACCCAAGCCCAAAACTTCAAACCCAAGCCCAAAACTTCAAACCCAAGCCCAAAACTTCAAACCCAAGCCCAAAACTTCAAACCCAAGCCCAAAACTTCAAACCCAAGCCCAAAACTTCAAACCCAAGCCCAAAACTTCAAACCCAAGCCCAAAACTTCAAACCCCCGGCCCAAAACTTCAAACCCCCGGCCCAAAACTTCAAACCCCCGGCCCAAAACTTCAAACCCAAGCCCAAAACTTCAAACCCAAGCCCAAAACTTCAAACCCAAGCCCAAAACTTCAAACCCAAGCCCAAAACTTCAAACCCAAGCCCAAAACTTCAAACCCAAGCCCAAAACTTCAAACCCAAGCCCAAAACTTCAAACCCAAGCCCAAAACTTCAAACCCAAGCCCAAAACTTCAAACCCAAGCCCAAAACCTCAAACCCAAGCCCAAAACCTCAAACCCAAGCCCAAAACCTCAAACCCAAGCCCAAAACTTCAAACCCAAGCCCAAAACTTCAAACCCAAGCCCAAAACCTAAAACCCAAGCCCAAAACCTAAAACCCAAGCCCAAAACTCAGACCCCCGGCCCAAAACTCAGACCCCCGGCCCAAAACTCAGACCCCCGGCCCAAAACTCAGACCCCCGGCCCAAAACTCAGACCCCCGGCCCAAAACTCAGACCCCCGGCCCAAAACTCAGACCCCCGGCCCAAAACTCAGACCCCAAGCCCAAAACTCAGACCCCAAGCCCAAAACTTCAAACCCAAGCCCAAAACTTCAAACCCAAGCCCAAAACTTCAAACCCAAGCCCAAAACTTCAAACCCAAGCCCAAAACTTCAAACCCAAGCCCAAAACTCAGACCCCAAGCCCAAAACTCAGACCCCAAGCCCAAAACTCAGACCCCAAGCCCAAAACTCAGACCCAAAGCCCAAAACTTCAAACCCAAGCCCAAAACTTCAAACCCAAGCCCAAAACTTCAAACCCAAGCCCAAAACTTCAAACCCAAGCCCAAAACTTCAAACCCAAGCCCAAAACTTCAAACCCAAGCCCAAAACTTCAAACCCAAGCCCAAAACTTCAAACCCAAGCCCAAAACTTCAAACCCAAGCCCAAAACTTCAAACCCAAGCCCAAAACATAAACCCCAAGCCCAAAACTTAGAACCCAAGCTCAAAACGTAGAACCCAAGCTCAAAACTTAGAACCCAAGCCCAAAACTTAGAACCCAAGCCCAAAACTCAGACCCCAAGCCCAAAACTCAGACCCCAAGCCCAAAACTCAGACCCCAAGCCCAAAACTCAGACCCCAAGCCCAAAACTCAGACCCCAAGCCCAAAACTCAGACCCCAAGCCCAAAACTCAGACCCCAAGCCCAAAACTCAGACCCCAAGCCCAAAACTCAGACCCCAAGCCCAAAACTCAGACCCCAAGCCCAAAACTCAGACCCCAAGCCCAAAACTCAGACCCCAAGCCCAAAACTCAGACCCCAAGCCCAAAACTCCAAACCCAAGCCCAAAACTCCAAACCAAGCCCAAAACTTCAAACCCAAGCCCAAAACTTCAAACCCAAGCCCAAAACATAAACCCCAAGCCCAAAACTTAGAACCCAAGCTCAAAACGTAGAACCCAAGCTCAAAACTTAGAACCCAAGCCCAAAACTTAGAACCCAAGCCCAAAACTCAGACCCCAAGCCCAAAACTCAGACCCCAAGCCCAAAACTCAGACCCCAAGCCCAAAACTCAGACCCCAAGCCCAAAACTCAGACCCCAAGCCCAAAACTCAGACCCCCGGCCCAAAACTCAGACCCCAAGCCCAAAACCTTAAACCCAAGCCCAAAACTTTAAACCCAAGCCCAAAACCTTAAACCCAAGCCCAAAACTTCAAACCCAAGCCCAAAACTTCAAACCCAAGCCCAAAACTTCAAACCCAAGCCCAAAACTTCAAACCCAAGCCCAAAACTTCAAACCCAAGCCCAAAACTTCAAACCCAAGCCCAAAACTTCAAACCCAAGCCCAAAACTTCAAACCCAAGCCCAAAACTTCAAACCCAAGCCCAAAACTTCAAACCCAAGCCCAAAACTTCAAACCCAAGCCCAAAACTTCAAACCCAAGCCCAAAACTTCAAACCCAAGCCCAAAACTTCAAACCCAAGCCCAAAACTTCAAACCCAAGCCCAAAACTTCAAACCCAAGCCCAAAACTTCAAACCCAAGCCCAAAACTTCAAACCCAAGCCCAAAACTTCAAACCCAAGCCCAAAACCTAAAACCCAAGCCCAAAACCTCAAACCCAAGCCCAAAACCTCAAACCCAAGCCCAAAACTTCAAACCCAAGCCCAAAACTTCAAACCCAAGCCCAAAACCTAAAACCCAAGCCCAAAACCTAAAACCCAAGCCCAAAACTCAGACCCCCGGCCCAAAACTCAGACCCCCGGCCCAAAACTCAGACCCCCGGCCCAAAACTCAGAACCCCGGCCCAAAACTCAGACCCCCGGCCCAAAACTCAGACCCCCGGCCCAAAACTCAGACCCCCGGCCCAAAACTCAGACCCCCGGCCCAAAACTCAGACCCCCGGCCCAAAACTCAGACCCCCGGCCCAAAACTCAGACCCCAAGCCCAAAACTCAGACCCCAAGCCCAAAACTTCAAACCCAAGCCCAAAACTTCAAACCCAAGCCCAAAACTTCAAACCCAAGCCCAAAACTTCAAACCCAAGCCCAAAACTTCAAACCCAAGCCCAAAACTCAGACCCCAAGCCCAAAACTCAGACCCCAAGCCCAAAACTCAGACCCCAAGCCCAAAACTCAGACCCAAAGCCCAAAACTTCAAACCCAAGCCCAAAACTTCAAACCCAAGCCCAAAACTTCAAACCCAAGCCCAAAACTTCAAACCCAAGCCCAAAACTTCAAACCCAAGCCCAAAACTTCAAACCCAAGCCCAAAACTTCAAACCCAAGCCCAAAACTTCAAACCCAAGCCCAAAACTTCAAACCCAAGCCCAAAACTTCAAACCCAAGCCCAAAACTTCAAACCCAAGCCCAAAACATAAACCCCAAGCCCAAAACTTAGAACCCAAGCTCAAAACGTAGAACCCAAGCTCAAAACTTAGAACCCAAGCCCAAAACTTAGAACCCAAGCCCAAAACTCAGACCCCAAGCCCAAAACTCAGACCCCAAGCCCAAAACTCAGACCCCAAGCCCAAAACTCAGACCCCAAGCCCAAAACTCAGACCCCAAGCCCAAAACTCAGACCCCAAGCCCAAAACTCAGACCCCAAGCCCAAAACTCAGACCCCAAGCCCAAAACTCAGACCCCAAGCCCAAAACTCAGACCCCAAGCCCAAAACTCAGACCCCAAGCCCAAAACTCAGACCCCAAGCCCAAAACTCAGACCCCAAGCCCAAAACTCAGACCCCAAGCCCAAAACTCAGACCCCAAGCCCAAAACTTCAAACCCAAGCCCAAAACTTCAAACCCAAGCCCAAAACTTCAAACCCAAGCCCAAAACTTCAAACCCAAGCCCAAAACTTAGAACCCAAGCCCAAAACTTAGAACCCAAGCCCAAAACTTAGAACCCAAGCCCAAAACTTAGAACCGAAGCCCAAAACTTCAAACCCAAGCCCAAAACTTCAAACCCAAGCCCAAAACTTCAAACCCAAGCCCAAAACTTCAAACCCAAGCCCAAAACTTCAAACCCAAGCCCAAAAAGTTCAAACCCAAGCCCAAAAAGTTCAAACCCAAGCCCAAAACTTCAAACCCAAGCCCAAAACTTCAAACCCAAGCCCAAAACTTCAAACCCAAGCCCAAAACTTCAAACCCAAGCCCAAAACTTCAAACCCAAGCCCAAAACTTCAAACCCAAGCCCAAAACTTCAAACCCAAGCCCAAAACTTCAAACCCAAGCCCAAAACTTCAAACCCAAGCCCAAAACTCAGACCCCCGGCCCAAAACTCAGACCCCCGGCCCAAAACTCAGACCCCCGGCCCAAAACTCAGACCCCCGGCCCAAAACTCAGACCCCCGGCCCAAAACTCAGACCCCCGGCCCAAAACTCAGACCCCCGGCCCAAAACTCAGACCCCCGGCCCAAAACTCAGACCCCCGGCCCAAAACTCAGACCCCCGGCCCAAAACTCAGACCCCCGGCCCAAAACTCAGACCCCCGGCCCAAAACTCAGACCCCCGGCCCAAAACTCAGACCCCCGGCCCAAAACTCAGACCCCCGGCCCAAAACTCAGACCCCCGGCCCAAAACTCAGACCCCCGGCCCAAAACTCAGACCCCCGGCCCAAAACTCAGACCCCCGGCCCAAAACTCAGACCCCAAGCCCAAAACTCAGACCCCAAGCCCAAAACTCAGACCCCAAGCCCAAAACTCAGACCCCAAGCCCAAAACTCAGACCCCAAGCCCAAAACCTTAAACCCAAGCCCAAAACTTCAAACCCAAGCCCAAAACTTCAAACCCAAGCCCAAAACTTCAAACCCAAGCCCAAAACTTCAAACCCAAGCCCAAAACTTCAAACCCAAGCCCAAAACTTCAAACCCAAGCCCAAAACTTCAAACCCAAGCCCAAAACTTCAAACCCAAGCCCAAAACTTCAAACCCAAGCCCAAAACTTCAAACCCAAGCCCAAAACTTCAAACCCAAGCCCAAAACTTCAAACCCAAGCCCAAAACTTCAAACCCAAGCCCAAAACTTCAAACCCAAGCCCAAAACTTCAAACCCAAGCCCAAAACTTCAAACCCAAGCCCAAAACTTCAAACCCAAGCCCAAAACTTCAAACCCAAGCCCAAAACTTCAAACCCAAGCCCAAAACTTCAAACCCAAGCCCAAAACTTCAAACCCAAGCCCAAAACTTCAAACCCAAGCCCAAAACTTCAAACCCAAGCCCAAAACTTCAAACCCAAGCCCAAAACCTAAAACCCAAGCCCAAAACCTAAAACCCAAGCCCAAAACCTAAAACCCAAGCCCAAAACCTAAAACCCAAGCCCAAAACCTAAAACCCAAGCCCAAAACTTCAAACCCAAGCCCAAAACTTCAAACCCAAGCCCAAAACTTTAAACCCAAGCCCAAAACTTTAAACCCAAGCCCAAAACTTCAAACCCAAGCCCAAAACTTCAAACCCAAGCCCAAAACTTCAAACCCAAGCCCAAAACTTCAAACCCAAGCCCAAAACTTCAAACCCAAGCCCAAAACTTCAAACCCAAGCCCAAAACTCAGACCCCAAGCCCAAAACTTTAAACCCAAGCCCAAAACTTCAAACCCAAGCCCAAAACTTCAAACCCAAGCCCAAAACTTCAAACCCAAGCCCAAAACTTCAAACCCAAGCCCAAAACTTCAAACCCAAGCCCAAAACTTCAAACCCAAGCCCAAAACTTCAAACCCAAGCCCAAAACTTCAAACCCAAGCCCAAAACTTCAAACCCAAGCCCAAAACTTCAAACCCAAGCCCAAAACTTCAAACCCAAGCCCAAAACTTCAAACCCAAGCCCAAAACTTCAAACCCAAGCCCAAAACTCAGACCCCAAGCCCAAAACTCAGACCCCCGGCCCAAAACTCAGACCCCCGGCCCAAAACTCAGACCCCCGGCCCAAAACTCAGACCCCCGGCCCAAAACTCAGACCCCCGGCCCAAAACTCAGACCCCCGGCCCAAAACTCAGACCCCCGGCCCAAAACTCAGACCCCCGGCCCAAAACTCAGACCCCCGGCCCAAAACTCAGACCCCCGGCCCAAAACTCAGACCCCCGGCCCAAAACTCAGACCCCCGGCCCAAAACTCAGACCCCCGGCCCAAAACTCAGACCCCCGGCCCAAAACTCAGACCCCCGGCCCAAAACTCAGACCCCAAGCCCAAAACTTCAAACCCAAGCCCAAAACTTCAAACCCAAGCCCAAAACTTCAAACCCAAGCCCAAAACTTCAAACCCAAGCCCAAAACTCAGACCCCAAGCCCAAAACTCAGACCCCAAGCCCAAAACTCAGACCCAAAGCCCAAAACTCAGACCCAAAGCCCAAAACTTCAAACCCAAGCCCAAAACTTCAAACCCAAGCCCAAAACTTCAAACCCAAGCCCAAAACTTCAAACCCAAGCCCAAAACTTCAAACCCAAGCCCAAAACTTCAAACCCAAGCCCAAAACTTCAAACCCAAGCCCAAAACCTAAAACCCAAGCCCAAAACCTAAAACCCAAGCCCAAAACCTAAAACCCAAGCCCAAAACTCAGACCCCCGGCCCAAAACTCAGACCCCCGGCCCAAAACTCAGACCCCCGGCCCAAAACTCAGACCCCCGGCCCAAAACTCAGACCCCAAGCCCAAAACTCAGACCCCAAGCCCAAAACTTCAAACCCAAGCCCAAAACTTCAAACCCAAGCCCAAAACTTCAAACCCAAGCCCAAAACTTCAAACCCAAGCCCAAAACTTCAAACCCAAGCCCAAAACTTCAAACCCAAGCCCAAAACTCAGACCCCAAGCCCAAAACTCAGACCCCAAGCCCAAAACTCAGACCCCAAGCCCAAAACTCAGACCCCAAGCCCAAAACTTCAAACCCAAGCCCAAAACTTCAAACCCAAGCCCAAAACTTCAAACCCAAGCCCAAAACTTCAAACCCAAGCCCAAAACTTCAAACCCAAGCCCAAAACTTCAAACCCAAGCCCAAAACTTCAAACCCAAGCCCAAAACTTCAAACCCAAGCCCAAAACTTCAAACCCAAGCCCAAAACTTCAAACCCAAGCCCAAAACATAAACCCCAAGCCCAAAACTTAGAACCCAAGCTCAAAACGTAGAACCCAAGCTCAAAACTTAGAACCCAAGCCCAAAACTTAGAACCCAAGCCCAAAACTCAGACCCCAAGCCCAAAACTCAGACCCCAAGCCCAAAACTCAGACCCCAAGCCCAAAACTCAGACCCCAAGCCCAAAACTCAGACCCCAAGCCCAAAACTCAGACCCCAAGCCCAAAACTCAGACCCCAAGCCCAAAACTCAGACCCCAAGCCCAAAACTCAGACCCCAAGCCCAAAACTCAGACCCCAAGCCCAAAACTCAGACCCCAAGCCCAAAACTCAGACCCCAAGCCCAAAACTCAGACCCCAAGCCCAAAACTCAGACCCCAAGCCCAAAACTCAGACCCCAAGCCCAAAACTCAGACCCCAAGCCCAAAACTCAGACCCCAAGCCCAAAACTTCAAACCCAAGCCCAAAACTTCAAACCCAAGCCCAAAACTTAGAACCCAAGCCCAAAACTTAGAACCCAAGCCCAAAACTTCGAACCCAAGCCCAAAACTTCAAACCCAAGCCCAAAACTTCAAACCCAAGCCCAAAACTTCAAACCCAAGCCCAAAACTTCAAACCCAAGCCCAAAACTTCAAACCCAAGCCCAAAAAGTTCAAACCCAAGCCCAAAAAGTTCAAACCCAAGCCCAAAACTTCAAACCCAAGCCCAAAACTTCAAACCCAAGCCCAAAACTTCAAACCCAAGCCCAAAACTTCAAACCCAAGCCCAAAACTTCAAACCCAAGCCCAAAACTTCAAACCCAAGCCCAAAACTTCAAATCCAAGCCCAAAACTTCAAACCCAAGCCCAAAACTCAGACCCCCGGCCCAAAACTCAGACCCCCGGCCCAAAACTCAGACCCCCGGCCCAAAACTCAGACCCCCGGCCCAAAACTCAGACCCCCGGCCCAAAACTCAGACCCCCGGCCCAAAACTCAGACCCCCGGCCCAAAACTCAGACCCCCGGCCCAAAACTCAGACCCCCGGCCCAAAACTCAGACCCTCGGCCCAAAACTCAGACCCCCGGCCCAAAACTCAGACCCCAAGCCCAAAACTCAGACCCCCGGCCCAAAACTCAGACCCCCGGCCCAAAACTCAGACCCCCGGCCCAAAACTCAGACCCCCGGCCCAAAACTCAGACCCCCGGCCCAAAACTCAGACCCCCGGCCCAAAACTCAGACCCCCGGCCCAAAACTCAGACCCCAAGCCCAAAACTCAGACCCCAAGCCCAAAACTCAGACCCCAAGCCCAAAACTCAGACCCCAAGCCCAAAACTCAGACCCCAAGCCCAAAACCTTAAACCCAAGCCCAAAACTTCAAACCCAAGCCCAAAACTTCAAACCCAAGCCCAAAACTTCAAACCCAAGCCCAAAACTTCAAACCCAAGCCCAAAACTTCAAACCCAAGCCCAAAACTTCAAACCCAAGCCCAAAACTTCAAACCCAAGCCCAAAACTTCAAACCCAAGCCCAAAACTTCAAACCCAAGCCCAAAACTTCAAACCCAAGCCCAAAACTTCAAACCCAAGCCCAAAACTTCAAACCCAAGCCCAAAACTTCAAACCCAAGCCCAAAACTTCAAACCCAAGCCCAAAACTTCAAACCCAAGCCCAAAACTTCAAACCCAAGCCCAAAACTTCAAACCCAAGCCCAAAACCTAAAACCCAAGCCCAAAACCTAAAACCCAAGCCCAAAACCAAAAACCCAAGCCCAAAACCTAAAACCCAAGCCCAAAACCTAAAACCCAAGCCCAAAACCTAAAACCAAGCCCAAAACTTCAAACCCAAGCCCAAAACTTCAAACCCAAGCCCAAAACTTCAAACCCAAGCCCAAAACTTCAAACCCAAGCCCAAAACTTTAAACCCAAGCCCAAAACTTTAAACCCAAGCCCAAAACTTCAAACCCAAGCCCAAAACTTCAAACCCAAGCCCAAAACTTCAAACCCAAGCCCAAAACTTCAAACCCAAGCCCAAAACTTCAAACCCAAGCCCAAAACTTCAAACCCAAGCCCAAAACTTCAAACCCAAGCCCAAAACTCAGACCCCAAGCCCAAAACTTTAAACCCAAGCCCAAAACTTCAAACCCAAGCCCAAAACTTCAAACCCAAGCCCAAAACTTCAAACCCAAGCCCAAAACTTCAAACCCAAGCCCAAAACTTCAAACCCAAGCCCAAAACTTCAAACCCAAGCCCAAAACTTCAAACCCAAGCCCAAAACTTCAAACCCAAGCCCAAAACTTCAAACCCAAGCCCAAAACTTCAAACCCAAGCCCAAAACTTCAAACCCAAGCCCAAAACTTCAAACCCAAGCCCAAAACTTCAAACCCAAGCCCAAAACTTCAAACCCAAGCCCAAAACTTCAAACCCAAGCCCAAAACTCAGACCCCAAGCCCAAAACTCAGACCCCCGGCCCAAAACTCAGACCCCCGGCCCAAAACTCAGACCCCCGGCCCAAAACTCAGACCCCCGGCCCAAAACTCAGACCCCCGGCCCAAAACTCAGACCCCCGGCCCAAAACTCAGACCCCAAGCCCAAAACTCAGACCCCCGGCCCAAAACTCAGACCCCCGGCCCAAAACTCAGACCCCCGGCCCAAAACTCAGACCCCCGGCCCAAAACTCAGACCCCCGGCCCAAAACTCAGACCCCCGGCCCAAAACTCAGACCCCCGGCCCAAAACTCAGACCCCCGGCCCAAAACTCAGACCCCCGGCCCAAAACTCAGACCCCCGGCCCAAAACTCAGACCCCCGGCCCAAAACTCAGACCCCCGGCCCAAAACTCAGACCCCCGGCCCAAAACTCAGACCCCCGGCCCAAAACTCAGACCCCCGGCCCAAAACTCAGACCCCCGGCCCAAAACTCAGACCCCCGGCCCAAAACTCAGACCCCCGGCCCAAAACTCAGACCCCAAGCCCAAAACTCAGACCCCAAGCCCAAAACTCAGACCCCAAGCCCAAAACCTTAAACCCAAGCCCAAAACTTCAAACCCAAGCCCAAAACTTCAAACCCAAGCCCAAAACTTCAAACCCAAGCCCAAAACTTCAAACCCAAGCCCAAAACTTCAAACCCAAGCCCAAAACTTCAAACCCAAGCCCAAAACTTCAAACCCAAGCCCAAAACTTCAAACCCAAGCCCAAAACTTCAAACCCAAGCCCAAAACTTCAAACCCAAGCCCAAAACTTCAAACCCAAGCCCAAAACTTCAAACCCAAGCCCAAAACTTCAAACCCAAGCCCAAAACTTCAAACCCAAGCCCAAAACTTCAAACCCAAGCCCAAAACTTCAAACCCAAGCCCAAAACTTCAAACCCAAGCCCAAAACTTCAAACCCAAGCCCAAAACTTCAAACCCAAGCCCAAAACTTCAAACCCAAGCCCAAAACTTCAAACCCAAGCCCAAAACCTAAAACCCAAGCCCAAAACCTAAAACCCAAGCCCAAAACCTAAAACCCAAGCCCAAAACCTAAAACCCAAGCCCAAAACTTCAAACCCAAGCCCAAAACTTCAAACCCAAGCCCAAAACTTCAAACCCAAGCCCAAAACTTCAAACCCAAGCCCAAAACTTTAAACCCAAGCCCAAAACTTTAAACCCAAGCCCAAAACTTCAAACCCAAGCCCAAAACTTCAAACCCAAGCCCAAAACTTCAAACCCAAGCCCAAAACTTCAAACCCAAGCCCAAAACTCAGACCCCAAGCCCAAAACTTCAAACCCAAGCCCAAAACTTCAAACCCAAGCCCAAAACTTCAAACCCAAGCCCAAAACTTCAAACCCAAGCCCAAAACTTCAAACCCCAAGCCCAAAACTTCAAACCCAAGCCCAAAA
Organism: Psittacula echo; assembly: GCF_963264785.1. Classification (NCBI taxonomy): domain Eukaryota; kingdom Metazoa; phylum Chordata; class Aves; order Psittaciformes; family Psittacidae; genus Psittacula; species Psittacula echo. The sequence goes on from NC_137742.1 coordinate 566,229, forward strand.
CTTCAAACCCAAGCCCAAAACTTCAAACCCAAGCCCAAAACTTCAAACCCAAGCCCAAAACTTCAAACCCAAGCCCAAAACTTCAAACCCAAGCCCAAAACTTCAAACCCAAGCCCAAAACTTCAAACCCAAGCCCAAAACTTCAAACCCAAGCCCAAAACTTCAAACCCAAGCCCAAAACTTCAAACCCAAGCCCAAAACTTCAAACCCAAGCCCAAAACTTCAAACCCAAGCCCAAAACTTCAAACCCAAGCCCAAAACTTCAAACCCAAGCCCAAAACTTTAAACCCAAGCCCAAAACTTTAAACCCAAGCCCAAAACTTCAAACCCAAGCCCAAAACTTCAAACCCAAGCCCAAAACTTCAAACCCAAGCCCAAAACTTCAAACCCAAGCCCAAAACTCAGACCCCAAGCCCAAAACTTTAAACCCAAGCCCAAAACTTCAAACCCAAGCCCAAAACTTCAAACCCAAGCCCAAAACTTCAAACCCAAGCCCAAAACTTCAAACCCAAGCCCAAAACTTCAAACCCAAGCCCAAAACTCAGACCCCAAGCCCAAAACTTTAAACCCAAGCCCAAAACCTAAAACCCAAGCCCAAAACCTAAAACCCAAGCCCAAAACCTAAAACCCAAGCCCAAAACCTAAAACCCAAGCCCAAAACCTAAAACCCAAGCCCAAAACCTAAAACCCAAGCCCAAAACCTAAAACCCAAGCCCAAAACTTCAAACCCAAGCCCAAAACTTCAAACCCAAGCCCAAAACTTCAAACCCAAGCCCAAAACTTTAAACCCAAGCCCAAAACGTTAAACCCAAGCCCAAAACTTCAAACCCAAGCCCAAAACTTCAAACCCAAGCCCAAAACTTCAAACCCAAGCCCAAAACTTCAAACCCAAGCCCAAAACTTCAAACCCAAGCCCAAAACTTCAAACCCAAGCCCAAAACTTCAAACCCAAGCCCAAAACTTCAAACCCAAGCCCAAAACTTCAAACCCAAGCCCAAAACTTCAAACCCAAGCCCAAAACTCAGACCCCAAGCCCAAAACTCAGACCCCAAGCCCAAAACTTCAAACCCAAGCCCAAAACTTCAAACCCAAGCCCAAAACTTCAAACCCAAGCCCAAAACTTCAAACCCAAGCCCAAAACTTAGAACCCAAGCCCAAACTTAGAACCCAAGCCCAAAACTTAGAACCCAAGCCCAAAACTCAGACCCCAAGCCCAAAACTTAGACCCCAAGCCCAAAACTTAGACCCCAAGCCCAAAACTTAGACCCCAAGCCCAAAACTTAGACCCCAAGCCCAAAACTTAGACCCCAAGCCCAAAACTTAGACCCCAAGCCCAAAACTTAGACCCCAAGCCCAAAACTTAGACCCCAAGCCCAAAACTCAGACCCCAAGCCCAAAACTCAGACCCCAAGCCCAAAACTCAGACCCCAAGCCCAAAACTTCAAACCCAAGCCCAAAACTCAGACCCCAAGCCCAAAACTTAAAACCCAAGCCCAAAACTTAAAACCCAAGCCCAAAACTTAAAACCCAAGCCCAAAACTTAAAACCCAAGCCCAAAACTTAAAACCCAAGCCCAAAACTTTAAACCCAAGCCCAAAACTTTAAACCCAAGCCCAAAACTTTAAACCCAAGCCCAAAACTTTAAACCCAAGCCCAAAACTTTAAACCCAAGCCCAAAACTTTAAACCCAAGCCCAAAACTTTAAACCCAAGCCCAAAACTTTAAACCCAAGCCCAAAACTTTAAACCCAAGCCCAAAACTCCAAACCCAAGCCCAAAACTCCAAACCAAGCCCAAAACTTCAAACCCAAGCCCAAAACTTCAAACCCAAGCCCAAAACTCAGACCCCAAGCCCAAAACTTCAAACCCAAGCCCAAAACTTCAAACCCACGCCCAAAACTTCAAACCCACGCCCAAAACTTCAAACCCACGCCCAAAACTTCAAACCCACGCCCAAAACTTCAAACCCAAGCCCAAAACTTCAAACCCAAGCCCAAAACTTCAAACCCAAGCCCAAAACTTCAAACCCAAGCCCAAAACTTCAAACCCAAGCCCAAAACTTCAAACCCAAGCCCAAAACTTCAAACCCAAGCCCAAAACTTAGAACCCAAGCCCAAAACTTAGAACCCAAGCCCAAAACTCAGACCCCAAGCCCAAAACTTAGACCCCAAGCCCAAAACTTAGACCCCAAGCCCAAAACTTAGACCCCAAGCCCAAAACTTAGACCCCAAGCCCAAAACTTAGACCCCAAGCCCAAAACTTAGACCCCAAGCCCAAAACTTAGACCCCAAGCCCAAAACTCAGACCCCAAGCCCAAAACTCAGACCCCAAGCCCAAAACTCAGATCCCAAGCCCAAAACTTCAAACCCAAGCCCAAAACTCAGACCCCAAGCCCAAAACTTAAAACCCAAGCCCAAAACTTAAAACCCAAGCCCAAAACTTAAAACCCAAGCCCAAAACTTTAAACCCAAGCCCAAAACTTTAAACCCAAGCCCAAAACTTTAAACCCAAGCCCAAAACTTTAAACCCAAGCCCAAAACTTCAAACCCAAGCCCAAAACTTTAAACCCAAGCCCAAAACTTTAAACCCAAGCCCAAAACTTTAAACCCAAGCCCAAAACTTTAAACCCAAGCCCAAAACTTTAAACCCAAGCCCAAAACTTTAAACCCAAGCCCAAAACTCCAAACCCAAGCCCAAAACTCCAAACCAAGCCCAAAACTTCAAACCCAAGCCCAAAACTTCAAACCCAAGCCCAAAACTCAGACCCCAAGCCCAAAACTCAGACCCCAAGCCCAAAACTCAGACCCCAAGCCCAAAACTCAGACCCCAAGCCCAAAACTTCAAACCCAAGCCCAAAACTCAGACCCCAAGCCCAAAACTTAAAACCCAAGCCCAAAACTTAAAACCCAAGCCCAAAACTTAAAACCCAAGCCCAAAACTTTAAACCCAAGCCCAAAACTTTAAACCCAAGCCCAAAACTTTAAACCCAAGCCCAAAACTTTAAACCCAAGCCCAAAACTTAAAACCCAAGCCCAAAACTTTAAACCCAAGCCCAAAACTTTAAACCCAAGCCCAAAACTCCAAACCCAAGCCCAAAACTCCAAACCAAGCCCAAAACTTCAAACCCAAGCCCAAAACTTCAAACCCAAGCCCAAAACTCAGACCCCAAGCCCAAAACTTCAAACCCACGCCCAAAACTTCAAACCCACGCCCAAAACTTCAAACCCACGCCCAAAACTTCAAACCCACGCCCAAAACTTCAAACCCAAGCCCAAAACTTCAAACCCAAGCCCAAAACTTCAAACCCAAGCCCAAAACTTCAAACCCAAGCCCAAAACTTCAAACCCAAGCCCAAAACTTCAAACCCAAGCCCAAAACTTCAAACCCAAGCCCAAAACTTCAAACCCAAGCCCAAAACTTCAAACCCAAGCCCAAAACTTCAAACCCAAGCCCAAAACTTCAAACCCAAGCCCAAAACTTCAAACCCAAGCCCAAAAAGTTCAAAACCAAGCCCAAAAAGTTCAAACCCAAGCCCAAAAAGTTCAAACCCAAGCCCAAAAGTTCAAACCCAAGCCCAAAACTTCAAACCCAAGCCCAAAACTTCAAACCCAAGCCCAAAACTTCAAACCCAAGCCCAAAACTTCAAACCCAAGCCCAAAACTTCAAACCCAAGCCAAAAATTCAAGCCCAAGCCCAAAACTTCAAGCCCAAGCCCAAAACTTCAAACCCAAGCCCAAAACTTCAAACCCAAGCCCAAAACCTAAAACCCAAGCCCAAAACCTAAAACCCAAGCCCAAAACTCAGACCCCCGGCCCAAAACTCAGACCCCCGGCCCAAAACTCAGACCCCCGGCCCAAAACTCAGACCCCCGGCCCAAAACTCAGACCCCCCGCCCAAAACTCAGACCCCCGGCCCAAAACTCAGACCCCCGGCCCAAAACTCAGACCCCCGGCCCAAAACTCAGACCCCCGGCCCAAAACTCAGACCCCAAGCCCAAAACTCAGACCCCAAGCCCAAAACTCAGACCCCAAGCCCAAAACTCAGACCCCAAGCCCAAAACTCAGACCCCAAGCCCAAAACTCAGACCCCAAGCCCAAAACTCAGACCCCAAGCCCAAAACTCAGACCCCAAGCCCAAAACTCAGACCCCAAGCCCAAAACTCAGACCCCAAGCCCAAAACTCAGACCCCAAGCCCAAAACTCAGACCCCAAGCCCAAAACTCAGACCCCAAGCCCAAAACTTCAAACCCAAGCCCAAAACTTCAAACCCAAGCCCAAAACTTCAAACCCAAGCCCAAAACTTCAAACCCAAGCCCAAAACTTCAAACCCAAGCCCAAAACTTCAAACCCAAGCCCAAAACTTCAAACCCAAGCCCAAAACTTCAAACCCAAGCCCAAAACTTCAAACCCAAGCCCAAAACTTCAAACCCAAGCCCAAAACTTCAAACCCAAGCCCAAAACTTCAAACCCAAGCCCAAAACTTCAAACCCAAGCCCAAAACTTCAAACCCAAGCCCAAAACTTCAAACCCAAGCCCAAAACTTCAAACCCAAGCCCAAAAAGTTCAAACCCAAGCCCAAAAAGTTCAAACCCAAGCCCAAAACTTCAAACCCAAGCCCAAAACTTCAAACCCAAGCCCAAAACTTCAAACCCAAGCCCAAAACTTCAAACCCAAGCCCAAAACTTCAAACCCAAGCCCAAAACTTCAAACCCAAGCCCAAAACTTCAAACCCAAGCCCAAAACCTAAAACCCAAGCCCAAAACCTAAAACCCAAGCCCAAAACCTAAAACCCAAGCCCAAAACTTCAAACCCAAGCCCAAAACTTCAAACCCAAGCCCAAAACCTAAAACCCAAGCCCAAAACTCAGACCCCCGGCCCAAAACTCAGACCCCCGGCCCAAAACTCAGACCCCCGGCCCAAAACTCAGACCCCCGGCCCAAAACTCAGACCCCCGGCCCAAAACTCAGACCCCAGGCCCAAAACTCAGACCCCCGGCCCAAAACTCAGACCCCCGGCCCAAAACTCAGACCCCCGGCCCAAAACTCAGACCCCAAGCCCAAAACTCAGACCCCCGGCCCAAAACTCAGACCCCCGGCCCAAAACTCAGACCCCCGGCCCAAAACTCAGACCCCCGGCCCAAAACTCAGACCCCCGGCCCAAAACTCAGACCCCAAGCCCAAAACTCAGACCCCCGGCCCAAAACTCAGACCCCAAGCCCAAAACTTATAACCCAAGCCCAAAACTTCAAACCCAAGCCCAAAACTTTAAACCCAAGCCCAAAACTTTAAACCCAAGCCCAAAACTTTAAACCCAAGCCCAAAACTTAAAACCCAAGCCCAAAACTTTAAACCCAAGCCCAAAACTTTAAACCCAAGCCCAAAACTTCAAACCCAAGCCCAAAACTTCAAACCCAAGCCCAAAACTTCAAACCCAAGCCCAAAACTTCAAACCCAAGCCCAAAACTCAGACCCCAAGCCCAAAACTTTAAACCCAAGCCCAAAACTTCAAACCCAAGCCCAAAACTTCAAACCCAAGCCCAAAACTTCAAACCCAAGCCCAAAACTTCAAACCCAAGCCCAAAACTTCAAACCCAAGCCCAAAACTTCAAACCCAAGCCCAAAACTTCAAACCCAAGCCCAAAACTTCAAACCCAAGCCCAAAACTTCAAACCCAAGCCCAAAACTTCAAACCCAAGCCCAAAACTTCAAACCCAAGCCCAAAACTTCAAACCCAAGCCCAAAACTTCAAACCCAAGCCCAAAACTTCAAACCCAAGCCCAAAACTCAGACCCCAAGCCCAAAACTCAGACCCCAAGCGCAAAACTCAGACCCCAAGCCCAAAACTTCAAACCCAAGCCCAAAACTTAGAACCCAAGCCCAAAACTTAGAACCCAAGCCCAAAACTTAGAACCCAAGCCCAAAACTTAGAACCCAAGCCCAAAACTTAGAACCCAAGCCCAAAACTTAGAACCCAAGCCCAAAACTCAGACCCCAAGCCCAAAACTCAGACCCCAAGCCCAAAACTCAGACCCCAAGCCCAAAACTTAGACCCCAAGCCCAAAACTTAGACCCCAAGCCCAAAACTTAGACCCCAAGCCCAAAACTCAGACCCCAAGACCAAAACTCAGACCCCAAGACCAAAACTCAGACCCCAAGCCCAAAACTCAGACCCCAAGCCCAAAACTCAGACCCCAAGCCCAAAACTCAGACCCCAAGCCCAAAACTCAGACCCCAAGCCCAAAACTCAGACCCCAAGCCCAAAACTTAAAACCCAAGCCCAAAACTTAAAACCCAAGCCCAAAACTTAAAACCCAAGCCCAAAACTTTAAACCCAAGCCCAAAACTTTAAACCCAAGCCCAAAACTTTAAACCCAAGCCCAAAACTTTAAACCCAAGCCCAAAACTCCAAACCCAAGCCCAAAACTCCAAACCAAGCCCAAAACTTCAAACCCAAGCCCAAAACTTCAAACCCAAGCCCAAAACTCAGACCCCAAGCCCAAAACTTCAAACCCACGCCCAAAACTTCAAACCCACGCCCAAAACTTCAAACCCACGCCCAAAACTTCAAACCCAAGCCCAAAACTTCAAACCCAAGCCCAAAACTTCAAACCCAAGCCCAAAACTTCAAACCCAAGCCCAAAACTTCAAACCCAAGCCCAAAACTTCAAACCCAAGCCCAAAACTTCAAACCCAAGCCCAAAACTTCAAACCCAAGCCCAAAACTTCAAACCCAAGCCCAAAACTTCAAACCCAAGCCCAAAACTTCAAACCCAAGCCCAAAACTTCAAACCCAAGCCCAAAACTTCAAACCCAAGCCCAAAACTTCAAACCCAAGCCCAAAACTTCAAACCCAAGCCCAAAACTTCAAACCCAAGCCCAAAAAGTTCAAACCCAAGCCCAAAAATTTCAAACCCAAGCCCAAAAAGTTCAAACCCAAGCCCAAAAGTTCAAACCCAAGCCCAAAAAGTTCAAACCCAAGCCCAAAAAGTTCAAACCCAAGCCCAAAACTTCAAACCCAAGCCCAAAACTTCAAACCCAAGCCCAAAACTTCAAACCCAAGCCCAAAACTTCAAACCCAAGCCCAAAACTTCAAACCCAAGCCCAAAACTTCAAACCCAAGCCCAAAACTTCAAACCCAAGCCCAAAACTTCAAGCCCAAGCCCAAAACTTCAAACCCAAGCCCAAAACTTCAAACCCAAGCCCAAAACTTCAAACCCAAGCCCAAAACCTAAAACCCAAGCCCAAAACCTAAAACCCAAGCCCAAAACCTAAAACCCAAGCCCAAAACCTAAAACCCAAGCCCAAAACTCAGACCCCCGGCCCAAAACTCAGACCCCCGGCCCAAAACTCAGACCCCCGGCCCAAAACTCAGACCCCCGGCCCAAAACTCAGACCCCCGGCCCAAAACTCAGACCCCCGGCCCAAAACTCAGACCCCCGGCCCAAAACTCAGACCCCCGGCCCAAAACTCAGACCCCCGGCCCAAAACTCAGACCCCCGGCCCAAAACTCAGACCCCCGGCCCAAAACTCAGACCCCCGGCCCAAAACTCAGACCCCCGGCCCAAAACTCAGACCCCCGGCCCAAAACTCAGACCCCCCGCCCAAAACTCAGACCCCAAGCCCAAAACTCAGACCCCAAGCCCAAAACTCAGACCCCAAGCCCAAAACTCAGACCCCAAGCCCAAAACTCAGACCCCAAGCCCAAAACTCAGACCCCAAGCCCAAAACTCAGACCCCAAGCCCAAAACTCAGACCCCAAGCCCAAAACTCAGACCCCAAGCACAAAACTCAGACCCCAAGCCCAAAACTCAGACCCCAAGCCCAAAACTCAGACCCCAAGCCCAAAACTCAGACCCCAAGCCCAAAACTCAGACCCCAAGCCCAAAACTTCAAACCCAAGCCCAAAACTTCAAACCCAAGCCCAAAACTTCAAACCCAAGCCCAAAACTTCAAACCCAAGCCCAAAACTTCAAACCCAAGCCCAAAACTTCAAACCCAAGCCCAAAACTTCAAACCCAAGCCCAAAACTTCAAACCCAAGCCCAAAACTTCAAACCCAAGCCCAAAACTTCAAACCCAAGCCCAAAACTTCAAACCCAAGCCCAAAACTTCAAACCCAAGCCCAAAACTTCAAACCCAAGCCCAAAACTTCAAACCCAAGCCCAAAACTTCAAACCCAAGCCCAAAACTTCAAACCCAAGCCCAAAACTTCAAACCCAAGCCCAAAACTTCAAACCCAAGCCCAAAACTTCAAACCCAAGCCCAAAAACTTCAAACCCAAGCCCAAAACTTCAAACCCAAGCCCAAAACTTCAAACCCAAGCCCAAAATTTCAAACCCAAGCCCAAAACTTCAAACCCAAGCCCAAAACTTCAAACCCAAGCCCAAAATTTCAAACCCAAGCCCAAAACTTCAAACCCAAGCCCAAAACTTCAAACCCAAGCCCAAAACTTCAAACCCAAGCCCAAAACTTCAAACCCAAGCCCAAAACCTAAAACCCAAGCCCAAAACCTAAAACCCAAGCCCAAAACTCAGACCCCAAGCCCAAAACCTAAAACCCAAGCCCAAAACCTAAAACCCAAGCCCAAAACTCAGACCCCAAGCCCAAAACCTAAAACCCAAGCCCAAAACCTAAAACCCAAGCCCAAAACCTAAAACCCAAGCCCAAAACCTAAAACCCAAGCCCAAAACCTAAAACCCAAGCCCAAAACTCAGACCCCCGGCCCAAAACTCAGACCCCAAGTCCAAAACTCAGACCCCCGGCCCAAAACTCAGACCCCAGGCCCAAAACTCAGACCCCCGGCCCAAAACTCAGACCCCCGGCCCAAAACTCAGACCCCCGGCCCAAAACTCAGACCCCCGGCCCAAAACTCAGACCCCCGGCCCAAAACTCAGACCCCCGGCCCAAAACTCAGACCCCCGGCCCAAAACTCAGACCCCCGGCCCAAAACTCAGACCCCCAGCCCAAAACTCAGACCCCCGGCCCAAAACTCAGACCCCCGGCCCAAAACTCAGACCCCCGGCCCAAAACTCAGACCCCCGGCCCAAAACTCAGACCCCCGGCCCAAAACTCAGACCCCCGGCCCAAAACTCAGACCCCCGGCCCAAAACTCAGACCCCCGGCCCAAAACTCAGACCCCCGGCCCAAAACTCAGACCCCAAGCCCAAAACTCAGACCCCAAGCCCAAAACTTTAAACCCAAGCCCAAAACCTTAAACCCAAGCCCAAAACTTCAAACCCAAGCCCAAAACTTCAAACCCAAGCCCAAAACTTCAAACCCAAGCCCAAAACTTCAAGCCCAAGCCCAAAACTTCAAGCCCAAGCCCAAAACTTCAAACCCAAGCCCAAAACTTCAAACCCAAGCCCAAAACTTCAAACCCAAGCCCAAAACTTCAAACCCAAGCCCAAAACTTCAAACCCAAGCCCAAAACTTCAAACCCAAGCCCAAAACTTCAAACCCAAGCCCAAAACTTCAAACCCAAGCCCAAAACTTCAAACCCAAGCCCAAAACTTCAAACCCAAGCCCAAAACTTCAAACCCAAGCCCAAAACTTCAAACCCAAGCCCAAAACCTAAAACCCAAGCCCAAAACTTCAAACCCAAGCCCAAAACTTCAAACCCAAGCCCAAAACCTAAAACCCAAGCCCAAAACTCAGACCCCCGGCCCAAAACTCAGACCCCCGGCCCAAAACTCAGACCCCCGGCCCAAAACTCAGACCCCCGGCCCAAAACTCAGACCCCCGGCCCAAAACTCAGACCCCCGGCCCAAAACTCAGACCCCCGGCCCAAAACTCAGACCCCCGGCCCAAAACTCAGACCCCAAGCCCAAAACTCAGACCCCCGGCCCAAAACTCAGACCCCAAGCCCAAAACTTATAACCCAAGCCCAAAACTTAAAACCCAAGCCCAAAACTTTAAACCCAAGCCCAAAACTTTAAACCCAAGCCCAAAACTTTAAACCCAAGCCCAAAACTTTAAACCCAAGCCCAAAACTTCAAACCCAAGCCCAAAACATCAAACCCAAGCCCAAAACTTCAAACCCAAGCCCAAAACTTTAAACCCAAGCCCAAAACTTTAAACCCAAGCCCAAAACTTTAAACCCAAGCCCAAAACTTCAAACCCAAGCCCAAAACTTCAAACCCAAGCCCAAAACTTCAAACCCAAGCCCAAAACTTCAAACCCAAGCCCAAAACTTCAAACCCAAGCCCAAAACTCAGACCCCAAGCCCAAAACTTTAAACCCAAGCCCAAAACTTCAAACCCAAGCCCAAAACTTCAAACCCAAGCCCAAAACTTCAAACCCAAGCCCAAAACTTCAAACCCAAGCCCAAAACTTCAAACCCAAGCCCAAAACTTCAAACCCAAGCCCAAAACTTCAAACCCAAGCCCAAAACTTCAAACCCAAGCCCAAAACTTCAAACCCAAGCCCAAAACTTCAAACCCAAGCCCAAAACTTCAAACCCAAGCCCAAAACTTCAAACCCAAGCCCAAAACTTCAAACCCAAGCCCAAAACTTCAAACCCAAGCCCAAAACTTCAAACCCAAGCCCAAAACTTCAAACCCAAGCCCAAAACTTCAAACCCAAGCCCAAAACTTCAAACCCAAGCCCAAAACTCAGACCCCAAGCCCAAAACTCAGACCCCAAGCCCAAAACTTCAAACCCAAGCCCAAAACTTCAAACCCAAGCCCAAAACTTCAAACCCAAGCCCAAAACTTCAAACCCAAGCCCAAAACTTCAAACCCAAGCCGAAAATTTAGAACCCAAGCCCAAAACTTAGAACCCAAGCCCAAAACTTAGAACCCAAGCCCAAAACTTAGAACCCAAGCCCAAAACTTAGAACCCAAGCCCAAAACTCAGACCGCAAGCCCAAAACTTAGACCCCAAGCCCAAAACTTAGACCCCAAGCCCAAAACTTAGACCCCAAGCCCAAAACTTAGACCCCAAGCCCAAAACTTAGACCCCAAGCCCAAAACTCAGACCCCAAGCCCAAAACTCAGACCCCAAGCCCAAAACTCAGACCCCAAGCCCAAAACTCAGACCCCAAGCCCAAAACTCAGACCCCAAGCGAAAACTCAGACCCCAAGCCCAAAACTCAGACCCCAAGCCCAAAACTCAGACCCCAAGCCCAAAACTTAAAACCCAAGCCCAAAACTTAAAACCCAAGCCCAAAACTTAAAACCCAAGCCCAAAACTTTAAACCCAAGCCCAAAACTTTAAACCCAAGCCCAAAACTTTAAACCCAAGCCCAAAACTCCAAACCCAAGCCCAAAACTCCAAACCAAGCCCAAAACTTCAAACCCAAGCCCAAAACTTCAAACCCAAGCCCAAAACTCAGACCCCAAGCCCAAAACTTCAAACCCAAGCCCAAAACTTCAAACCCAAGCCCAAAACTTCAAACCCACGCCCAAAACTTCAAACCCAAGCCCAAAACTTCGAACCCACGCCCAAAACTTCAAACCCAAGCCCAAAACTTCAAACCCAAGCCCAAAACTTCAAACCCAAGCCCAAAACTTCAAACCCAAGCCCAAAACTTCAAACCCAAGCCCAAAACTTCAAACCCAAGCCCAAAACTTCAAACCCAAGCCCAAAACTTCAAACCCAAGCCCAAAACTTCAAACCCAAGCCCAAAACTTCAAACCCAAGCCCAAAACTTCAAACCCAAGCCCAAAACTTCAAACCCAAGCCCAAAAAGTTCAAACCCAAGCCCAAAAAGTTCAAACCCAAGCCCAAAAAGTTCAAACCCAAGCCCAAAACTTCAAACCCAAGCCCAAAACTTCAAACCCAAGCCCAAAACTTCAAACCCAAGCCCAAAACTTCAAACCCAAGCCCAAAACTTCAAACCCAAGCCCAAAACTTCAAACCCAAGCCCAAAACTTCAAACCCAAGCCCAAAACTTCAAGCCCAAGCCCAAAACTTCAAACCCAAGCCCAAAACCTAAAACCCAAGCCCAAAACCTAAAACCCAAGCCCAAAACCTAAAACCCAAGCCCAAAACCTAAAACCCAAGCCCAAAACCTAAAACCCAAGCCCAAAACTCAGACCCCCGGCCCAAAACTCAGACCCCCGGCCCAAAACTCAGACCCCCGGCCCAAAACTCAGACCCCCGGCCCAAAACTCAGACCCCCGGCCCAAAACTCAGACCCCCGGCCCAAAACTCAGACCCCCGGCCCAAAACTCAGACCCCCGGCCCAAAACTCAGACCCCCGGCCCAAAACTCAGACCCCAAGCCCAAAACCTTAAATCCAAGCCCAAAACTCAGACCCCAAGCCCAAAACTTCAAACCCAAGCCCAAAACTTCAAACCCAAGCCCAAAACCTAAAACCCAAGCCCAAAACCTAAAACCCAAGCCCAAAACCTAAAACCCAAGCCCAAAACTTCAAACCCAAGCCCAAAACCTAAAACCCAAGCCCAAAACCTAAAACCCAAGCCCAAAACTCAGACCCCCGGCCCAAAACTCAGACCCCCGGCCCAAAACTCAGACCCCCGGCCCAAAACTCAGACCCCCGGCCCAAAACTCAGACCCCCGGCCCAAAACTCAGACCCCCGGCCCAAAACTCAGACCCCCGGCCCAAAACTCAGACCCCCGGCCCAAAACTCAGACCCCCGGCCCAAAACTCAGACCCCCGGCCCAAAACTCAGACCCCCCGCCCAAAACTCAGACCCCCCGCCCAAAACTCAGACCCCCGGCCCAAAACTCAGACCCCCGGCCCAAAACTCAGACCCCCGGCCCAAAACTCAGACCCCAAGCCCAAAACTCAGACCCCAAGCCCAAAACTTATAACCCAAGCCCAAAACTTAAAACCCAAGCCCAAAACTTCAAACCCAAGCCCAAAACTTCAAACCCAAGCCCAAAACTTCAAACCCAAGCCCAAAACTTCAAACCCAAGCCCAAAACTTCAAACCCAAGCCCAAAACTCAGACCCCAAGCCCAAAACTTCAAACCCAAGCCCAAAACTTCAAACCCAAGCCCAAAACTTCAAACCCAAGCCCAAAACTTCAAACCCAAGCCCAAAACTTCAAACCCAAGCCCAAAACTTCAAACCCAAGCCCAAAACTTCAAACCCAAGCCCAAAACTTCAAACCCAAGCCCAAAACGTAAACCCCAAGCCCAAAACTTAGAACCCAAGCTCAAAACGTAGAACCCAAGCTCAAAACGTAGAACCCAAGCCCAAAACTCAGACCCCAAGCCCAAAACTCAGACCCCAAGCCCAAAACTCAGACCCCAAGCCCAAAACTCAGACCCCAAGCCCAAAACTCAGACCCCAAGCCCAAAACTCAGACCCCAAGCCCAAAACTCAGACCCCAAGCCCAAAACTCAGACCCCAAGCCCAAAACTCAGACCCCAAGCCCAAAACTCAGACCCCAAGCCCAAAACTCAGACCCCAAGCCCAAAACTCAGACCCCAAGCCCAAAACTCAGACCCCAAGCCCAAAACTCAGACCCCAAGCCCAAAACTCAGACCCCAAGCCCAAAACTCAGACCCCAAGCCCAAAACTCAGACCCCAAGCCCAAAACTCAGACCCCAAGCCCAAAACTCAGACCCCAAGCCCAAAACTCAGACCCCAAGCCCAAAACTCAGACCCCAAGCCCAAAACTCAGACCCCAAGCCCAAAACTCAGACCCCAAGCCCAAAACTTCAAACCCAAGCCCTAAACTTCGAACCCAAGCCCAAAACTTCGAACCCAAGCCGAAAACTTAGAACCCAAGCCCAAAACTTCAAACCCAAGCCCAAAAATTAGAACCCAAGCCCAAAACTTAGAACCCAAGCCCAAAACTCAGACCCCAAGCCCAAAACTCAGACCCCAAGCCCAAAACTCAGACCCCAAGCCCAAAACTCAGACCCCAAGCCCAAAACTCAGACCCCAAGCCCAAAACTCAGACCCCAAGCCCAAAACTCAGACCCCAAGCCCAAAACTTCAAACCCAAGCCCAAAACTTCAAACCCAAGCCCAAAACTTCAAACCCAAGCCCAAAACTTCAAACCCAAGCCCAAAACTTCAAACCCAAGCCCAAAACTTCAAACCCAAGCCCAAAACTTCAAACCCAAGCCCAAAACTTCAAACCCAAGCCCAAAACTTCAAACCCAAGCCCAAAACTTCAAACCCAAGCCCAAAACTTCAAACCCAAGCCCAAAACTTCAAACCCAAGCCCAAAACTTCAAACCCAAGCCCAAAACTTCAAACCCAAGCCCAAAACTTCAAACCCAAGCCCAAAACTTCAAACCCAAGCCCAAAAAGTTCAAACCCAAGCCCAAAATGTTCAAACCCAAGCCCAAAACTTCAAACCCAAGCCCAAAACTTCAAACCCAAGCCCAAAACTTCAAACCCAAGCCCAAAACTTCAAACCCAAGCCCAAAACTTCAAACCCAAGCCCAAAACTTCAAACCCAAGCCCAAAACTTTAAATCCAAACCCAAAACTTTAAACCCAAGCCCAAAACTTCAAACCCAAGCCCAAAACTTCAAACCCAAGCCCAAAACTTCAAACCCAAGCCCAAAACTTCAACCCCAAGCCCAAAACCTTAAACCCAAGCCCAAAACCTTAAACCCAAGCCCAAAACCTAAAACCCAAGCCCAAAACCTAAAACCCAAGCCCAAAACCTAAATCCCAAGCCCAAACCTCAGACCCCAAGCCCAAACCTCAGACCCCAAGCCCAAACCTCAGACCCCAAGCCCAAACCTCAGACCCCAAGCCCAAACCTCAGACCCCAAGCCCAAACCTCAGACCCCAAGCCCAAACCTCAGACCCCAAGCCCAAACCTCAGACCCCAATCCCAAAAGTAAAAACTCAAGCCCAAAACTTAGACCCCAAGCCCAAAACTAAAAACTCAAGCCCAAAACTTAGACCCCAAGGCCATAAATTAGCATCTAATTCCACAACTCAGGCACCTAGTACACAACTTCAATACCATTTCCTCCAAGAAGACACTAAGGCCATAATTTAGCCTCTACTTCCACAACTTAGACACCAAGTCCTCCAAGCAGACCCTAAGGTCACAAATTGGACCCTAGGGACACAAATTGGACAGAGATCCTCCAAGCTGAACCTAAGCTCACCATTAGACCCTAAATCCTCCAAGCAGACTCTGAGCTCCCACTTTAGACACCCAGTCCTTCAAGTAGCCCCTGACTCCCCCACGCATCCCCTAATTTCTAAAAACATGTAAGTTCTGGAAATATCTAAAACCTAAACACGTTTTACATCCACAAGCCACATCCCACTCATACAGACAAGCCCTAAGCCTGCAACCGCCCATACGCTAACTTGGACATGTATTCTAAAACTAACACCTCCATTCTGAAGCTGAGAGCAGCATTCTAACACTGAGCCACGCCTTCTAAAACTAACATATTCTTTTTAAGACTAATACCAGCATTCTAAGGCTGACATGGATTTTAAGGCCAACACCAGCATTCCAAGCCTAACACCGACATTCTAAGACCACCAGCAGCATTCTAAGACCAATACCACTAACATTTACCTCACATAAACTTTGGAAATTACTAACATCATACATTTCTTTTAAATGCATTTACAGAAATGACATTCTTCACCATTTACAATTCATTCTTACAAATCCAATAACACTTCACTACTTACACAAGACGCTCGACAGGTCGCACGCTCGGTCACGTCCCCGTCATCAGACGTCCTTTACGTACGGCAACGCAGCCTTCCACGTGACACGGACCGCTTTCACGCGCCTGACTGAAATCTTCTACGTCCCGGGTATTGCTGTCCAGAAGCAGACGGAGCTCCTCTCGACTCCACAGCTTCTGTGCATACTAACCTGCAGACAAAAAACCATTCCTATTGATACCCTTACAATATGACCTCTAAACATCCTCCCCTCCCTTCCATTTTTTTCCATGTCTGCAAAGCTAACGAATTGCACCCAACAGACAACACTCACTAGACCTAAACATACTTACCAACTACCTACACCCATAGATGAGACAGCAACTTCAGGGCTGCCACACCAACTCTCCCATTCTCTTTCCTAACGCACAGCAACATCCCCCCAGGCAGGCTTCAGGAATCACGAGGAACTGAACTCCCTGAAGCTTCAAAATTACCCAGCCTGGTAACCTCGCCTCATGCAGAGTGCCATGGGTCTCAAAGCAGCCTCGCTGCCCACAACTCCCGCAGCAGACTCCAGCCATGTTGCAGCCGTTGCCAAGTTCCTCTTGATCATCTGCCAGAAACAAACAAAGAAGGGGGAGCACGCTCTGCTGGCCGCCATCACCATCACTCCAGCCCTCCAGCCCGGCCTCTTCCATACCAACCCTCGGCCTCCCCCAAAGCTCCTTAACACTGTGCTCACCTGCCCCAAAGAGATTCCGCAGTCCAACGCCGGGCCTCCCTTGCCCTCCGCGACCAAGGACTGCAACAGGGACAAATGACCCCAGTTCTTACAACAGTGACCGACCCCACAACCATTCTCCTTACCTCCCTGACTCACCTCCAGTGCTCATCCGACTCCTAAGGGTAGAGGGCAGGCCCTGCAATCCCAAACACAAACACTGAATCTTTTTGCCACCTTCTCCTCAACGCCCACCCACCACAAACACACACACAAACTTCTTAGCTCTTCACAGCTTCACATGCAGCCTGAAGCAATGCTCCAGAAAGCTACTGATGAGGTGACTCAAGACAAAAGCCTTACTCTGCTTTGTACTTTTATATCATGACAAGAAATGCCTGACCCTTCGTTAAGCAACCGACGTGAGCAGTCAGGATACGAAGAACAAGGTCCAAGGACCAGGCTGAGCATCTTCAGCTCAAGCAGCAATGTGGAAGCGCCAATGCAGAAAACAAGCGAAGGCGCTCAATAACACAGGCAAGCTCTACCGCCCTGCCCACTGTAAGATGATGCTATAAAAAGTCGCAATTATTTATCCTCATCCCCATCGTACATTGCAAACCTGTGCCTCCTATCCTGATGCTGTCCCCCACCCCCCTGCTGCCAAAAATTAGTCTTTCTGCTTTATCTCTATAGTGCCATAGGTCTCAAGCCAAACTTATTGCTCAGAACTTCCATACTAAACACCTGGGAGTTTGCTGCATCCACCCAATTCATCTTCATCACCTGCAATAACAGGACTAAGAAAGAAAAAAACCAACAAGAACCAAAACCGAGCCACACCCCAGTCTATAGACAGACAAACACAGAGAAGTCACTGTTCTGGCTGTCATTCTCACCATCAGCATACCAGTCAATGCTCATCTTTTTCTGTAACACCTTACTGCCTCAGCTGTAACTCTGCAGACACATGCTCATCTGGTCCTACGTAATTCCTGCACGGTACACCGAGGTTCTCCTACCCTGCTACACTTAAAAACCTAGACGCAATTGATCATTGTTCGGGTGACAAGAAATTAACCCCCAATCCTTGTCCTTAACTCCCCTGCTCACTGGAAATGGCCAGCTAACTCTACAAGCAACTGCACAATACACAGAAGGAACATACAAGCTAAACCCCCCCACCATGTTACACTTACCTTTTAGTCTGCAGCCTCACACTAAACACCCTTAACTTCTTACAGCCCTCCTCCCTGCGGAAGTTCAATTCTCACTCCTTGGATGTCACTCTTCACCAAAAAAATTAAAACACATGCACGCTAAGACTAGGCTACAAGCAACTAGTTTTGCTGCGAATTGCCTATCTGCTGCTTAATCACATTGCCTGCTCCTGAACCACGTCTCCAATATTTATGTCCACCACGTATTGGACATACAGCTTCTAAGTCACTTTATAAACAGCAACAGAAAATAACTTATTGTATTGAGAGCCAGCTGCCATTGACTAATCATTATAGACACATGGTCAGTGTTCACATAAACCAGGAACACAATTAGACAGCCACCCCTGGGAAAACAAAACCTTACAGAACAGAGCTACAAAAACTACAGCCCTGAAATATTAATTTCATGCAGGATGTAAGGAACAAACCCCTCTCCACTTTGAACTTTGAAAGTGGAAATATGTAAGCTAAGAAGTATTCTTTTACCTTTCCCTGCCCCAAAACATAAGATTTTTAAGAAACTCTACATCACAAAACAACTTGAAAATTATGTTTTGCTCTTCTTTAAACCCAAACACTCAACTTAGCTTTCACAAAAGGAAAAAGCTAACAGCATCCTCAAGAAAAACTCCTAGCCCCATAAGTGGAGTGTTTCCTCAGCAGACACCAGCATCATTGTTATACACAAAATGGAACAGAAACAATACAAAAGTAATGAAGACATTGACCAAAATCAACATTTGCCATGGTTTCTGTACCTGAGAAGGACCACAAAAACATCCATACCTCAACACCAAAAATAAAAACAAAACCCTAGAGAAAACCACAGCACAAAAAAGCTGAGTAATTATCGCACACATAAAAACTAGAGCAGCTTAAAACACAGAGCTCTGAAAAAAACCTCCCCCCAAAAAAATCAAAACCTCCCCAAACACCTTACCTTGAAGAGAGCCAAACCCTATAGGAACTGCCTGCAGGAAAGCTGGGCCTTATATACCCCAGGCCCTACCCACCACCCCTCCCACAATGCCCTGGCTCAGGGCTGGGGCAAACCACCAGCTGGGACAGAAGCACCCTGACAAGGTACAGCTGGGTCTGATTTTATTTGGGTTTGGCCTTTTGGCTGCTTTTGGTCTTTAGTTTTTTGGTTTTATTTTTCTGGCTTAGATTCACATTCAAAACTCACAGACAACACAGTTCTACAGAATTAGGCTCAGAATTATATTTGGTTTCAGACCATGCAGGGATTCTCTGTCTGAGCTCCCGGGGCTCAGGCTCACACAGGGTTACTTCCTCACAGCCTGGCTCACACTCAAACATTTCAACTGCATGGACACTCTAGCTCAGGCTTAGGCTCTTGCTCACTGAGGCTCCATCTGCCGTGGTCTGGCTCCCACATCCACACGAATCTCACGTTGAGACTAACACAGACTCCCTGGCTCAGACTCACTCTCACATTTTAACTAAAAAAAGATACTCAGATGACTCAGCCAAGGTGAGCTATGCTTACAACACCCAAGTAGCAACTTATTTCAGGGTCCTGTCATTTTCATAAAACTATAGTTATCTTTTCTTGTTACTGTTTTCCAGGTGTGTCCGGGTTAGAATAAAAGGATGGAAAACCTCTGAAGGCCAGTGGATGAGCAGTAAAGCTCAATTCTAACCCGTTCTAAGCCATTTCGGCCATTTCTAAACCAGTTTTGTCCATTTCTGACCAAATGTTTTGCAATTTTTAAACCTTTTTTGCCCACTTCTAACCCATTTTAGGCCTATTTTGGCTCTTTCTAAAAATTTATCCCCATTTCTAACCAATTTTTTGCCACTTCAGACCCATTTTCGGCCATTTCTAACCTGTTTTGAGCCATTTTTGGCCATTTCTAACCCATTTTTCACATTTCTAGCCAGTTTTAAGCCATTTCTTGGCCATTTCTACCCCTGTTTTGCCCATTTCCAACCCATTTTAAGGCATTTTGGTTGTTTTTAACCAATTTTTCCCATTTCTATCCCAGTTGAAGCCTTTTTTGGCTACTTCTAAGCCACTTTTGCCCATTTCCAACCCATTTTTACCCACTTCTTACCTGTTTTAAACCAT
Source organism: Psittacula echo (assembly GCF_963264785.1). Taxonomy (NCBI): domain Eukaryota; kingdom Metazoa; phylum Chordata; class Aves; order Psittaciformes; family Psittacidae; genus Psittacula; species Psittacula echo. The sequence continues at coordinate 585,836 of NC_137742.1, forward strand.
TTTGGGCCATTTCTGTTCCATTTTTGACCATTTGTAATGTGTTTTAAACCATTTTTTTTTCCTTTTCTAACCCGTTTTGCCCATTTCTTATCTCTTTTTAGGTATGGGACGCCTACAAAAAAAGTTACTAAAAGAGATTAAAAAGCAAGGACAGCTGAAAAAAACATGAATGAAAAAGTGAATGAATAAGAATGTGTAAAGAGAATAAAAATGCGTAAAGAGAATAAAAAGCAAAAGAGAAGAATGCGATTATAAATTCCGACAAAGCAAATACAAAGTGATAAAAGTGAACAAGCCTGAACGAATCTCCAGTAAAAGTTCCCTTAGCAACGTAGCCCCAGCCACAACAGTGCAGTCTTCAAGTCCCGAGGCGGCAGTTGGTGTCGCCGGAGGCTGTAAACCGGGCTGGGAGCGGCCGCTGCTCTCAGCCCGTTGCCTCTTCGGTACCGAAAAGTGAGCGTGTGCTGCCACCACGTGTCCAAACATGGGTACTGCAGGTAAGGGAGGGGGGGGCGTGGAGTGACGCCGGACACCGCTCGCTGCTGCCATCATGTGTCCGAAACCCGGAACTGCAGGGGTTGGGCATGGGAGGGGCCCCGGAGTGGCGCCGGGAGCGGGTCGGTGCTGCCATCATGCGTCCAAAACTCGGTACTGCATTTAGTGCAGATGGGGGGGGGGGCAAAGGAGTGGCTTAGTGCAATTCAAGCTGCTGCCGTCATGTTTCCAAAACTCTGTACTGCAGGTGGCGGAGCCGCAGTGTGGCACCGGAAGCAGCTTTCAGGCACCCCGCGGCCGCCATTGGCCGAGACGCCTGTCAATCACTCGTAGCCCGGCCTCTCTTCCTCTCTGCTTTGGCACCGCGCCTGCTGTCGCCATTGGCTGGGGCGCCTGTCAATCAGTCATAACCCGGCCCCTCTCCCGCTCTGTTTTGCCGAAGACGTGAGCGTGTGCTGCCACCATGTGTCCAAACGTCGGTACTGCAGGTGATGGGGAACGGGAGAGCGAAGCGGCTTCGGGCGCCGCTCGCTGTTGCCATCATGTGTCGAAATCTCGGTGCTGATGGGAGGGGGGAGCCGCGCTATGGCCCCGGGCACCACCCGCTGCTCCCATTCTCTGTCGAAAATTCAGCATTGCAGTGGGTGGGGATGGGGCGAAAGCGGCTGGGAGCAGCTTTATGTGCTACCGTGTGTCCAAAACGCGGCACGGCAGGCGGGGAAACGGAAGTATGGCGGCGGCAGACGATCGGTGCTGCCATCATGTGGCCAATATTCGGTACTGCACGCGGTGTAGAAAGGTGGCTGCCCGTGTGGCGCTGAACCAATCACAGCGGAGGGAGGGCCGGGCTACGACAAGGGAATCAGTCAATGGAGAAGGGGGGAGCCAAGAGGACCGGCAGAGGGGCGGGGCTAGGAGTGACTGACAGGCGCCGCAGCCAATGGAGAACGAGGGAGGCGGTGCCAAAGGAGACGGGGAGAGGGGCGTGGTTATGCGTGATTGACGGGCGCCTCAGCCAATGGCGACAGCGGGGGGCGTAGTTGAAGGAGACCGGAAGAGGGGCGTGGCTAGGAGTGATTGACAGGCGCCTCAGCCAATGGCGACAGCGGGGGGCGTAGGCGAAGGAGACCGGAAGAGGGGTGGGGCTAGGAGTGATTGACGGGCGCCTCAGCCAATGGCGACCGCGGAGGGCAGAGCCGAAGGAGACCGGAAGAGAGGCCGGGCTACGAGTGATTGACAGGCCTCTCGGCCAATGGCGGCCGCGGAGTGTCTGAAAGCTGCTTCCGGTGCCACACTGTGGCTCCGCCACCTGCAGTACAGAGTTTTGGAAACATGACGGCAGCAGCTAGCGTTGCACTGAGCCACTCCTTTGCCCCCCCCAATCTCCACCCCCTGCAGTACCGAGTTTTGGACGCATGACGGTGATACCGACGCGCGCCCGGCCCCACTCTGAGGCCCCTCTCGTCTCCATCACCTGCAGTTTTGGACTCATGATAACAGCAGCGAGCGGTGCCCAGCGCCACGCCCCCCCCCCCCCCTTACCTGCAGTACCCATGTTTGGACACGTGGTGGCAGCACACGCTCACTTTTCGGTACCGAAGAGGCAACGGGCTGAGAGCAGCGGCCGCTCCCAGCCCGGTTTACAGCCTCCGGCGACACCAACTGCCGCCTCGGGACTTGAAGACTTCGCACTATTGGGGCTGGGGCTAAGTTGCTAAGGGAACTTTTACTGGAGATTCGTTCAGGCTTGTTCACTTTTATCACTTTGTATTTGCTTTGCAGGAATTTATAATCGCATTCTTCCTTTTGCTCTTTATTCTCTTTACACGTTTTTATTCATTCACTTTTTCAGTCATGTTTTTTTCAGCTGTCCTTGCTTTTTAGTCTCTTCTAGTAACTTCTTTTTAGGCGTCCCAAAAAAGAGATAAGAAATGGGCAAAAAAGGGTTAGAAAAGGAAAAGATGGTTTAAAACACATTACAAATGGTCACAAATGGAATAGAAATGCCCCAAAATGGATTAAAGCAGGTAAGAAGTGGCTAAAAATGGGATAGAAATGGGCCAAAATGCCTTAAAATGGGTTGGAAATGGGCAAATATGGGACAGAAATGGCCAAAAAAAAGCTTTAAATGGGTTAGAAATAGCCAAAAAATGGCTTAAAACTGCTAAGAAATGGGCAAACATGGGATAGAAATGGCAGAAATAGACAAAAATGGCTTAGAATAGGTTAGAAATGGGGGAAAATGGGTTAGAAACAGAAAAAAAATGGCTTAAACCAGGTAAGAAATGGGCAAAAGTGTGCTTGAAGTGGCAAAAAATTGGTTAGAAATGAAGAAAAATGGTTTAGAAATGGCCAAAATGGCTTAAAACAGGTTAGAATTGGACATAAACGGGTTACAAGTGGCCAAAAAAGGCATAAATCGGGTTAGAAGTGGCCAAAAAATTGGTTAGAAATGGTCAAAAATGGCTTAAAACTGGTGACAAATGGGCAAAAATGGGTTAGAAAAAGAAAAAAGTGGCTTAAATCGAGTTAGAAATGGGCCAAAATGAAGTGGGAATAGAAAAAAAAGTCTTAAAACGTGTTAGAAGTGGCCAAAAATGGGTTAGAAATGGCTAAGAGTTTAGAAATAGCCAATAAAAGCTTAAAACAGGTTAGAAGTAGGCAAAAAATGCATTAGAAAAAGCCAAAAAATGGTTAAAATGGGTTTGAATTTGGCAAAAACGGGTTGGAAATTTCCAAAACCAGTTTAGAAATACCAAAAAAAAAAAAACCCCACATTAAAATGAGCTAGAAATGGGAAAAATGTGTTTCAAAAAAAAAAAAAAAGGCTTAAAATGGGTTAGAAATTACCAAAAATGGCTTAAAACGGCTTAGAAATGGTAAAAAAGTTGATTAGAAATGGCAAAAAATGGCATAAAATGGGTTAGAAGCGGCCAAAAATGGTTTAGAAATGGGAAAAAAAGGTTTAAAATGGATTAGAAATAGCCAAAAAACTGGCTTAAACTGGTAAGAAAGGGGCAAAAATAAGATAGAAATGGCCATAAATGGCTCCTTTGCTCCTTTCCATCCTTTCTTTTTTCCCCTCCTTCCTTCCCTCCTTCCTCCTTTCCCTGCCTCCCTCCTTCTTCCTTTCCCTCCTTCCTCCTTTCCCTGCCTCCCTCCTTCTTCCTTTCCCTCCTTCCTCCTTTCCCTGTCTCCTACCTTCCTTCAGAATGAGAGTGAGTACAAGAGCAGAGGTTCTGAGACAATCTAATGGAAGAGAATGTAAGAATACAATTGAATATGGGGAAGAGAAGAACTGTGATTCACAGCTCTCAGCCATGAGGGAGTGATGAGAAAGTCATGAGAGCAAAGAACCACAGCAGCCACGTTAAGAGAAATTTGGCTTTAATTCTGGTCATGTCCATAGGACCTCAACCCTATGAATGACTAGACCTTTTCTAGAAGGACAAACTGTTTTTACTTGGAGGTCCTAGGCTGAAGACTGCAAAACAGAAGGTGAATTGTGCCACAAGACAACATGCCATCAACACTCCAATGGAAAATACAGTCAAACAAAATCCAAGTTGAAGTATCAGCTTCTACCTGCTTTGATTCATTGCATTTCTATTGCCATCTAGGTGCTCAAAAGCTAACTATACTGACACCACACAGAACTAAAAACTTAGCTATACCTATAAAATAAAACGCCATGAACAGGATGGGTCCCAACACTGACCCCTGAGGGACACCACTCATTACCAGTCTCCGGCTGGACTCTAAGCTGCTGACCACAGCTCTTTCTGTGCGGCCATCCAGCCAATTCTTTATCCATTGAGTGGTCCATCTATCAAATTGATGTCTCTCCAGTTTAGAGACAAGGTGTCGTGCGAGACAGTGTGAAACACTTTGCACAAGTCCAGGTAGATGACGCCAACTGCTTTGCCCCTATCCTGTAGCTCCAGCAAATTGGTCAGGCAGGATTCTCCCTTAGTGAAGCCGTGTTCACTGTCACCAACCACCTTGTTGGTTTTTATGTGCCTTAGCATGCTTTCCAGGAGAATCTGCTCCATGATCCTGCCAGGCACAGAGGTGAGACTGACTGCTCTGTACTTTCCGAATGAGAGAAACAATGTGCCAGGAGCTGGAGTTCAGCACAGACCATAAGGACCAGCTGGTGCCAACAGCAGGAGCAAGCAAGGGGTGTCTGCCAGTGTGTGGTCACTAGCCAATGCACAGCCCGCTCAGCCCAGGCCTAGCTCGAGTGGCTTGTGAGCCTGGCACTTGTGTGTGAATGGCGAGCACTGAAGGAGCTGTCACAGACCAGGACATTTGTTTGCACAGGTCTGTGCCCCTGTGTGAGGAGAAGGCGGGGAGAGCAAGACTCCAGTGCCAGGTACCGGGTGGACAGACTGCGTGTCTAAGCGCTGTTGCCTGAAGGATCCACAGCGAGAGGGCAGTATCAGTATCCAGACCGGGACTGTGAGCCTCGGGCTTGTGTACCCAGGTGCCAGCAGCTGGGGACACCTGGGGACCAGCTACTGGGTAAACTGTGTCTCAGGCCAGCTGCCAGTGGATTGACATCATGTGTGCAAAGCAGGGGGTGCTGGACACCCAAGCTATGAGACAGACCGAGTGTCTAAGCCCGCCTGCTGGACAGACTCACCACCTATATATGCTAACAGGCCTTCATCCTGATCAGCCAGAGATGGGAACAGGATGAGGCCATTAGTGCTATTTGTATTTTTATGAGAGCCGAATGTTGCTTCCAGTGTTGGTCTGCGTGGCTTGCCAAATGTTCCCCAGCCCCATCACTAGGCTAGACCCAGAGGCACGGAGTTGCATCAGCTTGCATGATGGATTTTACTTGCTGCTTCTATTAACCCTCTTGTACTTCACATGCAAATTCTTAAACTGTGGACATGAGTGGCACATAAAGCCTTTCCACCAAAGCACTGCATTAACCACTAGCTTTCTTTTCCTGCAGGCATTCAGCCCACCAGCAGTTCTGGGCAGACAGACCTCATTCTTTGACATGACTACCTTTTAGTAGGTAATGTGAATTTTCAGCCTGCTTCCACCATAACCACCTTAATGTTATGGTGATGCAGGGGTTAAATGTGACACAGAATATTAGCGTCTGCATGTTGCTGGCTTCATGCAGAACACAGCTGACGTGTTTACAAGAACCAGGGTTTTCTTAATACGCTAACTTAGCCCTACAAAGAACCTTTTCCTCTTCTTTCATCTGCCTTCAGTTCCTACAGGCCTCCATTATGAAGGTTTCAATCGAATGCTGTTGACATATACTTGAATTCAAATATTTGTGCTATTCATAGTGAAATGCTCATTCAGCTAACTGCTTGGCTGTGTCAGGGTTCTTTTGATCAAACTGAATAAAAGGCATTACCAGGTATTCTGCATAGCCCCAGGTCATACAAAGGAATTCACCAGCTCAGGGACCACATGCATCATGCAGTGTGCATCATGCAGCGTACATCCTGCCCAGGGTCCCAGCAGACGGAAGGAAAGATTCTGCCAGGGCAGGTCTTTATCTGACTTCAGAAGCCTTTAAAAGGGCACTGGTTAAGGGGAAGGCAGAGAGAGGTAGGTAAGTGTATCCAAGTAAGATGATTCTTGTGATCCAGAGAGTGAAGTGCAGGCTGCACACAAAGATATTATTCTTTCATTGCGAATGTTTGACTTTTGTCCTCTTTCCTGAGGCCTGTAGATAAATTTGGGGTTCTGTTTAACTCTCATTACCCTCCTCAGTGATATCTCAGTGACAGGAACCCCACTGTCCTTCTCAGACTCTGCTATGCCTGAGCAATGCATTATGCTACAGCCTACTGATACTACATTTTGGCTGCTTTTCTGGCCAGAGTAATGCAGAAAGAGATTCTGCTTGCTCACCTTTCCGCCCCACGGTTGCACATGTCTCTTGATTCTTCTTGTGCTGTTACTCCAGTATCCATGCTTTGTAACTCACCTTCCTGGCTTCTTCAGTCACCCCTGTTACATGCCACTTTTCCCACTGTAAAAGTCACCTTTTGGTGCTGTCAAGCCTTTTTGCTGTGTATGGTTCCCTTCCAGCTCTGAAAGTCACATTACATCAAAAGAGGGCACTCTGGCACCGGGGTCGCACCTGCACGGGTGATGTTAGTACAACAAATGGTCTGGAGTTGAAGAGCTCTGACCAATAACTGTTCATCAGTGGGTAGTTAATTCTCTGGTTTAGCAACTGTCTGCCTATGTTAAGAAGCCTTCTTGATAAATGGATGGCAAAGACATGCTCCTCAGGGGAGCATCCTTCCTTCAAGTTGCTTTCAACTGTTTACCACTCAAGCAGAAATTAGCATTTCCATCAGTGGCTAGGACACATTCAGCCGCTCTCATCCTTCTCTGCTCCTCCTTCTGCTTCCGTCCTGCCCAGCAGTACCAGCAGATGGATGGGGAGGACAGCACAATGAACTCCAACAGGGAACTTAAAACTAACCTGTCAATGAGTGAGGAGTGCCGTTTTTAACTTAACTAATTGCCTGGCCTCACAATCAGTGTAATGCCACAAAGGTGGGAGCACACGGCAGCTGTCAAGGAGTGTGCCACTGCTGCCAAGCATGGCATGGCAGCACGGTGAGGCCCTGCCTGCGCTCCTCCCTCAAAGTGTCTGTGCTGTGGACCTCCAAGGACAGATCCAGGATGACCCTGCTGTGCTTTCATCTCTCCTGGGCAACACGAGAGCTTTGCTTGAGACCCCTGTGGCCCAGCCTATTGCTCGAGAGCTCTGCTGGCCTTTTACCCCACATACACCTTTTCCTCATTTCTCTCCTTATGTCTGCCCCGTATATCCAGATTCTGCTGTTACTTTTTATTCCATTCTCACTAAGGAACGATAATGAGTTTGAACTCACTTAGTTCATCCTTGTGGTTTTTTTACTGTGATTCTTGCTATTCATACTTAGTGCTTCATCTTCCTAAGCCTTCTGCCTGAGCACAGGTACCCATCAGAGATCACATCCGTGTGCCCCACCCACTTCAGACTGTGGCAAATCAGGTTTGGGATCAACATTTAGACTAAGCTCAGTTTTTCACTGAGCCACTATCAATAGCCACTCAGTTTTACTCCTGGGTTGACCACATACAACTCGCTCTTTTGGGGATCAGGCTCCCTACCTGCTCTTCAGAGCTGATACTTCCTCCCCAGAATAAAAGGAGCAGAAGCTGAGCTCTTTACGTGACTCCTATGATGATGGTATCCTGTATCAAGGGATACATCTTGGAGAGAGAACTCCTGTTCCCTCGTCTCTGTTTCTAGTATTATATTATTGTATTAAATAAACATACAAGTATAAAATACAGGGACAGTTCTTGGAGTAGAGACCAAACGCACCTCTGGCTCCAAGCCTGAGGGTCTTGCCTGTTTTGACTCTTTTTCTGCATAATGCCATGTTTCAGAGGGAAAGTGGGTAACAAGAACCATAACTTCAATTTCCTCCTAGAAAGACATGGTGTGATGATTTGAAATGCACATACTTCCTGGAAATGAAGAGAGAATTCGACTGGCTGTCTCACTTCTTCAGCATATGCTTCAGTCACTGGACTAATATGGACCTGGGGGAAAATGCTGTTGGATATTAGGAGAAGCTCAGGTTTGATGGTGTACATTACACTCAGAAAACTCCATGGACCAGGGTCTCCATGTGTCACAGAGAAACACTGATTATCTGGATCATTATTGGACTTGAGCTAGCTCCTCCTAAGCCACCTACGCTGTTCTTATTCTAGCTGACCTAGAACAGAATCAGGACTTTATGGTATGTTCTCACAGCAGAATAAGACAAACCCAGAGCACTAGCTTAGCTTTCGGACCCCAGCCACTCACACTGCATAACTGCTAGCACAGTTTTGGGCCCTGCTAAATAGTTTATGAGAGGGCTTTGGTGCACCACAAAGCAATAGCATACTCTGGGATTCATTACCATGGACACAACAGCTGAGACTATATCGGAACTGGTTCCCTGGACTCTTTGCAGCCTTCTTCTCCAGGTTTTATGCTTCAAACCACATTATACACCCTAACCCCACACTGCGCAGCAGGCGATGCACACTCTTCAAGCTTACAGCGTCTTCTGTGTCTCAGGCACTCTGAACTGGAAAAGCACACATGCAGGAAAAAAACCAAATCAACCCCCCCTATGTCTTCTATCTCTTAAGGCCAGATAGTGCTCACATTAAAACCAGTGGAAACGCAGAGTTAGGAGCAAGATAATGGGGACATGTGTGGTCTGTGCTGCACGGACACACGGCAGAAAGCAGTTCCTGGCACTTTCATTTGTAGCACAGATGTAGCCAATGCACCATCTGAACCAAAAGGCCAAATAAGCTGGTCCCAAAGTGCTGCAAGGGTGGCAGCTGAAGGGATTTTTTTCATGAAACTGCAAGAGTGACATCTGTCACTTCTCTTCTGCCACCAGCAGGCACCCCAGCCGAGTTCTCACTTCACACAAGGTGAGACCTGAATAGCATATTCTAGGGAAAAGTAACCTGGCAAAGCTAACCTGCGCACTTTGTATTGTTTAAATAATATAATAACACAATCACATCTTAATTGTGTAATACATTGTACAAATATATAATATGCCCCGAATATATCAAATATTTATAATAAATGTAGTATGTAATGCATTATAATAAAGTTATAATTTATGGTATTTGTAAAACACTGTCACGTCATGTTACCATATTTAATGCTTGCATTGAAAACACAGTAATTTCCTTATAATTACCTAAGGAAAATGTCCCTATGGAGGTGGGTAAACAGTGGAACAAGGGCCCAGAAAAGTTGTGGGATCTCTGTCCTTGGAGATGCTCGATATGTAAAGGCCCTGGACAAAGCTGTGAGCAAGCTGATGTGACTGTGCCTCCTTTGAGGAGAAGATTGCACTAGAGCCCTCCAGAGGTCCTGTGCCCATCTGTGGGACTGATTTTTTACTTTGGGGAGCACTGCAGCCACGCAATAAACTATAGCATGCACATGCCAAACAGACTGGAAATTGCTCTCCAGTCTCTGGAGATTACCATTTCTCCAATGCATCTTAGATATCCTGTGACATGAGTTGTAAATGAAAGGAGAGAGAAGAGAAAGAATTAAAGATCAAGGATCAGATGTTAAATCCTGCCTGCTCAGTTGCTGGTATCGAACCAGTTTGTAACTGTGCATTCACCATTAACAGGAGACATTCTTTGTGCCAGTGTACCCAGCACGGTCAAACGAGGCTAAGGTGGTTTCTGTTTGACAATACTTAGAACTCAGTAGTTCTTGCAAATAAAAAGCCTTATCGTACCAGACATAGAGAGGCAAGCCTCCAGCTAGACTTCACATGACCATGAGGTACAGGATGAGACCTTATGTTATCAATACTAACCAAGCAATGAGGTCAGTATAGGATAATGGGGAAAACTGAACTTTGCTACAACTAAATGTCATGTTGATAAATGCAATTTCACTGGTTTTTATAAACAAAATTAAACTTAATTTGCTTCACAGTAGCTAATGTGCCGTTAATTCAAAACCCACAAAATAACTCACTGGACACAGTTAATAGTCAGCAGACCACATAGGCCAGGCTTTGAAAGCATTTAATATTCACTGAAGTGCTGCTTGTATCCAATTATAACTCTCTACTTGCCATCTTAATAATTTAAATCTGTCCACTCTTTACAGAGAAAAAAATGCACTAATCAAAGACATGAATGCACCTTTTGCTTTTGACAGCATTAAATTAAAACTAAATGGTAGATCTTGAATGAGTTACTCTGCAAGAAAAAAGGCATTAATGAGGTAATTTCATTATAGAGGCTCATCCAAGCCTATGTGAAAACAAGGGAAGTAAATGGAGAGGAAAGCCACCGAGGAAATTAGGGTTCCTTCCACACTAATTAATGTTTTGGGGCATTTAGTACAGGCACCAAATTAACTGCTCCAAAGAACTCCACTGAAAAAAAAAGTACATTGTTGCCCTGCCATGTAATTAGAAGACAGTACAAGCAGAACACTTAACAAGGATAAAGCCAGCCTTTACCTTACTCTGCCCAGCTTCTGAAAACATGCCATTGTGAAGGCCTAAGTTTAAGGAAGCACTAAGCGTATAATATAGGATTGTTTAGGTCCTTCTGTTCGATGAGCTGTAAACAGGTAGCCCTGAATGAGAGACTCTGAGACTCCTGGGAGGCCCGGCTTCCCAGAAAAAAAAAGGTCTTAAATGCATCCAGAGAGAAGGAAAGAAGGTGAATAGGCCCGGCACAGCCAGCAGTGAATGCTCACCGCTGTCTTAAGTGATTACATGATGTTGTGCCACCCCCTCTCATTGAGTTATCTTTACACTGCTTTTGTTTCCTCTAACTGGAGCTGATGAGGCGCTAATTGGTTGCTTTTCTAAAAAAGCACTGCTTAAGCACTGGCAACCAGAGTGAGGCAGCTTGAGAAGAGTTAATGAGGCCACCAAAAGTCCACAGCTGACTTGGCCACCCAAAGCCCACAGCTGACTTGGCCACCCAAAGCCCACAGCTGACTTGGCCACCCAAAGCCCACAGCTGACTTGGCCACCCAAAGCCCACAGCTGACTTGGCCACCCAAAGCCCACAGCTGACTTGGCCACCCAAAGTCCACAATTGACTTGGCCACCCAAAGTCCACAACTGACTTGGCCACTTAAAGCCCACAACATCCTTTGCCACCCAGCCCACTACTTACTTGGCCACCCAACGTCCAATACTTTGCCACCCAAAGCCCACAACTGACTTTGCACCCAAAGCCCACAACTGACTTTGCCACCCAAAGCCCACTACTTACTTTGCCACTACATACTCCAAACAGACACTAAGATCACAAATCAGACACCAAAGTCACTAAGTAGACTCGAAGGTCACAACTTAGACACTAAGTCCTCCAAGCAGACCCTAAGAACACAAATTAGACACAAAGACTTCCACACAGCCCCAAAGATCACAAATTAGACCCTAAGCCCTCCACGCAGCCCCTAAGCCCTCCACGCAGCCCCTGGGATCACATATGAGACCTTACGCCCTCCAGCCAGGCCCTGAGATCACAAACGAGACCCTACGCCCTCCAAGCAGACCCAGGGACCACAAAAGAGACCCTAAGCCCTCCAAGCAGCCCCTAAGCCCTCCAAGCAGCCCCTAAGCCCTCCAAGCAGCCCCTAAGCCCTCCAAGCAGCCCCTGGCACCACAAAAGAGACCCTAAGCCCTCCAAGCAGACCCAGAGATCACACATTTGTCCCTAAGGTCACACATTAGTCACTAAGCCCTCCAAGCAGACCCTGAGAACAAATTAGACACTAAGTCCTGCAAGCAGACCCTGAGATCATATATTCAACACTAAGTTCTCCAAGCAGACCCTGAGCTCAACACATGAGACACCAAGTCCTCCAAGCAGACCCTGAGCTCACACATGAGATACCGAGTCCTCCAAGCAGACCCGGAGCTCACACATGAGACCCCAAGTCCTCCAAGCAGACCCTGAGCTCACAAATCAGATACCAACTCCTCCAAGCAGTCCCTGAGCTCACAAATCAGACACTAAGGCCTCCAAGCAGACCCTAAGGTCACACTTGAGACTCCATGTCCTCTAAGCAGACCCTGAGCTCACAGATTAGACACTAAGTCCTCCAAGCAGACCCTGAGCTCAGAAATTAGACACTAAGTCCTCCAAGCAGACCCTGAGCTCACACATGAGACACCGAGTCCTCCAAGCAGACCCGGAGCTCACACATGAGACCCCAAGTCCTCCAAGCAGACCCTGAGCTCACAAATCAGATACCAACTCCTCCAAGCAGTCCCTGAGCTCACAAATCAGACACTAAGGCCTCCAAGCAGACCCTAAGGTCACACTTGAGACCCTATGTCCTCTAAGCAGACCCTGAGCTCACAGATTAGACACTAAGTCCTCCAAGCAGACCCTGAGGTCACAAATTAGACCCTAGGGGCACAAATTGGACACAAATCCTCCAAGCTGAAGCTAAGGTCACACATTAGACCCTGAGGTCACACATTAGACCCTAAGTCCTCCAAGCAGACTCTGACATCACATGTGACACACCCAGTCCTCCAAGCAGACCCTGACATCACACTTGAGACACCCAGTCCCCCAAGCAGCCCCTGAGTCCCCCAAGCAGCCCCCGAGTCCCCCATGCAGCCCCTAATTTCTAAAACATTTAAGTTCTGAAAATATCTAAAATCTAAACACATTTTAAATCGACAACCCACGTCCCACGCATACAGACAAACCCTAAGCCTGCAACTGCCCACACACTAACTTGGACATGTATTCTAAAACTAACACCTCCATTCTGAGACTAAGAGCAGCATTCTGACACTAAGTCATGCCTTCTAAGACTGACATGCACTTTAAGACTAACACCGGCATTCTAAAACTAACATTCTTTTTAAGACTAATACCAGCATTCTAAGACTGACATGCATTTTAAGGCGAACACCAGCATTCCAAGCCTAACACCTACATTCGAACACCACCAGCAGCATTCTAAGACCAATACCACTAACGTTTACCTCACATAAACTTTGGAAATTACTAACATCATACATTTCATTTAAATGCATTTACATAAACGACGTTCTTCACCATTTACAATTCATCCTTACAAATCCAATAACACTTCACTACTTACACAAGACGCTCGACAGGTCGCATGCGTGGTCACGTCACCGTCACCAGACATCCTTTTACGTACGGCAACGCTGCCTTCCATGTGACACGGACCGCTTTCACGCGCCTGACTGAAATCTTCTACGTCCCGGGTATTGCTGTCCAGAAGCAGACGGAGCTCCTCTCGACTCCACAGGTTCTCTGCATATTAACCTGCAGATGAAAAAACATTCCTATCAATACCCTTACAATATGAACTCTAAACATCTTCCCCTCACTTCAATTTTTTCTATGTCTGCAAAGCTAATTGTACCCAACAGACAACACTCACTAAACCTAAACATACTTACCAACTACCTACACCCACAGATGAGACAGCAACTTAAGGGCTGCCACACCAACTCTCCCATTTTCTTTCCTAACACACAGCAACATCCCCCCAGGCAGGCTTCAGCAATCATCAGGAACTGAACTCCATGAAGCTTCAAAATTACCCAGCCTGGAAACCTCTCCTCATGCAGAGTGCCATGGGTCTCAAAGCAGCCTCGCTGCCCACAACTCCTGCAGCAGACTCCAGCCATGTTGCAGCCATTGCCAAGTTCCTCTTCATCATCTGCCAGAAACAAACAAAGAAGGGGGAGCACGCTCTGCTGGCCGCCATCACCATCACTCCAGCCCTCCAGCCCGGCCTCTTCCATATCAACCCTCGGCCTCCTCCAAAGCTCCTTAACGCTGTGCTCACCTGTCCCAAAGAGATTCCAGAGTCCAACGCCGGGCCTCCCCTGCCCTCCGCGACCTAGGAGTGCAACAGGGACAAATGACCCCAGTTCTTACAACAGTGACCGACCCCACAACCATTCTCCTTACCTCCCTGACTCACCTCAAGCACTCATCCGACTCCTAAGGTAGAGGGCAGGCCCTGCAATCCCAAACACAAACACTGAATTCTTTTGCCATGTTCTCCTCAACGCCCAGCCACCACATACACACACAAACTTCTTAGCTCTTCACAGCTTCAAATGCAGCCTGAAGCAATGCTCCAGAAAGCTACTGATGAGGTGACTGAAGACAAAAGCCTTACTCTGCTTTGTACTTATATATCATGAAAAGAGATGCCTAACCCCTTGTTAAGCAACCAATGTGAGCAGTCAGGATACAAAGAACAAGGTCCAAGAAACTTCCCTGATGTTTGCTGGAAGGACTACTCAGCAACCCAGCCACAATCCAGGAGGTTCCTCCAGTGTATGGATGATAGCTTCCTCATGCAAATGGTGGATGAGCCAACCAGGAGAGGAGCGCTGCTGGATCTCATCCTCACTAACAAGGAGGGTCTGGTCAAAGCAGTAAAGGTTGAGGGCTGCCTTGGTTGCAGCGACCACGAGATGGTGGAATTCAGGATCTTGTGTGGTAGGACCAGTACAATAGCAAGTAGAATTGCAGCCCTGGACTTTAGCAGGGCAAACTTTGGCCTTTTCAAGCAATTGCTAGGGGAAATCCCATGGGCAAGGCTGCTTGAAGGTAAAGGGGCCCAAGATAGTTGGCTAGCATTCAAGGACTGCTTCTACCAAGCTCAAGATCAGAGCATCCCGACACATAGGAAGTCAAGGAAGAGGGCCAGGAGACCTGCGTGGCTAAATAAGGAACTGCTGGGTATGCTCAAGTGGAAGAGGAGAGTTTACAGGTCATGGAAGGAGGGGCTGGCCACTTGGGAGGAATATAAGGCTGCTGCTAGAGGATGTAGGAAGGCAGCTAGGATGGCTAAGGCCTCCTTAGAATTAAACCTGGCAAGAGGGGTCAAGGACAGCAGAAAGAGCTTTTTCAAATACATGGCAGATAAAACTAACACCAGAGGCAAGGTAGGCCCACTGGTGAACGGGATGGGTGCCCTGGTGACAGAAGATACTTGAGATGGCAGAGTTATTGAATGCCTTCTTTGTCTCTGTCTACTCTGCCGGAGGCAGTCCTGAAGAGCCCTGTACTCCTGAGACCTCAGATGAAGTCAGGTCAACGGAGCAGTTTGCCTTAGTCGATGAGGACTGGGTTAGAGACCAGTTGAGCAATCTGGACATCCATAAATCCATGGGTCCAGATGGGATGCACCCGCGGGTGCTGAGGGAACTGGCGGAAGTCATTGCTAGACCACTCTCCATCATCTTTACCAAGTCTTGGGAAACGGGAGAGGTGCCTGAGGACTGGAGGAAAGCAAATGTCACTCCAGTCTTCAAAAAGGGCAAGAAGGAGGACCCGGGTAACTATAGACCGGTCAGCCTCACCTCCATCCCTGGGAAAGTGATGGAACACCTTATCCTTGGTGCCATCTCAAGGCATATCAAGGATAAGAGGGTTATGAGGGGCAGTCAACATGGCTTTACCAAGGGGAAGTCATGCTTGACCAACCTCATAGCCTTTTATGAGGAAATAACACGGTGGATGGATGATGGCAGAGCGGTGGATGTGGTCTACCTTGACTTCAGCAAAGCATTTGACACAGTCTCCCACAGCGTCCACATAGATAAACTGAGGAAGTGTGGTCTGGATGATCAGGTAGTGAGGTGGACTGTGAACTGGCTGAAGGAGAGAAGCCAGAGAGTTGTAGTCTATGGGGCGGAGTCTAGTTGGAGGCCTGTATCTAGTGGAGTGCCTCAAGGGTCAGTATTGGGACCAGTATTATTTAATATATTCATCAATGATTTAGATGAGGGAATTGAGTGTACTATCAGCAAGTTTGCTGATGACACTAAGCTGGGAGGAGTGGCTGACACGCCAGAAGGCTGTGCTGCCATCCAGAGGGACCTGGACAGGCTGGAGAGTTGGGCGGGGAGTAACTTGATGAAATATAACAAGGGAAAGTGTAGAGTCCTGCATCTGGGCAGGAACAACCCCAGGTTCCAGTATAGGTTGGGGAACGACCTGTTAGAGAGCAGTGTAGGGGAGAGGGACCTGGGGGTCCTAGTGGACGGCAGGATGGCCATGAGCCAACACTGTGCCCTTGTGGCCAAGAAGGCCAGTGGCATCCTGGGGTGTATTAGAAGGGGGGTGGTCAGTAGGTCAAGAGAGGTCCTCCTTCCCCTCTACTCTGCCCTGGTGAGACCGCATCTGGAATATTGTGTCCAGTTCTGGTCCCCTCAGTTCAAGAAGGACAGGGACCTGCTGGAGAGAGTCCAGCGCAGGGCAACTAAGATGATTAAGGGAGTGGAGCATCTCCCTTATGAGGAAAGGCTGAGGGAGCTGGGTCTCTTTAGTTTGGAAAAGAGGAGACTGAGGGGTGACCTCATTCATGTTTATAAATATATAAAGGGTGAGTGTCACGAGGATGGAGCCAGGCTCTTCTCAGTGGCAAACAATGATAGGACAAGGGGTAATGGGTACAAACTGGAACACAAGAGGTTCCACTTAAACTTGAGAAGAAACTTCTTCTCAGTGAGGGTGACGGAACACTGGAACAGGCTGCCCAGGGGGGTTGTGGAGTCTCCTTCTCTGGAGACATTCAAAACCCGCCTGGACGCCTTCCTGTGTAACCTTGTCTAGGTATCCCTGCTCCGGCAGGGGGATTGAACTAGATGATCTTTTGAGGTCCCTTCCAATCTCTAGCATACTGTGATACTGTGAACAGGCTGAGCATCTTTAGCTCAAGCAGCAATGTGGAAGCGCCAATGCAGAAAACAAGCAAAGGTACTCAATAACACAGTCAAGCTGTACTGCCCTGCCCACCGTAAGATGATGCTATAAAAAGTCACAATTATTTATCCTCATCCCCATGGTACATTGCAAACCTGTTCCTGCTATCCTGATGCTGTCCC
The DNA here is from genome assembly GCF_963264785.1 of Psittacula echo. NCBI lineage: Eukaryota > Metazoa > Chordata > Aves > Psittaciformes > Psittacidae > Psittacula > Psittacula echo. The sequence continues at coordinate 602,794 of NC_137742.1, forward strand.
CCACCCCCCTGCTGCCAAAAATTAGTCTTTCTGCTTTATCTCTATAGTGCCATAGGTCTCAAGCCAAACTTATTGCTCAGAACTTCCATACTAAACATCTGGGTGTTTGCTGCATCCACCCAATTCATCTTCATCACCTGCAATAACAGGACTAAGAAAGAAAAAAAAAAAAAACCCCAAAAAGAACCAAAACCAAGCCACACCCCAGTCTATAGACAGACAAACACAGAGAAGTCACTGTTCTGGCTGTCATTCTCACCATCAGCATACCAGTCAATGCTTATCTTTTTCTGTAACACCTTACTGCCTCAGCTGTAACTCTGCAGACACATGCTCATCTGGTCCTACGTAATTCCTGCACGGTACACCGAGGTTCTCCTACCCTGCTACACTTAAAAACCTAGACGCAATTGATCATTGTTCGGGTGACAAGAAATTAACCCCCCAGTCCCTGTCCTTAACTCCCCTGCTCACTGGAAATGGCCAGCTAACTCTACAAGCAACTGCACAACACACAGAAGTAACATATAAGCTAAAACCCCCCACCATGTTACACTTACCTTTTAGTCAGCAGCCTCACACTAAATACTCTTAATTTCTTACAGCCCTCCTCCCTGCGGAAGTTCAATTCTCACTCCTTGGATGTGACTCTTCACAAAAAAAATTAAAACAGATGCACGCTAAGACTAGGCTAAAAGCAACTAGTTTTGCTGCGAATTGCCTATCTGCTGCTTAATCACATTGCCTGCTCCTGAACCATGTCTCCAATATTTATGTCCACCACGTATTGTACATATAGCTTGTATGTCACTTTATAAACAGCAACAGAACATAACTTGCTGTATTTAAAGCCAATTACCATTGACTTATTATTATAGACACATGGTCAGTGTTCACATAAACCAGTAACACAATTAGACAGCCACCTCTGTGAAAATAAGACCTTACAGAACATAGCTACAAAAACTACAGCCCTGAAACGTTAATTTCGTGCAGACTGTAAGGAACAAACCCCTCTCCACTTTGAACTTTGAAAGTGGAAATATGTAAGCTAAGAAGTATTCTTTTACCTTTCCCTGCCCCAAAACATAAGATTTTTAAGAAACTCTACATCACAAAACAACTTGAAAATTATGGTTTGCTCTTCTTTAAACCCAAACACTCAACTTAGCTTTCACAAAAGGAAAAAGCTAACAGCATCCTCAAGAAAAACTCCTAGTCCCATAACTGGAGTGTTTCCTCAGTAAACACCATCATCATTGTTATACACAAAACGGAACAGAAACAATACAAAAGTAATGAAGGCATTGACCAAAATCAACATTTGCCATGGTTTCTGTACCTGAGAATGACCACAAAAACATCCATCACTCAACACCAAAAATAAAGACAAAACCCTAGAGAAAACCACAGCACAAAAAAGTTTAGTAATTTTTGCACACATAAAAACTAGAGCAGCTTAAAACATTTAGCTCAGAAAAAAAACTCCCCAAAAAATAAAAGCAGAAACAAAACACCCCCAAACACCTTACCTTGAAGAGAACCAAACCCTATAGGAACTGCTCACAAGAAAGCCGTGCCTTATATACCCCAGGCCCTACCCACCTCCCCTCCCACAATGCCCTGGCTCAGGGCTGGGGCAAACCACCAGCTGGGACAGAAGCACCCTGACAAGGTACAGCTGGGTCTGATTTTATTTGGGTTTGGCCTTTTGGCTGCTTTTGGTCTTTAGTTTTTTGGTTTTATTTTTCTGGCTTAGATTCACATTCAAAACTCACAGACGACACAGTTCTACAGAATTAGGCTCAGAATTATATTTGGTTTCAGACCATGCAGGGATTCTCTGTCTGAGCTCCCGGGGCTCAGGCTCACACAGGGTTGCTTCCTCACAGCCTGGCTCAGACTCATACATTTAAACTGCATGGACACTCTAGCTCAGGCTTAGGCTCGTGCTCACTGAGGCTCCATCTGCCTTGGTCTGGCTCCCACATCCACACGAATCTCACGTTGAGACTAACACAGACTCCCTGGCTCAGACTCACTCTCACATTTTAACTAAAAAAAGATACTCAGATGACTCAGCCAAGGTGAGCTATGCTTACAACACCCAAGTAGCAACTTATTTCAGGGTCCTGTCATTTTCATAAAACTATAGTTATCTTTTCTTGTTACTGTTTTCCAGGTGTGTCCGGGTTAGAATAAAAGGATGGAAAACCTCTGAAGGCCAGTGGATGAGCAGTAAAGCTCAATTCTAACCCGTTCTAAGCCATTTCGGCCATTTCTAAACCAGTTTTGTCCATTTCTGACCAAATGTTTTGCAATTTTTAAACCTTTTTTGCCCACTTCTAACCCATTTTAGGCCTATTTTGGCTCTTTCTAAAAATTTATCCCCATTTCTAACCAATTTTTTGCCACTTCAGACCCATTTTCGGCCATTTCTAACCTGTTTTGAGCCATTTTTGGCCATTTCTAACCCATTTTTCACATTTCTAGCCAGTTTTAAGCCATTTCTTGGCCATTTCTACCCCTGTTTTGCCCATTTCCAACCCATTTTAAGGCATTTTGGTTGTTTTTAACCAATTTTTCCCATTTCTATCCCAGTTGAAGCCTTTTTTGGCTACTTCTAAGCCACTTTTGCCCATTTCCAACCCATTTTTACCCACTTCTTACCTGTTTTAAACCATTTTGGGCCATTTCTGTTCCATTTTTGACCATTTGTAATGTGTTTTAAACCATTTTTTTTTCCTTTTCTAACCCGTTTTGCCCATTTCTTATCTCTTTTTAGGTATGGGACGCCTACAAAAAAAGTTACTAAAAGAGATTAAAAAGCAAGGACAGCTGAAAAAAACATGACTGAAAAAGTGAATGAATAAGAATGTGTAAAGAGAATAAAAATGCGTAAAGAGAATAAAAAGCAAAAGAGAAGAATGCGATTATAAATTCCGACAAAGCAAATACAAAGTGATAAAAGTGAACAAGCCTGAACGAATCTCCAGTAAAAGTTCCCTTAGCAACGTAGCCCCAGCCACAACAGTGCAGTCTTCAAGTCCCGAGGCGGCAGTTGGTGTCGCCGGAGGCTGTAAACTGGGCTGGGAGCGGCCGCTGCTCTCAGCCCGTTGCCTCTTCGGTACCGAAAAGTGAGCGTGTGCTGCCACCACGTGTCCAAACATGGGTACTGCAGGTAAGGGAGGGGGGGGGCGTGGAGTGACGCCGGACACCGCTCGCTGCTGCCATCATGTGTCCGAAACCCGGAACTGCAGGGGTTGGGCATGGGAGGGGCCCCGGAGTGGCGCCGGGAGCGGGTCGGTGCTGCCATCATGCGTCCAAAACTCGGTACTGCATTTAGTGCAGATGGGGGGGGGGGCAAAGGAGTGGCTTAGTGCAATTCAAGCTGCTGCCGTCATGTTTCCAAAACTCTGTACTGCAGGTGGCGGAGCCGCAGTGTGGCACCGGAAGCAGCTTTCAGGCACCCCGCGGCCGCCATTGGCCGAGACGCCTGTCAATCACTCGTAGCCCGGCCTCTCTTCCTCTCTGCTTTGGCACCGCGCCTGCTGTCGCCATTGGCTGGGGCGCCTGTCAATCAGTCATAACCCGGCCCCTCTCCCGCTCTGTTTTGCCGAAGACCTGAGCGTGTGCTGCCACCATGTGTCCAAACGTCGGTACTGCAGGTGATGGGGAACGGGAGAGCGAAGCGGCTTCGGGCGCCGCTCGCTGTTGCCATCATGTGTCGAAATCTCGGTGCTGATGGGAGGGGGGAGCCGCGCTATGGCCCCGGGCACCACCCGCTGCTCCCATTCTCTGTCGAAAATTCAGCATTGCAGTGGGTGGGGATGGGGCGAAAGCGGCTGGGAGCAGCTTTATGTGCTACCGTGTGTCCAAAACGCGGCACGGCAGGCGGGGAAACGGAAGTATGGCGGCGGCAGACGATCGGTGCTGCCATCATGTGGCCAATATTCGGTACTGCACGCGGTGTAGAAAGGTGGCTGCCCGTGTGGCGCTGAACCAATCACAGCGGAGGGAGGGCCGGGCTACGACAAGGGAATCAGCCAATGGAGAAGGGGGGAGCCAAGAGGACCGGCAGAGGGGCGGGGCTAGGAGTGACTGACAGGCGCCGCAGCCAATGGAGAACGAGGGAGGCGGTGCCAAAGGAGACGGGGAGAGGGGCGTGGTTATGCGTGATTGACGGGCGCCTCAGCCAATGGCGACAGCGGGGGGCGTAGTTGAAGGAGACCGGAAGAGGGGCGTGGCTAGGAGTGATTGACAGGCGCCTCAGCCAATGGCGACAGCGGGGGGCGTAGTTGAAGGAGACCGGAAGAGGGGCGTGGCTAGGAGTGATTGACAGGCGCCTCAGCCAATGGCGACCGCGGAGGGCGGAGCCGAAGGAGACCGGAAGAGAGGCCGGGCTACGAGTGATTGACAGGCCTCTCGGCCAATGGCGGCCGCGGAGTGTCTGAAAGCTGCTTCCAGTGCCACACTGTGGCTCCGCCACCTGCAGTACAGAGTTTTGGAAACATGACGGCAGCAGCTAGCGTTGCACTGAGCCACTCCTTTGCCCCCCCCAATCTCCACCCCCTGCAGTACCGAGTTTTGGACGCATGACGGTGATACCGACGCGCGCCCGGCCCCACTCTGAGGCCCCTCTCGTCTCCATCACCTGCAGTTTTGGACTCATGATAACAGCAGCGAGCGGTGCCCAGCGCCACGCCCCCCCCCCCCCCTCCCCCATTACCTGCAGTACCCATGTTTGGACACGTGGTGGCAGCACACGCTCACTTTTCGGTACCGAAGAGGCAACGGGCTGAGAGCAGCGGCCGCTCCCAGCCCGGTTTACAGCCTCCGGCGACACCAACTGCCGCCTCGGGACTTGAAGACTTCGCACTATTGGGGCTGGGGCTAAGTTGCTAAGGGAACTTTTACTGGAGATTCGTTCAGGCTTGTTCACTTTTATCACTTTGTATTTGCTTTGCAGGAATTTATAATCGCATTCTTCCTTTTGCTCTTTATTCTCTTTACACGTTTTTATTCATTCACTTTTTCAGTCATGTTTTTTTCAGCTGTCCTTGCTTTTTAGTCTCTTCTAGTAACTTCTTTTTAGGCGTCCCAAAAAAGAGATAAGAAATGGGCAAAAAAGGGTTAGAAAAGGAAAAGATGGTTTAAAACACATTACAAATGGTCACAAATGGAATAGAAATGCCCCAAAATGGATTAAAGCAGGTAAGAAGTGGCTAAAAATGGGATAAAAATGGGCCAAAATGCCTTAAAATGGGTTGGAAATGGGCAAATATGGGACAGAAATGGCCAAAAAAAAGCTTTAAATGGGTTAGAAATAGCCAAAAAATGGCTTAAAACTGCTAAGAAATGGGCAAACATGGGATAGAAATGGCAGAAATAGACAAAAATGGCTTAGAATAGGTTAGAAATGGGGGAAAATGGGTTAGAAACAGAAAAAAAATGGCTTAAACCAGGTAAGAAATGGGCAAAAGTGTGCTTGAAGTGGCAAAAAAATGGTTAGAAATGAAGAAAAATGGTTTAGAAATGGCCAAAATGGCTTAAAACAGGTTAGAATTGGACATAAACGGGTTACAAGTGGCCAAAAAAGGCATAAATCGGGTTAGAAGTGGCCAAAAAATTGGTTAGAAATGGTCAAAAATGGCTTAAAACTGGTGACAAATGGGCAAAAATGGGTTAGAAAAAGAAAAAAGTGGCTTAAATCGAGTTAGAAATGGGCCAAAATGAAGTGGGAATAGAAAAAAAAGTCTTAAAACGTGTTAGAAGTGGCCAAAAATGGGTTAGAAATGGCTAAGAGTTTAGAAATAGCCAATAAAAGCTTAAAACAGGTTAGAAGTAGGCAAAAAATGCATTAGAAAAAGCCAAAAAATGGTTAAAATGGGTTTGAATTTGGCAAAAACGGGTTGGAAATTTCCAAAACCAGTTTAGAAATACCAAAAAAAAAAAAACCCCACATTAAAATGAGCTAGAAATGGGAAAAATGTGTTTCAAAAAAAAAAAAAAAGGCTTAAAATGGGTTAGAAATTACCAAAAATGGCTTAAAACGGCTTAGAAATGGTAAAAAAGTTGATTAGAAATGGCAAAAAATGGCATAAAATGGGTTAGAAGCGGCCAAAAATGGTTTAGAAATGGGAAAAAAAGGTTTAAAATGGATTAGAAATAGCCAAAAAACTGGCTTAAACTGGTAAGAAAGGGGCAAAAATAAGATAGAAATGGCCATAAATGGCTCCTTTGCTCCTTTCCATCCTTTCTTTTTTCCCCTCCTTCCTTCCCTCCTTCCTCCTTTCCCTGCCTCCCTCCTTCTTCCTTTCCCTCCTTCCTCCTTTCCCTGCCTCCCTCCTTCTTCCTTTCCCTCCTTCCTCCTTTCCCTGTCTCCTACCTTCCTTCAGAATGAGAGTGAGTACAAGAGCAGAGGTTCTGAGACAATCTAATGGAAGAGAATGTAAGAATACAATTGAATATGGGGAAGAGAAGAACTGTGATTCACAGCTCTCAGCCATGAGGGAGTGATGAGAAAGTCATGAGAGCAAAGAACCACAGCAGCCACGTTAAGAGAAATTTGGCTTTAATTCTGGTCATGTCCATAGGACCTCAACCCTATGAATGACTAGACCTTTTCTAGAAGGACAAACTGTTTTTACTTGGAGGTCCTAGGCTGAAGACTGCAAAACAGAAGGTGAATTGTGCCACAAGACAACATGCCATCAACACTCCAATGGAAAATACAGTCAAACAAAATCCAAGTTGAAGTATCAGCTTCTACCTGCTTTGATTCATTGCATTTCTATTGCCATCTAGGTGCTCAAAAGCTAACTATACTGACACCACACAGAACTAAAAACTTAGCTATACCTATAAAATAAAACGCCATGAACAGGATGGGTCCCAACACTGACCCCTGAGGGACACCACTCATTACCAGTCTCCGGCTGGACTCTAAGCTGCTGACCACAGCTCTTTCTGTGCGGCCATCCAGCCAATTCTTTATCCATTGAGTGGTCCATCTATCAAATTGATGTCTCTCCAGTTTAGAGACAAGGTGTCGTGCGAGACAGTGTGAAACACTTTGCACAAGTCCAGGTAGATGACGCCAACTGCTTTGCCCCTATCCTGTAGCTCCAGCAAATTGGTCAGGCAGGATTCTCCCTTAGTGAAGCCGTGTTCACTGTCACCAACCACCTTGTTGGTTTTTATGTGC